>NW_027361788.1:29899000-30522500 GCF_039654945.1 Dendrobates tinctorius | reverse complement strand
GCAAATAAAAGTCCTCTTCTTCTTTGATGCATTTTTGGAATGGAGTGCTACCTTTTTTCTTCTTCCTCTTCTTCTATTGTCTATATATCTAATATCAACAAATCTATCTATCTAATATCTATCTATCTATCTATCCCATATCTATCTATCTGTCTGTCTGTCTGTCTGTCTGTCTATCTATCTATTTGTATTTAATTTTTCTCAATGTCATTTTTTTCCAGTGTCATATATTATTTATTGAATTCTTTACACAAATCACAGGATCTGCAATTCTACTGAATGTAATTCCTATAATCAATGAGTTGTGATTAGATATGACTGATTTTCATCTCTGCAATGTCTTATTTGAACTCACTGGGTACATAAACAATGCAGCCTCATAAAGTCACCTGACAAAGTGAGCTCTGCTACATCTGAAGGTTCATAAGCTGCTTTGTTATCTCTCAGTAGTAGGGGGCACTTAATCTAAACAAATGCAGTTTATGGGGTACTTAGAATAAATCAACACACTTAGAGAAAATTGGACTGGAGAAACATTTACAGAAAGGATTACACTAGTAAATGGAAGCCTTGTGAAATAAAAAGGAAAGGATGCAAATGAAGAAGTTTTGCAATCTAATTAAAAAGTAATATTTTTTATTCTAATGATTACTATAAACATAAATTAGTTTTGCAACTCCATCTGTTTCCCAATGCAGCCTATAAAATCAAATTTCCGCTTAAAAAGTTAAATCACATTCTCCCTGCTGCCCCCTAAAAGAAAGATGTAGAATAAAATATTTTTTAATTTTTTTGATTTAAAAGAAAAGTTTTACGATATATTTAATCAATGCTTCTGTGGCGGGTTTCTTCTTATCCTGAAAATCATCGTCCATCCACAAAACCATTAGGCCTCAGCGTTGTGAAATCTGTCACTAATTTATTTGTACAAAATCGTGGTCATAATCAAAACCTGCATCGCGAGTAATGAGGAGATATCCTATAAAAACACCAAACATTTCCTTGTACGCAAAGGATACTTTTATATAATTGAAAATTGCCCCCTAGGGTCCGTGAGCATCAAGTTGGGGCGGGGGTTAGGGAGTTGATTGAGTTTTTGGGATCATATTTTCACCAAATTTTCAGATTTAAAAATGTAAAAATATATATTTTTTACTTTTTCAACAAATAAATTAATGTATTATCTAATCTAGATGAGTGTTTTATTTTACCGTATTGTTATGACGATTTAAACAGAATTATTATTATTTTAAACTAAAAACTGTCAAAAGATGTGAAAATTTTGGAAAATCTAAACTTTTTTTTAAATTTAATATAACTGTAGGACTTGTAATACCATAGTTTGTCATCTCAGCCAATGGTGGCCTTAGGGATTAAAAGGAGCTTATCATACAATGTTACAAATTTTGAAAGCCAGTATGTGTGGCCTTGTACATTTATTTCCCATAGGTGAAATTTGGAGATTTTTTTAATATTTTTTTTTTTGTTTTACAGTTTATTCCATGGTTACACGAAACAAAACGTCCTGGAAAAGACATGAACAGCATTATTTTTTTCAGCAAGTAAACTGATTACAGCTTTAATTACGCTAGGATCGGGACACAATTTTGCAGCAAATTAAAGCACATAAATGCGGGATTATCTAAAGTACAGTTTTTTTAATTTTACCTGCACATACAATATATTGACTATATATATGCAGATCCTACATGTTATGGGATATCCACACCCCAAAAACATACTTAGGTTAATTAGGCAGATTAGGCAGCTGTGAATTTGTCCCTAGTGTGTCTTTTCTATAGATAAAAAGGATTATGGCTCATATATGCACAGGAGTCAATAGTCTCTATACCATGGCTGCTGAATGTGTCGGCACTATATACATTGACTTAGGAGCTCATCAGTCCTGCCCATCATTAGTAAGTCTCTAAGGAGCATTTTGACAAGCTGCACTGTAGCAGATGTAGCAGAGCTTAATTAGACATTTTTTTTAGGATATCACAAACTCTTCTTTCCTGCTCTGCTACATCAGTATCTACTTCTTCTGCATACGTTGTAGTCGCTGCCATCAGGGATGCTTCTTGAGGACTCAATAATACACAGATAATGCCACACGACAAACTCGGCTCTGCTGTATTTGACAATTTCCGCCTTGCTACAGCCAGCAATGAGGCAGAAAATATTTCTTAATTTGAACAATTATCCAGACATGAGATTCACACACCCCCTTAAGTGTGCTGACCCCTCCCCATCTTTGGGAAGCATCTTATGGGTGCAGCCCAGATAGCCCATAATTTTGCCGGCATGGCGATCTTACCTTCCTGTACTGTCACTTCGCTATCGCTGCTGCCCCCAGTCATCGGGTCCTTGTCCTCTTCTTCGTTCGGTGGTCGCAGATCTCGGGAGCCTTGCATCCCTGCAGCCGCCGCTTCCTCCAGGTCCAAGAGGTGGCTGACACTAAAGTTCTTCCTGCTGTGAGGAAGTTCTGGAGTTTCCAAAATCCGCATTGTGTTGGGGGGTCCTGACTTATCCAGGCCAAGATCCCTGTCCATGCCACTTGTCCTACACCCTTGACCTCCCTTTCGCCCTTTTTCTTCCTCCCTCCCGATCTTAAAATTAAAACTTTTTAAATAAAAAAGTTCTCGAAAAACTTCTGAACTACTTGTCTTCTGCTGGCTCTTATTCTGGTCTCTCCAATTCTGGTGTTTATCTCTGGTCTCGCCCTCCACTGACTTGACTTCCCCCACTCTCTGATTTCTTGTGCTGTCTCCTATCTTGCTTCCTTCCCTCTCTTCTCCCCTTAACTCTCCCTGTCTTCTCTCCCTCTTTAGGGCAGGGACCAACTCTCACTCACATGCACTTTCAGCCAAGTGACCAAAAAACGCCTTTTTTGCTGACGTCTAGAAGAAAATAGAACTTTTTTTTTCCCCTTTTTTTTTTCTTTTCTCTCTCTCTAGTTCTTGGATAAATCTTTCCACACGCCCCCTCCTTCTCTGTCAGAGGTGACCTTTGCCCCCCCTTCCCTTTTTTTCCCCCTAGTAAAAAAAAGAAAAAAAAAGAAAAGGAAAATTAGATGGTCAGAGTGTTTTTCTTTCAGCTCTTCAAGATGTGTCCTAGTGCTTCAAAACGTGAGGTTAAGTGCTTCCATCAACAAGTGCCCGTATGAGGGAAGGGGATTCTATGAGAGCTTATGGGGTGACTGCCGGAGGTTGGGGTGGATCCATAAATTCTTATGTGGAAATAAGTGACCTTAGAATAGGATTGCAGCACCCGAAGGAGCGCTCAAACAAGGGTTAAATACATATTAAATATTATGCATCCTCAAAAGCTTTTATGAGTGTCAACTCTATTCCCTGTCATTTTAAAGAAGAACTCCACCTTCCCCTATACAATATGGCATCTGATTATTATCCATAAAGTAGATCTTAAGGCATAACTACAACTCCCAGCATGCCCTGACAGCCACATGCCGGCGACCACCATATATGATGATGATATTATTAAGTGTTTGGGTTCACTTTAGATGAGCCAAAGGCAATAGTATGCTTGAATAGGAGACAATTGCACACAAGACAATTCCATAACATTTCGCTATTGTTAGAATGATCAGTATTATTCATGTATACGGCAGTTTCTGTCTGCTGATTGGCTATAAGTGATTTGATTTCCTTCGATGGTGATAGCAGAATTGCATTAGGGAAAAGGAAAAAATTCAAATGTTGCGTAAATTTGGAACTTATTTAACTTTCTATCTACATTTCACGTCTGAAAGGTCTCCTGATCTTCAGGTACAAGCTCCACTCCCCGCAGTGCCTCCTCTGGAACAAAACTGTGTGAAAGGGGCTGACTGACCGCTCATGTCAATAGCTAATCCAGCACCCTTAGTTACACCTGATGAAGGTTGAGAAGGGCGCTGTCCAGGACTGGATTTGTTAGCTGAAGATTGGAGAAGCTTTCATATGTGAAGTGCCCCTTTAACAAATCTGGTGCCCATGTTTTTTGCACAGAACCGTGTGGATTTTTACATCCGCAGCATTTCATTATTTTTTCTTGAGGATTTTCACCATTGTTTTCACCCCTTTTAACATTTGTGAGGTATCTATATCAAAATCCCTATTTCCAAGGCACCTTGAAAATTTTAACGATTCGATATTTTGATGGGATTCAATTTCAGCCATTTTTCTGGATTCTGAGGTCTGGAAAAGAGTTAAAAAATTAAACTTTCATACTAACGTCTCATCGGGCCTCCCCATAGCTTTCCCTCTAGTGCCGCTCCCAAACCAGTACTCCAACCATCACCTCTTTGGTCTTTTTCTCCAACTTGACCATATAGAGTACAACACGCACCATTGAAAAACAAGATAGAGAAGAAGACATAAGTAGAGCGAATTGGAGGACAGGGAGGTGAGTGGCAGTGGTGGAGGGACAGGTATGGGGAGTGCCAAAGAGAGGTGAACACAAAGTTTTTATTTTCATTTTTAAACCTCTTCCCAGCAGATTTGTATTGATTTGCATCAAATTTATATGATGCAAATAAAATCACCCCCATCCCTCAGGCTCACCCACTGAATTGAGCAAATCTACCAAAACTCAAATTTTAGGAAATTTGCTCAGCTCTTGTTGGTTCCCATTCTCTGTGCATGTTCCTAGGTAGGTAGTTGTTATTGGAGTTAGTATCTTCAAGCATTGCTTTATAGGATAAATTATGCAAATTGAGTATTCTCCAGAAGGAAAAAAATGTAGTGCCAACAATTGGAGATAGACACCCCTCTTAGCCAATGTCTATCCCATAAAATAACCTTAAAACATGGGATAAGTTTGTATAAACCCCAATCCCTTTCAGCTCAAGAGTCCTGAGAATTCTGAGACAATTGGTACTGGTTGGCTGGACTGGACACATCTATCAGTCTTGACATCTACCCCTGGTTGTATCATCACCTCTTCTGCAGCAGATTGGAGAGGGAGCATTCAGCACCGGAATGAGGGGTATAGTGTTATCAACAGAACCCCAATATGCCTGTTTCTAGGCAACAACAATGACAAGTTATATTTGAATTGCTCAGAGCAGACAAAATAACGATAATTGATCTTATTAGTGATCCAATAATTATATCACAGTATGATGAAAGACGCCTCTATACTATTATTATTATTATTATTATTATTATTATTATTATTATTATTATTATTATTTTTTATTGTTATAGCGCCATTTATTCCATGGCGCTTTACATGTAAGGAGGGGTATACATAATAAAAACAAGTACAATAATCTTAAACAATACAAGTATAACTGGTACAGGAGGAGAGAGGACCCTGCCCGCGAGGGCTCACAATCTACAAGGGATGGGTGATAATACAGTAGGCGAGGGTAGAGCTGGTCGTGCAGCGGTTTGGTCGATCGGTGGTTACTGCAGGTTATAGGCTTGTCGGAAGAGGTGGGTCTTCAGGCTCTTTTTGAAGGTTTCGATGGTAGGTGAGAGTCTGATATGTTGTGGTAGAGAGTTCCAGAGTAGGGGTGATGCGCGAGAGAAATCTTGTATGCGATTGTGGGAAGAGGAGATAAGAGGGGAGTAGAGAAGGAGATCTTGTGAGGATTGGAGGTTGCGTGCGGGAAAGTACCGGGAGACGAGGTCACAGATGTATGGAGGAGACAGGTTGTGGATGGCTTTGTATGTCATGGTTAGGGTTTTGTAATGGAGTCTCTGGGCAATTGGGAGCCAGTGAAAGGATTGACAGAGGGGAGAAGCTGGGGAATAGCGGCAGGACAGGTGGATTATTCGGGCAGCAGAGTTTAGAATAGATTGGAGGGGTGCGAGAGTGTTTGAGGGGAGGCCACAGAGCAGGAGGTTGCAGTAGTCAAGGCGAGAGATGATGAGGGCATGGACTAGGGTTTTTGCAGATTCTTGGGCGAAGAATGAACGGATTTGTGAAATATTTTTGAGTTGAAGTCGGCAGGAAGTGGAAAGGGCTTGGATATGTGGTTTGAAGGAGAGATCAGCGTCAAGGATTACTCCGAGGCAGCGAGCTTGTGGGACTGGGGAGAGTGGGCAGTCATTTACTGTAATTGATAGGTTCGTAGGGGGGGTCACGTGAGATGGGGGAAAGATGATGAATTCTGTTTTGTCCATGTTGAGTTTCAGAAATCTAGCGGAGAATAAGGATGAAATAGTGGACAGACATTGAGGGATTCTGGTTAGTAGGGAGGTGATATCTGGTCCAGAGATGTAGATCTGTGTGTCATCAGCGTAGAGATGATACTGAAAGCCATGAGATTCTATGAGCTGTCCCAGGCCAAAGGTGTAAATAGAGAACAGCAGGGGCCCAAGGACTGAACCTTGTGGGACTCCGACAGATAGGGGGCGAGGTGAGGAGGTGGTGTGTGAGTGGGAGACGCTGAATGTCCGGTCTGTTAGGTATGATGAGATCCAGGATAGGGCCAAGTCTGTGATGCCAAGGGATGAGAGGGTCTGTAATAATAGGGAATGGTCCACTGTGTCAAAGGCAGCCGACAGGTCCAGGAGGAGGAGGACAGAGTAGTGTCACTTGCTCTTGGCGGTTAAGAGGTCAGTGGTGACCTTAGTAAGGGCAGTTGCAGTGGAGTGGTGTGACCGGAAGCCAGATTGTAAGCAGTCGAAGAGGGAGCAAGAAGAGAGATGGGAGGACAGTTCAAGGTAGACGTGTTGTTCCAGGAGCTTGGAGGCGTAGGGGAGAAGTGATATAGGGCGATAGCTAGATACAGAGGATGGGTCAAGAGAGGGCTTTTTGAGGATAGGTGTGATGGAGGCATGTTTAAAGCTTGAGGGGAAAACACTAGTTGTTAGTGATAGGTTGAAGAGATGGGTTAGGGTTGGGATGAAGACTGTGGTGAGGTTTGGTATGAAGTGGGATGGGATCGGGTCGAGTGCACAGGTGGTGAGATGTGATCTTGAGAGTAGAGTGGAGAGTCGATCTTCTGTAATGGTGGAGAAGTTGGTTTTGAAGGTGGAGGGCTGGGAAGTCGGGAGGAAGGGCTCTGGGGGTTGTTGACCAAAACTGTCTCTGATGTTATCAATCTTCTGCTTGAAAAATGAGGCAAAGTCTTCAGCTGAGATGAGTGGGGAGGGAGGAGGTGCTGGGGGGCGGAGGAGAGAATTGAAGGTGTTGAATAACTTTAGGGTTGTGAGACAGGGAGGATATGAGAGATGAGAAGTAGGTTTGTTTAGCTGTGGCGAGTGTGGTCTTGAAAGTAGTGAGGGACTGTTTGAATGCGATGAAGTGCTCGTTGGAGTGGGATCTTTTCCATCTGCGCTCAGCAGTCCTGGAAGCTCGCCTCAGCTCTTTGGTCAGGCTGGTGTGCCAGGGCTGTCTGTTGATTTTGCGAGTTTTGGTATGTGTAAGTGGGGCAGCGGATTCCAAAGCTACAGCTATTGTGGTGTTATATAGAGCGGCAGCATCATCCACATTGTGTAAGGAACTTATATCTATAAGAGGGAGGAGGGATTCAGAGAATGAGTGTAGGTCAAGGTGTTTAAGATTCCTGCGAGGGTGTGAAAGTTTGTGGGGTGGGGATTGTAGACATGGAGTGAAGAGGGAAGAGAATGTGAGAAGGTTGTGGTCAGAGAGAGGAAGAGGTGAGTTAGAGAGGTTAGATAGGGAGCAGAGGCGTGTGAAGATGAGGTCCAGTGTGTGGCCATCTTTGTGGGTGGCTGTAGAAGACCATTGAGTGAGGCCGAAGGAGGAAGTGAGAGATAGGAGTTTAGTGGCAGCTGAGAGGGAAGTGTCAATGGGGATGTTGAAGTCGCCCATGATGATAGTAGGGATGTCCGCGGAAAGGAAATGAAGTAACTAGGTGGTGAAGTGGTCAAAGAAGGTGGTGGCTGGCCCTGGGGGGCGATAGATGACAGCCAGTTGGAGGGGGAGTAGAAGCGCACAGAGTGCACCTCAAAGGAAGGGAGGGTAACAGAGGGTGGCAGTGGGATTGGGGTGAAGGAGCAGGTATCTGACATGAGAAAACCAACTCCTCCGCCATATTTGATGCTGGGGCGGGGTGTGTGAGAAAGGGGGTTTGTGAAAGGTGGAAGCCGCCATACTCAAGTGTTCTCCTGAATCTAGTATTTTTCTTTTGTTCCTGAGATATAGCCCCATCTCCCATTTATCCTTATTATCAAGTGGGTGTGGTTCTCACAAAAACACTCAAATAAATGAGTTTAGGACCACGCCCACTTAACTAAAAAAAGACTAAAATTGGAATAAAGGGTATTTATTCAAAACTTTTAACTCCCTCCTCCGCCCACCATTGCCCCTCCAACCTCCATCATATCTGCTGAGGACTTTGCCACACACTTCAAAAATAAGAATGACTAAACAAGGCAAGTCTTCATTATTCAACCACCACAATCCCTTTGTATACCAGACCAATGCCCAAACCCCATAACCTCACTCTCCAACATCACTGAAGGGGAGCTTAAGTGTCTCCTCTCCAAATCGCACCTTACCACCTGTGCACTCGACCCAATCCCTTCCCACCTCCTCCCCAACCTCACCACCACTCTTATCCCATCCCTATCCCACCTCTTCAACCTATCACTATCTTCTAGTACCTTCCCTTCTGCTTTCACACATGCCACAATTACGCCTATCCTTAAAAAGCCAACCCTCGACCCAACCGCTATGTCCAGCCATTGTCCAATATCGCTGCTCCCATTCACTTCCAAACTCCTGGAACAGCACGTCCACACTGAACTTTCCTCCCACCTCTCATCTAACTTGCTCTTTGATAATCTACAATCTGGTTTCTGCCCCCATCACTCCACTGAGACAGCCCTGACAAAAATTACTAGCGACCTACTTACTGCCAAAGCTAATGGACACTACTCTACTCCTCCTTCTAGACCTGTCCTCTGCTTTCAACACAGTTGACCACTGCCTCCTACTACAGGTCCCCTCCTCCTTTGGCATCAAATACCTCACCCTATCCTGGATCTCATCATACCTTTCCAACCGCACATCCAGATTCTCCCACTCCCACACTACCTCCTCATCCCACCCTCTCTCTGTTGGAGTCCCCCAAGGCTCTGTTCTAGGACCCCCTACTCTTCTCAATCTATACACTTGGTCTGGGACAACTCATAAAGTCCCATGGATTCCAGTACCACCTGTATGCTGACGACACTCAGATCTATCTCTCTGGCCCAGACATCACCTCTCTGCTGTCCAGAATCACTGAGTGTCTATCAGCCATATCCTCCTTCTTCTCCTCTTGCTTCCTCAAACTCATTGTGGACAATTCCAAACTCATCATCTTTCCTCCATCTCATAGATCTTCCTTACCTGACCTATCTATCACAGTTAACGACATCACGCTTTCCCCCGTACTGGATGTCCGCTGCCTCGAAGTAACCCTTGACTCTGCCCTGTTCTTCAAACCGCATATCCAAGGTCTTTCCACCTCCTGTCCCCTCCAGCGCAAAAATATTTCCAGAATCCGTCCTTTTCTCAACCTACTAAAATGCTTGTGCATGCCCTCTTCATCTCCTGCCTCGACTACTGCAACCTCCTTTTCTGTGGCCTCCCTGCAAACACCCTCGCATCTCTCCAGTCCATCCTTAACTCTGCTGCCCAACTATTTCATCTCTCTCCTCGCTACTTCTCAGCTTCTTCCCTCTGCAAATCTCTTCACTGGCTCCCATTCCCTCAGCGTATCCAGTTCAAATTACTAATACTGACCTACAAGGCCATCTATAACCTGTCTTCTCCATATGTCTCTGAACTGATCTCCCGATATCTTCCCTCACGTAATCTCCGGTCCTCCCAAGACCTCCTTCTCTCCACCACACTTATTTGCTCCTCACCCAACCGCCTCCAAGATGTCTCCCGAATATCCCCCATCCTCTGGAATTCTTTGCCCCAACACGTCCGACTATCAACCATATTGGGATCCTTCAGACAGAAGCTGAAAACCCACCTCTACAGGAAAGCTTACAGCTTGCAATGACCCCGCTGTCTCCTCACCACTACCTGAGCTACCGCCTCACCATCACCTGAGCTGCTGCAACCCCCCAACCTATAGACTGTAAGCCCGCAAGGGCAGGGTCATTGTATGTAACCTCTTCTCATGTACAGCACCATGGAATCAATGGTGCTTTATAAATAAATAATAAATAAAATAATAATAAGGGTGTGTGCACACGCTGCGGATTCTGCTGCGGATCCGCAGCGGATTTGGTCCTGCGGATCCGCAGCAGTTTCTGCTGCGGTGTACAGTACCATAATATCCTATGGGAAATGGAAACCGCAGTGCAGACGGTGTGGATTTTTCCGCGCGGATTTGCTGCGGTTTCTAATCCGCAGAAAGAATTGACATGTCAACTCTTTCTGCGGATTCCGCTGCGGTTTACCATCTCCTCCATTGTAGAGGTGATAAACCGCAGGATAATCCGCAGATAAACCGCAGGTCTTTTGACCTGCAGATTTACCTGCGGATTTTGCTAAATCCGCGCGGATCAATCCGCAGCAGAATCCACAGCGTGTGCACACACCCTAAAGGGTATAAAGAGCCAAAGCTCAAGGATGGAGAGGCGTTGGAATAAAAGAAAAACATCATATTTTGGAGAACAGCGACATCTACACCAGATAAAAAAAATGTACATATTTAAAGCAAGTGACAGGTCCTTTCCTTAAATAAAAATATTAAAAGAATTCCAATGTACAATACTCATTCAGTCCTTTCTCCGTTCTGCACATAGAACAACATACACTTTTTTATTGTTTTTTTTATGACCTTTATTTAGTAAAGCAATATGAACAATCCCCTTTAAATTCATTGACAGCCTGTTAGTCTTTGATGTATTGGTAATAGAAAACAGGGCTGGCATGTTCGTCATGTTTTTGGGTTACATCATGCGAAATAACAAAAAAAAACCCATAATGGATGATTGCTATAATATTCATCTTTACATGTATGAGTATATATGATGAGAATGGTGGAGGGGACTGAAACGAAAACTGTTGGGGTGAGGGGTCTGCAGCTCTGGCACAAGCCTTGTGCAACAGACAGGGGCTTCAGAGGCACAATCAGATCCTAGCCGCCTAAGTGACTCCTCCACTGAGCTCCAGGTCAGGACCCTTGGGAAAACAGATCTCCTCTTAATGAGGTAATTAGGCCCCTCTCTGCATTTACAAACGCCATGGTATGCATCCAGTGTGGAGACTTCTTAATGAAAACCAGCCCTGCACATGGGCAAGAAAACAGGAGCCTTCAATCTCATGTCAGACTCTGGAGGTGAAGGGACACATGAGTTTGGTTTAGGGATCAGCTTGAATAAGTCAGATTATGATGACTTTGATAGTCTCACAGTACACATGTAATTAGACGAGCGGTTTCTAATTTTACTTTACCGTTAGTTAATGTCAGTAGACAGAACCTTGCAAGAGATCCTGAAATATTTTTTCTTGATTTTTTTTTGTTTAATTCTGGCCATAGGAAGAAAAGTATGAAAAAATAACCTCATAGAAAATGAATGTGTAACTTCCATATTATGGGTAGAAGATTGATAAAAAAAAACTCATAGAAAATTAATGCATAACTTCCATAAGATAGGTAGAAGATTGATGACTTAGGTCTGATTGATCTGCCCAATGAGATTCAAGGTAAAGCATCACAAGTCAATTTATTTTTCACAATTTTTTTCATTATTATTTTTAAACATTTTTTGAGTGATTTCCTAAAACATTGTTTTCCAGATGTTGCAATTTTTTATCCAGTCTGCTGATGCCACTTAATGAAATGAGTCGCGTTTCCTAAATATGGTTGAAAAAAAAATAACTCCCATAAGAACCACAAAGCTATTTTGGCACAAACATTTTGAAACTAAGGAGCACAAAGTAAATGCTGTTCTTCCCACGAAAAAAGTGGCTCACAGAGCTTTATTCAAATTGCCAATTGCATCTGTAAACCCGTTCCTTGCTGTATACCTATCCCTATATACATATGGTCAATTATCACAGCATTTGACCTCATGCATGCACCATTTTCCATGATCTTAGATCACTCTAGGGTTTTATTTATTTTCTCAACTTATATAATGCCAGCATAAGCCTCAGTGCTGTACAGAGATTGTCATCTCTCACATTGGTCCCTGTTCTCACTGAGGCTACAAAAAGTTTTTTTGAGTATGGCAGGTACCTGGAGTACCAGTAAACAATGGTGAAACATATGAAGTCTATGCAGAAGTTGCCCTTGATCGATGTTGTGAAACAGGTCAGGTCATCTTTGGGTCATCAGTCACTTCTGGCACCCCTCCAAACATACCTTGAGATATTGACAGTGTTGTAGCTTTAAGGTTTTTTTTGTCCCCAATGCAAAATCTCTAATAAGACCCCCAAGTATCACCAGTGTTCAATAGTGTTGACCTTCTCATATATGTCAAATGGAACTTTTGGGCCCCTCTAGGGTCCAGGGCTGGTCGCATTCTCAGTTCCTGGACTCATAGTTACTCCAATAGAAATGAAGTTGAAGGCAAATGCTGGGGTTCTGAGTTCAACTCCCACCAAGGATAACATCTGCATTGAGTTTGTATGTTCTCCCCATGTCTGAGTAGGTTTCGTCCCACATTCCAAGGGAACTTTGGGCCCTTCTAGGGCCCATGGCTGTTGCATTCTCAGTCCCTGCACTCCTTACATTTAAGCCCTTGGAAATGAAGTTGAAGGCAAATGGGGTCCTGGGTTCAAATCCCACCAAGGCCAACATCTGCAAGGAGTTTGTATGTTCTCTCTGTGTTTGCGTGGGTTTCGTCCCACACTCTAAGGGAACTTTGGGCCCCTCTAGGGTCAAGGACTGGTTGCATTCTCAGTTCCTGGACTCATAGTTATTCCCATGGAAATGAATTATAAGGCAAACGCTGGGGTCCTGAGTTCAACTTCCACCCAGGATAATATCTACATTGAGTTTGATGTATGTTCTCCCCGTGTTTGCGTGGGTTTCCTCCGGGCACTCCGGTTTCCTCCCACACTCCAAAGACATACTGATAGGGAATTTAGATTGTGAGCCCCATCAGGGACAGTGATGAAAAATATGTGCAAACTGTAAAGCGCTGCGGAATATGTTAGCGCTATATAAAAATAAAGATTATTATTATTATGGTCTTCTCCCCATGTGTGAGTGGGTTTCGTCCCACATTCTAAGGGAACTTTGGGCCCCTCTAGAGTCCATGGCTGGTTGCATTCTCAGTCCCTGCACCCCCCATAGCCCTGAAAATAAAGTTGAAGGCAAATGCTGGGGTCCTGGGTTCAAATAACACCAAGGCCAACATCTGCAAGGAGTCTGTATGCTCTCCCTGTGTTTCAATGGTTTTGTTCCACACTCCAGAGAACTTTGGGCCCCTCTAGGGTCTAGAGCTGTTTTCATTCTCAGTCCCTGCACTCCCTATATTTACGCCCCTGGAAATAAAGTTAAAGGCAAATGTTGGGGTCCTGAGTTCAAATCTCACCAAGGCCAACATCTGCAAGGAGTTTGTATATTCTCTCTGAGTTTGCGTGGGTTTCCTCCCACACTCCAAGGGAACTTTGGGACCCTCTAGGGTCTAGGGCCTAGGGCTGGTTGCATTCTCTGTCCCGTTGCATTCTCAGTCCCTGCGCTCCCTATATGTATGTCTCTAGAAATAAATTTGAAGGCAAATGCTGGGTTCAAATCCCACCAAGGCTAACATCTGCAAGGAATTTGTATGTTCTCCCGGAACTTAGTTTGTGAGCCTCAATGGGGACAGTGATATTGATGTCAGTAAAGCGCTGTGGAATTAATGGTGCTATATATATGCGAGAATCTATCAACATCAATAACATTGTGATGCGTGGATCGAATGAAGCCAATGTGTGCAGGTACACATTCAGGGGGTAGTAAACCGGACATGTAAGTGGTATGATCTGCATAGGGCGTGTGGTTATGTACAAATTTTTAACTTCCAAAAAGTTGGCAGATTCGGCAACAATTCATTAAGGTAGCTACACAACTGCCAACCTCAGTCACCCTTGTACTATATTTACCGTAACTTTTTTTTTTTACTTGTTTAAAAACTGAGCTGTTTTTCAAATCCATTGATTTTTGCTTATGTTACCATGAAACGTAAAGCCTGTGGTTTTTATTCTGCATTTTGGTGTGCGGAAAACTCAATGCTTTTAACAGTTCAAGCAAATTAGATATGAAAACTCATGCCAATGTGCGTTTAAGGACACCGTTGAAATTTTTTTATTGCATTTTTTTCTTTGTATAGGCTTCTATGGGGAACATGAAAAAATGCTTGCAAAAAAACACAGTTGCATTTTTTAGTGCAAAATCCCAGCATTTCTGCAGGAAAAAAACGAATAAAAAAAACACTGCATTAAATCTGCAACAAAGTAAAAATGAGGAGAAAATGCAAAAAAAAAATCAGCAATCTGAGCAGATTGCTATTATATTCATGGGACAACCACAGAAAAAATGCAGCATTTTCCACATGAAGGAACATGGCCTTTAACAATATTGTGTGTAAAATATTATTTTTAGACCAGAGCCTTATTTTTATCATGTAATTATATATACTTCAAATAAATCAACATGAACCAATACACATGCATTAATATATAAAAATAAAAAAGAATCATTGTTATATATAATATGAATATAAAATATAATATAAAATGTATATAGAGATATAAAAAGGGGCCATTGCTTATAATTGGGTTAAACAAAAATAATGAAAGAAATGAAATATGTATTTTGGGTATCAGATATGCCTAACTCTAAAAAAAAATACATTTTTGTTTAAAAAAAATGTTGATCCTGGACCAACTTGGACAACTTTATTTATCTTTTTATTCTTGGATATAACAAAAGAGTCCCGAAGACTGTGTCACCATACATATGGAAAAAGTCTGTGGTTCCGTCTGACAGACAAAAAAGAAAGAACATATTTGGTATCAAAGAACATTATGTATTTTGTGGCTAATGGGAAGTTACACTGAGCAAATGAACGAGAATATTTATTTTTTTTTCTTTGTGAGAACGATTGTTCTTTTTTTTTGCCATAAGAAACTTTCTGGAACATTCTCTAGAGGTCTTGGTAGGTTTAGGCCAAGAGAAGACTCACCCATTCAGGAATGCCAGGGGTCCTGGATGATTAACTTGGCTTAGCGACCATCTTTTCAAGCACGTCAAGAGAGGTGGAGTGTCGGATCAGTAATACATACATATATGACTCATATACGTCTCACGGCTAACTGGCAGGGAATGTACGTGAAAAGTTACCATTTCACTGCGTCTGCGTTGATTAAAGGAGTAGGAAACTTAATAAAATTACATAAAGTTGCTCCCAAATGTTTTCCAAGGTGATCAGTAAGATATAGTAATAATAAAAGGGGGGAGGGACTTTTCTTTCAGTTAGGCTGTGTTCACACACAGCGTTTTTTTGGCGGATTTGCCAAAAAATCCACTTAAAAGAAGCTTCCCATTCATTTTAATGCATTTTGCACTTTTTGTGAATATTGATGCTTTTTTTCCGCGAAAAAAACGCTTTGCGGTAAAAAACGCAGCATGCTCATTAATTTCGTGGATTTTTCCGCATTTCTGGCTACTTCTATGTGTCTGGGGCGCATATTTTGGCGCAAAAAGGCACACGGAAAAAGCGCAGAAAAAAACGCGCGGTTTCTGGGAAGGAGTCCGGTTTTTATGCAGAAATTTTCTGCATACGTGTGCACATAGCCTAATACCGCCGTAGATGAAAATGCTGATAGCAATAGACTATACTGAACTAAAAAGCAAATGAGAGACTTTAGGCTTCATGTACCAAACTTGTAAAGGTATGAAGTTGTCTTGACACCATTGAAACGTGTTAGAACATACTATTGGTCAGGATTAATGAGCCAGGTTTAGTGCTCACGGTTTTTCTCTACGAAGGGAACTTCCCTAACCCTTTATCTAAATATGTTTGCGTATACAACAGCTGCAGGCTTATATTGCTGAGGATCCCTGCTGTCCAGACAGCAGATGGCGCTGTGCTAATTTTTAAATCCTGTTATTTTTTTGCATTTTTTGTGTTGTTTACTTTAATTCTCCATATTGTGATGATGTAGGCTGTTTAGGAGGTAAAGTTTCTCCTTGCAGAGAGTGCCAAGTTGGCGTAGGGAGACTTCTAAGTCATGCAATGGGAATTTAAATATGCAAATTGCCTCATCAGAGAGGAAAAGGACAGAAACTCTAGGATCAACTTTTGGAAGTAGCAATTCTTAAGGTAAATACTGACCCTTTAAATGACCTTGCTGCATGACTTAGGACAGAAAGCCAAACCAGAAACTCAACTGGTTGTTGGCCGTGTACCCAAGCAAACAACCATAGGATGGTGGTGCTACACAAGGAATACAGTGTGAGGCTGAGATGCTGGGAGTGCATCTTGACGCCCCAATGCACTTCTAGACCAGTGTATTTGGAACTGCAAAATGCGATTTCTCCTTGCTGATGCAGCACTTTGGGGTTATTAAGGAATTAACTGTCTTATATTTAAATGGCTAAATAGTTATACTCTTTTCTGGAGATAAGAGGTTTCTGACCAGTTCCCTTTAAATGGCTGTACAGCATTCAGGCAGAATGCTCATTATATTGGCGATGACCTGATACCAGAGACTCCCAAGAATAGGAACATTCTACATGCTTCCCAAAATCCACAAATCTGGAAATCCAGGAAGACCAATTATTTCATGTGTGGGCACCCTTACTAAGCAGGTATCTGGATGGGTAGAGGGTATTCTTAAACCACTGGTGAAGGATACAACTGGCTACATTCAGGACACAACTGACCTATTGAATAAACTAGCAGCAATAGGTCCTCTACCAGAAGGAACCATCCTGGCCACCATGGATGTGGAATCTTTGTACTCTAATATCCCACACCAAGATGGATTAAATGCCTGCAAATTCTTCATGGAAAACACAGGGACTAATGCTGATGCTGTGGTGAAACTTATAAAATTCATTCTCACCCACAATTACTTTGAATTTGACAACAAGATTTATCTACAGGAGACTGGCACAGCTATGGGAAGCAATGGCGGATCTTAATAGGGGCGGATGGGGCGGTCGCCCCGGGCCCAAGGTTTTTTGGGGGCCCAGGGCAGTGGCGTATCCAGGGGGGGGCAGGCAGCAGGGGGGCGCAGTCGAGCCGCCCGGCCGCCTAATGCAGCGGTCCGCAGTATCTCCCTCCCTTCCCTCCCCCCCCCGGCGGCTGTGTTCTGCCGCTACCAGTCCTGGGAGTCGGCGGTTCTCTGTCGGCTGTCAAGCTGACAGCCGACGCAGAGAAGGAGGCCGCGCCGACTCCCAGGCAGCAATTGTACTTGGCGTCTATAGACGCCAGTACAATTGAAGCTCTGACCGCCGGGTCAGAGCGACGTCAGCAGCGTGATCAGGTCATGTGATCACGCTGCTGACGTCACTCCCGGCGCCCAGAGCGAACGCTGGTGGTAAGTGTGCTCCTCTGTGGAGCTGAAGAACCACCGAAGATGGGGATGGGGGTTAATGAGCGGAGATGGGGGTTAATGAGTGGAGAGGGGGGTTAATGTGGGGGTGGGGGTTAATGAGTGGAGATGGGGGTTAATGAGTGGAGAGGGGGGTTAATGTGGGGGTGGGGGTTAATGAGTGGAGATGGGGGTTAATGAGTGGAGAGGGGGGTTAATGAGTGGAGAGGGGGGTTAATGAGTGGAGAGGGGGGTTAATGAGTGGAGATGGGGGTTAATGAGTGGAAATGGGATTAATGTGGGGATGGGGGTTAATGAGTGGGGGGGTTAATGAGTGGAGATGGGGGTTAATGTGTGGGGGTTAATGAGCGGAGATGGGGGTTAATGAGTGGAGAGGGGGGTTAATGTGGGGGTGGGGGTTAATGAGTGGAGATGGGGGTTAATGAGTGGAGATGGGGGTTAATGAGTGGAGGGGGGGTTAATGTGGGGGTGGGGGTTAATGAGTGGAGATGGGGGTTAATGAGTGGAGAGGGGGTTAATGAGTGGAGATGGGGGTTAATGAGTGGAGATGGGGGTTAATGAGTGGAGAGGGGGGTTAATGAGTGGAGATGGGGGTTAATGAGTGGAGAGGGGGGTTAATGAGTGGAGATGGGGGTTAATGAGTGGAGATGGGATTAATGTGGGGATGGGGGTTAATGAGTGGGGGGTTAATGAGTGGAGATGGGGGTTAATGTGTGGGGGTTAATGAGTGGAGATGGGGGTTAATGAGTGGAGATGGGATTAATGTGGGGATGGGGGTTAATGAGTGGGGGGGTTAATGAGCGGAGATGGGGGTTAATGAGTGGAGAGGGGGGTTAATGTGGGGGTGGGGGTTAATGAGTGGAGATGGGGGTTAATGAGTGGAGGCGGGGGTTAATGAGTGGAGATGGGGATTAATGTGCGGGGGTTAATGAGTGGAGATGGGATTAATGTGGGGATGGGGGTTAATGAGTGGAGATGGGGTTAATGAGTGGAGATGGGGGTTAATGAGTGGGGGGTTAATGAGTGGAGATGGGGGTTAATGTGTGGGGGTTAATGAGTGGAGATGGGGGTTAATGAGTGGAGATGGGATTAATGTGGGGATGGGGGTTACTGAGTGGGGGGGTTAATGAGCGGAGATGGGGGTTAATGAGTGGAGAGGGGGGTTAATGTGGGGGTGGGGGTTAATGAGTGGAGATGGGGGTTAATGAGTGGAGATGGGGGTTAATGAGTGGAGATCGGGGTTAATGAGTGGAGATGGGGATTAATGTGTGGGGGTTAATGAGTGGAGATGGGATTAATGTGGGGATGGGGGTTAATGAGTGGAGATGGGGATTAATGTGCGGGGGTTAATGAGTGGAGATGGGATTAATGTGGGGATGGGGGTTAATGAGTGGAGATGGGGGTTAATGAGTGGAGATGGGGGTTAATGAGTGGAGATGGGATTAATGTGGGGATGGGGGTTAATGAGTGGAGATGGGGGTTAATGTGTGGAGATGGGGGTTAATGAGTGGAGATGGGATTAATGTGGGGGGTTAATGTGGGGATTGGGGTTAATGAGTGGAGATGGGGGTTAATGAGTGGAGATGGGGGATTAATGAGTGGAGATGGGGGTTAATGTGTGGAGGGGTTAATGAGTGGGGATGGGGGTTAATGTGTGGGGGGATTTGGAGTGGGGGTACATAATGTGTGGGGGGATTTGGGTGGGGGTACATAATGTGTGGGGGGATTTGGAGTGGGGGTACATAATGTGTGGGGGGATTTGGAGTGGGGGTACATAATGTGTGGGGGGATTTGGGAGTAGGGACGAGGGGTTATTGAGTGGGGATGGGGGGTACTTAATGTGTGTGGGGGATTGGGGATGGGGGGGGATTTGGAGTGGGGATGGTATTTAATGTATGTGGGGAGATTTGAGGACACAAAATGAAGAGTATGTATGAGGGCATGTATGAGGAAACAGTATGGGGGATGGGTGCAGACAGTAAGGGGTGCGAACGGGTGAATGCATGTGGACACAGTATGGGGAGTCGGGGATATGTGTGAGCAGACAGTATAGAGAGTGAGGGGGTAAATATATGAGGAGACAGTATGAGGAGGGAGGGGAATAGTGTGAGGAGACAGTATATTGCAGATATTTGTATTTAGGGGCATTATAATGACACTTCTATCTTTAAGGGGATCGTGTGGAGATTTGCTGCAGAAGACCGGAGAAGATGGAAGTCTACAGAGATTGCTGTGGATGAGCAAACTCATCATGGGGTCTGGACAAGAAGAAGAAAAGGAGAACGACTCCAGAGATGACCTCATCTATAAGGTACCTGGATGTAAATATTTTGTGATATTGACTAATTCTCATGTTTTTTATTTATGTCAGGAGCATTACAGGGGTTGTCCAGGTCTGTGCTGAGTCTGCAGACATTCTATGTGACTGCAGACTTCTGAATTCTCACAGTGCTCACTGAACGCTGTCAGGATTCTCTCATGCTGGTAATTTACATACATGCGGTCACATGCTGACTAGACATGTGTGGCCTCACTCAATGAAAGTGAACGGAGCGAGGCCGGGCACGTCTAGTTGGAATGTGGCCAGAAGTATACAAATCACATGCTTGTGCTGACATGACTGTACATCGGCAAGGGAGAATCCTAAATGTGTGCAGTGCATTCGTTGTGAGAATTCAGAAGCTGCAGTGTCAGGATTCAGCTTTGCAGGTTCCAGTACTCATCACATGGACACCTCACTCATATACGATTTTCATAGTTATGGTCCTGTGACAACGAGCTTCTCTTCCTGCTTTCAGTTTTTTACTGAACATTGAGAGCATTAGGGAGAGCAGCTCGTGGGTACATGACTAACTGTGCAAGTCGCATATGTACTTGGGGGGGGGGGGGGGGCGCCGAACCCAATTCTTGCCCCGGGTGCCAGAAAGCCTAGATACGCCTCTGGCCCAGGGGCAGGGCCCCAGGGGAAGGGGCGGGCTGGGCCGGGTGGCAGAGAGGCAAATGCCCCCCGGACCGCTCCCCCAGCACCTGTACAGGGCCGGCCGTGCCCTGTGCTGTGACGCCGCCGGCAGCAGACAGCCGCCCGCGTCACATTCTATGAGGGGCCGGGAGCTGTGCACGGCCGTCACCTTGACGGCTGCTCAGCTCCGGCTGTACTTCCGGGTCAGATGTCGGGCGTGCACGATGACGTCATCGTGCACGCGCCGACATGTCCCGGAGGATGCTGAAAGCAGAGGCGCTGCTGGGGAGCGAGCCGGCTGTGAGGTAAGTATGGGGAACTTTTTTTATTTTTTTTTATTTATAAAATGAATTAAATGGGGGAGGGGGTGAGTGGGGGCTGTACACAATGAAGGGGGGGTAAACAAAAAGCAAAAAACACACAAATATCCTGAACTAAAAGTAAAAAATATACTGCAAATAATGCATAAAGGTAATAATAATAATAATAATGAGGGTATTTAGTAAACATAATTTTGATCAAAATAATGTACAAGCCATCCCGCCACGTCATGGGCGATTTTGTGCGTATTGGCCGTAGGCCTACAGCTTATGTGCAACGTCTTTTTAGGCCATGTCCACACGTGGTGGAAAGGTGGCGGGTTTTCCGTATGGACCCGCAGCAAACCAAGTGCTGCGGTCCGTACGGCTGTCTTTCCCGCACGGGGACCGCAGCGCTCAGGTGGGAAGGGGGGTACAGGGGCCCAGGTTTTATGAACAGTCCCGGGCCCATAGTCCACTTAATCCGCCACTGATGGGAAGTAAAATGGCTCCACAGTATGCAAATCTTTTCATGGCCAAGCTTGAAAGCGACTTTTTGTCCTCATGCCCCATCAGGCCCCTGACCTACTACCGCTTCATTGATGATATTTTAATCATCTGGACGGAGTCTGAGCAACAGCTAAAGACGTTCTACGAACAGTTTAATCAATTTCATCCCACCATCAATTTAACACTCAACTACTCCAGCACTGAGATTAACTTTTTGGACACCATCATTAAGCTAAAAAACAATGAAATAGAGACATCCCTGTATCAGAAGCCAATCGACCATCCAACATACCTTAAATGGGACAGTTTCCATCCAAAACACATAAAGAACTCTATTATCTATAGCCAAGCCATCAGATACAATCGCATATGTTCCAACCCCATGGATGGAGACAAACACCTTGGTCGCCTCAAAAAGACCTTTTTGAATCAGGGCTACCTCCAAGAACAATTGAAAACCAAATTACAAGAGCCACCAGAATGTCAAGGAATCACCTGCTACATTGCAAAGCTAAAGAAGAAAATAACCGGGTGACTCTAGTAGTCACCTACAACCCAAATCTGGAAGTGCTAAGGGGAGCTGCACGGAAATTACAACCTTTACTACAAAAAGATGCCCGATTACAATCCATTTTTCCAGACCCCCCCACTGCTGTGTTTTAGGCAGCCCCCAAATTTAGGAAGCATCATTGTCAGAAGCTCCCTGTCCTCTCCAACAGTTGCAGGAACCTTTCCTTGCAACCAGAAAAAATGTAAAACCTGTCCATTTATAATTAAAGATCCCCAACTCACATCAGGACTACAAGATCCCAGGTACTTTCAGCTGCATTACATCTAATGTGGTGTACTTAATTATTTGTACTAAATGTCCAACTGGGGGTCTGTATGTGGGGGAGACAGGGCAAAAGCTTAGAACAAGGATGAATGCTGGTCCAATATTTATGTTTCTCTCTCTCCCATAATTCTGCTTCATGTCACTTATCTATTGCTTTTTTTCTGTGCTGTATTATGCATGTTAGGCGTCAGATTTCTGTCGCTGCACAGCGAGAATCCCGAGCCTTACTTCCAGCGATCTCCCATTCCTCTCCAGCCGCAGAGGAGTTTGCTCAGCAAACTCGTCGGTCCAGGCGCTCTGCCCAGACCAGCTCCGTGGGTTTGCTTGCTGTTGCCACCTCTGGCGCAGCTAAGACAATACATGCTGCTCAGCAGCGAGATTCTCCAGGGACTAAAGGTACTGTCACACTTAGCGATGCACCAGCGATCCCGACCAGCGATATGACGTGGTCAGGATCGCTGGTGCATCGCTAAGTGGTCGCTAGTGAGCTGCCACACAGGCAGATCTCACCAGCGACATAGCAGGGGTTGGGGGTCGCTACCTGCCAGACGAGGCGATTCTGACGTCCTCCCGCCCGCGTCCACGCGTCGCTCGTCTCCACAGCTGGAAGCCCAAGCAGGAAGCTGACGACGAGAAACGGTCCAGGACGTTCTCGCCCAATCAGCGATAACCAGCGGGGGAGCGGTCGGAGGTAAGTATCAGACATAGCGATATCGCTAGCAATATTGCTATAACGTCACAAAAACCAGTGACGTTATAGCGATATTGCTAGCGATATCGCTTAGTGTGACAGGCCCTTAAGTCTCCTTGTCGGGCCACTGAGCATGCCCGTGGAGTGATCTCCCATTGGGGATCGAAGGTCACGTGCTCAGGTCCTGCTCCTGTTCGGATTGGCCCATCCGAGAAGCCAGGAAGGTCCCGGACGCTCGTGGCTATAAAAGGTTTGCATGGCCGCTCGGCCATGCGCTAGGATAAGACTGTATTTAGACTGGGCTGCACGGTGGCTCAGTGGTTAGCGCTGCAGCCTTGCAGCGCTGGGGTCCTGGGTTCGAATCCCACCAAGGACAACATCTGCAAGGAGTTTGTATGTTCTCACCGTGTTTGCGTGGGTTTCCTCCGGGCACTCCAATTTCCTCCCACATTCCAAAGACATACTGATAGGGAATTTAGATTGTGAGCCCCATCAGGGACAGTGATGATAATGTGTGCAAACTGTAAAGCGCTGCGGAATATGTTAGTGCTATGTAAAAATAAAGATTATTATTTACAGACTATGTGGAGTGAGTGATGTATGCACGCATGAATGTTTCTGGTGAATGACTCATTAAGAAACCCCTACCCTTGGTACGCATGTGTTGTGCAGCCTAGCCTTCTAGCGCCCAGGCTTAGGCGTAGGTAGGACAGAGGTTGAGTCAGGCATCAGTCCTCACCAGGGACTCGGCACGCCTCAGTGCACGTGCTCCATAGCCAGCGTCTATAGCGGCGTTCGCGGCAGTAACGCCGCGTGTTCAGTGGGCCTAGAAGGACTCTAACCCCGTATCCTTGGGGTAGAGTTCTGTGGCCGTACACTGTGCGCTCTTTTGGCCGGGCTCTGTGAGCTTAACAGGCACCGGCATTTATGTTCAGCGGTTGTGCGGCTCTGTGCATTAACAGAGTTCGCCCCTGTTCACATTGGGTGACGTAACCCACGTGTGACTGGTTTCACACCGCTTAATTCTTCCGCCATTACCTAGCAGCAGTGTACCACCTCTGCACGGTGGACCCCAGACTGCGAACGCACCTACTATTATTTTATAATTTGGTGCGTTCCGCCAGCCCTAACATTATCCTAGCACCAGGGTCTTGCTAGTAATGGCGGATGAACGGCGACTGCTGCAGTGCATCCGGCTGCTGCAGGGCAGGTTGGCGAGCGTTCAGCTTCAGCTGCGGATATTACTGCGGTTGCTATCCAGGCAGCCACAGAGGCTGTCTCCCATTTGACCACAGCCATCCCTGCCCCGGCTTTGTCCCGCCTCCCGCTGCCCGAGAAGTGGGCAGCGGGAGCTGCTGGCCGCCCGATTCCCCTCTGAGCGGGCTAAAGTGGGATTTATTATTTCCCTCTTGTCGGGCAGGGCTTTGGAGTGGGCCACACCGCTGTGGGAGCGTGGTGATCATGTGGTGCAGAGTGTCTCGCGGTTCTTGAACACTCTGAAGCAGGTCTTCCTGGGACCACGAGTCACCCATGACACCGCGCTCCGGCTGCTGACATTGTCACAGGGCTCGTCCATGGTCAGCCACTTTGCCATCCGGTTCCGGACGCTGGCCTCAGAGTTAGAGTGGCCAGATAAGGTCCTCATTCCGGCATTCTGGAGAGGTTTGGCTGGCCATGGGAAGGATGCTCTGGCCACCAGGGAGATTCCCGCTACACGGGAGGAGCTTATCTCTGTCTCCACCCGTATAGATCTTCGCTTCGCCGAGCAAAGGATGGAGTGGGACCAGTGTAGGCAGAGGTTTAGGTTGGCACGTAGTTTTACTAAACCTCTGGAATCTTCCGATCGGGCGTCCGAGCGTCAGGGGGCTTCCCGTGAGGGATCCAGGCCCCGGTCTGCTCGAGCTACTGTGAGCTGTCATGTTTGCCGGCAGTCCGGTCACCTTGCCAACCAGTGCCCACAGCAGCTGGGAGAACGCTCGCGCCTAGTGGCCGTAGGAGGCGGCGCACTAGAATCAGCGACGTTTTCCTCCAAGCTGTCCTTTAAGGGGACACTTGAGTTTGATTCTTCCACTCTGGTGGTGGAGGTTTGCGTGGATTCCGGGGCAGAGGGCAATTTTTTATCGTCAGCCTTCGCTCAACGGCACGCTATACCCCTGGTTATGATGTCTACACCAGTCACCGTCAGAGTGGTGAACGGCACCACTCTACCCTCACAGATAACCCACCAGACCGTCCCCTTGTTACTCTCAGTGGCTCCATCTCATCAGGAGATGATATCCCTCCTCGTCATGCCCGAAGGTATTGACTAGGTACTTCTAGGGCTCCCCTGGCTGCGGTACCACTCCCCCCATATAGAGTTGTCCTCAGGGAGGATTATTGGGTGGAGTAAATCATGTGAGGGTAGATGTCTGAGGGAGTGCGTTTAGGTTGCCTCCACCGAGGTTCCCGCTGATCTCTCCTCGCTCCCCAAACACTATCGACAGTATGCGGACGTGTTCTCCAAAAAGGCGGCGGAGACCCTTCCACCGCATCGCCCCTATGACTGTCCTATTGACCTCTTGCCTGGTGCTGAGTCTCCCCAGGGTCGAGTCTATCCCCTATCTCTCCCAGAGACAGAAGCCATGTCTCAATACATCAGGGAGAATCTGGCAAGAGGATTCATTAGGAAGTCAGTGTCACCAGCGGGGGCGGGATTCTTCTTCGTCCAGAAGAAGAGTGGGGAACTACGTCCTTGCATTGATTACAGGGGTCTTAACGCCATCACCGTTAAGAATAAGTATCCTCTGCCCCTGATATCAGAGCTGTTTGATAGGCTACGGGGAGCGAGGGTGTTTTCCAAACTTGATCTGCGGGGGGCTTACTACTTGATTCGCATCCGTGATGGGGACGAATGGAAGACGGCATTTAACACCAGGGATGGGCACTATGAATACCTGGTGATGCCCTTCGGCCTCTGTAATGCCCCGGCCGTCTTCCAAGACTTTGTGAACGATATCTTCCGGGATATGCTTACCACCTCGGTTGTAGTCTATCTGGATGATATTCTCATCTACTCTCCAGATATTGACTCCCACCGGAGAGATGTTTGCAGAGTTTTTGATCGCCTGCGGGCAAACTCCCTCTATGCCAAGTTGGAGAAGTGTGTGTTTGAGCAGGAGTCCTTGCCTTTCCTGGGCTATATCATCTCCTCCCGGGGATTCGCCATGGATCCTGCCAAGCTACAGGCGGTGATGGATTGGCAGGAACCTCATTCTCTCAAAGCGGTGCAGCGCTTTATGGGGTTCATAAATTATTATCGCCAATTCATCCCCCACTTCTCGACTTTGGTAGCACCCTTGGTAGCCCTCACCAAGAAGGGTGAAAATCCCAAGTTGTGGTTGGAACCAGTCTCCAAGGCCTTCTCCTCCATTAAGTCCCATTTCGCTAGTGCTCCCATTCTACATCGCCCCAATGTAGATAAGCCCTTCATTCTGGAAGTGGATGCCTCTTCTGTCGGTGCTGGAGCGGTCCTGTTTCAGAAGGACACGCAAGGTCAGAAGCACCCATGCTTCTTTTTCTCCAAGACCTTCACACCGGCGGAGAGGAATTATGTCACCCTCCATTTTCTCTCCAGGGAGAAGAACATCTGGGCCGATGCTCTCTTCCGCTCCGTGGTGTCATCGGAGGAAGAGGAGGAGGAGCCTCGGCTGATCGTCCCATCCGAGAGCTTGAGGACTGTGGCTCCGGTTGCCCTTGAGTCAGTACCTCCGGGCAAGACATTTGTCCCTGCCCATCTGCGACCGGAGGTCCTCTCTTGGGCTCATTCGTCCAGGGTGGGTGGACATTTCGGGACAAAACGGACCTCTGAGCTTTTGGTGAGGATGTACTGGTGGCCGCATATGGCCCGTGACGTCAAGGATTATATTCAGGCATGCGTCTCTTGCGCCCAGAATAGGTCCTCTCGGCAGCGGCCCGCTGGGCTTCTTTTTCCTCTGCCAGTAGCGGACAGGCCCTGGGAGATGGTCGGTATGGACTTTGTGGTGGGGCTACCCAAGTCCAGTGGCAGCACGGTCATTTGGGTTGTCACCGACCATTTCTCTAAGATGGTGCACTTGGTACCTCTCTCCCGGTTACCTTCTGCGCGGGGCCTGGCAGTGTTGTTCATTAAGCACGTTTTCCGCCTGCATGGCATGCCGGACAAGATTGTCAGTGACCAGGGTCCTCAGTTTGCGTCCCGGTTTTGGAGAGAGCTTTGTTCCCTGCTCAGCATTGAGCTGAATCTCTCCTCGGCCTATCATCCCGAGACGAATGGGTTGGTAGAGAGAGCCAACCAGACCCTGATCACATATCTTCGACATTTTGTCTCGGCCAGGCTGGATGACTGGGCATCCTTGCTGCCGTGGGCAGAGTTCGCTTTGAACAATGCTGTGGCCAACTCCACCGGTCAGACCCCATTCCTCCTAAATTACGGTCAGCATCTGCGCGTCCCTGTGCCCATGCCTGTGTCATCCACCAACTCCAGGGTTGCAGACTGGGCGGTGGAGGCACGCGACATTTGGGATCGCACCCAGGGTGCGATCCAGGCTTCCAAGGAGAGAATGAGGACCTCCGCTGACGCACACCGGCGCCCTGCTCCGACTTTTGCCCCTGGCGACTTGGTGTGGCTCTCCGCCCGAAACATCAGGCTGCGGGTAGAATCCGCGAAGTTCGCACCGTGCTACATTGGTCCCTTCATGGTCCTCGAGCAGATCAGCTCTGTGGTCTACCGTCTGGCCATTCCACCACACTTGGCTATCTCTGATACATTCCACGTGTCCCTCCTTAAGCCTGTTCACTTGTCCCGGTTCTCCGAGTCATCTGCCGGGACATCAGACTTGTCTTCGGACGAGTTTGAGGTCAATGCCATTGTGGGATGCAAGGTGATGCGGGGCAAAAAGTTTTATTTGGTGGATTGGAAGGGTCATAGTCCAGAGGCTCAGACCTGGGAGCCAGTGGAGAACATCCATGCTCCTCTTCTCATTGCAGAGTTTGAGCACAGCGAGGCTCAGAGGGGAGGGGGCCCTAGGAGGGGGGGTAATGTTAGGCTTCGGATTTCTGTCGCTGCACAGCGAGAATCCCGAGCCTTACTTCCAGCGGTCTTCCATTCCTCTCCAGCCGCAGAGGAGGTTGCTCAGCAAACTCGTCGGTCCAGGCGCTCTGCCCAGACCAGCTCCGTGGGTTTGCTTGCTGTTGCCACCTCTGGCGCAGCTATGACAATACATGCTGCTCAGCAGTGAGATTCTCCAGGGACTAAGTCCCCATGTCGGGCCACTGAGCATGCCCGTGGAGTGATCTCCCATTGGGGATCGAAGGTCACGTGCTCAGGTCCTGCTCCTGTTCGGATTGGCCCATCCGAGAAGCCAGGAAGGTCCCAGACGCTCGCGGCTATAAAAGGTTCGCATGGCCGCTCGGCCATGCGCTAGGATAAGACTGTATTTACAGACTATGTGGAGTGAGTGATGTATGCACGCATGAATGTCTCTGGTGAATGACTCATTAAGAAACCCCTACCCTTGGTACACATGTGTTGTGCAGCCTAGCCTGCTAGCGCCCAGGCTTAGGCGTAGGTAGGACAGAGGTTGAGTCAGGCATCAGTCCTCACCAGGGACTCGGCACGCCTCAGTGCACGTGCTCCATATCCAGCGTCTATAGCGGCGTTCGCGGCAGCAACGCCGCGTGTTCAGTGGGCCTAGAAGGACTCTAACCCCGTGTCCTTGGGGTAGAGTTCTGTGGCCGTACACTGTGCGCTCTTTTGGCCGGGCTCTGTGAGCTTAACAGGCACCGGCATTTATGTTCAGCGGTTGTGCGGCTCTGTGCATTAACAGAGTTCGCCCCTGTTCACATTGGGTGACGTAACCCACGTGTGACTGGTTTCACACTGCTTAATTCTTCCGCCATTACTTAGCAGCAGTGTACCACCTCTGCACGGTGGACTCCGGGCTGCGAACGCACCTACTATTATTTTATAATTTGGTGCGTTCCACCAGCCCTAACAGTGCATAAATATGTGACTCTTCAGATTTTGTATTAGTCTAACCTGATGAAGAGACCTGAGTAGTCTTGAAAGCTTGCAATGTGTTACCATCTTTTCAGTTAGACATTAAAAGGTATCAACCACTGAGGAGTTCTCAATTCTGAATATTTTTCTATCTACTGGCTAACACGGTACAAAGATATACATCTTTCCTGTATCATTATATTGCCGAAATGCAGCAGAATTTTACCCTTTCAGTATAATGGGTGAAATCTGTGTGTTACGAAATCTGCCTGTAATACTATATTTGTAACATTTTGCAGAAGAGTCAAAACCTGGGATGGAATTTTTTCCAGAGGACCTGTCATTTGCCATAAATATATAACTTCTTACCAGGTGTAGATGACGCAATTCTCTTAAATCCAACTTTGTTATTCTTCTATTCCTGCGCCTCTCCATTTCAGAGTTCTGGGTCCCTGTTGTTTGTATCTAAATTTAGGTTTTTAGACAAATGGGTGTGGTAATAAACTGCAGGAACAAAAGAAAAACATTGCCTGATTCGAGAGAACAGTGGCGTTTATACAAGGCAAAAGAAAAACATATTTATGAGAAGTGGAGCTGGGCAGTTGTTGTGCGAGAGGTACTCGTTTCTTACGCCCTGACATGTTACATGAAGGTGGAGGTCCTGGCTGGGTGTGTGGACTTGTGCTGTAGGGGCGCTATGCCTTTGCAAGCCACATGTAACCGGTGACATTGATTTGCTAGGACCAATCAAAAATACACTTTTTGCTGAATGATAACTGGGAAGGAATTATATACAGGAGATAGTGTAAGGGGGTGAGATAGAATTACCTCCTTGCTTCCCTTCCTCTAATTGTTCTCAATGTGTTGATGTTTACATATGCTAATGTTGGTAATGTCTATGTTAATATTTGTGGTACTGCTACATAGTTATATGCTTTACCGCTCACATTTTGTGGTACTGCCACATTCATACATGTGTTACCATTCTTTGTAGAACTATATTATATTATGTTGTGTTCCTTTAGTGTAATACTGTATATAATATAATGTAATAATGTTTACTAATGCTCATGTACAATTTAGGAAAAGTGAAGTGTACCCTTCGGAAAATAGAGGGGGGCATTATAGTGTTTGCAGTTCTTTATTACTAAGGGTAACTGTAGTACTTGTGGGAACCACTAGATGGGGGCATACTAGTGTGCGCTGTAGGTATAGTTCATAGTATGGTTATAGAGGGTTAAGTGTAGGAGGGGCTGCTGGGTGGTAAGACAGGTGTTTTTAAGAAGTTAGTTCAGATGGGCTCAGGGTGCCCAAAGTGTCTACATGGGCTATAGGCCTGGGCAGCTCAGCAGCCATGCAACATTAAATAGCTGCAGCCCACGTTATCCACGGCCACTGTGCATCATAGCAGTGGGCCAGTACAAGAAAGGAAAGATGTGGTGACTTATCTCCTGGGCGGACACCTTTAGGGCAGGAGTTGGTTGGAGTGAGGAGTTGAAGGAAGTTGGAGCTTCGACGAGAACAGTACAGACGGGCCGGATGTTTTACAAGAGGCAACCAAACCGGGTGACTGATGATTTCGAGTCTGGGGTGAAACAGTCAGAAAGAATTGTTATCATGGTAAGGTTAGGCCAGGAACTAACTGGGGAGCAGTCTAAGACCGTCCGGTCCGGACGTGTGCTGCACAGAAGCGACAGCAAAGCAGGGAAAGATGAGGAGACAAGTGAATTTCATGATGTGCCAACTGTGGATGTAACGTGTGAAGTATTAAGTAAAGAGAATGTTCAAGTTATCCTGGACTGTGTCTCCTTTACTGGGGGTCACCAGGGACTTTTGCAGCCTGGGAAATGCCTGGGGGGACTTGAACCTGGAGATGCAGGTACGCTGAGAAGAGGAATATGGTTTTCTGTGAGGGAAGGTCGGGACACAGATGCTTCGGTGTTTCTGGTCACGACTACAATCCTGGCCTCACCTTACAATAGCGGGAACATATCTTGATGAACTTTTCTTTCAAAATGCAGAGCATTTTTCAAACACAGATCCTTTCTGTTTTTTCACTAGTCTTCTAACTTCACCTTTCCTTTTTTCTTCACCACAGCCCAGCTGAGTACTACAGTTTAGTTTGAAAGAGTCCTATGCTCAATTCGCGGTTCTGCGTCCTTTTCCTCTTAGGGGAGCTGCTTTGCCACTTATTTTTTCTGTCTCTGACACTCTGGAACTCCGTCCTGAAGCACTCTCTTTGTCTTACGTACTATGTCCCATTTAGGCGCGTTACCTCTGTGAGTTATAAACTCTTTGGCCGTACTGCTAGGCGTCCTGACCCAGGACCCATCTCCAATCAATCGCTCTGTTCCTTCAGTCACTTCTCTTATAGTTCTTGGCTCAGGATCTTGCTATCCTCTGTCTCCTCTCTCATTATGGACACCCACATCATGCAGCACTGTGTAAAAGTGACCACGGGCAGTAGCCATGGCCGTACTGCTGCTTCATAACGTCCCGGGACTTGATAGGAAAATCGTGTCTCAGTGCTAATGTGCTGTGAAGTGTGGGGTGCACCACACTCACTTGTAGGCCTCCACTGTCTCCAGGCCTCTATCTTCAGGAGCTGCCGCACATAACTCATGGGGCACACAGTTCATTGTAACAAGCAAACGTTTACGTTTCAAGTTCGTCACACTGTAACACAGGGTTTCTGGCACAACACTTTTTATTCCTTGTTTCCTTAGTGGAGTATGTTTCCAGCATTGCTATCCCTTCCTTCGAGACTATCCTTTTGGCTACTGTTCCTGTCAGCCCCAGGGATTTCTCGTCCAGTCCGGCAGTGCACCCGGGTTCCTATATCTTCCCCTAACGTGGTTCCACTTCCAGCTTCTTCTATACACTAGGAGCATTCTCCTAGGCTCCAGACGTTGCAGGAATGTCCGCAAGAGATTGCAGTAAGGCTTACCACCGCCATGAACAATACCTCACTGTCCACTACAACTTGAAATTAGTTACTGTACTCCCTATCTGACCAACTATCAGAAAGTAGTCCTCTTTAACTAGGGTTTACTCTCCCACTACGGGTCAGTCCCAAATTTTAACTTTGTCTGTCCCTATAGCATGTAGCTGGGCAGATCTCCATCACAAAAACTATGTATTAAATTTACATACATTACGCATATTATCCTTATAATGGGAAATTTCTAAAGTTCTAATATGAACTGTCTCTTATCCCTTCAGTTTAGCACTCTCACTCTGGGCTAGTCCCAAACATTAACTCTACTGTCAAACTACATACATCGTTAACGCATGTCAGATTTCACATTAAACATTATAACACTACACTTCTTTCTACAAGGGAAAAGCAGGCAGTATGTCCATCTGCTTACAGCAGTTCTTCATTAAAGGGAACCTATGGGAAGTGTAGTGCAGCAGTTGCACAGTATGCAGTGTCGAGCCTGGAACCCACAAAGTTCAAACACAAAACTCCTTTAATGCGTTACTTCATGGCATTAAATGTTCACTTCACACAAGTGCACATCATTAGTGTTCAGTTCACACCAGTTCATAGCACTACATAGTACATGGCATCCTTTAAATCACAGTCACTAAACACGCCGGACTTCCCTTTGTCCAGTTTCTGTGGGCGATTGCAGCGCCGTGTCAATGTCTCTTACTCACCGACTCCTTTAGTTTGCAGTCACTACACACACTAGTCCACCTCTGACCAGTTGCAACGGGTGACCGCACCTCTGTGTTAATGTCTCTTTACTCACACACCCAGCCGTACACAGTACTTGAAATCATGCAGATCGCAGCTGGGCACTATATCCACCTGTTTGCAGCCGTTAAATGCGCCAGTCCTCCTTCGGGCACAGGACAGTCTTCTACCGGTTCACCTCCGGGCACAAGACCTGTTCACATCCCAGACCAGTCTCCGTGGACGGCAGCACCACTGTGTACGCTGTGGGTGCCAGGTATACTGGCTCCGCTCACAGACCGTGCTCTGCAACACCAACGGCTCTGCATAGTAACAAGCACCAACTCACTCTGGCCATGACACAGGACCTGACACATCCAAAATCTTTCCTGCAGGGCTTTTAACATAGAAACCTGTGGCCTTTAGCCACATGGAGAACCCAGGCCGGAATGAAATGGACTGCATGACTACTATTCTGCAGTCTGTTTCACAACACTACATCCCAGAGCAGGTTTTCCCTACATCTGCCATGGACACTAGCATGTCCAAGGCTAGCACTTATTTTTATCATTTTTAGTCTGCATTGCAGTGACAGCTATGCCCGTGACTGCCATTCACTCCCATGGCCTTCATGCACCTCCACGCACACCATGGGGAGAACACACAGTGACCCCTACCTGTGACATTGGTCACTGCATCATTGCAATCATAGCTAAGCCTGCGACTGCAATGCCCCCTCATGACCTCAATACGCCTCCGTGCGTATCCTGGGGAGAACAAACAGCGACCCCTACCTGTAACATGGGTCAGTGCCTCACAGAAGTTTAATTCAACATGAACCACGGGCAGCAGAAAATACAATCAATATCCCCCAACCAAAAGCTTTACTCTAAAACACTGCGGCATTTCAAAGAAAACATAGTTTGAGAAAAGAGGTGGGCACAGGGGAAAAAAGTCCACTGAAAGGTTCCCTAGGAAAAGGCTTGTCAATCAAGCTATTTTGGATAGGAAGATGAAAGAAAAGGCCGCCTACTGGACTCTTCTGCTTATAACCAGACTTTTTTTTCTGTGTTTTTCAAATTAGGCAGGTTCATCAAGAATTAAAGGATTTTTTAAATGTTTTTAAAGGGAAATGTTCTGTAATAAACTTCACTTTTAAGGAAGTGGTGGACTCTATCGGGACGGCAGTGGGTTCACCTTATAAAAGCATTAAAGGGGCTGAGGGGAGTATTATTATAAGACCGTGACTACTGACTACAGTCCTGGCTTGGTATGTAGTGTGTACACAGAGCTTCACAAAACAGACATTGCTCTGCGGGGAGTCGTAACAGGAAAGCACACTATGGCAAAAGGAATTCCTACCCAGAAGTGCTTATAAAAAACCTTCAAAGTTGCTTTTAAAAGCCCAGATCCCATGTAGAGAGCGCTCAGCCTGTCCAGGTGACAAATGGACAGAACATTACATGTTTTTTTCTGAAATTTGATCCCCTCTTGAAGGATTGTTCCTCTCCTTGGGCCCAGCATATAAAATGAATTTAACAGTAAGCTTACGCTTGACAGAATCCCCAGCACCATTACAAGTATGAGGCCCGGGTCACGCAAATTTGCAAATAGCGCTAAGAACAGCAGTCTTCGAAAACCACAGTGTAATATAGAGGAATGGTAACGTCACCCTATCATTTATAACCATTATTATAGTGAGCTTTATAAGGGTGGACACTGCAAGGAAAATGTGAAAACAATTAGGAGACGTGGAGGCTAGAAAAGGTAGACGGAAAATAAATGAGGCCCCCGATTATATGATTGAGGCTCACGCATCAATCTCTGTAGAGAAGAATAGCACATATGTATCCAGCACTATTAAAAAAAATCAGTAGTAAGATCCGTCAACAGTAAATAGCCAGCTTGCTGATGGTTTCCAGTAAGAAGATGATTTTGAGGCTTAGCACCAAGTTGGCAATGTCTGTTATTTTGTTGAGGTTGAATGAAAATTTTGCTGTAATTGCGCGTTTTTATCAACTATAGACTAAGGAGTATGGCCACCTTTAGAGCTGCTCATCCATATGGCAAGGTAGGCAGTCACGTGACATTGCCACTTGGTCCATCCAATGCAGTCTCATATGAATATCACATGACTGCTATGGATGATGAGTGGTGAACATTGGTTATAGTTTCTTTTACTTATGTATTATTTTAAGTCTTCTGCTGTCATGTGAGAACTGTCAGCAAGCTGCTACTGTTAGATATGTCATTTTTTGTAAATGCACTATGGAGTGGGTTTTAATAGCTTGACCTAAATGAAACTAAAACATAAGACAAATAAAATGAAGCTTATAATAAAATCAATTAACAGCAATGTGCCATGGGTTTCCATCTCTGCCAATAAAAAAACAGAACATCGACTATATCAATTATATTACTCAAAGGCACAAAATGGGGTCCAGAGATACCACTTAGGCCAGTGACTAGCTGATTGGCTGCATTGTTTTTTTGGATATATGTGTAAGGGGGTGAAGCACCGAAGGAGCCGAGGGGGAGTTGCCTTCCCAGCTCCGTGCCTGGAACCATTCAGCAGGGCGTTAGGTTGCCCGGGGGGCACTTTAGGAGACTGCACTAAAGCCAGGAACAGGAAGAGGGGAGGACTGGGAGCGGGAAAACTGCGCGAGCTTTCCCCAGAGCAGGTCAGAGACCTGAGAGGAGAGGACGCTGTTGCAGGAGTGGAGAGTACACAGGTACAGCCGCTGGAGTCAGATAGACCGCAGGCACAGGTGGTGGTCAGTGAGTACGTAAAGCCTGGTACTGCACTGTCAGGAAGGTTGCTGACTCCCCTCCTTGATAAGACGTCGCCCCATAGAGAGGCTGTGTATCGTGACCAGATGTTTCCCTGTAGAGAGACCGGGTTAACTGCTGAGACGCTCCCCTGTAACCAAGGGGCATTCAGTAACGGGACAGTGACCTGTACAGAGAGACTGTGTTACGTACTTGATTGCGGTGACTGGTGTATTAAGGCAAGAGCCCATGACCTCAGTGGGAGAACACCGCTGCCAAAGCAGAGAGAAGGACTTGGAGCAAAGGGGAATATCTTCAGCCTCAGACCCCTTTTGGCTCCTGCGTTAACCCCTCATATCCCAGCTGGACTACATTAAGAGCCCCGGAGACAGAGGACAGCAAGCACCGCTGGTGCCTCGGTGCCAACGTTGGACAAGAGTGATTCCTACAATCAAGACCCCTGAGGACTGATAAGTTTGTCTTATAGGAAAATAAATTTAATACTGTTTGCATACCGTATATGCCTCTCTGTTGTTGATATAACTTGTTCCCATCATTTTCACTTCTATACTGTCTGTTTTACCAGTATAATTCCCTGTAAATAAACCTCCCCTTTTACTGTTGGTCCGCCTGTTCCGTGGTGACATATATCTCTCTTGCACGTTATTACATATGTGCTGTCAGTGCTGTAGTAAAATAAGCAATTAGCATCAGGGACCACCAGAGGTCCGCCATTGAAGATAGCCCAAGTTTTTTTCATCCGTGTAGACACTAGTATGTGACAGCTGCAGCCAATCAATGGCTGTAGTGATCACATGTCTATGTTGGCACATCATTGCTAAAGTAGGAACGATAAAGAACAGCATGGGTCTTTGAGGAGAGTTGGAGCATTAGCAGTAGAGGATCGTTAAACAAAATATTATTTATTTTACAATTTGGTAAAATTCTAAACAATGGTTTAAAAATTGTAGGTTGCCAGGCAGACAGCCCCTTGAAATTCTACAGTCATATATTAAAGTTTGGGCACCCCTATTAATGTTAACCTTTTTTCTTTATAACAATTTTGGTTTTTGCAACAGCTATTTCAGATTCATATGTCTAATAACTGATGGACTCAGTTATATTTCTGGATTCAAATGAGGTTTATTGTACTAACAGAAAATGTGCAATCTGCATTTAAACAAAATTTGAGGATGAATGAACTCATGGAGATCAACAACCAACACTGCGGAGACACCATCACGTGTTTCTCAACGCAGTGATTCTAGAGCACTGCCCCATCCCTTATGGGAAATATGCAAAACATGCAAAACAGAAGCCGCGGAGACACCATCACATGTTTCTCAACGCAAGCAATGACCAGCCAGGTCTTTACCCGGGAAGGAACAACCACGGGAAGGGCAGTCTCCAATGAAGGAAACCACCTATGCCAAAACATGGTATCCATCCACAGACAGCTGTTTCGGGGTATTGCCCCTCATCAGTGTGGAGTAGGAAACTGGCTGGTAGGATCAATGCCTAGTAAAAGACTGTGAAAAATGAGGATGAATGAACTCATGGAGATCAACATCTAACACTGCGGAGACACCATCACGTGTTTCTCAACGCAGTGATTCTAGAGCACTGCCCCCATCCCTTATGGGAAATATGCAAAACATGCAAAACAGAAGCCGCGAAGACACCATCACATGTTTCTCAACGCAAGCAATGACCAGCCAGGTCTTTCCCCGGGAAGGAACAACCACGGGAAGGGCAGTCTCCAATGAAGGAAACCACCTATGCCAAAACATGGTATCCATCCACAGACAGCTGTTTCGGGGTATTGCCCCTCATCAGTGTGGAGTAGGAAACTGGCTGGTAGGAGCAATGCCTAGTAAAAGACTGTGAAAAATGAGGATGAATGAACTCATGGAGATCAACATCCAACACTGCGGAGACACCATCACGTGTTTCTCAACGCAGTGATTCTAGAGCACTGCCCCCATCCCTTATGGGAAATATGCAAAACATGCAAAACAGAAGCCGCGGAGACACCATCACATGTTTCTCAACGCAAGCAATGACCAGCCAGGTCTTTCCCCGGGAAGGAACAACCACGGGAAGGGCAGTCTCCAATGAAGGAAACCACCTATGCCAAAACATGGTATCCATCCACAGACAGCTGTTTCGGGGTATTGCCCCTCATCAGTGTGGAGTAGGAAACTGGCTGGTAGGAGCAATGCCTAGTAAAAGACTGTGAAAAATGAGGATGAATGAACTCATGGAGATCAACATCCAACACTGCGGAGACACCATCACGTGTTTCTCAACGCAGTGAAACAGCTGTCTGTGGATGGATACCATGTTTTGGCATAGGTGGTTTCCTTCATTGGAGACTGCCCTTCCTGTGGTTGTTCCTTCCCGGGGAAAGACCTGGCTGGTCATTGCTTGACCTGGCTGGTCATTGCTTGCGTTGAGAAACATGTGATGGTGTCTCCGCAGCTTCTGTTTTGCATGTTTTGCATATTTCCCATAAGGGATGGGGGCAGTGCTCTAGAATCACTGCGTTGAGAAACATGTGATGGTGTCTCCGCAGTGTTGGATGTTGATCTCCATGAGTTCATTCATCCTCATTTTTCACAGTCTTTTACTAGGCATTGCTCCTACCAGCCAGTTTCCTACTCCACACTGATGAGGGGCAATACCCCGAAACAGCTGTCTGTGGATGGATACCATGTTTTGGCATAGGTGGTTTCCTTCATTGGAGACTGCCCTTCCCGCGGTTGTTCCTTCCCGGGGAAAGACCTGGCTGGTCATTGCTTGCGTTGAGAAACATGTGATGGTGTCTCCGCGGCTTCTGTTTTGCATGTTTTGCATATTTCCCATAAGGGATGGGGGCAGTGCTCTAGAATCACTGCGTTGAGAAACACGTGATGGTGTCTCCGCAGTGTTGGATGTTGATCTCCATGAGTTCATTCATCCTCATTTTTCACAGTATTTTACTAGGCATTGCTCCTACCAGCCAGTTTCCTACTCCACACTGATGAGGGGCAATACCCCGAAACAGCTGTCTGTGGATGGATACCATGTTTTGGCATAGGTGGTTTCCTTCATTGGAGACTGCCGTTCCCGTGGTTGTTCCTTCCCGGGGAAAGACCTGGCTGGTCATTGCTTGCGTTGAGAAACATGTGATGGTGCCTCCGTGGCTTCTGTTTTGCATGTTTTGCATATTTCCCATAAGGGATGGGGGCAGTGCTCTAGAATCACTGCGTTGAGAAACACGTGATGGTGTCTCCGCAGTGTTGGATGTTGATCTCCATGAGTTCATTCATCCTCATTTTTCACAGTCTTTTACTAGGCATTGCTCCTACCAGCCAGTTTCCTACTCCACACTGATGAGGGGCAATACCCCGAAACAGCTGTCTGTGGATGGATACCATGTTTTGGCATAGGTGGTTTCCTTCATTGGAGACTGCCCTTCCCGTGGTTGTTCCTTCCCGGGGAAAGACCTGGCTGGTCATTGCTTGCGTTGAGAAACATGTGATGGTGCCTCCGCGGCTTCTGTTTTGCATGTTTTGCATATTTCCCATAAGGGATGGGGGCAGTGCTCTAGAATCACTGAGTTGAGAAACACGTGATGGTGTCTCCGCAGTGTTGGATGTTGATCTCCATGAGTTCATTCATCCTCATTTTTCACAGTCTTTTACTAGGCATTGCTCCTACCAGCCAGTTTCCTACTCCACACTGATGAGGGGCAATACCCCGAAACAGCTGTCTGTGGATGGATACCATGTTTTGGCATAGGTGGTTTCCTTCATTGGAGACTGCCCTTCCCGTGGTTGTTCCTTCCCGGGGAAAGACCTGGCTGGTCATTGCTTGCGTTGAGAAACGTGATGGTGTCTCCGCGGCTTCTGTTTTGCAAACTTTAACATATGACTGTATGTAAGACAGTGTGCAGTAAAGACCTGTTCACACTACGGTTGGGCCACATACTTGTGACTTCACCAGATCTGGATGTGCCCCAAACAGATCTATTCACTATAATGAGGCAGGGTCACTGTATGCTCCATATGGCCGCCTTTTCGGCGGTGCCCGTATTTTTAGACAAACACCAAAGGGCAGTTTACTAAGTTGTTATGTCTGCCTAAAAGCGATGGACAATGGCGGAATCAAGGCCAGAAATAGCAGAAAGTGACCACATCTTCCTCATTATAGTGAATGACTGAAAAATCCCCCGATAGAGTCAAGAATGTGTTTCCCAGATGTGACAGGAACGGGCCCTATGTTCATAAGCTTTCCTTTTGGGGTGCCAGAATTTTATGATTTAATGCTGGGTTTATGCATGAAATTTGGCGCTCTGTATCAGGAAAATGAAGATTCAGTCACTATGAAGTTAAGAAATTTGGAATTATTAAGACAAAAAGAGCGCATAAAATACTAACCAAAGTGTAAAAAAAATATATAAATATATAAATATATACAGGACAACAATGAGAGTAATATGTAAAAAAAATAGGCCCCTTTGAGGATGCCCCTTGCTCCTAAGACTCGCACTATTCTCTGGCACTTCAGCTAAAACTCTGAAATCCCAGAGGATCATGATACGCATTTCAAAGCAACGTAGGTCGAGCGAGATGAAAAGGCCACATATGTATCAGTTAAAAAAACAGCATTATAAATGAGCCCAAGAATATAATACATTACCTCTTCAACACCTTGCCAGCCCCGTAAGTGCTCACTTTTCCTATACTGTATTTGCAGTGCTGTATGTGTGTGGAGCACGGTGATATATTACCATTTATAGAGGGTTTTTTTTTAATAAACTACTTTGGGACATGGGATTCTTAACTGTCTTGTGTCACTGACATGGCGGCTTAGAATAAATATATTTTAATAGGATAATGTAACCCCTACTTTAAATCATCAGGCTCTATAAATCACACAGTAGTTGGGACACTCAGGCAGCCCTGTGGCTCAACATCTGTTGCTCGATCTTAGCTTGGATGCTCAGCAACCAACTTTAGTTCTTCGGAGGTTGATGGGGAACTATAACTCCCAGAAAAATATAGTACATCAAGTAGTATACAGTTATGGCCAAAAGTATTGACACCCCTGCAATTCTGTCAGATAATACTCAGTTTCTTCCTGAAAATGATTGCAAACACAAATTCTTTGGTATTATTATCTTCATTTAATTTTTCTTAAATGAAAAAACACAAAAAGAATTGTCCTAAAGCCAAATTGGATATAATTCCACACCAAACATAAAAAGGGGGTGGACAAAAGTATTGGCACTGTTCGAAAAATCATGTGATGCTTCTCTAATTTGTGTAATTAACAGCACCTGTAACTTACCTGTGGCACCTAATAGGTGTTGGCAATAACTAAATCACACTTGCAGCCAGTTGACATGGATTAAAGTTGACTCAACCTCTGTCCTGTGTCCTTGTGTGTACCACATTGAGCATGGAGAAAAGAAAGAAGACCAAAGAACTGTCTGAGGACTTGAGAAACCAAATTGTGATGAAGCATGAGCAATCTCAAGGCTACAAGTCCATCTCCAAAGACCTGAATGTTCCTGTGTCTACCGTGCACAGTGTCATCAAGAAGTTTAAAGCCCATGGCACTGTGGCTAACCTCCCTAGATGTGGACGGAAAAGAAAAATTGACAAGAGATTTCAACGCAAGATTGTGCGGATGTTGGATAAAGAACTTCGACTAACATCCAAACAAGTTCAAGCTGCCCTGCAGTCCGAGGGTACAACAGTGTCAACCCGTACTATCCATCGGCGTCTGAATGAAAAGGGACTGTATGGTAGGAGACCCAGGAAGACCCCACTTCTTACCCCGAGACATAAAAAAGCCAGGCTGGAGTTTGCCAAAACTTACCTGAAAAAGCCTAAAACGTTTTGGAAGAATGTTCTCTGGTCAGATGAGACAAAAGTAGAGCTTTTTGGGCAAAGGTATCAACATAGAGTTTACAGGAGAAAAAAAGAGGCATTCAAAGAAAAGAACACGGTCCCTACAGTCAAACATGGCGGAGGTTCCCTGATGTTTTGGGGTTGCTTTGCTGCCTCTGGCACTGGACTTCTTGACCGTGTGCATGGCATTATGACGTCTGAAGACTACCAACAAATTTTGCAGCATAATGTAGGGCCCAGTGTGAGAAAGCTGGGTCTCCCTCAGAGGTCATGGGTCTTCCAGCAGGACAATGACCCAAAACACACTTCAAAAAGCACTAGAAAATGGTTTGAGAGAAAGCACTGGAGACTTCTAAGGTGGCCAGCAATGAGTCCAGACCTGAATCCCACAGAACACATGTGGAGAGATCTAAAAATGGCAGTTTGGAGAAGGCACCCTTCAAATATAAGGGATCTGGAGCAGTTTGCCAAAGAAGAATGGTCTAAAATTCCAGCAGAGCATTGTAAGAAACTCATTGATGGTTACCGGAAGCTGTTGGTCGCAGTTATTTTGGCTAAAGGTTGTGCAACCAAGTATTAGACTGAGGGTGCCAATACTTTTGTCTGGCCCATTTTTGGAGTTTTGTGTGAAATGATCAATGTTTTGCTTTTTGCTTCATTCTCTTTTGTGTTTTTTCATTTAAGACAAATTAAATGAAGATAATAATACCAAAGAATTTGTGTTTGCAATCATTTTCATGAAGAAACTGAGTATTATCTGACAGAATTGCAGGGGTGTCAATACTTTTGTCCACATCTGTAGAATATTGCCATAATGATATAAAAAGAGAATTAAGTAACCGCTTTTATGGCCGCAATTACAAGATTGTCACAGTCTAAGTCACGATTAGTGCAAACAAGAGTCAATGTTTTGCGGCAGTGTACCCACATATTGATTGGGAATTGGGACTGACAAATGATCACTATCAGGCTTCAATTGTCAAGGGCATACACACCCTAGTGGATGAATGTATGGCTGCTATGGGGTGCATGGGTAAAGGGCAGAGGCGTATCTAGGCTTCCTGGCACCCGTGGCAAGAATTCGGTTCGGCGCCCCCCCCCCACTCCAAGTCCATATGCGACTTGCACACTTAGCCATGTACCCACGAGCTGCTCTCCCTAATGCTCTCAATGTTCAGTAAAAAACTGAAAGCAGGAAGAGAAGCTCGTTGTCAAGTATGAAAATCGCATATGAGTGAAGTGTCCATGTGATGACTACTGGAACATGCAGAGCTGAATCCTGACATTGCAGCTTCTGAATTCTCACAACGAATGCACTGCACACTTTTAGGATTCTCCCTTGCCGATGTACAGTCATGTCAGCACAAGTATGTGATTTATATACTTCTGGCCACATTCCGACTAGACGTGCCCGGCCTCGCTCCGTTCATTTTCATTGAGTGAGGCCACACATGTCTCGTCAGCATGTGACCGCATGTATGTAAATTACCGGCACGAGAGAATCCTGACAGCGTTCAGTGAGCACTGTGAGAAGTCTGCAGTCACATAGAATGTCTGCAGACTCCGCATAAGCCTGGAGAACCCCTTTAATGTTCCTAACAAATAAAAACATGAGAATTAGTCAGTATCACAAATAATATTTACATCCAGGTACCTTATAGATGACGTCGTCTCTGCAGTCGGTCTCCTTTTCTTCTTCTTGTCCAGACCCCATGATGAGTTTTCTCATCCACATCTTGTCTCTGTAGACGTCCATCTTCTCCGGTCTCCTGCAGCAAATCTCCACACGATGCCCTTAAAGATAGAAGTGTCATTATAATGCCCCTAAATACAAATATCTGCAATATACTGTCGCCTCACACTATTCCCCTCCCTCCTCATACTGTCTCCTCTAACATCCCTCCTGTTCACCATAACTGTCTCCTCATATATTTACCCCCTCACTCTCTATACTGCCTGCTCACACATACCCCCGACTCCCCATACTGTGTCCACATACATTAACCCGTTCGCTCCCCATACTGTTTCCTCATACATACTCTGTGTCCTCAAATCTCCCCACACACATTAAATCCCCCCATCCACACTCCAAATCCCTCACACACGTTAAATAACCCCCCATCCCCACTCCCAAATCCCCCCCACACATTATGTACCCCCCACTCCAAATCCCATCCCTACTCATTAACCCCCCCAAACAATAACCCCCATCCCCACTCATTACTTCCATCCCCATTCATTAACCCCCCCGTCCATACTCCCAAATTCCCCAACACATTATGTACCCCCCACTCCAAATCCCCAACACATTAACCCCCATCCCCACTCATTAACCCCCCACACATTAACCCCCATCCCCACTCATTAACCCCACACATATTAACCCCATCCCCACTCATTAACCCCACACACATTAACCCCATCCCCACTCATTAATCCCCCACACATTAACCCCATCCCCACTCTTTACCCCCCACACATTAACCCCATCCCCACTCTTTACCCCCCACACAGTAACCCCCATCCCCACTCATTAACCCCCCCACTCATTAACTCGCCACACATTAACCCCATCCCCACTCTTTACCCCCCACACAGTAACCCCCATCCCCACTCATTAACCCCCCCACACATTAACCCCCATCCCCACTCATTAACCCCCCACACATTAACCCCATCCCCACTCATTAACCCCCCACACATTAATCCCATCCCCACTCTTTACCCCCCGCACAGTAACCCCCATCCCCACTTATTAACCCCACTACACATTAACCCCATCCCCACTCATTAACCCCCCCACTCATTAACCCCCATCCCCACTCATTGACCCCCCACACATTAACCCCATCCCCACTCTTTACCCCCCACTCCCACTCATTAACCCCCCCACTCATTAACCCCCATCCCCACTCATTAACCCGCCACACATTAACCCCCATCCCCACTCATTAACCCCCCACACATTAACCCCATCTCCACTCATTAACCCCCCACACATTAATCCCATCCACACTCTTTACCCCCACACAGTAACCCCCATCCCCACTTATTAACCCCACTACACATTAACCCCATCCCCACTCATTAACCCCCCCACTCATTAACCCCCATCCCCACTCATTAACCCCCCACACATTATCCCCATCCCCACTCTTTACCCCCACTCCCACTCATTAACCCCCCCACTCATTAACCCCCATCCCCACTCATTAACCCGCCACACATTAACCCCCATCCCCACTCATTAACCCGCCACACATTAACCCCCATCCCCACTCATTAACCCCCCACACATTAACCCCATCCCCACTCTTTACCCCCACACAGTAACCCCCATCCCCACTTATTAACCCCACTAGACATTAACCCCATCCCCACTCTTTAACCCCCCACACATTAATCCCCCATCCCCACATTAACCTCATCTCCACTCATTAACCCCCCCACTCATTAACCCCCCCCATCTTCGGTGGTTTCTTCAGCTCCACATTGGAGCACACTTACCACCAGCGCTGAGCATTCACTCTGGGCGCCGGGGAGTGACGTCAGCAGCGTGATCACATGACATGTCACGCTGCTGACGTCGCTCTGGCCCGGCGGTCAGAGCTGCAATTGTACTGGCGTCTATACAGACGCCAGTACACTTGTTCCCTGGGAGCCAGCACGCGCACTTTCTCTGCGCCAGCTGTCAGCTTGACAGCTGACACAGATAACCGCCGACTCTCAGGCCAGGGGGGCGGCAGAACGCAGCCGCCGGGGAGGACACTGCAGACCGCTGCATTAGGCGGCTTGGACTGCGCCCCCCTACCGGCTGCCCCCCCCAGATACACCCCTGGTAAAGGGCCCCTGTCCAGTTTAGTCCCCCTACATTTTTTATATTAGAGTCTATGCAAGTTTTCCTCTTCTGAGGGACTGCTTTGTTAGAGAACAAGAGTGAGATTGCCCCAAGGACAAATAAAATTAACTTAGAACAGGGGTGCACAACATATTTTGGTTCAAGGGCCATGATGCTATATTAAACAAATCCCAAGGGATTTTAAAAGGAGTACTTACACTGACAAGCAAAAAGTTAACAATGTTTTGAAAATTTGACTTTCAGGCTCCATATCTTACCATTCACTACTGCTTCGAGCATGAGGCTACCATCAATTTATAGACAATCATCTTGGCTATCTCATACATAAATTTGAATTGCTACTATTTTGCATATGATTAGTTATGCAGATTCTTGTAATTTTGCTGTACTGTTACTGTTTTGCTCCTGCTGGTGGAAAAATCTTTTTATTTCTGTGTACTACAAATTACAACCTGTTCTCACATTCCCTAATAGCTCAGTGTGTTATTAGGTTGGTTCCCAAGCAAAGATTTCCCAAGAAAAGACAAACAGCATCATCCAGCTCAACAGCTATTTCTTGGCACATCAGTACATCACCAGAATGACCATCAGTATATTAATACATCAGCAGAACCAAGTTTTAGATATTTAAGGAGGATTTGGTATAGTTTCTGCTCTAAAAAAGTGCAAACACATGCTAACTTAAACTGAGTTTTTGGAGCAGAAACTCACCAAATCCTCATAAAAATACTCAAAGCTTCGATGTGAGAAGAAGTTTTAACATAGCCATGAAACATGTAATGGATTGCCACATATCAGTACATGAGTATAGTGCCAGATGCAGCTTCAGGACCACCATCAGTATATGAATACAGTGCCAGACACCAAGTCAGTACATGAATACAACTCAGGAACCACCGTCAGTACATGAATGTAGTGCCAGAACTACCTTCAACATATGAATGCTGGTCCAAAATCACCGTCAGTACATGTATACAGCGCCAGACCACCATCAATACATGAATGCCGCTCCAGAACCACAGTCAGTACATGAATGCAGGGCCAGGACACTATCAGTAAATAAATGCATCACCAGAACCACCATCATTAAATGAACACAGTACCACAACCATGTCAATAAATAAATGTAGCATCAGAACCACTGTTAGTACATGTACACTGCACCAGTCATAGTGCAGTGATCACATATAATGTCAGCCCCATATATAATTGTATTGCATGAACCTTCAATTCCCATTATGCCCTTAACAATGGTTAGGAGAAACTGGGAGTTGTTGTTACCAGTCATTATCCAACTACAGACCATACAGGTACCACAAAACTGATGAAACTTAGTCAGTATCACAAATAAACATTTACAACCAGGTACTTCATAAGTGACATATTCTCTGATTGGAGTCGCTCCCATGACTTTTGTCTCCACGTAGTACAGACGCCATGATGAGATTTCATGCTTTCATACACAGAACTTGTCTCTGCAAACTTCCCTCTTCTCCGTCTGCAGCAGCACTTCCTGACACAGTGCCCTTAAAAATAAAAGTATCTGTTATGATCCAGGCCGGGGTCACTTTCTGGTTTTCCTTCTTCGGCCTGGTCATGGCGGGGTTAACCTTTCCTGCCTCTATTTGCGTTTGGGGCCTCTTTTTATTGGTGCTATTGCTGGCAGCCTTTGTCAGTGATAATTTTGGTCTTTGACTTGAGCAGCTGACCCGTTATACCCTAGTGATCCTTCTGCCTCTGACTTCCCATATTTGTGTCTGACCCGTACCCTATCCCTGACTTAGCCTTTGGTGGTTTCCCTACAGTGTATGACTCGGCTTGAACTCTAGACCCCGCCTCCTGTTTTCCGTCTCTGATACCACTCTCCCCGACCGGCTTCTACTTACTGGCTCGTATTCTGACTCCTCCTCCCATCTCTCGTCTTGGATACCGCGCTCCTCGACCGGCTTTTGACTCACTGGCTCATACTCTGACTTAGCTCTCCGTCTCCTGTCTCTGGCACCACCCTCTCAACTGTTAACGACCCGACTAGCTTGACTCCTCTACTGTCTCCCCGCGGTGGTGCCCGCTGCTGCACCTCTACTAGCCCTAGAGTTGAGTTGGTTGCCTGTGGTACTGCACCTTTAGCAACACGACAGTATCACTGACAGTTATAATTTTGGGGGGTCCCTTCTTTTCTCCTTCACTGTGTGGTGGTATGGATCCACTCTTTACTCTGGCGGACCAAGTGGCCAACCTTACTCAGATAATGCAGGAGTTATCTGTGGAGCACAGGACTTTGGTTACTTCTCAGAAGAAGGTGCTTCTATTAGCCCTCTGTGTCTGTACTGTTACACACTTAACATTATGGCTGGTCCAAACAATCAGGGCAATTGTTACCACCCACCTTTCGTGTCTACCTTCTTTCCTCATAGATTGTAAGCTCACAAGCAGGGCCCTCATTCCTCTTTGTATCTGTTATAGTCTATTGTGATTATGTGATTATTGTTATGCTGTAATGTCTATCGTCTGTACGAGTCCCCTCTGAAATGTTAAGTGCTGCGGAATATGTCGGCACTATAGAAATAAAATTTATTATTATTATTATAGGTGCAGAGGGAGGTTGCCGAGACAGTTAAGATTGCCCGGGGTGAGGTAACTGACAGGTGATAGTCTGGTGAGGTGACTAACATGTCTTTGCACTCTCCTGAGCCAGGCTCAGACTGAGGCACCGGGATGCCGGAGGATCCTCTGGTGGGCCCCGCCCCCAGCTCCTGCCTCCTTCATTAGTCCCTGCCCTACATGTCATTAGTGCCTACAACTGACCGGCCATGCTGTGTGCAGATGTCAGGTGCACCGGCGACTGGGCACAACTCCTAGACTAGGAGCAAACTCCCCTCATCCAGCTGAGAGCACTGTGCCAGGCATTTCCTCATCATCCTATAAATCCCAGCAATAACTTTGCTGGGCTATTCTTTGCTCACTGGACCTGTGATGAGGTCACAGGAGGGGAGGAGTCAGGGGTCACATGATCAGGGGCCTCAGTGTATGCAGGACTCTGCTGTGCTGGTTGTCATGGTGCTGGGTGAGGGGAAGTTTATGTGTGGGGTAAGGATAGTGTGGATGTAGCAGACCGTGTGTGTATGAGGTGTACGGAGCGGAGCCGTGTGTATGTGGGGTGTACAGAACGGAGCCGTGTGTGTATGAGGTGCATGTAGCAGAGCTGTGTGTGTTTAGGGTGTACGGAGCAGAGCCACGTGTGTATGGGGTGTATGGAGCGGAGCGGCATGTTTACAAGGTGTATGGAGCAGAGTCGCATGTGTATGGTGTGTACGGAGCGGAGCCGTGTGTGTATGGGGTGTGCGGAGCAGCGTGTATATGGGGTGTGCGGAGCAGAGCCATGTGTGTACGAGGTGTACAGAGCGGAGCCACGTGTGTATTGGGTGTACGGATCAGAGTCGCATGTGTATGGGGTGTACAGAGCGGAGCCGCGTGTGTATGGGGTGTGCGGAGCGGAGACGCGTGTGTACAAGATGTGCGGATGGAGCCGTGTGTGTTCTTGGTGTACGGAGTGGAGCCGTGTGTGTACGAGGTGTACGGAGTGGAGTCGTCTGTGTACGAGGTGTATGGAACGGAGCCCTGTGTGTATGAAGTGTATGGAGCCGTCTGTGTATGGGGTGTACGGAGCGGAGCCGCATGTGTAAGGGGTGTACGAAACAGAGCCCTGTGTGTACAAAGTGTACTGAGCTGAGCCATGTGTGTATGGAGCGGAGCAGAGCCATGTGTCTACAAGGTTTACAGAGTGGAGCCATGTGTGTACTGTTTGGAGCCGTGTGTGTTGTGAGCTCATTTTCGGGTTTGCCTCTGGCTTCTGGTGAGGGTTATGGAGCTTGCTGTGCTGACAGAGGAGTAGTGAGTTCTCTATCTGGACTCCCTCTGTTGGTGAAGGGAGGTAATGAAGCTGATCTAAATGGCAGAGACCGGCCACCTGAGGAAGAGGACTGCGATTGGACATCAGGAGTTTCTGATTGGATTTAAGGCAGCCGACTCCCTTTCTTGCTGGTGATTTTTCCTGACTGTGGCTCCTGGTTTCCAGTTTGGTTCCAGCCTTCCTAAAGCTAAGTTTTCTCTGCTATTGTTCATATGAGTTTTTGTCTGTTTACTTAGTTTTTGTGTTCAGCCAGCCCTGGCTGGGACTGGGCTGAATCCCCATTTTGTCTCTGATCAGTTGATCTCTTTTGCTCTGTCTTCAGAATATACCTGAGTGCTGATATAGTGATTTTGAAGTCTAGCGACTTCAGGGCCTTTTTCTATCAGACGTGTTGGACATTCTTTTTGGCAGGGTTTTTTGCGTGATTGCAGATAGCAGCTTTTCTTTCCTGTCCTTTCTAGTTAGCGAGGGCCCCATCGTTTGCTCAGCCTATCTTTCTACCTGTGTCTGTGTTTTCATCTTGTTTCACCGACAATACATTTTGGGGGCTGTCTATTGCTTTGAGGTCTGCTCTGGGGCAGTTTAGATTTTCCCTTTCTTTCTTTAGGCTTATTTAGTTCTCCAGCCGTGACGAGGCGTCTAGGACCACCGTAGGCACGCGCCACGGCTACTGCTAGTTGTTGTGGATAGGATCAGGGGTCTGCAATCCGCTAGTTACCAACCTCTCCGGTTTTCTGGACTTAGCTTGCTTTTTGTTTTTTCCTCCTCGGTGACTCATTCATAACAAAATCACCAGCGATACCGCAGATTCTAGGGTACTCAAAAGCAGGAGAGAAATGTAAAAAAAAAAGTGCCAGAATTTTTTTTTTTTTTTATATGTATATCTTCTCCTCTTTTTCTCTGGGGCCGTAGGAGGATTCTTTTTTTTTTTCTTTTTCTCCTTGATGGAGATTAAGCAATTGTCTGATCGTGTGGAGCAGCTCGCTGCTGAAGTGCGGGGAATTTCCGCCTATCTCGCTCGTTCACTTGCTGTTGAGCCAAGGATCCCTGCTCCTGATGTGTTTTCTGGGGGTCGGTCTAAATTTTTGAATTTTAAGAATAATTGTAAATTATTTCTTGCCTTGAAGCCTAACTCATCGGGGAGCTCTGCGCAGCAGGTTAAAATTGTCATCTCCTTGCTGCGTGGCGATCCCCAGGATTGGGCGTTTTCTTTGATACCTGAAGATCCTGTTTTGACTAATGTGGATACATTTTTTCAAGCCTTGAGGTTGTTATATGATGAACCTAATGCTATTGATCAAGCTGAGAGAGCCCTATTGGCATTGAACCAGGGTCAGGATCCTGCAGAGTTATACTGTAAGAAATTCTGAAAGTGTGCGGTCCTTACTACATGGAATGATAGTGCATTGGCAGCTCTCTTTCGGAAGGGTTTGTCTGAGTGGTTTTCAAAATTAGATCTGTGAGGGGCATACAATCTTATCCGCATACGGGAGGCGGATGAGTGGAAAACTGCGTTCCTCACCTCTGAGGGGCTGTTCGAAAATTTGGTTATGCCTTTCGGTCTGACTAATGTGAAGGCTGTTTTCCAAATTTTCATTAATCACATCTTTGCTGACTTCATTGGGCATTTCATGGAAGAGTATTTTGATGACATTCTGGTGTACTCTGGGGAGAAGCAGGCCCACATAGGTCATATTCGTGTGGTTCTCCAAAGACTCCGGGAGAACTTTCTCTTTGCTAAACCTGAGAAATATGTTTTTAGTCCAGGAATTGTCCTTTCTGGGGTTTATCTTGTCGGCTGAAGGGTTTTGTATGGACCCCAGAAAGGTTCAGGCCATTGTGGACTGGGTGCAACCCAGAGATGTAAAAGGTCTTAAGTGCTTCTTGGGGTTTGCAAACTATTATAGGAAATTTATAAAGGGGTTTTCACAGGTTGTTAAACCTCTCACTGACTTGACTCAAGAGGGCTTGGATATCAAGAATTAGCCAGCTTCAGCCGTAGCGGCATTTTCTACGTTGAAAAAAATGATGTCCGCCCCTGTATTAATTCAACCAGACCTATCTGAAATGTTTATTGTGGAGGTTGACGCTTCGTAGGTGGGGGTGGGGGCAGTATTGTCACAGGGACCAGCCACTTTTACCAATTTAAGACCTTGTGCTTTGTTTTTGAAGAAATTCTCTTCTGCGGAGAGGAACTATGATGTGGGCAATAGGGAGTTATTAGCCATTAAATTGGCGTTTAAAGAATGGAGGCATTTTTTGGAGGGGGCAGCCGATCGTATCACTGTGATTACAGACCACAAAAATCTGGCTTACATCGAGTCTGCTAAAAGGTTGACACCGAGACAGGAGAGATGGTCACTTTTTTTTTATCACGGTTTCAGTTCTCTATTACCTTTCGGCCCGCTTCTAAAAATGTCAAGGCTGATGCCTTATCTCGTAGTCTGGACCCAGTATCGCCCCCTAAACCTCCTTCCTCCATTCTTCAGCACAGTGTGGTAGTGGCTGGGGTTTCTTCGGTATTGGAGCGGGAGGTGCGGGAGACTCAGTCCCTGGCCCTTCCGTCTTTGCCTGTTAATAAACTTATTGTGCCTATTTATTTGCGTCTCAGGATACTCTGGGAGTTTGATGACTCGGCCCTGAGTGGCCATCCTGGGATCTCGGCTACCTGTAGAACTATCTATAGGTTGTTTTGGTGGTCTTCATTGGCCTTGGATGTGGTGAAGTTCGTGTCATCCTGTGAGGTATGTGCTCGTGCGAAAAACTCCTATAATCGGCCGACCGGGGAATTGGTGCCATTGCCAATTCCTCATAGAGCATGGACTCATTTGTCTATGGATTTTATCACTGATCTTCCTCCTTCTAATGGGAAAACGGTAATTTGGGTAGTCGTGGACAGATTTAGTAAGCAGGTGAATTTTGTATCACTGACAGGTCTGCCTAATGCAGAGACACTGGCTAGACTGTTTGCGGAGCATGTGGTGGGGCTGCATGGTGTGCCTTTGTGTGTGGTTTCAGATAGGAGGGTGCAGTTTGTGGCCAAGTTCTGGAGGGCCTTTTCTTAAAGGTTGGGTATCCGTTTTACCTTTTCTTCGGCATATCATCCTGAGAATAATGGTCAGCTGGAGAGGACCAATCCGTCCCTAGAACAGATTTTGCAATGTCTGGCCACTGCTCAGTAGGACGATTAGTGTTCCTCTTTGCCGGTGGCGGAATTTGCCTTTAATAATTGCATTAATCAGTCCACAGGCACCTCCCCTTTTATTGCAATTATGGGTTTCACCCTCATTTTGGGGAATTTTCCCAGCTAGATTCGGGGTGTCCTGGAGCTGATTTAATGGTTTGGCTTTTGGGGAGGTGTGGTAGGAGGTTCAGAGGAACATTGGGAAGGCTCAGGGTAGGTATAAATTCTTTGCCAATAAGAGACGATCTGTGGGGCCAGTATTCTAGGTGGGAGATAAGGTTTGGATGTCCACCGAAAATATTAAGCTTAAAGTTCCTTCTGCTAAGTTGGGGCAAAAGTTCATTGGCCCTTATGGGATCATGGAAGTGGTCAATCCTGTAGCCTTCCATTTCTGCCTCCCCCCATCTCTGTGGATTCCTAACGTGTGCCATAAAGCTCTTTTGAAACAGTTGGGGTCTTCCTCGGGGGAGTTTCCATCTCCTCCACCACCTATCTCGGTGGTTGGCCAGAATGAGTTTGAAGTAGAACGGATTGTGGACTCTCGCATGGTCTGTCGTTCACTCCAATCCATTGGAGGGGTTACGGTCCTGAGGACTCGTCCTGGGTTCCAGTGTGGTTGGTCCATGCGGATCGGATGGTACGGGCCTTTCACGCTCGGTATCCAGGGAAGCCTGAGGGTCCTGTGGCCCCCCACTGAAAGGGGGGTACTGTCATGATCCAGGCCGGGGTTACTTTCTGTTTTTCCTTTTCCGGCCTGGTCATGGTGGGGTTAACCTTTCCTGCCTCTTTTTGCGTTTGGGGTGGTTATTTATTAGTGCTATTGCTGGCAGCCTTTGTCAGTGATAGTTTTGGTCTTTGACTTGAGCAGCTGACCCGTTATACAATAGTGATCCTTCTGCCTCTGATTTCCCATATTTGTGTTTGACCCGTACCCTATCCCTGACTTAGCGTTTGGTGGTTTCCCTACAGTGTATGACTCTGCTTGAACTCTAGATCCCACTTCCTGTTTTCCGTCTCTGATACAACGCTCCCCGACCAACTTCTATTTAATGGCTTGTATTCTGACTCTGCCTCCCGTCTCTCATCTTAGATACCGCGCTCCTCGACCGGCTTTTTTACTCACTGGCTCATACTCTGACTCAGCTCTCCATCTCCATCTCTGGCAACACGCTCTCGGCTGTTAACAACCTGGCAACCTTGACTTCTCTACTGTCTCCCCGCGGTGGTGCCCATTGCTGCGCCTCTACTCCCCTAGAGGTGAGCGCGGTCGCCCTCCAGTGGTTGCCTGTGGTACTGCACTTTTTGCAACACGACAGTATAATTATGCTGAACCATGAATAAAAATATCTAATACCATGTGTACCTGAATAAATAATTGCTCCTCAGTGTGCTTCTTGTACAAAGTATCCTCTCCACACTGCCCCTTTAAAAAAATATAACCATTTCCAAGAGGTCCCCCCACACAGCCCTTCTTCATAATTTACCCAACACGCTGCCCATTTCCATATGCCCCCACACTGCCCCTCTCCATAATATTCACACAGACACACACTAGGCCTCTGTATAATATCCCCCCACAAAGCCCCTCTACATAATATTCCCCCATACTGAGTCTCTCCATAATTTCCTTCCCACCACAGTGTCTCAAGCCATATTGTCATTCCCAGACAAAGCCTATCCATAATTTCCCCATTCACCCACACTGCCCCTCTTCATAATCTCCCCTCACACCCACACACACAGTGTCCCTCATAAAGTCTCCCCACCCCACTGTCCCTTGCTATACTATGGCTCCTTTCACAATTCCTCCCTCCCCCCCAGTAATCCCAAACCTCCCCTACCTTCACCTCCTCATCTAAAATGATTATATCTTTCATCCTCACTTCCTCCATTGAGTGCTTACCAAAGCTCAACTTCTCTGCTGTTCTATGGCGTTGGCAACAGCAGCAGTGTCATGAGGTCAGAAGCATGCTGACTGCATCATGACGCTGAACGTCTTGGCAGGGGCTAAGGGCGCTCCTCTGCTCCAGTCCCAGTGTCCAAATGTTCAAATGTATTGGTGTCTGAAAGATGCAAACACATTTGAATATAAGAAGGAGATAACTGGCATCTCCCGGACTGGTCTGCGAGCCACAGCAAACCCTTTGGGGGGTCGCATGTTGTGCAGGCTTTACTTAAAGGGATGAATAACCATAAGGCCTTTCTGGCCTGGATGGTAAAGCTCAGGAATATAACATTTTGATTTTGGAGATGTCTCTATTTCAACTTTGTACACCACTAGAGGCCCTCATGCACATTAAATTAAATTAAAGTCAGCTAAACCCGTTGACATTGGCGGCATTGGCTGACCATCTAATGTGTATCAAGGTCTTTGACAGACAATATCAAGGAAGATAAGAGTCATCAGACACTTTTATTTTCTTTGAGACAAGACACTTCCAGAGCTGTATAGCTGAGGATTTCTCTTTTCTCCCTATTAAAAACACATGAATATTCAGCCAAGCCAATCATTCATGAATATGGTGGAGTCGGTAGAGATGAATGTCAAATGGGTCGACCTACATCTGTTTCATCCATATGGCCAGCTTATTCCTTGTGGTATGTCAGTAACCACCTATTACAAGCCAATACCAGTGTGTTTTCTTATCCGTTCAGGAAGGTGAAGCAAAATCCATCAACATACCTCTATGAACATGCAATGCCAAGACCACCCAAGAACATTCTAAAAGCTCCTAGTATTGCCCACAAAAAAACATGTTTATTTGTGGTTTTACTAACCCAACTGGTGGCCCAGTTTGCAGGTCTGTCCATGCAAAATCAGGACTGTTGGCCAGTATGCATCTGCCGGGCCCCTTAATGTTGCATCTCTATTGCAATCTATTAATTTACCACATGAGTCAGTTAGCTATAGACTATAAATATGGTTTTGTGCCAACCTCACATGGCTAAAGTCAAGCCCAGATTATAGAGCAAAAAGGACTAAATGCCTGAAGGTCTCTGCAATAGTCGTTAAACATCAACCTCTGGATGAATCCCAGACTCTTATGCCTAGATTGATAATGAGGACAAGAGCTCTGGTATCGAGTCTGTTCTACTACATTGCTATTGTAATTGAGAGACTATTACTTGGGCACAGTAGTAGTATTGGATGGATACTCCATGGTACTTTTCCTTGCTCACTTTATGATAGCTTTTGAATGACAATTTCTGTGATTGTCCTGTTGATTGGGAATTTTAATCTTTCACCTGTAGTCTGGTTTCCCCAAGTTATCCTCCCTTCACCAGTAGAATAACTCTTCACAAAGTTTTGCTCAGAAGCCTCCACATATCTTCACCTGGTCTCCAAGATTGTTCATTCTTGATTGTCTTCTTCACATTTTAATATTTCTATACGGATTAGTTCTTGCCATAAGATGTTACCACAGGTTCCTTCCTATGAATGTGTTGTCTCTATCTCCATTGCAGATCTCTTCTATGGAACCACATACTAGCTGAACGTTATATTTTACAGGCAACACAACCACAACCTAGACACGTCTAAAAATCTGTCTTTAGGCTAAACATTCCTACCGCATTAATCTTTTGCTGATCTTGGTTCCTTCTTCAAAACAGACAAGTAAGCCCAACAAAATGAAATAACAGAAGAAAAGAAAAACATCTAAGAAAAATATAGCTGGGGCTAAGGCTTTATAAAGGCTCTGTCATGGCAAAGCTCTTCTTTTAATAGTGTCTACACCAGCATGACTAAAGACCTTCCAACCTTAACCCATCTTGGAAAGTCATTAGTATCTTGAAAGACAACATATATTGACAGCATCAGGACTTCCTTCATTATTATATAAGATGTACCAGCATAAGGGATTCATAGATTCATGTAAGTTCGAGAACATCAGTGGTAAATTTCTTCTAGATGTTCCTACTGATGGAGATCTGTAAAACATCCATAGATTAAGAAATGGATTAACATGGCTCTACACTGTGTGCAGAATTATTAGGCAAATGATTATTTTGATCACATCATCCTTTTTATACATGTTGTCCTACTGCAAGCTGTATACTGTAGGCTTGAAAGCCAATTGCCAATTATGTAAATCAGGTGATTTGCATCTCTGTCATGAGGAGGGGTGTGGTCTAATGACATCAACACCCTATATAAGGTGTGCATAATTATTAGGCAACTTCCTTTCCTTTGGCAAAATGGGTCAGAAGAAAGATTTGACGGACTCTGAAAAGTCAAAAATTGTGAGATGTCTTGCAGAGGGATGCAGCAGTCTTGAAATTGCCAAACTTTTGAAGCGTGATCACAGAACAATCAAGAGTTTCATGGCAAATAGCCAACAGGGTCGCAAGAAGCGTGTTGATAAAAAAAGGCGCAAAATAACTGCCCATGAATTGAGGAAAATCAAGCGTCAAGCTGCCAGGATGCCATTTGCCACCAGTTTTGCCATATTTCAGAGCTGCAACGTTACTGGAGTATCAAAAAGCACAAGGTGGGCCATACTCAGGGACAAGGCCAAGGTAAGAAAGGCTGAAAAATGACCACCTTTGAACAAGAAACATAAGATAAAACGTCAAGACTGGGCGAAGAAATATCTTAAGACTGATTTTTCTAAGGTTTTATGGACTGATGAAATGAAAGTGACTCTTGATGGATGGGCCCAAGGCTGGATCAGTAAAGGGCAGAGAGCTCCACTCCAACTCAGACGCCAGCAAGGTGGAGGTGGGGTACTGGTATGGGTTGGTATCATCAAAGATGAACTTGTGGGATCTTTTCGAGTTGAGGATGGAGAGAAGCTCAACTCCCAGACCTACTGCCAGTTTCTGGAAGACACCTTCTTCAAGGAGTGGTACAGGAAGAAGTCGGTATTGTTAAAAAAAAGCATGATTTTCATGCAGGACAATGCTCTCTAACATGCATCCAAATACTCCACAGCGTCGCTGGCCAGTAAAGGTCTAAAAGAAGAAAAAATAATGACATGGCCCCCTTGTTCATCTGATCTGAACCCCATAGAGAACCTGTGGTCCCTCATAAAATGTGAGATCTACAGTACAAGGAGGGAAAACAGTACACCTCTCGGAACAGCGTCTGGGAGGCTGTGGTGGCTGCTGCATGCAATGTTGATCGTAAACAGATCAAGCAACTGACAGAATCGATGGATGGATGGATGGAAGGCTTTTGAGTGTCATCGTAAAGAAAGGTGGCTATATTGGTCACTTATTTTATTTTTTTTGAATGTCAGAAATGTTTATTTCTAAATTGTGTCTTGTTATATTGGTTTACCTGGTGAAAATAAACAAGTGAGATGGGTATATATTTGGTTTTTATTAAGTTGCCTAATAATTCTGTACAGTTATAGTTACCTGAAAGAACAGATATCCTCCTAAGATAGCCAAATCTAAAAACCCACTCCAACTTCCAAAAATATTAAGCTTTGATATTTATGAGTCTTTTGGGTTGATTGAGAACATAGTTGTTGTTGTTCAATAATAAAAAGAATCCTCTCAAATACAACTTGCCTAATAATTCTGCACGCAGTGTATACTCTATGTCTGAAACTGCCACTGATATGTAAGCTCCAGAATTTGTCCCCAAACCAGTTAGGTACATCACTTTTGGGTAGAGTTTGTTATGGACCCCATTATTATTTTTGGCTCAGGAGAGCTCTGAATTTTCCAGGATAGTTTCCAGAAAATTGAGGCAGTTCAGTCAAATTCAGGGCTTTTTGTCACATTGTGAGTATAGCATGTATTTCATGCATTTTTCCAGAAGGCTTCTCTATATGAAAAAAAATTCTGAAATTATAACTATACAACAAAAGTAAAAGAATAAAGTATTTTCTTTATTGAATCATATCTATATTTTTAAAAAAAAGAAAAAAAATATCCTGAACAAGAACTCCAAAAACTAAGGAAATCTGACTTTTTAAGGAATAAAGCAGAACAGAATGGGCATTGTTTCATTCTAAATAAACATTTTTTTACAGCTGGGTGTACAGTTGTAACGTCGTTCCATCAAAGACAATTAGGAGGAAACTCAGACTCCTCCATTTATATGGAACCATTTCCATCCAAAAAAATGAAGTATTTGACACATGCCAGATGGAGAAAAATGAACAAAAGAGCTATATTAGTCATTCAGCTCCCCTCTCAAGCAAAGACTATCACAGCCAAGGAAGCATGAATCATAGAGACTGTAAAAACCTCCCTGGGGTTCATCATAGGGAAACGTCACTCTCTGGGGCTGGTTCATAATACTTACCACCTAGGGCAGGAGCTCAGTTCATTTCCGATTCTTAGGACTCTCCTTTCCTCTTTATTTGATAACCACAACATAAAAAAAATAAAAGATGAAACCAACTTCCTTTCTGCTCTTCAAGGGACAGTGAAACAAGCCAAAAGCACTTGTGTCCCAGGGTGAGGATGAGGTGATGACAAAAAAATTGGACCGTACTGCCTAGGTTAATATTTTTTTATTCCAGATGCCACCTCACACACTATCTCTGCCCTGGCCATAGCAACCTCCTTTACTCATCTTTTGATACTTTTGCAAGTAAGACTTCTCTTGTGCTTCCTCTTTCTTCTGGACTTTCCTTCCTAAATCCATCTGACCCTCCCAAACCCGCCAAACCTATAGATAAATTTATTTCTTTTGGAAAGCCTATAAATTGGCTGAAAATCTCCATAGGCTGACTTTGCCCAACCTCTATCCCATTTAACTTAATGTTTTTTTGTGTAAAATTAATAATGCTATGATAACCCAAAGCTTCATAACAGGGAATGTTGCATTGACATTTGCTGTGATGAAAAACACAAAATAATTCAACCTTAGCAAAGCTCTGGCTGGGACAGAGGCCAAAATCCAACTCTGGCATTTTTAGGAGCACACAAGCCTCCATAAGTATATGTATGTGGTCCTGCTGACAAGTCCCTTAATGGAGCCAAGTGAGGATCACCATGTAATTGCAACCCAAGACGACAAGTATGGAATGGACAAGCCAACTAATAAACTTATTCGCTAGGTTTTCTGGCAAATTATAGTCATCATATTAGTTGTCCAAGCATGGAAAAAGCAGATGGAAAGGCATTTGTGCACGGAGCAAGGAAGCATCAGGAGAACTGCCTTTGTTCTGAAATTTTTATTCAAGAATGTTGGGCATGTATACAAATATACATTTTAGTTTATTACTTGTATATGAGATAATGCATTCCAGATGTTCAATTGCAGAGTATTTCCATCAGGGTTCTGCAGAACTCCAATAGAGCAAGGTCAAGGTTCTTTGTAGAAGACAGGATAAGAAGCTGTCTCTTTTGCAGGAGGGACAAAAAACTGATATCAGCCGGGTATATGATGGCTTATTGTACAAGCAAAGGAACTTTCATCAAGAACAAAGAACTGGAAGAGATTCAATAATCAATGCAGCCCTACCAGTAGCTATATAGGTCCTATGAAGTGAAGGCTCAAGCTTATGAAGAGCGGTGGCCCTTTCAAGTAGGAAAAAAGCTGGGTCAATTGTCCTACCATTAGTGGTGTCACTTGAAGCTTGTGTGCTCCAATGCAAGATCTACAACAGAGTCGCAAACTATCACAGGCCTTTGATGTATTTGTCTTTTTGTATGGACAAAAGGGACCTTTTTATTCTTCCTTGGCTGAGTCACAGTTGTGACTGCAACCCCTGCATCCCCTATCATTATGACCATGTTGAGCATCTATCTCCCATACAAGAGATGGGAAGTGCAGAAGATAATCAGTCACCAAATCCTATTGTCCTAATATAAATGAAATGTGTTAATATGGAAATTGGGAAGATTGTAAGGCCTAATTCCAAGAAAACACTAAGCTCATATTGAAGGCTATCCATCATGAGACTCCATGACATTTCTATAATTTTTTCATGTAGGTATGAGGGAGGGCCAGGGCCATAGTCATGGCTGAGAATTGTGGCATATCTGTGCCCTGGCCTCCCATCACATGAATACAGTGTCCATTACTCTGCATACCTGTGGCTCCATTTTCTGCACTGTCAGGGTCTCCTCTGCGTGGCTGAAGGCTCCCTCTAGACCAGTGGTTCCCAAACTTCAGTCCTCGTGAACCCCAACAGGTCATGTTTTCAGGATTTCCATAGTGTTACACATGTGAGAGAATTCCTGATGCCTTCATGATACTTCCATCACCTGTGAAATACTAAGGAAATCCTGAAAACATGACATGTTGGGGTCCGCGAGGACTGGAGTTTGGGAAACACTGCTCTAGATGATTCAGCACAAATTGAGACACAGTCCATTTAATCTTTTAAATGAACAACTTTACTGGTTTCCTTACGCAGCACAACCATTTTCATCACAGCATTTACAGCAGGTTCCACAATGCACATTGCTTCCTCTTTCCCTGTATTCCTTTCCTTGTCACACAGCGCGTAACTGGGTCGGACCATATTATACGGTTCATCAGCATCCTCCCTGTCCAGCTTTGCTATGGTTAGGCGTTCCCTCGTCTGTTTTGCCCCAGACATAAGGGCATCAGCTCACAAAGTCAGCTGCCACATGGTGAGCGACCTGCCCTTCTGTACAGTCGTGATTTCTCCTGCAGCTCTTCCTATGGCCTTCAGTACATTACGGGGTTTTACCGCCTCAAACGGTAATGCAGCGTCCTCCCTGTCCAAACTTACTTCTTTCAGGAGTTCCCTCAGCCGCTTTGCCACGGATCTGAGGACATCAGCTCATGCTATAAGTTGCCACATTAAGGAGCCACCTGCGTCCCTGTACTGTCCTGACCTTCCTTCAGTCTCTGTTCCTTCACTGCTTAATCCACTGCTACTAAGCTGTTCTTCTGCCCCACTGGCCCTGGATGGCTGGGTTCTTCTCTTGAACATTGTGGGGTTGCTGTGCTGTCCAGGGCATTAAGCCCTTCTGGACTATCTGGACACCCCTGGCTCTACTGACTAGATTCAGGTAATGTTTCTTGCTTACCATACAGCATACCCCTTCTACATTAACTATTTACTGTGTGGAACTCCTATGCTAATTTCCTACTATACTATGTACACTAGAATGCCCCCCCTCTAGTGGCTAAAATGGGCACTACGCTTTCCTTATAATAACCATAAATACATTATAGTAGCAATAATTACGGTAAGTACATGCAATATATATAACATTCAACAGATCATATAAATATATATATACATGGGGTAAAAGGGGTGGGCATCGCATGGTCCCGGTACACCCCTTACACAGGGATCTTTTAGGTTGCAACTGCTAAACTTCTAGTCATAATAAAGTAGAAGTAGCTCCTGATTAAGTATTGGTTGACTGGGGAACTTCACCATTGGCATAATAAATGCTAACAACTTCAGCCGTCCAATATTTGGGACTGTTTAGACATTGAAGGTGCTCCACCAACATCTCCAATTTCCATTCATTATACTTGGAAGTTCAAGACCATGATAAATGGCCTTGCAAGATGGTAGAAATGTTCTTCAGAGTATGTTCATCAACCTAGAAGCTACTTGGGCTCTCATTTTCACATGTCCAAAGTCTGGTACATTCACTCTAGACCTGCATAAGGAATATACATAAAAGAACGTCTATTCTTCATATTTTGATATCCAGGAAAAGAAGTGTTATCTGTCCACATTCCCTGGGGGATGTACCAGTATGGAACATTCATGTTCAGAAGAAGAAAAATTTAAGGACCAAGATTGTTCCAATTAACAACCCTTCTACCAAAACCACCAATCCAGGAGGTGGTTAGTACTTAGACTGTCAGGCCAATCCAGTCGTCATCGTTAAGACGCAATGACACAAACAACCTCCATTTCATCTCTCTTCTTTGCAGCCAAGATAAATACAATTATTGTTGAGTCGGAGCTTCTTGATTGGAAGTGGCGCAGTTAGTTACCAGCTTGGCAGAGGGTGCGGCTGTCTTAGCAATTTTTCTGGCCTTGTGAACCTTACGTCTCAAATGATTGTATTTCTTTAGATCTGTAAAGGAGCATATAACTCTCTCCATACGCCCTGGGTCGTACCGACACTGCACACAGCTTAGTTACACCAGACTGACACACACGGCTTGCTTGTTGTGAATGGTATTCAGTCAGTGGGACGACTAGACAAAAAATCACAGTCATGCAATTTGGAAAGGAACAGAAACTTCTACTGCCCTGTGGCAACTGTGGATGATGGCTGACTCAATGGAAAATTTAGAGACCAGAACAAGTTGACCTCCCTGGTTTTGTCTTAAAGGAAAATTGCACAGTCTTGAATATTATATTGCTATGCAAATTCTGAATAAAGGTTCTATAATTATATGAATAGATAACATTTCAGCTATCATAGCCACACACGTTAGCTTTGTTCTGGGAATCATAGATAAAGGCTGAAAAGCACATGCAGATGCTAGAGAAGAAGCTAAGTTACCCTACCTTAAATAGATTTAATAGGTTTTCTAGCACTGCAATATTCTTGACCTATTCTTTAGACAAGTAATCAATATCAGATTGGTAGGGCTCTGATTCTCAGCACTAACACCGATCTATTAGCTGAAGGCAGTGACGTAATTACAGTCCGATGGGCCCCAGTGCAAAATTTCGACCTAAGCCCCCTTTGTATGTTGATCATGTATGCGCCAGTGTAGCGTTCTAAATCCTATAATGACGTACATGTTGACCCCCTTCCACCGTTATGTAGTAACTAGATGGAGGCCCGATGCTATTGCATCGGGAGGGTGGAAATGTCACGTTGGGGGCAGGCTTTGCAGCGTTGAGAATCTCCCCCCATTTGCTCACCAACCTATCCACTCTCTCTTTCCCCATGTGCTGACTTCTCCCGTCTTTGCTCTCTTCTTTGACCTCTCTACACCATGTGCTATCTCCCTTGTCTGCTGTCTCTCTCCTTCCTCTGCTGTGTTCTCCCCTCATGTGCTGTCCTGTTTGAGCTGTCTCCCCCTGTGCTCTGTCTCTCTCACCTCTGTGTCTGACCATGTACAGAACATACCACAGCTCCTGGGCAGGGGAGGAAGCAAAAGACAATACTGACATTACAGCAGGAAATCGCAGAGGATACATTTTGTGAGGTAAAATATTGTTTAAAAACAGTCAGTGAAATATTTTACCTCACAAAATGAATATTCTGTGATCTCCTGCTGTAATGTCAGTATTGTCTTTTGCTTCCTCCCCTGCCCAGGAGATGTGGTATGCTCCGTACACGGTCAGACACAGACAATTTTTAAAACGAACTGTGTCTCCTCCCATTCAGCTTCATCCCATTGCTTCTAGTCTTTCCTTGTGCAAATGAGAATAAAGTAGATCCTTCTACAATGTGACAGCCCTTTAGATATTTGTAGACAGCTATTAAGTCTCCTCTCAGTCTTCTCAGTTCTTGTTAAGCCCAGAAGTGGCCGGCCAAGAAAAATATCAGAAAGGCAGAGAAGAAGAATGGTGAGAACCGTCAAGGACAATCCACAGACCACCTCCAAAGACCTGCAGCATCATCTTGCTGCAGATGGTGTCACTGTGCATCGGTCAACAATACAGCGCACTTTGCACAAGGAGAAGCTGTATGGGAGAGTGATGCGAAAGAAGCCGTTTCTGCAAGCACGCCACAAACAGAGTCGCCTGAGGTATGCAAAAGCACATTTGGACAAGCCAATTACATTTTGGAAGAAGGTCCTGTGGACTGATGAAACAAAGATTGAGTTGTTTGGTCATACAAAAAGGCGTTATGCATGCGCTGTATTGTTGACCGATGCACAGTGACACCATCTGCAGCAAGATGATGCTGCAGGTCTTTGGAGGTGGTCTGTGGATTGTCCTTGACTGTTCTCACCATTCTTCTTCTCTGCCTTTCTGATATTTTTCTTGGCCTGCCACTTCTGGGCTTAACAAGAACTGTACCTGTGTTCTTCCATTTCCTCACTATGTTCCTCACAGTGGAAACTGACAGGTTAAATCTCTGAGACAACTTTTTGTATCCTTCCCCTGAAAAGCTATGTTGAATAATCTTTGTTTTCAGATCATTTGAGAGTTGTTTTGAGGAGCCCATGATGCCACTCTTCATAGGAGAATCAAATAGGAGAACTACTTGCAAGTGGCCACTTTAAATACCTTTTCTCATGATTTGATACACCTGGCTATGAAGTTCAAAGCTCAATGAGGTTACAAAACCAATTTAGTGCTTCAGGGAGTCAGTAAAAAGTAGTTAGGAGTGATCAAATCAAGAAAATGATAAGGGTGCCCATACTTTTGCACCGGTCAAATTTTGTTTAAATGCAGATTGCACATTTTCTGTTAATACAATAAACCTCATTTGAATCCAGAAATATAACTGAGTCCATCAGTTATTAGATATATGAAACTGAAATAGCTATTGCAAAAACCAAAATTGTTATAAAGAAAAAAGGTTAACATTAATAGGGGTGCCCAAACTTTTACATATGACTGTATATGTCCCCCAACCTTGCCTCATCCTAGTATATATGTCCCCCAACCTAGCCTCATCCTGGTATATATGTCTCCCATCCTGGCCACCTTCTTTGTATATATGTCCCCCATCCGGGACCCCTTCTTGGAATATATGCCCCCATCCTGGTACATACGTCCCCTATTCTGGTATACATGTCTGCCATCCTGATATATATGTTCTCCATCCTGGGACCATAAAGGCTATTAGATGGTTATCCGGAAGTATTTGCAAACTTTATTCTAAGGCCGGCGTCACACTAGCGAAAAAATCGGACGAATGCAATGCGATAAAAAATCGCATTGCAATCGCCCCAATGTTATTCTATGGGGCAGCTCCCATCATCCGATTTTTTTTTCGGATCTTTTCCTCAGACCGAGACAATTGCAGCATGCTGCGATTGTCACCGATTTTCGGATCAGACTCGCCAATGCAAGTCTATGGGTGCAATTAAAAATCGGATTACAAACGGACCACAAGTGTGACTTGTGATGAAATCGCACCCGGTGTCCTTTAACAAAAGCCGGCAATTCATTTTGCAATACAGTAAAATCACACTGACAGGTTTAATAAAGAAACGAAAGAATAGATATAGACACATAGAATACATATATATATATATACATGTCATTGAGACACATATATATATATATATTTATATTTATAACTAGCTGAAGAGCCCGGCGCTGCCCGGGCATAGTAACTAACTAACGTTAGTTATAGCAAATTATAATTATCCTCCATCCCATAGTCCCGTGCCCTTATACCCATCATACATATCCACGATCCCATAGGCCCGTGCCCATATACTCATCATACATATCCTCCATCCCATAGTCGAGTGCCCATATACCCATCACACATCCTTCATCTCATAGTCCCATGCCCATATACCCATCATACATATCCTCCATCCCATAGTCCCGTGCCCATATACCCATCATACATATCCGCCATCCCATAGTCCTGTGCCCATATACCCGTCATACATATCCTCCATCTCATAGTCCAGTGCCCATATACCCATCACACATCCTCCATCCCATAGTCAACCATTATGACATCATAATGAGCGGCGGGGCTTGCAAGCTATGATGACATCAGTGTCACCATGGCAACCATTATGACATCATGAGGGGCGGGGCTTGATACACACACACACTTTTTCCCCATTATGTAGATAGGGGCAAAATTGTTTGGTGAATTGGAACGCACGGGGTTAAAATTTCACCTCACAACATAGCCTAGGACGCTCTCGGGGTCCAGACGTGTGACTGTGCCAAATTTTGTGGCTGTAGCTGCAACAGTGCGGATGCCAATCCCGGACATACATACATACATACATACATACACACACTTGAGCTTTATATATTAGATTCATACAGTTCTTCATAGCCGAATAGCCGCTGAAACATTTACCGGCTTTTGTAAAATCATTCCCCAACCCGAAATTATACATGGTTTACATACAGTAAACCATTTCATTACATGTTTTATTTTATATGTATTTCACTAGTAATTAGATGAGGGTTTGTGTGTAAAATTTGGGAGGTGTAGGTGTTAATTTAAGGGGTTAATTCGTTGTAAAAAATTGCGTGGGCTCCCGCGGTAATTTGTCAACCAGAGAGGTAAAGCAGGTGAGTGAGGGCAGATTTTAATAGCCATGAGAGGGACCATTGTTTTTGGCCCCCCCTGGCTACAAAAATCTGCCCCCAGACACCCCAGAAATGGCGCATCTATAAAATGTGCGGCACTTATCCTCTCTATTCCCATTGCCCTGTAGCGGTGGCTAATGGGTTAATATAACAAAGGGTTAATGTCACCATTCAACTGTAAGGTGACATTAAGCCGATTAATAATGGAGAGGTGTCAATAAGACACCGATCCATTATTAACCCTATACTATAAAAGGGTTAAAAACCACACACAGACATTAATTAAAAAGTGTTTTAATGAAATAAAGACACCAAGTTTTTGACAAATTTTTATTACTCTGGTAATCCAAAATAAAACCATGATCTGCAAAAAAAATAACATAAAAAAATCACCATTATCCTTACCTCTCTGCCGTTCAGTCATGTGCCACGCTGCAATCCATCAGAAGGGGTAAAATAGTTTATGATGAGGACCGGTGCTAATGCGACCAGCCCCACTGTAATCTACTACAGAATGAATTAATTCAGCTCTGCGCATCCTCCCTGGCTGCCTGTAGATGAACTAATTACCGTGGGAAAGTTTCTGACTTTTTTCCCACGCTCATTAGTTCTCTTCAGGTCAGCCGGGGACTCCCGCTGACGTCACTGAGGCTGAGGGGAGTCCCCTGGCTGACCTGAAGTGAACTAATGTGAATAAATATATATGTATGTATTCTATGTGTCTATATCTATTCTTTCGTTTTGGGTTTTAACCTGCCATAGGGATCCATTATATGTCCATTTTGCAAGTCTCCGAGAAAATATCGCCAGACGGATGTCAAACGGATACTTAGATGCGAATAAAATCGGATCATCACAGGAAATTTGGATGACAGACGGATCACTGTTCATGAAACATTTGTCCGATGTTGGTCCGTAAATATCGGACTGATTTTTTTATCGTTGTGTGTGACTCCAGCCTAAGACTGGAGTCACATTAGCGTATTACATTAATGCGATATGCTAATGACACGCGGCACCTGCTCTGCTGCGAGAAAGTGTCAGTGCTCACATAAGAGAATTGCAGAACAGTTGCGGAGGAGACAGAGAAATTAATTTCTCCATCTCCTTCATTGCTGGTGTCCGAGGGAATCACACTGCGCTCAGGTGATATCCGAGTGCAGTGTGATGTGTCACACTCACCCACAGACTTATATAGGTGCTGGCGATCCCATTCACGGATGCAATTGCACTATGCTGCAATTGTTTTCGCATGCCGAATTGGCATGAGAAAATAATCGCAGATGTGAGCTGGCCCGTAGGTTAACATTCAACTAAGTGCAATACAATTTTTTCTCTGATTGCACTAGTCTGATTACATCGAAAGTGGGAGCAAGCCCTTAATGTTGTAATATATAGAGGAAACACTGCAGAATAAGGACACGTTGTTCTCATAGCCAGTGGAGTGAAAACTCTTCAAATCCTCCTCTAAATCTCAAAACTCCACAAAGGGTATGTTCAGACAGAGTTTTTTTGAGAATTTTTTTGGGGTGGATCTTCATCAAAACTGCTTTTAAAACTAATGAAATACTCTTCTAATTGATTTCTATGGGAAATTGTTTGCTGTTCATATGAGGAGTGTTTTGAGGTTTTTTTTCCTGAAGAGGTTTTGAAATATGCTTGGAGTGCATGTCACTTCTTTGAATTGTATCCTGAAGGAAACCTCTCCAATCTGTGCTCTATCTAATAAAAAAAAAGCTGCAAAGAACGCTTTAGGAAAAAACGCCTTCCAAAATTCTTCAAAATCACTTCAGAAAAGGTAAAACTACACCAAAAACCCCACAAAATAGGACAGTTCCCAAGGCTATTTCTGCTTAAAATTTTTTATAGTTTTTGATCAATCTCAAAATTCTCTACGTGCACATACCATGAACACCTCATGATAGATATATCCATCATGGAGTGGGTCAGAAAGTGTAGCTCATGCTGACTTGTGGAGCTCTCAGCTCTCTGCTCCACCATTCAGCCTAGTCTTGGCCTAGCAAGCACTATAATACGTCACTACTAGTGACGAGTTGAGCGACTTTGGTCGGATCGGGTTTCGTGAAACCCGAATGAAACAAAATTTGAGTCAGATGAAACTGGTCCGACTAGGGCAAAAAAAGTTAGAGTTTCGTCCGAAACCTGACTCCAATGCAAGTCAATGGGGAATAAAAGTCGGCATTGAGTAGATGAATGTCATCCGCTCAATGCCGACTTTTATTTCCCATTGACTTGGATTGGGGTCTGGTTTCAGATGAAACTCCGACTTTTTTTTGCCCTAGTCGGACCAGTTTCATCCGGCTCAAATTTTGTTTCATTCGGATTTCACGAAAATCGATCCGACCAAAGTCGCTCAACTCTACTAGTGACGTATTATAGTGCCTGCTAGGCCAAGACTCAGACTACATTGTGTCTTCTAGACCAGCGACACACAGCACAGAGAAGAGCCGCTCATCGTTGGAATCAAGCTAGGTGTTTTTTTTTTCCATTTAGCCAGTGCACTAGTAGGAAGGGATGAAGCCACACCATACTGGGAGGAGGGCTCTGTGTGGACACCGTAGTCTCTGTGTGTGAGTGGAGAGGCTCTGTGAGGGCATCATCTTATTTGATGGGGTTCAGAAATATTACAGTGTGAAGGGACATTAGTGAGTGTAGAGGGCACTGTAGGAGCATAATACTGTGTGTGTATCACTCTGGGAACATCATACTGTGGTGTGTGGAGCACTATGGAGACATCATGCTGTGTGTGGAGCACTGAGGGGGCATCATACTTTGTGTGGAGCACTGCGGGGCAACATTCTGTTTGTGGAGCACTGTGGAGGCATCATACTGTGTGTGGAGCACTGTGGAGGCATCATACTGTGTGTGGAGCACTGTGGAGGCATCATACTGTGTGTGGAGCACTGTGGGGGCATAATTCTGTGTGTGGAGCATTGTGGAGGCATCATACTGTGTGTGGAGCACTGTGGAGGCATCATACTGTGTGTGGAGCACTGTGGAGGCATCATACTGTGTGTGGAGCACTGTGGAGGCATCATACTGTGTGTGGAGCACTGTGGGGGCATAATTCTGTGTGTGGAGCATTGTGGAGGCATCATACTGTGTGTGGAGCACTGTGGAGGCATCATACTGTGTGTGGAGCACTGTGGGGGCATTATTCTGTGTGTGGAGCATTGTGGAGGCATCATACTGTGTGTGGAGCAATGCTAATATTATTATTTATTTGTAAAGCACCATTGGTTCCATGGTGCTGTACATGAGAAGGGGTTACATACAGATTACAGATATCACTTACAGCAAACAAACTAGTAATCATAGACTGATATAGAGGGGAGAGAGGACGCTGCCCTTTCGGTCTTGGAAGCATCATACTGTGTGTGGAGCACTGTGGGGGCATCATACTGTGTGGAGCACTGTGGATGCATCATACTGTGTGTGGAGCACTGTGGAGGCATCATACTGTGTGGAGCACTGTGGGGGCATAATTCGGTGTGTGGAGCATTGTGGAGGCATCATAGTGTGTGTGGAGCAGTGTGGAGGCATCATACTGTGTGTGGACCACTGTGGGGGCATAATTTTGTGTGTGGAGCATTGTGGAGGCATCATACTGTTTTTGGAGCACTGTGGAGGCATCATACTGTGTGTGGAGCAATGTGAGGGCATCATACTGTATGTGGACCACTCTAGGTCCTGTTCCTCCAGTCTGAACTGGTTCCTACCTGTTCCCATATCCTACTCGTCCCTGCCTTTGTTCCTGCTCCACCCAAAACGGTTCCGGTTCCTCCAGTCTATGTCGTGCCCGCCTGCCTGCCAGAGTGCCAGCCATGCCCGCCTGCCTGCCAGAGTGCCGGCTGCGCCCGCCAGAATACCAGTTGCGTACCCGTCAGTACTTGCCCGCACCTGTCATTAGTGTTCTGTCCACCTGTGGAATCAACTGCTACTGCCAGACACAGCCCTGGAGTGGTACCTGGCAGCTACCTGCCGCACAAGCCTGACCTCACCACTAGAGGCTCCAGTGAACACCAAGGTATTTTCTTAGTCACACCCCTCCAGGGTAGTCTGGTTTGTGGCACAGTGGGGCCACAATCCTTGCTCACGCCATCCAGTCTGGGCGCGAGCGTTACAGTTTTCTCAGGTTATGGTCCCCCCGCTGAGTCCAATTGCATTTCACTCTCGGAGCGAGATGAACTTTTTTTCTGCCATCATGAGCAACTGAATACATTTTTTACTTGTTCGAAATCTCTGACTTTCGCTGCACAAGCCCGAATCATAGTTTTTGCAGATGTATTTACTCAACTTGCGACTTACGCTCCCAGAGATAAATCCGTCCCAGCAGATCCGCCAAGGTATGATCAGGATCCAAAGCAGTGCCGTGTGTTCTTGGAGCAGTGCTTGCAGCACTAAGAATGGTATGTTCCCCATTTTTTCTCTGATCGGGTCAAGGTGGGATTCCTAATGTCCTACTTAACAGGAGTTTCCTTGGATTGGCTCAACCCCTTTTGGGAAGCAGGGGATCCTATCACCTCGGACCTAGAGACCTTCCTGATGGCCTTCCCTAAAGTCTTTGATGTGCCTAGTTCCGCTTCTTCTGCAAAGACTTCCCTCCAAAGCTTCCAGAAACGGACCAGACGGGGGACACCTGTGGGTAAACCGTCACGTTGGTCCACGACTGTCCAAAAACCATCTGTTCTTCAAGCTGCAAAAACAGCTACCCGAGTAAAACCCAAGAAGGCTGATAAAAGTGGGCTGGTGGAGCAGCAGCCTGAATCCAGTTGTGAGAAGGGATTGCGGTATCGCTACAGGGGTGTAGAACATCCTGATCGTCTCTGCCCTGAGAAGCTTAAACTCCAAAATCTTGGGCCAGTAGGAGAGGCTGCCTTTGGTGAGAGTACTTCCTCTCTTCCAAAGTCTATAACTGTCTCCATGCCTATTGGGAGCTTTGGTTCAGCAGGTGTATTAAAGCTGCAAGCCATACGGAGTCAGTGTGTGATTCCTGTTCCACAGCTCCAGAATCCAGTGAGGCTGTTGTCTGGGGATGGACGAGCCCTACTCAAAAGCAGTCTAGTCTTGCAGAAACAACTACAGCTCCAAGTCGGAGCATTATACATGGTGTCTGGTTATGCCTAGTTGAGGTCTGGAGACCCAGTGTGGTGCTTCGTTGGGATCAACCAAATCACGAGAGGTATCTGATCCCCATACGTCGAGGTTAGTCAGCAGTGTCGTCGTCTTCCTCATCTGGTCAGCTAGTTGTCGAGTCATCTTGTGCTGATGTCACCAAAGAAAGGGAAGTGGTGACATTCTCTCCACACATCTCCAGCGATTGCATGAGTGAGTGATCAGTTCCCAGGAACATCCCTGCCTCTAGGATGTCTTTCTCTGGATAATTGGCAGAAGAAGGATCCTATGAGGGTGCCTTCAGATTCCATGTGGTCAGTTGATGAAGATGTCAAAACGGAAGCTTTCAAGTCTCTGCTTTCCATCAACCAAGAGGAAGAGGTCCAAATTGTTGTATCTTCTGTGGTGGGAGCTGACCTCGTTGGGCAGAGAGAGAATTGGCATTCTGGGATTCCTGATATAATGCCTGCCTCATTCTACCCTAAGGATGTCTTGATGGACTGGACAGTGCATGGTTCTGAGGAAAGTCGGGCTATACTCCTTCTGCAGAAGATCCTGGCGGGCTTGAGGAAAAGGGGGTGTAAGGAGGGGGTGCTGTAACATCCCTGCCGACATCACTGCATGGCTTCCCATCTTCCATCTTACTCACCACTCGGGCCATCCTGTGAGTTCTGTCCTCTGCCTACTCCATGCTGTGAACCTCATGTCCTTGCTTGCTGCATACCTCCTGGCTGTATGCTCAGGGTGGCGGCGCTGGCACTTCCTGAGTCTTATAGAGACAGTGTGCACACTTCTAATTTGTCCCCAGCCTAATGCTAAGAGGTATCGGGTACTTATGGAATCTCCACCCATAGGGACATGCCTGAGCAACAAACACTCTCAGTTCTTGCTCTGCTGCTGAGTTACCAGGCAGGTTCTGTCCTGTTTCTGCTTACCTGAGGACTGTATACCCAGGCCCGTTTCTGTGCTCTTTGTGTCTTGTTTCTGCCACCCTGGGGGCTGTATCCCCAGGCCTGAATCCTTCATCATGAACTTGTTCCCATGTCCGTCCTTGTCTGTACTAAGTCCGTTTCATGTACCTGTTTGTATTCTTGTCCGTTGCCTTGCCTACTGTTCCCATATCCTACTCGTCCCTGCCTGTGTTCCTGCCCCACCTGAAACGGTTCCAGTTCCTCCTGTCTGAGCCGTACCAGCCGTGCCTGCCAGAGTGGCCAGCCGTGCCTGCCAGAATTCCAGCCATGCCAGCGTGCCTGCGAGAGTGCCAGCCGTGCCTGTCTGCCTGCCAGAGTGCCAGCTATGCCCGTCAGAGTACCAGTCATGCCCGTCAGTACTTGCCCACACCTGTCATTAGTGTTCTGTCCCCATGTGGGATCAGCTGCTACTGCCAGACACAGCCCTGGAGTGGTACCTGACAATTACATGCCGCACAAGCCTGACCTCACCACTAGAGACTCCAGTGAACATCATGGTAGCTGCTTAGTCACGCCCCTCCAGGGTAGTCTGGTTTGTGGCACAGTGGGGCCACAATCCTCGCTCATAGAATCATAAAATGGTAGAGATGGAAGGGGCCTCCTGGGTCATCTGGTCCAACCCCCTGCTCAAAGCAGGATTCACTAAATGTCTGTCCAGCCTCTTTTTCAAGACTTCCAGTATGTAACGCTCATGCCATCCAGTCTGGGTGCGAGCATTACATACTGTTTGGCAACACTAAGAGACTTTTCTAGGGCCAATATTTCTATGTGGGTTTCCAAAAATAAATGGGTCAAGTTATGGGGTGTGGCTTATCATAAAAAAATTGACTCTTATTTCCTATCGTTCAAACTTGAGAGGTAGGCTACTGTTCCTATATGCCAAATCCAAGTGGTGGTATCTTGTATGGAAACTAGAGATGAACAAATCGATTTCCAGGACCACGACAGTAGTCCATGGCCGACGGACAGGAACCCTGCGAACTGCATTTTACCCACAAGCATCCCCGACATTAATAGATTAATAGGCCGGGTGCAACGTCATATGTTCGTTAACAATGCAGTAGAACATTTTAATCCAGACTATTTGTAAAGTTGCATCCTTTTTATGTTAGGTGCATTGGAGCAATGAAAATAGCTTTTATTAGTATAAAAACCTTTAAAAGTTTCCATACCTAATGAGTTAGGCTTTATTCACTTAAAATAAGTGATGAACGCTGTTTTATATCTGTGGAACTACTTTAATTCTCTGCAGAGAAGGTCATGAGAGCCACCCTAATGGACCAAATACCATATAATATGTATAAAGGTTGGCTCCCACTCAGTGCTCGACTGTATCAGACCAATGTGTGAACTACAGAAACCCTTTAAATTTTTTTTTTTGCCAGAAATGCAATAGTCCCAATTTTGGCAGAACACCTTATTCTCACACCCATAATGGAGGGAGAGGGGTAGCCCCTCATTAAGTGGGTGTGGTTGTGCTGATGTGTGTGTGGTTTCCATGGGCCAGATGTGTGGTTTTGGCATTGGAGAAAGTATGCAATGGGTGTACTGTTACCTTTAGGATGTTAGTGGGTATGAAATGACGGTAAAAAATGCACTTGGGCCTCAGTTCAGTAAATTAAATGCCTTTAACATAGAACAGACATAATATTTCCTTGCTGTACCCCAACCCAAAGCCCTTTGTAGAATGAGAAAAAAACACTTAAAGGGACTACTTTGTCCAAAAACAGCACCACTGCTCTGCCTAGGCCGTGAATGGTATTACATCTGAAGTGTACGGGATAACATAGTCCGGACATTCTCTGTCACAGTACTAAGAGGTAATGCTGAGAAAAGTATGAAATGATGTGATTTTATGTACAATTTGGAGCCACAATTTATTATTCACATGCAAAATGCCCTGCACAACTTCAGAATTGCTGACGACTTTGCTCTGCAGTTCCGTAGAGGACTTTCAATACTTTCTGCATTGATCGTTCCATTGTTATTTTATTACACTGCAATATCTGCATTTTTACGGTCTTGGATCTGGCTAACGACCCCCGGCCTGTGCTCCCATGTGGGCATATTCACTTCAAGGGGAAAAAAATTTGTAGCCTAGGATTATACAGATGCTGAGACGCACCGGTCTGACCTCACTCCCCCTATACATCATGATATCGAGTGCACTCGGGGGTCTTAACAAGGACTATTTACTGCCTGAGCGCTTGAGCCCAGCCGATATCATACATCAAAAGGACTAATCCTTGTACAGCAGGCGGACCTCAGAAACACACTGCAATGGGTATCCAGCCCTTCTGCCTAATAAGGGGGATAAAATAAAAGTATACGGATCAGTTCTACTGAGACCCCATCAATTCTCCGCTAGTCAAATTATCCGGGAAGAAATATTATGTTACCGCCACAATCAAAGTTTACTTTATTTGACAACAGGATTGCTGATGACAGGAGCAGAGGAGACTCAAGGTCTCCGCTGGGTCCTTTTGCTGGTCCGCCAGGCCCCTTTTATGTACATAACTTGTATTTTATAGCAGTGGGGTAGCTGAGCAGGGTATTGCCTCCTTTGGAAGACCGTCAACGATCCACTCTACACAGGCCAAAGATATTCAGATAATTGCCTGTAGCAGAAAACTCAACCTTTGCCCCTGGAGAAAAGAAAGTTGTGCTACCGCTCTGTGTACACGAATGGCCCTGTCATAAATGTTGGATTTTCTTATATCAATTTTCACTTCTTTTTTGTTTTTACAAACAGGAAAAAAGTTTTTCTTTTTAAGTTTTATTTTATTATTTTTATTAGGGCCAGATAGTGTTGGGGTCCGGGAGTCCACCAGTCTCTGGAATGAAGGGGATATATCTTTTGAAAGAAAAAGAAATACAGTGGATTCAGGGCACTGCCGCTAACAGAGGTTAATCCAGGTGGTAAGTATAAAAAGTTTCCAATGTATTGCAACGCTTTTCGGATGTCTGAGAAAGGAGCAGGCTCTATTCCAAAACGCGTTGCAATAAATTGGAAGTTTTTTTATTCTTACCGCATTCCTTTTTCCTTCACTTGTTATGTCTTCTCTCCATTTGTTGTGAGTACTGTGGACGGAGCAGCAGCCACAATTGGAATACACATTACTCTACGTATTTGGAGCGTCTCTCAATTTTTTAATCTCTCCTGGGGATGTATCTATGTCAGTCTCATTTTTGAGAAGTCTGACATGTCGTTAAGTTCATTGTGGACTCCCTAAGTGCAAAAGTTTGGATATCTCTGATCTTTGCTATTAAAGGTCCCCATTGAATTCAGTGAAGAGCTGAGCGGTAACGTGAAGCTTCTTGACCCCGAATGCAAACCCTATAACAGCACCCCACCACCAGCTATCATTTGTTGTTCAGGAGTAGAAAAACAGGCTGCTTTCATCTAAAACAGCGCCGCCCCTGTCTATCGGTTGTGTGCTTTACTGCAGCTCAGCTCCAATTTAGTTCATAGGACTGAGCTGCAATAACACAAACAACATGTCGACAGATTTTTTATTTTTTTTTAAAACCTCCCAACAGAGGACATAATATGATGCCCCATGTCGGTTGCAGAAGCTCGGGTCACTGCTGTTTAACGCCTTATATATTGCTGTCAGTTTTTGACGGCGCCATTTAGGCTATGTGCACACGTAGATTTAGGTCCTGCGGATTTTTCCGTGTGGAAAAATCCGCAGGTAAATTCTCAGGTCAAAAGACCTGCGGTTTACCTGCGGATTAGACTGTGGTTTAGCCCTGCGGTTTCACACCTCTGCAATGGAGAAGGCGTGAAACCGCAGCGGAATCCGCACAAAGAATTGACATGCTGCGGATTTGAACCCGCAGCAAATACGCACGGAAAAATCCGCAGCATGTGCACAGCGTTTTTCAGTTTACCATTGAAAACAATGGTACTGTACAACGCACCTAAATCTGCTGCGGACCTACAGAGCCTGAAACGCTGCGGATCCGCAGCAGAATCCGCACCGTGTGCACATAGCCTTAAATGCAGCAATCCTGCCCGGATACAACGTGATCACTGCAGCCATAGGCTGGGTTTTATAGGAGACTATGATATTTGCTACGTATTGCAGTATCAGAAGGTAACAAGATGAAGTCATCAAAGAAGACTAAAAATAAAAAGTTGAAAAAAGTTTAAAATAAAAATTCAAAAACATAAAAATTCATAAAATGCCCTTTAAAAATAAAGCCAAATAAAATACTAAACACAATAAGTACTGCCGCATCCGCAAAAGTCAATCAAATTATTACATTTGAAGGGGTTTATTTGGGAAACCAATATGGAAATCTGTATAAATTCACAGATTTGGTGCTAATTTTCACCATATGGATTTGTGCAGGTAAAATCTGTAGTAGATACCACAACAAGGCAAATGGAGTTGTGACGTACTCATGTTGTGTCCTGATCTGTGAATATAATGCTGAGGCAACATTGAAGACTGACACAGATATAGCTAGGACTATGTTCACACGTTCAGTATTTGGTCAGTATTTTACATCAGTATTTTTAAGCCAAAACCAGGAGTGGGTGATAATACAGAAGTGGTGACGTGTTTCTATTATTCTTTTTCTCGGATGGTTCCACTATTGGCTTTGGTTTACCAATACTGATATAAAATACTGACCAAATACTGAACATGTGAACGTGGCCTAATAGTGAGTATATCTGTACAAAAATGCAGATGTATAGTATATCTTAGGTTACTCGGTAAAGGGTCTGTTCACATTTACTTTTCCCTTCACTTTAAAACAACTACCATTACGCAAACCAAATGGGTTCCCAGTCGTCTGTCGAGAGTCTTTTAGGCATAAATTGGTCTGATATGCCCTGATATACCTTTATTTTTAATAAAGCTTAGTTTTCTGTGCTTTTATACAGAGGGACACATTAAAAAAAGTCCACATTTTTTACGATGGTAGTCAATGTCTGATGTATGCCACTATGGGCCAATATAGAGAGCTATGTTGGAGACCTCTATTATAGCTGAACATCAGGGCTTACTCCTGACACATACCGCCAATGGAATAAAAACAGATTAAGGCTATGTGTGCACGTTGCGGATTTGCTTGGGGAAATTTCTGCGCGGATTCTGCATCTCTTGGCAGAAAACGCAGTGTAAATTCCGCTCGTTGTTTACACGGATTTCATGCACATTTACATGTGGATTTGTATGTGGCTTTGTTAGCTCAATAAATATATATTAATGTAAAAAAAAATTGTCATTTCCAAGTCCAACCTCCATTGTTGCTGTGCTTCAACCAAGATATGCTCTATTCTAGATTCTCCGCCCACACATTCTTTCTCCTTCTGACATCATTTCCTTTTTTGTGCCAAATCCGCACCAAATCCGCAAACCTTTTTACATCTGCATTTTTGTTGCAGATTTGAGTGACTCAATGGAAGTCAATGGGTAAAAAATGCTGCAGATCCGCAAAGAAATTTGACATGCTGCGGAAAATAAAATGCTGCGAGTCAGGACGGAATTTTCCGCATCATGTTAACAACAATTCTGGATTCTCATTGATTAACCTTGCTTTAGGAATCCTTTGCAGATTTGGTGCAATTCCGCGCAGAAAAAAACGCTGCGGATCTGCAACAAATCCGTATCGTGTACACATAGCCTCAATGTGAACAGAGCCTTAGATGTATAGGTAAAAGTGTATGACATCAGGTTTAACTTTATACCGTTTAGCTTCTTTTTTCATGCCACACCATTCACCCCATTTCAATCTTGGGTTTGGTATATTTACACTCCCTGTAGGCTGCAATATAACGATCTTATAGACAACCGTGTGCAAATATTTATCTTACGCCCCGTGATACCTCCCCCCTAAACATAATAACTATGCGTAAACATGGAACAAAGCTTTCTCTTCCAAATCTCTAAGGGCACCAATTATGCTGGCCCAAGAAAAGTTTAGCAATTACAATCAGTCTATTCTTTGCCGGATCCACTCTGCAAGCAGTACTTTGCATTACGCAGGGACTGGGTCAGATGGCATTAAACCCTAAGGGGAGTGACACATAATTGGGCAGTATGAAATCAGATGATGATTTGTGTTGAAGCTCTGATTTGTAGCAGAGATATCCTATAACAGGTAACACCCACTGTCCAAACTGCCTGCAGATCCAACAGCGTCTTACTCGAAAACACCACAGGGTCCTTGAGCCAAAACAGATCTGCTGTATATAGAGGGGTTACTATCAACCTACCGTGATCCTGGCTATTATTACATCTCATGTAACCCAGGAAATGCCCTACTTTGGTAATTAAATACCACCTTTTTGCTATCCAGAACATGGGCACATCTATTCTTACAATCCAAATATACTCTAGTTCCGAATTACTGCACAACTGGACATGCTGGAAAAGATCAAACATCTCATTTGGAAATCAAGACATAAGCAATGGACCCTATAGGGGAGTGATTGACTCTATAGGGCTGCTTTCTGCTGTAATCTTAAGGGCCTGTCACACTAAGCGATATCGCTAGCAATATCGCTATAACGTCACTGGTTATTGTGACGTAGCAGCGATATTGCTAGCGATATCGCTATGTGTGATACTTACCTCCGACCGACTCCCCTGCTGATTATCGCTGATCGTGCGAGAACATCCTGGACCGTTTCTCGTCATCAGCTTACTGCTGGGCTTCCTGTGGCGCAGACGAGCGACACGTGGACGCAGGCCGGAGGACGTCAGGATCGCCTCATCTGACAGGTAAGTAACGACCTCCGACCGCTGCTATGTCGCTGGTGAGATCTGCCTGTGTGGCAGCTCACTAGCGACCACTTAGCGATGCACCAGCGATCCTGACCGCGTCATATCGCTGGTCGGGATCGCTGGTGCATCGCTAAGTGTGACAGTACCTTTAGGCCACCAAAAGATCCTTTGGTGAGCCATTCATCCTGTGTGGAATGATAGAAAAAGAGCATTCAGGGGGTCAGAAGGTGATAGATGTTCCTCTTCTTTGGCATGCAGACAAGAAAGCCATGTTTTAAAGCCTCTATCTGAAGCTCTTGTCTGATCCACCAGCAGTTGTTAACACTCAATAGGTCTGATTTACTTAGTGACAACACTGCGCAGGTTAGGTGGCATCACTAGTCAACCAATTCTCCTCTGCCTCGTTCCATTAATAAGTAAGAGTAAAAGCCATGCTAAGGATGGCAGATTTTTACAATGTGTTCTACACATGCACTGTAGGTTTTCAGGGTCCTTTTACCCAAAGAATGGCGAAAAAAAATTTTTTAAGTTCTTTTTTAACTTTAAGATTCACTTCTCTTCATAGGGGTAACACAAAAAAAGCTCTCATATATATTTTTTTGAATGGAACGCTATGAGTCAAGTTTACCCCCAAAATAAATGTCTGATAGAAGGCTCAAACATCATGTGAACAGGGATCAATATAGCTAAATTCCTATTTAGGGTAATGCCAGTGTTAAATTAGGCTAATCTTTATGGCAAGCAGACAACATGTTTGTATGTGTGTAAGATCTACAAACCTTCAGTTATCAAAATGTTTGCTAAGCCATGTCTATTCCAATTTCACATGGTAGAAGTCTTTCATCTATCCTTGAATGTGGTGGACCAAACAGCTCATTAATGTTGGGTATATTGACTGCATTTCAAATACAGAAATAGAAAAAAAAGTTTATGAATTGGCTGTAGTTTTGGTATGTCTTCAAGAACGACCAACCGTGTCTACTTAAGAACTGCTGGTGGACTAGAAGAGAGCTTCAGATAAGTGGTGTAAAATTGGGCTTCATGGTATGTTTGGCAAAGAAGGGACACATCTATCCCCCTTGGACTTAGACACTGTTCTATCACTCCACGCAAGGTACAAATCGTCCATTAGAGCATTCTTTTGTTGAACAAGGACTTACTAACTAACTAGAAGACAGCCCTACTTGGAACTGAGTGTACAGTAAACCAAACTAGTGATATAGTTTACAATAAATATGCCAAACAATGGTCGAAGAGAAAGGATGAGCTGTCACATGAAGCATTGTTATGTAATATTTAAGGAGTCTCCACGAGCAGGAGCTTGCTCATCTCCACTGCCTACAGCCACCATCTCAGGAAAGCTAGGACCATTCCTGGTCCAAAAACCTGACCTCCTTGTCTAAACTGTCTCTTCTTCCTCTCTTCCTGGAATGTCTCTTTCTGTCGATATCCTGATACCTTCCCTCCCTCCCCAGCAGAGAAACAGGAAAAAGTACAAGGAAGAAGAAAAAAAAAATCAAAGCCACACATATTGATTCCAGATGTTTGCTGTGCTTGCTGCACCCCCCTCTTTCCTTGCAATTTAATTAAATTCCCCCAGACAGCCAGGAGGAATTTTTTTTAATGATCAAATTTCCCTGGCTCCACTCCTAAAGTGCCCCCTCTCCCCGCCCTTCTGATAAATGGCCAACTACATTCTTCCTGAAATCACGGCAGCCAAAGACCAGGGAGGGCAGCATTATCCCAGAATCCTCCTTTGAAACAAAGTTCTGGAGTCTGACAGCATCTTGTTCCCAGCAGACACCAATCCTTGTGCCTTTAACTCTTTCACCCCTGTTTCCGAAACAGTAGACAAGGATCCAAACTCAAAGAACCGTTCAGGGCCGTCTTGTCGGCTATGCACCAAAGTTTTTTGGATGTCGCCATGGATGAATTGGCTCTGATGTCGCGATGGACGTCACTTCCTCGAGTGTTGGCTTTGAAGTTGCTGTGGCTTGTTAAGCGCTCGGTAGACAGGACTTCCACTCACCTGGAGAAGTCATCAAAAATAACGAACAAGATCATTAGAAGTTTGACACGAATAACAGCTACACGTTCCTAAATTACCTAAGGTTCACTGAGGGGTCAAGAAACCCGGAATTCGATGGCAGACAGAAAACACCTGACCACAATAGTCTAAAACGTACTCATGGCGATTAACACTTTTGCTACCGAGGGTAACGCTACCTTGATGAATAACCAACTTAAGTGAGGTGTATCGGATAGACTGTCAATGAGAAGGAGGAAGGGAGTTGAGGACATTGGGCACAACCCAAGCCTTCTTTATCTGAGGGGGCACAAAACCATCTCTGCCACACCAGTAGTAGAATTGGCACTTGAGAGGTAGGAGACCAGGAACTTCAACCGTTTTTTACTTACTGTATATCCGTTTCAAAGGAATTATGGATGACCATCAACATGACTACCATCCCAAAGCTTTAGTCACTTAGCTTTCTCACACCCTTAAATAGCAAAGATCCGTAGAGAAACAAGAGACTTTAGTAAAACAGTAATGTTGGCCATATTAGATTGGCCACTGTGGGCATTTTAGAAAATAAAAGCTACAATTTTGAGCACCATTGATTACATTCATAAGTTAATAGGAGTCAGGAGCAGCATTTCTTTATATCCTTCAGTTTTTGGAGACCATAAATAATCTTTCCGATTTTCATAGTCACTCCCCCTTCCCCTTCCTTTCCCTCACTCCCAATCTGGCGCCTTTACCCTCTCCACTTGTGGGTTTTAGAATTTCGTCTTTGGCTTATATTCTTTCAACAATTAATCATCAAGTTGTTATTTGCTGAGGTAGGGGGGACGCCGCCTCGGTTTTTAGTCCTGGCCAGAGCGTGCGGGGGAAAATGGCAGGATCTTTCAGTTGGGCTTTCCTTGGGGGGAGAGCGCACTCGGTTGCCCAGGAGTTGGCTTTGTCAGACATGCAGACATGTGTCCTGTCCCTCGAGACCTTACACAGAAAAATCATATCACACCTCAATTTTTTAAGCAAAACTCAGACATTCCCTCTCTCTGCCATTTCCGCTGCTGTCTCCTCATTTCCATTTCATGGGACAGCGCTGGCTGAACAAGTCATCTCCGCCTGAGATTATATGAGGTTAAAAGAGAATAGCTGGGAGAAAAGAAAAGCCCACCGTGCTCCTTCTAAAGCTATGCGGGATAAGGCAGAATCAAGTTAAGGCTAGCTTCACATTAGTGATTTAGTCTGCAGCGTATCATCTGCATACGCAAACGCATGCATAACGCATGTTTACGCAGCGTTTTTTATGTGCATCATCTTACGCATGATGGAAAAAACGTTGCGTGTGCATGCGTTTTTGCATGCGTTTGCGTTGTTTATGCGCATGCATTCGATGACATCAGACAAAAATGGGTGCGTCTCATGGGATTTCTAAACGCATGCGTATGCATGTCCTTGCATACCAACGCGTTTCCATAGACAGTAATGCGTTTTTTTTTTAACGCACTCATCCACATGCGCATGCCTGCGCATATTTGACTGGTTTTTGACGCTTCCAAAAATGCTACATGTTGCATTTGTCGTGGCCCCCCACACACCGAAAAGCGACGCTTGCGTACGCAAAGGCATGTAAACGCATGTCCCTGTGTACACTATGTTAAATACAGTATATGTACACATGACGCATGCGGATCTATGCGGATCAAACGCTGCGCACACAGACGCAAATGTTTACACAAACTACAGTAAGGGGTAAAAAATATATATATATTTAAAAAAAAAAAAACATCAGGGTTCATCAAGCAACCTAGGCAAAAGCATCTGTAATTTGTTGCATTGATTTTGATGCATTAACAAGTTATTCCCCAATAAAAGTTATTCCCATTGGATAGGGGACAATTTACTCATTCCTGGTGCTCCCACTACTGGGACCTCCAGCAATCCTATGATTGGGACTATGAAACCCCAAAAACGGAGCTTTGTAGCCCTGTCGTGAACTGAGCGGAGATGGACACCCTCGGCTATTTTCGGCAATCCTATTGGCAATAAATTGAGTGGAGGCTGAACATGTGCACCCCAGCTCCATTCAAGATGTGGCCCATTTTTGATCCCTGGGGGTCACAGCAATCAGATTTCCAGTGATCACCAAGCTATCAGGATTATGCCGAGAGATATTATTGTAAAATATATTAGTTTATTGTTCAATTTAAGAACATTAGAACACACAAATGACAAAATAAAATGGGGAACGGGAAAAAGGAATGGGAATTATTAAAAAAATATTGAGATGGGGATGGAAGTCCACCAGATATATGTGTGTCAAGAATTTCAAAAATGACAATCCAATGGACAAATAATAAATAGCACATTAGCACCATACATAGAAAATTACATTTCATGCCTAATTATAAAAAAATGAAGAAAATATGTGAAGGTGCATTGTGCCACAGTTATTCAAGATGTTAAAAGGGTGACCAAAATATTATTGACCCATACAAAAGATATATACCAATAAAAAATATCAAATAATAATATATGAAATCAAAAAAGTGCACTATGCACTTAATATTTATATTAACTAAATATTCAGTAGAAATAGATAAATATTGCTCAGTGGAAAACACATTATTATTTTTATTATTTATTATTATAGCATCATTTATTCTGTGGAGCTTTACATGTGAGGAGGGGTATACATAATAAAAAGAAGTACAGTAATCTTAAACAATACAAGTCACAACTGGTACAGAAGGAGAAAGGACCCTGCCCGCGAGGGCTCACAATCTACTAAGGGATGGTTGAGGATACAGTAGGCGTGGGTAGAGCTGGTCGTGCAGCGGTTCGGTGGTTACTGCAGGTTGTAGGCTTGTCAGAAGAGGTAGGTTTTCAGGTTCCTTGTGAAGGTTTCCAGAGTCTGATATGTTGTGGTAGAGAGTTCCAGAGTAGGGGGGATGTGCGGGAGAAATCTTGTATGCGATAGTGGGAAGAGGACTAAAGAGGGGAGTAAAGAAGGAAATCTTGTGAGGATCAGAGGTTGCGTGCAGGTAAGTAGACTAGGTCACAGATGTATGGAGGAGACAGGTTGTGGATGGCTTTGTATGCCATAGTTAGGGTTTTGAACTGGAGTCTTTGGGTAATGGGAAGCCAGTGCAGGGATTGACAGAGGGGAGAGGCCAGGGAATAGCGGGGGGACAGGTGGATTAGTCGGGTAGTAGAGTTTAGAATAGATTGGAGGGTGTGAAAGTGTTAGAGGGAAGGCCATAGAGCAGGAGGTTGCATTAGTCGAGGTGGGAGATGATGAGTGCATGGACTAGGGTTTTTGCAGATTCTTGGTTGAAGAATGTACGGATCTTGGAAATATTTTTGAGTTGAAGTTGGCAGGAAGTGGAAAGGGCTTGGATTTGTGGTTTGAAGGAGAGGTCAGAGTCAAGGATTACCCCAAGGCAGCGAGCTTGTGGGACTGTGGAGAGTGAGCAGCCTTTTACTTTAATGGATAGGTCCATTGGGAAGGTTGAGTGAGATGGGGGAAAGATGATGAATTCTGTTTTGTCCATGTTAAGTTTTAGAAATTAGTGGAGAAGGAGGACGAAATAGCAGACAGACATTGAGGGATTCTGTTTAGTAGGGAGCTGATATCTGGTCCAGAGATGTAATCTGTGTGTCATCAGCATAGAGGTGATACTGCAAGCTGTGAGATTCTATGAGCTGTCCCAGGCCCAAGGTGTAAATGGAGGCGATCAAGGGCCCTAGGACTGAACCTTGCGGTATTCCCACAGATAGGAGACGAGGTGAGGAGGTGGTAAGCGAGTGGGAGACGCTTAATGTCCGGTCTGTTAGGCATGATGAGATCCAAGCTAGGGCCAAGTCTGTGATAACAAGAGATAAGAGGGTCTGTAGTGAGGTGGAGGATAGAGTAGTGTCGCTTGGCTTTGGCGATTAGTAGGTCATTGGTGACTTTAGTTAGGGCAATTTCAGTGGAGTGGTGCGGTTGGAAGCCAGATTGTAAGCGGTTGAAGACGTAGCAGGAGAAGAGGTGGGAGGACAGTTCAAGATGGACGTGTTGTTCCAGTAGTTGTGAGGCCTAGGGGAGAAGTAATATGGGACGATAGCTAGATACATAGGAGGGGTCAAGAGAGGGCTTTTTGTGAGGGTGGGTGTAATTGAGGCATGTTTGAAACATGAGCATATGTAGGGTGACAGAATTAATAATGGCACAAAATCACATATCATCAGTATGAATGTGACAAAAAAGTGCACTGTGCAGTAATTAATAAATATAAATATGCATAATCGTATACTGAAGTAAATATTGCATAGCGTAAGGTACAACTATCGAAAGGAAATAATATAAATATGCATAAAAATACAATGAGTCAATATTGTACCACCAAAATATGGTCACCTGACCATTTGTAATGCACAATTGAGGCCAAGGGAAATGGAGTTGTAAGCATATACTGTCCAAATGGAGCACACCACAACCCCTCCACCTACTCCAATGTGCGTTTCGCTTCTGCTCCATCAGGGAGAGATTAGGCTGATGAGACTGAATGCAGTGTGACATGAAAGTGCGAAATCAACTGGTTTCCATAACCATGATGCATAATTTGGGGTTCTCCTTTAAAATATGTCAGGTAGCATTTGTCAATTTTCCTAGAATAATTCCTATATGTAGATTGTGAGCTCTCGTGGGCAGGATCCTCTCTCCTGTACCAGTCGTGACTTTTATTGTGTAAGATTACTGTACTTGTTTTTATTATGGCCCCCTCCTAACATGTAAAGCACCATGGAATAAATGGCATAATAATAATATATAATCCCTTATAGCTAAAACAAAAACAATTGCCAGTTAAATGCCTGACATCATGTATCAGCATTATCTGCTTTACTATGTTTCAGTAATGTTATGTTTGTGGAAGTAATATTGGGCTATTATGGTTTTTCTTAATTAATAAACTTTAATTGAACGCCAAATAATATACAGCAGAATAATTACTTTAAATTATGTCATACAGTACATACACAGGAATAGTGCCTATATAATTCAATTATTATTCATTCAATGACATTCAAATAACCACCATACAGTTTTCCCGTTCCCAACCCAGAAGTGACATCCACCCTCTCCCACAGTGTGCATTACAATAAAAACAACAAATACTCAGATAGTTGTAACTGTTAGACAATTATGACATTATGTTTTTGAGCATTGCATGGCACTCTATCATTGTCCATTCTTGAGGTTCATGTCTGCAGTCGCTCTATGTGACTGCAGACATGTGAATCCTCACAGAGCGCAGTATGCACACTGTCAAGATTCTACGGTGCAGTCACCAGGAGTGGACAGGCACGTGAGCGCAAGTATGTGATTTGCATACTTCCAGCCAAATTATGACTAGATGTGTCCAGTCTTGCTCAATTTACTTTGTTGGCAGCAGATTATTCAGGATACTCTCCAAGTGTGTGACAACAGAGCTTCTTTATTCAGGAACAAACAGGATCAATATATGATAAGCTTAATAGATCAGGAATAAATCATGTGTGTGTATTTATCTGTGCAGCATGTACAGCAGGCTACTTCTCTCATACACAGACACAGGAAAAACAGGAAATACAGTCACATGCTCTCCCTGTGTGAGTCTCTATGAGTTTTTTTGTTCTAACTTTATAAACAGCATACAAATCTTGCAACTGAACACTCATAGACAGGAATGGAGTTGTTGCACCAAACATGTTCCAACACCCTTACTCAACAACTACTTATCCTGTTACTCCCATTGAGGTTCTGAAGTCCACAAACTTGGCTCTTGATAATGGCTTCGTCATACCATCAGCTATCATCTTGTCAGACTCACAATAAACAAACTCGAGTACACCACATTCCACTAAGTCACGTAAGTGGTGATGTTTTACATCAATGTGCTTAGTCCTTGCACTAATCTTCTCACTGCTGGCAAGTTTAATGCATACTTGGTTGTCTTTATAGATAACTGTTGGTTGAGCCAATGACTTGCCAAAATCTTCCAAAAATTGTTTCAACCAAATTACTTCTTGACTTGCATAATCAGCAGACATATATTCTGCTTCTGTAGAAGATAATGCGACTGACACTTGTTTTCTGTTGGACCAAGAAATTGAATTTTCTCCTAACATAAACAAGTAATGACTTGTTGATTTTCGATCACTTGAATCTCCAGCCCAATCTGCATACACATAAACGCTCAGAGTGAGATCCTGATGCAGATATCTTAAGATTTAGCCTTTGAGTTTCTTTAAGATATTGAAGAATTATCTTAATTGCATTCCAGTCTCTTTGGCGTGGCTTGCTTACATGTCGGCAGAGAATTCCAACTGTGGCTGTGATATCCGGACGAGTTGTGGTTGCTATGTACAGAAGCGCATCCACTGCTTGTCTGTAACTCTCATTTCTGGGTAGCAGATCTTCTTCTCCTTCCAACTTTAAGTAGGACGGATGCATTGGAGTTGACGCACCTTTGACTTCTGATATTTCAAACTGGCTTAGGATTGCGGAAAATTTAGAACTTTGGATGGGAAGAAAACTCCCATCTTTCTATCTCTGGATTTGGATTCCCAAATAATATGTCACATTTCCAAGGTCCTTAGTCTTAAATTACTGGTTGAGAATTTCACCTAGCTTTGCAATTTCTTTTTCATCTTGATGAGACATGATTACATCGTCTAAATATAGGAGAACATACATCCACTCCTTCGCTACATTCTTCGCATACAAACATGGATCAGCTTAAGATCTTTTTAATCCTTCATCCATCAAAACTTTGTTCATTTTCAAGTTCCAAGCTCTTGCCGACTCCTTAAGTCCATAGAGAGATTTTTGCATTTTACAAACAAGGTGCTCTTCACCCTTTTTAAAATATATCCCTCAGGTTGGCTCATGTACAACTCTTCTTCAATGTCACCATGTAGGAAGGCTGTATTGATGTCAAAATGTCTCACTGCCATCTGTTGAACTGCAGCTATGGACATTAAAGTTCTGAATGTGGTTTGCTTCGCAACTGGAGAAAATGTAGCATCATAATCTTCACCATACTTTTGCGAGTACCCTTTTGCGGCCAATCTTGCCTTAAACCGGTGAACTTTACCTTCTGAGTCATATTTGTTTTTGAAGACCCACTTACATCCGATAGCTCTTTTTCCTTGTGGTAGTTCAGTAAGATCCCATGTCTGGAGTTGGTGAAAGAACTCCATCTCCTCATTAGCAGCATTTATTCACTTCTGCTTCTCGTGGACAGGCAGTTTTTGCATTTCTTGCCATGACTGTGGCTCTGGTTCAGGAAGTGTTCTGACCATATAAGAAAGGAATCTAGCTGGGATACCTTTGTTTGGCCTTTCTGATTTCCTGACTGGAGGTTGACTTGGTTCTTCTGTGTCTTCCTTGGTGGCTTCAGAGCTTATCTACACATCAATGTTTTCCTTTTTGGTGTCTGGGTTTGGTGATTGAGATTTTTTTCTTGTTTCTTAGGTTGAATAACTGGTGTAACTTCATGAAATTTGAGCGATACAGAGTTTTCATCAATCAATACATCTCTGCTGATTGTTACTGTGTTGGTTTTTGGGTGCAGGATTCTGTATCCCTTTTGAATTTCGCTATAGCCCACCAGAACTCCTTGCTTTGTACGCGATACCCACATGGAACGTTTTTCTTTGGAAACATACACAAACATTTTGCTTCCAAATATCCTGAGGTGCTTCAGGTCAGGCTTCTCGCACTTCTATAGCTCATATGGAGTTTTATTTGTGGTTTTGCCTGGCACTCTGTTTTGAAGATAGCAAGCTGTCATGATGGCTTCTCCCCAATATGCTGTAGGTAGATTCACATCAAACAACATACTTCTTCCACTTAAACAGAGAGTACGGTTCTTTCTCTCTGGAATGCCATTTTGCTCTGGGTTGTATGCAGTGGTAGTCGAAAACACGATTCCATCCTTTTTCAAAATGGTTTGCACCTTACCACTTGTATATTCAGTTCCATTATCTGCACACAGGGCTTTTGGCATTCTTCCAAATTTGTTAAACACTACAGCAAGATATTCTTCACGTTTCTGTGGAACTTCATCCTTACTGTGAAGCAGGTAGGCGACTGTATAACTGCAGTAGTCATCAATAAATGTGAGAAAATATCTCTTCTTGCTAGGAGTTTGAACACTCATTGGACTACATACATCTGTATGTATGAGATTCAGGGGCTGTGCAGATCTAGTGGTGCTTATTTTAGGAAAGGATTTTCTGAACATTTTTCCTTTAAGACAGCTAGGGCACTTTATTATTTGACTACACTGGTTGATTTCAATGCGATTTGCAAGTTGAGCTAGCTTCGTTACTGCTACTGGGTCTCTGTGCCCAAGACGTCTGTGCCATACATGGATACAGTTCTTATGTAGATCTTGTCTAGCACTGTACACTCTTTATTTGCAGTTTAGATGATAAAGTTCATCTTGGATTTTTCCTTCTGCAAGAGTGTGGCCCTTTGAGATGATGCAGCTGTTATCTCTGAAAGTACCGTAACTGCATTCCCTTTTGTGTGAGCTTCTTTGCTGACAGAAGATTGCTTTCAAGGCTGGGAACATAGAGAACATCCTTTACTGGGATCTTTCTGCTTTGTGCTGAGGAAACTGGACAGTGGAGGTAGCTGTCTCCTACTCCTATAATGACCATTAGCTAAGATGACGTTTTCTGACTTGCTTTCATTAAGGTCAGTGAAGAAATCCTTGTTATTTGTCATATGACTGCTTGCACTAGAATCTATACACCATATATGCTTTCAGATGGGACTGCATTGGCATTAAATGCAGCTTCAACACATGCAGAATCTTCCTTTACAGCTGTTTTAAACCTTTGATTACTGTTCTGCTTTTTAAGCTGACTCATTCTTGCTTTCCAAATTCTGCAGTCTGCTTTAAGGTGGCCAGGCTTTTTACAGACAAAACATTCATGAGTTTCTCTTAGATTGCTCTTATATTTGGGGAAATCCTGTGTCTTTAATGCTGTTTGTGCTCTGGATTTATAACTGCTGCTTACATGCTGCATTTTTCTCTTGAATTCATCCACAAGTTTGCCTTTAACATACTCTAGTGTCAGCTCATCATCTGGCCGTGCATCTAGTGGAGTCACGAGTGTGTCAAAACTTTCTGGAAGACCACTTAATGGAAGTGCAGCAATATGAAAATCTCTAGGATGTTTCTTATATATTCCTGCATAATCTTTCCATCACTTAGACTGATATAGCTTTGTCATGAGATAAAGCTTATTGCTGAGATTTGATCTTTCATGCACTTTCTGTAGCTCATCCCACATCTCCTTTGCAGTTGCACACTTGCATATATGCATAATCTGATTATCATCTACACTGAGGGAGATTGTGCTTTGGGCTTTCTGATCCTTCTCTAGCCAATCATCTTGTAATGGATAAGGCACTTGTTCCTGAGCATATTTTCACATACCTTCTCTCATGAGCAGCATCTTCACCTTGAATTTCCAGGACTGGTAGTTCTGGTTAGTGAGGCTTGGCACTGAGAACTTTACAGGATTTCTACTAGTCAACATCTTCTCTGTTGCTCTGTGCTGCTTTAGCTCTCGGCTTCTGTTGCTGTGTTACTCTGGGGTTCTGTCACTCTGGGACCATAACCTGTTGGCAGCGGATTACTCATGATACTCGCTAAGCGTGTGACAGCAGAGCTTCTTTATTCAGGAACAATATATGATAAGCTTAATAGATCAGGAATAAATCATTTGTGTGTCTCTATCTGTGCAGCATGTACAGCAGGCTGCTTCTCTCATACAGAGACACAGGAAAAACAGGAAATACAGTCACATGCTCTTCCTGTGTGAGCCTCTGGGAGTTTTTTTTGTTCTAACTTTATAAATGGCAAACAAATCTAGCAACTGAACACTCATAGACAGGAATGACTTTGTTGCACCAAACATTCCAACATACTTGTATTGAGAGAGGTCTTGTCGGCATGTGACTGCATGTATGCAAATCGCATACTTGCAGTCACATGCCCGCCAGCTCCCAGTGTTGACATCAAAGAATCCTGACACAGTGCTTGCGCTTCTAATTTGCCCCCCTCAAAAAAATATATAAAGAATAATTAATTGTTGGGATCACAGAACAGGATATCTCACAACGTTCCAGCCTTTGCATAGTCATTTTGCTTCTGCTGAAGTCCTAGATTTCTTTTTCATTGCCCCCATAAAGTATGATGTCAGCAAAAGAGCCCCCCAAAATCAGTATGTTACCCCATGGTGAATTCCTCCACATTAGCCTCCACATGCACCCTACTGTACCCCACCTCAAGTCCCAAAGCAAAGTATGGTGACACCAACACAGTATGATCCCCACACAGCCCCACATGCACCCTACTGTACCCCACCTCAAGTCCCAAAGCAAAGTATGGTGACACCAACACAGTATGATCCCCACACAGCCCTTCATGCAGTATAATGGGCCTGCATACAGTATGATGGCGCCACACCTCTGCACACTGTATAATAGCCCTCAGTAGCCCTCCAAACAGTATAATGGCCCCCACACAGACTTCTACCCAGTATGATGGGCCCCACAGAAAACTTCACACTGTATTATTGCTTGCAGACAGTATAATGGCCCACCCACATAGCCCTCCAAATATTATAATAGCACCACATAGCCATCCTATATATTATAATGGGCCCCATATAATCTTCCATATAGTATAATGCATCCCCGATAATCCTCCATATCATATAATGCACTCTCCATAATCCTCCATAGAATTTAATGCACCCCCATGGTCCTCCATAGAATATAATGCACCCCCATGGTCCTCCATACAATATAATGCACCCCCATGGTCTTGCATACAATATAATGCATCCCCTAAGGTCCTCCATGGCCATCAGTCACTGATTTAGAAAAATAAATAAATACAGTACTCACCTCTCCTCGTTCCACCTGATGCTCCAGTCTCCTGAGCGTGTGGTGTGACGCACCGAACATCTCAGTACAGCGGGCGCACTATAATGATGTCATTGCACCCGCTGCTCTGACACGTCAGACGCCAATTTAGAATGATTGGGGTGGAAGTGTCAGCTGACGCTCCCTCCTCCATCATCATTGCTCACGCTGATGGATGGAGGGGGGCCCGATGCGGGCGTTAACAGACGGAAGGGAGCCCGACGCGGCACATAGAGTGACTGGAGACTTGTATCTCAATCCTGGGCAACCCCTTTTAACTTACCAATTTCCTCCAATAAGCAAGCTATAATCAACAGGTCAATCAAAGCTCTTTTAATGGCTCAATCATACAATTTACGCTGCAGATTTTGACAGTGAGTCTTCAAATATTATTCACAATACCGGCACTGTAATATGCAGTGGATTGTCTGCATGCAAGTTCTCCATGAAAAACCTGTTGTGTATCTGTTCTGTGTAGACAACCAGCTTGAGAGTGATCCAATAATACATCCCCTCCTCCTACACGACAACATACCTAGGTAGGTCTTTAGGAAAACTAACATGAAAACCTCAAAAAGAGGAAAAAATCCTCCAAAAAATTCAGATACAAACCAGACAGGCCTAAATGCATCTGCACTAATACAAGGTGCAGCGGACCCAAGTAAAATGGCAGCTGCACATGTGCATAAATACCAAATGAAACAGCCAGCCTACAATCAAGGATTGGCCGTGTGGTACACCAGTGCAGAAGAAATAATCCGCATGTGGCAGTGTTCACACAGGGAATGTAGGGCTTCTGGTTCACAACCTCTTAATAACACCATATAGGGGGGCTGCCCAGTGCCAACTAGAATGCATCCCGTGTGAACAGAGGCCACAAGTTTGCAGAACCATTTGGGCCCAACTGCACCCTGAAAGAAATATAAAAAGTGCACAAAAATCATATCAATATATGTAAGGTATTGGTTGATATTAAGGTCTTAATACGGAAGCTGGCAAACTGTGTCAAAGTTCCTTACACTTGCCAGTCCTACTCTAACATGAAAACCTCAAAAAGAGGAAAAAATCCTCCAAAAAATTCAGATACAAACCAGACAGGCCTAAATGCATCTACACTAATACAGGGTGCAGCGGACCCAAGTAAAATGGCAGATGCACAGGTGCATAAATACCAAATGAAACAGCCAGCCTACAATCAGGGATTGGCCGTGTGGTACACCAGTGCAGAAGAAATAATCCGCATGTGGCAGTGTTCACACAGGGAATGCAGGGCTTCTGGCTCACAACCTCTTAGTAACACCATATAGGGGGGCTGCCCAGTGCCAACTAGAATGCATCCCGTGTGATCAGAGGCCACAAGTTTGCAGAACCATTTGGGCCCAACTGCACCCTGAATGAAATATAAAAAGTGCACAAAAATCAATATATGTTAGGTATTGGTTGATATTAAGGCCATAATACGGAAGCTGGCAAACTGCGTCAAAGTTCCTTACACTTGCCGGTCCTACTCTAACATGAAAACGCGCGCTGATGGATGGAGGGGGACCCGTTGCGGGCGTTAACAGACGGAGGGGGGCCCGGCGCGGCACATAGAGTGACTGGAGACTTGTATCTCAATCCTGGGCAACCCCTTTTAACTTACCAATTTCCTCCAATAAGCAAGCTATAATCAACAGGTCAATCAAAGCTCTTTTAATGGCTCAATCATACAATTTACGCTGCAGATTTTGACAGTGAGTCTTCAAATATTATTCACAATACCGGAACTGTAATATGCAGTGGATTGTCTGCATGGAAGTTCTCCATGAAAAACCTGTTGCGTATCTGTCCTGTGTAGACAACCAGCTTGAGAGTGATCCAATAATACATCCCTTCCTCCTACACGACAACATACCTAGGTAGGTCTTTAGGAAAACTAGCTGACATCTACTATCCAAGCTACTATCCAAGCTGTGATGGTGGCAGGATTTCCAACCATCCAGAAATTCTTGGACCGTTCGTAAAAACAAGGAACTTTTTTCCCCTGACTGTAAGGCTAAGTGCACACGTACCGGAACTCTCGCGGAAATTACCGCGAGAATTCCGGAATTCCATTCCGCGGGAAAATCGCATTTTAAATTCTCGCGATTTTCCCGCGGAAAAACTAGCATTTTGCAAGCGTAATTAGCTTGCAAAATGCTAGCGTTTTCCAAGCGATCTGTAGCATCGCTTGGAGAACTGATTGACAGGTTGTCACACTCATCAAACATAGTGTTTGACGAGTGTGACCAACTTTTTACTACTGAGGCCACCTATGCGGCATCAGTAGTAAAAGATAGAATGTAAAAAAATATAAAAAATAGTGTTATTCTTACCTTCCGGCGTCCCACGCATCCGTTCCCAGTAATCCTTTGCGAAAATGCCCGCGATGACGTCAGTTCTCGCGGGATCGCGATGTCTCGCGGTAATTCGCGATGACGTCGCGCGAATGACCGCGAGACTTCGCGATCCCGCGAGAACGGACGCCATCGCGGACATTTTCGCAAAGGATTACTGGGAATGGATGCGTGGAGAGAGGCGGGAATGCTGCGAAGGACGTCGGAAGGTGAGAATAACAATATTTTTTATTTTAAATTCTATTTTCTACAGGGATATGGTACCCAAAGCCCGGAGGACAGTCTCCTCTCCTCCGGACCGTGGGTACCATCCGCAATTGTTCTGCTTACTTTCCGCATGGTGGGCACAGCCACATGCGGGAAGGAAGCGGAACAATGAATTCCTATGGGTGCGGGATCGCCACGATTCCGCAAATTAATGAGCATGCTGCGGCTTTTACCGCGAAGCGATTCCGCCTCGGTAAAAACCGCAGCATTAGCACAGCATTGCGGAATCCCATAGGAGTGCATGGGATGCTTATTTTTCGCGTTTTCGCGGCAAAATCGCGCAGTTAAAACCGCCGCGGAAACGCGAAAAAAACGCCACGTGTGAACTCAGCCTTAAAAATAAAATAAGGTGCGTCTGTGATTTTTTTTCAAAGCTGGAGAAACTTGTACAGATAAATATGTCTGTAATATCATAATTTTATAGCTCACCTTGAATGTGGCTAATCAGAATTATGGGCTGTGGACATGTATCACTCAGAATTTTAATGTTTTATTATAGTTTTCCAAGGTGTCCAGAAAAAATGTTGGCTGTCCATGATTTTTGGATACCTTTTTCAGAAATAAGAAAAAATAAAGTTGGAAACTCTGAATGGTTGGCATCCATCACGCTCAATGTTCAATATATACAGTTCTTGATGTTTATGATGGTACAGTATTATGTCACCATGCAGTGGGTTCATTTTCTGCGTTTTTGTACATGACCTTAGTAGTGCTCCCATACTGCACAACCAGAAAGCTCAGCCACTTCCAATGTAAAGTAAACGGGACAGTGAACTTTTGACTAGAGCAGTTACGCGTCTGTAAATGTTTTCCGGAGTTCAGTAATTAGCCGTACACCTAATTTCCGTTCCTCTTTGCTTCCTCGTGCTGCCCTGCTAATCATAATTTAGAGGGTGTTGTTAACACCTTACTGGTGTTGTTAGTAATGACCTATATAGCTCCGCACAATCCCAGCGTATCAACACTTGCTCCAGGCGTCTACGTAATAGATTTAGCAATCAGGGCAGCAAGTCTGCCTTATTGATTACAGTTCCATGACCGCAGGGGACTCATTGATCCCGGCTTCATATACAGATTATGAGCATAGCTCCTCACTTTGATAAGGTGTCAAATTATTCCAGGTCCACCGAAACAAAAGCTCCATTTTTTTTTACTTCCAAAAGCAGTAGTTAGCAAGAAGAATACAGTTAGGAAGAAATAAGCTAGCCTTGCAAAAAGTAATCTCTATAGAAGTATGAATGGATGTTGAGCATAAGAATATGTCTAATATAATCATAAAATACAGTGTGGACTACTAATAACAACTCAAACAATTTAGTGTTCTAAAGAAAAGGTGCCCCAAATCCATCCATGGTCAGTGAGATATCTTCTTGAACTATGAGTAATATTTGTGGTGGTGACATTGTACGTAAAAATTTGATTTTCAATGTTTTGGTCATTAGTAGCCAACCTATCTGAAAAAAAAAATGGGCCATGGAAAATCTCGAGCCTTATAAATGTTCAGACCATCTTCAAGATTATTCTTTGCTCTTGTGAGGCATCATTCTTGGCAGTGTCTTTATCTTCATTTCTCTAGTGGGACATTGGTCTAGTCCACATTGCTTGTATGAGCCATGGGTCTAGTCTTCATTCCACTGATGGAACAATAGTCATGTTTTCTGTAACGATTCCACCTCTCAGTGCTGTGCTGTCTGTGCAGTGATTGACAGCTCTGTTGTCCAGTCTGGTGCAGGGGCATGCTGAGTTATCTGTGCAATGATTGACAGCTTCGTTGTCCAGTCTAGTGCATGGTCATACTGAGTTGTCTGTGTTTCTACTGACAGCTCAGCTGTCCAATCTGATACTGGAAGGTGCTGACTTCTCGTCAGGTGCTCCCAGTTCCTTTGATTGCTCAGCTATTTAATTGAGCTGGCAATCCCAGATAGCTGTTAGCTGTAGGTTCAGCTAAGTGTGGTTGGTTTACTCTGTGCTTTGTATTTTGCTTGTTGATCTACCTCTTTTTGACCTTGGCCCTTGTTCTGCCCATCCGTCTGTTAACCCCTTTACTTTGGTCAGCTATATTCTTGGTATTTTGACCTCGGACCGTTACCTGACTGCGACTTTAGGCCCCTTTAAATTTAGCGATGCACCAGCGATCCGACCCATCGCTAAATGGTCGCTAGTGAGCTGTCACACACAAATAGCTATTTGCACCTTTATGGGACACAAGATATCGCAGCATCGGGCCTCCTGATGAGCCTAACAAGGCGAAACGCGTTGAGGCGTTAACTGGTTGTTGGCAGGTGGCAGAAAATGCAGATGAGTATCGCTGTGGCAGTTCTGCATTTTTTCTGTATTTATACAGCAATGGGATATAGCCTTTATCCGTTCTGTGTGTTATGACTTATTAGAGTCAGTGCCTTTTCTATATATTAAGAGATCTTCTACATGAGATTGAGGCACTATTCACAAACTGTTTTTTCTATTATGATGTCTCTTGCTGTAATCTGACCACCGATTGTCATATGTGTTCTATTTAATTTTAACCTCTTTGCTTTGGGACACAGGGTCCTCTTTAGAGCAGCTTGGTCTCTGTCTAGAGATAGGGGTTCCCATATCTTGCATCGGGTAGAAGGGACCACTAGTGGCGGTAGGGCTTATCAGGGCCCCTAGGGACAGCCATCGTTGAGCGGGGGCGCCACAACGTTTCCCCCCTAGGGTGCCAACCTCCGCGGACAGGCAGGATACAGCTTAGTCTTTACGAGGGATTCCAAGGTGTCACCTTAGTATGGGCTTGTTTGTTTGAACACTTTAATTTTTGTTTTTCATCTTTAGTCACGCTTTTTCTGGTGTATACCACATTTGTGGTTTTTTAAACAATAAAGTACCATTTTTAAGAGATATATATGTATGATTTGACTTTGAGAACCCTTACAACATTGTAATTGAAATTGAGCTGTCACACAGGCAGATCTCACAGCGATGCAGCAGCGACGCAGCGCACGATACTCACCTTTCACACACAGCGATCCTGACGTCCTCCCGCCCGCCTCCACGCTACGCTCATCTCCACAGCAGGAAGCCCCAGCAGGAAGCTGACGACGAGAAATGGAGCCGGATATTCTCGCGCGATCAGCGATGGACAGCGGGGGAGTCGGTCGGAGGTAAGTATCACACATAGCGATATCGCTAGCTATATCGCTATAACGTCACAAAATCGGTGACGTTATAGCGAAATCGCCATATGTAAAACCCCCTTTTGTCTCTCTGTTTAAGACATACCCTCTTGGCTACTGACCTCGGACTCATCAGCTATCCTGACTCATAGCTTGTCCATGAGAAGTGACTCAGTGTCACATTTTCATTGTTTTTGTGGGACATTCATTTTGTTTTCATTGCTGTCAAGAGATATTGGTCTTCCATTGGTCTTCATTCCTTCTGTAAACCATTGGCCATGCCTTCATTGATCTTATAAGGCATTGATCTTATCTTCATTGCTCATGTGAGATATTAGTCTTGTCTTTATTTCTCTCTTAAAATATAAATCTTGTAATCACTGCCTTAGAGGAACATTTGCATTGTCTTCATTGCTCTAGTGGGATAATTGTCTTGTCTTCATTACTCTTGCGGGCCATTGGTCTTGCCTTCTTTGTTCTTCTAGGGCACCAAACCTATCTTCACTGCAATTGTGGGGCAATAGGTTGTCATGACTTAAGTCTTGTAATTATTCCTCTTGAGTAACATTGGCCTTGTCTTCAATCCTCTCAAAGGAAAGTTGTATTGTCTTCATTGCTCTCTTCTACCATATGTTTTATCTTCATGACTCTTGTGGAATACTGGATTTATCTTCATTGTTCTTTTGAGGCAATTAAATGGTCTTCTTAACCGCTTTTTGTACGATTGGATTGTCATATCTTAAATCTTGTCATCACTGCTCTTGAGGAATATTGGCTTTGACTTTATTTATTTACTATACTTCATTCCTCTGATAGGCCATTGATCTTGTCTTCAGAGCTCTTGAGGAAATTGGTCTTGTCTTAATTGTTTTTGTAGGGCATTGATCCCGTCTCCACTGCATTTGCAGGGATTTGGTCATCATCATATCTTGAATCTTGTCATCACTGCTCTTAAGAAACAATAGCCTTGTATTTGTTGATCTTGTGGGACAGTTGTCTTGTCTTCATTGCTCTTATAGACCATTGGTCTTTGTATTAATTTCTTCACAAGGAGAGTGATCTTGTCTTCATTGCTCTTGTTGGCCATTGATTTCTTCCCTACAGGGCACTTGGTGGTCATTTTATCATTATTTTAAACTTTGTCAACTGACATTTTTGAGACATACATATAGTGCTTTTTGCAGTTACAAATACACTATTGTGTGACACAGATAAAGTACATTGACAAATATATATCGTCTGTAGCCCATTGATATCAGTCAACACGTAATTTAATTATATCATTTTTAATAAGTGCTCTTAAGTCGATTTTTTGTTCTTGGTGGCCATATCAACAGTGATTTTCAAGACCTTCCTGACTCCTTTTGATATTTCAGGCTTCTCATTGTCATGTTCAGGGTTTCTGAGTTTGTCTCAGTAGATTTTGGTGTTGGTCATTATCTTCACATTTTCTTTTTTCTCTTTCTCTAATGAGATGGATCTTCTAATAACAAGCTAGAATTTATAGGTAGAAGTAGAAACTTGAAATTTGTTTGATCAAAGATCTTTTTAATTTTTCCACATTAGTCTTCTGGAACACCAAGACTCTAAAGGTACTTCTCTTTCAGTTAAAATATGCATGGATGAAACTTTCAAGCATCAAATCAGGGACATTTTGTAGACTCTATGGCCTCATGCTTAAAGTTCAGGGTTAGGTCACTTCTCTTTCTGCCCTGAAGTTCTTTTGACACAGAATAATGTGATTATCGACAAACCTGATTTCCCTTCCTGTCCAATCAAGGTTTAGTCAGATACAATCAGCTTTTGACCAGGTGACTGTTTTTAAAACATATGTAGCACAGTCTAAAGGCCCTTTTACATTTAGCGATGCACCAGCGATCCAACCAGCGATCCGACCCGGTCAGGATCGCTGGTGCATCGCTAAATGATCGCTAGTGAGCTTTCATACAGAAAGATCTCACAGCGATTCAGCAGCGACGCAGCGCACGATACTTACCATTCACACACAGCGATCCTGGCGTCCTCCCGCCCGCCTCCACGCGTCGCTGGACGTCACAGCAGGAAGTCTCAGCAGGAAGCGCCCGACGAGAAATGGAGCCGGATATTCTCGCGCGATCAGCGATGGACAGCGGGGGAGCCGGTCGCTGGTAAGTATCACACATAGCGATATCGCTAGCAATATCGCTATAACGTCACAAAACCAGTGACGTTTTAGCGATATTGCTAGCGATATCGCTTAGTGTAAAACCCCCTTTAGACCTAGACATTGAAAAAGTCCAATAAAAATAATCTTGTGGATGTTTTTGTATAGGATATATAGGAAAGGAAGGTGAATTCATACATACCTGGTGAGCATGTGAAGTGCTAATTTATAGGATTGTTCTCAAAACTAATCTTCAGGAGAAGACCTCTCCTCTGCCTTCCAGCTTCCTGCTTGTTCCTGCATGTTGGGCGCCTTACGCTCCTGAATATTGGCAGTTCGAGCTCACAGTGTGGTTAAATTACTGGCCCGAACTCTCATAATGCTAGAAGGGGCAGTTTTGCCTCAACAGGATTGGAGGACCACAGGAGCTCTGAGACTAACTTGATCCATAGATCTGTGCATCTTCAGAGCAAAATCTTACAAGCGCTGTGCTCCTTGGCTTGGAGACCGGCCACGTCTGATAGACTGCAGAGGTGGCCAGTAACCTAGGAAAGGAGCAAGACACTATTGAATTAAAAATCCCTTTGAATTTCAAAATGGAGAGGTTTTGCTATTAAGAGAGAGATCAGAAAGTTGCTTGTTATCATGTTGAAAAAACGCCTTTAAAAAAATTAAAATTGTGTAAATGTTTTTAGAGGTTTTGAGAACTGGAGACAAAGTAGGGATCATGAACTTACTGTCACTACAGTAAGTCACTTCTAAGCCTAAAATAGTAAAAAACTGGGAAAAGACACCAACAAACTAGGTTATTATCATCAGAGATCTGTGAAATTGGCCAAGATATGGGTGTAATGGTGGTAGTAAGTACTAATCTGCGTTGGAACTCAAAACTTATGTAGATGTCTACTTGGCATTTGTCTAATATTCTGGGATAATGTTGTAACATGATGGAAAACTGGCAAGTGGATGAAGTGGCTGGAAAATTAGTGATTCCAAAGACATACTGATAGGGAATTTAGATTGTGAGCCCAATCGGGGACAGTGCCTATAATGTCTGTAAAGCACTGTGGATTTAATGTTGCTATATAAATGAGTAAAATAAATAAAAAAATAAATAAATTAAGGTGTCGTAGAGAAAAATTGTAATTCCATAAAAACATCTCTGGAGAAAGGACATATCACCCTCTCATTGAACATATGGGATACATTATAACTGGGAAAGTCAGAAAAAGTTTACCTTTTCATTGAAGTGGGGCCTCCTGCCGTGAGCAGGTTATTATGACAGAGGATCTGTTGAGACACAGCCACTAAGTCTAGGATTCATCTATACACCGAAGCTGAGAAGTACAATTCCCAAAGCAAGAGCTTCCGCTTTTCAAAGGAATTATCTCAGACTCTCTAGAGCCAGTGGTCAGTGATGAATATTGGGATCTGCGTATATCCAATATTTATGGGAGATATATTTTTCAGTGTCGTAGCGAAGGGACAAACATACATTCACTCACATCACTGTAAAGCTGGCTGAACACCTCTAACTTAATAATGTGACTCTGGGCATGAATGTGTTAAAAGACCTCGGAAGTCATATTTTCAACGCGTCCCCAGAACAATTCTTACAACAATGGAGTGACTGAACCCCCCAGAGAAGGGTCTTCCAGCAATTGATATGAACGGCCCAGGTTCAAGAAGCATGTGGTGGCGGCAAGGAACTCGGTAAAGTTATTGCACCTGTCTCTGTCAATCGGGTGTTGCCTCCTGGGCAGACGGTACTTCCCCTGCCTATACGAACTGGTATCCCGCTAGAAGGGGTGGAAGTACAAATTGAGCCCAGCAGAGCCGAACAGCTGCCGTCAGGAATATTGGTCACGTGGTCCCTGGCCACTGTGCGGGACGGAACTGTCCTTGTGCGCTGCATAAATTTGGGGGAGACAGATGCCATCTTACCCCCAAAGAGCGAACTCACCCAAGTCCTGGGCCTCCGGGATGAGCTGGTTCCAACTGAGACAGTGTAGCTGATGGCAAGGTCAGGAGACCCGTGGTTGGTGATCATCAAAGCAGAGAAAGTCCCGGATCCCCAACTACTGCAGGAAAGGCACCAAATTTTGGGGCACATGCGGGCAGAACTCTCAAAACTGGACCCGCTGCAAGTCCCTCAGGTGGAATCCTTGCTGAGGAAGTATCAGGAAGTGTTTGCCAAGGATGAAGATGACTTTGGGCGCACCACAGCCATAACCCACGAGATACCCACTGGAGATGCAGACCGATCCGGGAATGGTACCGTCAGATACCACCACAAATGTAACAGGAAGTGAAAGGAATGCTGTCACACATGTTGAAGAAGGGAGATATCTGTGAAAGTCAGAGCCCGTGGGCTGCTCCCATAGTCCTGGTGAGGAAGAAGGACGGGTCCTTGCGGTTCTGTGTGGACTAGCGCCGACTCAACGCCTGCACCGTGCGGGACTCATACCCGCTTTGTAGCTGGGAAATGCCAGGTGCTTCTCCACATTAGACTTGGCCAGCGGATATTGGCAGGTGCCCATGTCCGAGCAAGACCTAGCTATGACGGCTTTCATCTTCCCCATGGGACTGCACGAATTCGACCAGATGCCTTTTGGTCTATCAAATGCTACAGGAACATTTCAGCAACTCATAGAAAGGTGTCTGGGAGACCTGAATTTTGAGGCCACATTGATCTATTTGGACGATATTATCGTATTTGTCCCCACCTTTAAGGAACATCTGCAGAGACTGGAGCAAGTTCTGAGTCGATTACAGAAGTATGGCTGAAGGTAAAACCTCAAAAATGTCACCTCTTCCGGACTGAGATTGAATATTTGGGACACGTTGTCTCCGCAGAGGGGGTGAGGCCTTCCCAGGAGAAGATCGCTGTGGTACAAGAGTGGCCGACTCCAAAGAATGTGAAAGATGTGCGTGCATTCTTGGGACTCACCGGGTACTTCAAACGCTTCGTAAAAGACTTCACCCGCTTGGCCAATCCACTTCTGGAGTTGTTGAGGGGAGTGCCCTCTTGAGCAAAAAACAGGGACATATAGTGGGGAAAACGTCAAGAAGAATCATTACTAGCTCTGAAAAAGGCTTTGACAGAGGTCCCTGTGCTGGCCTACGCAGACTTCACGCAGCCGTTCGTCTTGCACACTGATGGAAGTCTACATGGGCTTGGGGCTGTACTCTCACAGATGCAGGACGGGAAAGAACGTATTATAGCGTATGCCAGTCGATCCTTGCATGACTCGGAAAAGAATCCAGAAAATTACAGTTCATTCAAGCTGGAGCTGTTGGCTCTGGTATGGGCTATGACAGAGAAGTTTGTGGAATATCTGGCAGGTTCAGAAGTTCATGTACGCACCGATAACAATCCACTGGCTCATCTCGAGACTGCCAAGTTGGGGGCCCTGAAAAAACGCTGGGTAGCCCGAATGGCCAAGTTCCCGTAGCGAATCTCATACAAAAGAGGGGCCGAAAATATCCATGCAGATGCCCTCTCCCGAGTAAATTATCGCAGACCAACGGCCGACCAGGATGAAGAATGGGAGCATGTAGAAGAAGAAGGCTTTGGAGAGACTGCCAGTATGGTAGCAGCTACGCTGGAGACTGAGAAAGAGGAGGCTTGTGTGAATTTATTGGAGCAACCTCGGGATGAGTGGGTTCGAGTGCAGCAGGAGGATCCGGAGTTAGCTCAGCTGAGACAGTGGGTCGCGTCAGAACAAATGCCTAACCGCCATGAGAGGGGGTCCAAATCACCTGAGGTGTTGAAGATATTACGACAGTGGGAGAGACTCCAGTTGCGGGATGGTATCTTGTACCGGAAGGTGTACCTACAATCTGAACTTAATCTTGTTTGGCAGACGATCCTTCCCTCGTCCTTGGTAGAACAGGTGGCTAAGGAAGCACATGAGAAAGGTGCACACTTCAGGCCAGAGAAAGTGTTCCAGTGGCTGCAGCGTTTATTTTACCACCCCCACTTGACAAACATCATGAAAAGAGTATGTCAACAGTGCCGGAATTGTGAGCTGGTCAAGCCAACGGAACAGCGAGCTCCCACAGAGAGGGTGAGATCTTTTGGCCCCATGGATCTACTGGCCATAGATTATTTGACGATTGGACCAGCGCATCAAGGCTATGAGCATTGCCTAGTAATGATAGATCACTTTTCTAAATTTGCCGTAGTGACGCCCACGCGGCACCAGACTGCCGAGTCTGCGACGCATGCGATCTGCAAGCACTTCATCCAGGTGTACGGGGGTCCCAACCCAAGCGCATCCATTCCGATCAAGGAGCCTGCTTCCTCTGGAAGGTGATGGAGGAGTTGCATCAACTGTACAAAATTGATAAGTCCCGGACCACCCCTTATCATCCACAGGGGAACGGGGCTTGTGAAAGATTTAACCGCACCCTGATTCAAATGCTGAGGACACTGGAAGAGGACCAGAAAGCGCGATGGACTGAGTCTGTCCCCGAATTGGTGTGGGCGTACAACAACCGTAAACACAGCACCACAGGATTCTCGCCCTACTCCCTGTTTTTTGGCCGACCCGGGAAGGGACTGACAGAGCTGGCGCTGGAACCTGAGGAGGACTACCCGCGAACGGGGGTGTACTCCTGGGTTCAAGAACACCGTCAGCTGCGAGCCATTCAATGGCTGGTCCAGAACTGACTCCGAGAATTGGAACATTCCCGGGTCACTCCCCAAGAAGGGACAGCTTTACAACCTGGGGATCGAGTCTTGGTAAGGGAGAAGCGCCCACACAGCAAATTAGAGTACTGGTGGGAGAAAAGGCCATATAGGGTGAAGCAACGGCTCGGTGGCAAGGGCCCCATCTATGAGTTTCAGCCTGAAATGGGGGAAGAGTTTCCCACCCACACACTGCATTGGAATATGTTGCGTCCATGCTTGTCTCGGGATCCTCAGGTGATACCATCGGCTCCAGTGCCCCCACTAGCTGAACCAGTGATCAATGCTGATGAAGAAGAAGAGGGAGACTCCCAATCTCTCTCAGGGAACCCGGAAACAGGGCTGGTGCCTGAGGCTGTGTGCACACGCTGCGGATTAGGTGCGGATTCATCCGCGCGGATTTTGTAAAATCCGCAGGTGAAACCGCAGGTCAAAAGACCTGCGGTTTTACCTGCGGATTGCTCTGCGGTTTGGCCCTGCGGTTTTTCATCTCCTCAATGGAGGAGATGGCAAACCGCAGCAGAATCCGCAGAAAGAATTGACATGTCAATTCTTTCTGCGGATTGAAAACCGCAGATAATCCGCGCGGAAAATTCTGCACCATCTGCACTGCGGTTTTTGATTCCCATAGGGAATCATGGTACTGTACACCGCAGCAAAAACTGCTGCGGGTCCGCAGCAAAATCCGCAGCGTGTGCACACAGCCTTAAACTACTGATGTATCAGAGGGGGCCTCGAACCCCATTCCTCCAGTGATTGATACTGATCTGAGATGCTCTGAATCTTCAACGGCTGGAATACCCCCCATCCGTTACAACCAGGACGAGTTCATCTGGCAACAGATTGTACAAGGACTGGAAGATTGCCAACAGGAGCTCCAGAAACTCGTCCGTGGAATGGCGAGCTAAAAGAGAGGGGGAATATAATGGGGTGAAGTACAGGAAGAGCCAGGGGAGGGTTGCCTCCTCTGCTTTGTGCCCGGAACCATTGAGCAGGGCAGCAGGTTCCCCGGGGGACAGAAAAGGAGCCGGGTACAGGAAGAGAGCCGAGCAGAGAGCGGTAAAAGGGCGCGCGTTTTCCTTAGAGCAGCCTGGGCAGCAGTCAGGAGAGGACGCTGATGCAGACCATGCACAGAGACTGCATACTGTGAGTACGTGAGACCGGGTCCTGCAGTGATAGCAAATGTGCGTCCTGATCCCTGTGGAAAGACTGAGACCCATGCAGAGGCGGAGGCCTTGTTAGGAGTGGCGGAAGGCACTAAAAAAAATAAATAAATAATTAAAGTGCCTTCGCCACTCGGGGTCCACCGTGCGGCAGGTGATATGACCGCTCCTAGAGAGGCAGAGCACTGTGGCGTTAATGTGCACGGGGTTAACTGCACCCAGAGTGCACCAAAGCAAGCTCTGTTGAGGACACAGAGCTGCAAACTTAAAGCACACAAAAACGCTGTGTCTGTTTAACTCACAGAACAACAGCGATATAAACACGGTATTAAAAAGTCACTGGAGTAGCCTTAAACGTCAGGACTACTCCCAAAAGGACCTAACGTGAAAAAGAGGTGCGTGGCGTCGCAACTGCGAACGCTCGGAGAACTGCAATCGCAGCGCTGTGTGAGCGACGCCAAAGAAGAGACTCCGCAATATCGCTGGCGCGATGCAGGACGCTAGCTGCTGAGACAGATATAGCTGGAGCACGCTGGCGCAAGCGCTGCTACTAGCGGCTGCCCAAACACTCACATTCGTATTATCCGAGGAAAGGGGTTTCATAATAAGTCAGCCACCAGTCCAAGCATCCGTCACCATACATACAGCAGCAGTATGAAATACTAGCGCATGGCAGAACAGTCATGCGCGCTTTTTATACCAAACGGGACCTTCCGGAGATCTCCCAAACACCAGGAGGAGCCAATAGGATTAGACACAGGACCTGAGCATGTGACTCCCGAACTCCAATGGGAGCTCGTCCCATGAGCATGCTCGATGGAGGGAACAGAGGACTTAGCCTCTGGAGAGAGTTGCCGCGAAGCACTCTCCTCTGCAATCTCCTTTACTGCAGATGAACCGCAGGAGACTGCAGCATGTAAGGGTCTAGATTTCACCATAGAGAAGGGAGAAATAAGACTCCTAACATTACCCCCCCTCCTAGGGTCCCCTCCTCCCTGAGCCTTCCGAACCATCAACCTGGACTCAAACTCACCCGAAGGCGAGCTTGATGTCCTGGTAGGTGTTACAGTAAACTGGGACACCTGGAAGGCATCAGTGGGAGCAAGGTCACCAGGTTTCAACAGAGACACCTGGGAGATGGCAGGAGCTGGCGAAGCAACTGAACGCCGCCGTGAATCAGAGGCCGTGACCACTCTCCGCTTAGGAGAGCTAGCCTGGGCACATAAAGTGCAAGCCTGGATACATTTTTTAATATCCCGAGCTCTATGAGGCCACCAATACGCTCCAGCCAAGAGCTTCGAGATTTGCATGTAACCTCGATGTTGAGGCGCATGGGAGGCATGCGCCCATGCGAGAACTTGAGCCCTAAGATGAGGAGGGACAAAAGTCTCAGTGACCGGTTCAGACTCTGACCATTGCGGGGAGCTGGTCTCCGGAGAAACCGCACATACATGGTGACAACCGCAAATAGATTCCTGATCAGAGTCTATAGTGAGATCGGTGCGAGACACCTCCATGGGCTCAGGAGGTGTAACCTCTGGCTCGCACAGCTCAGGAGGTACAAGAAATTTAGGAGCTGAGACAGCTCTTCGCTTGGAGTGAGCCCGCTCCATACCGCGCTCCGAAAAACGGAGGTCGAAACGTGAGGAGACGGAGATTAGCTCCTCCAAGCTGGTGGGGATCTCTCTAGTGGAGAGAGCATCCTTCACGTGATCTGCTAAACTTCGCCAAAAAACAGGGATAAGCGCTCTGTCGGACCATTCCAACTCGGATGCCAGTGTCCGAAAACGGACGGCATACTGGCTAACCGAGAGCGACCCCTGAGTAAGGACGAGCAGCTGCAGAGACGTATCGTGCGTGACCCGAGGACCGAGAAATACTTGCTTGATGGCTGTTAGCAAGTTGGCCGCAGTCCGAATCTCGAGGTCACCACGTTCCCATAGAGGCGTAGCCCATTCCAGAGCCTTGCCCGACAGTAGGGAGATAATGAAGGCCACCTTAGCCCGCTCTGTAGCAAACTGCGCAGCCAGCAGCTCCAGGTGTATTGAGCACTGGCTGATGAAACCCCTGCAGGAGGCGCCATCCCCAGAAAAATTTTCGGGCAACGGGAGGCGGGTAACTGTCGGCACAAGGGAGGACACGGACATACGCCCTACGGCATCTGTGAGTGCCTGAACAGCAGCATCTGTGGCCTGCGCAGCTGCGAGAGACCTCTCGACGGTGGCAAGACGAGCCTCGAGCTGACGCACAAGCTGTAACAGCTGCTGCTGATCTGCCATCTCTAGCCAGACCCTGGCGCTAGTATTATGTTAGGAGTGGCGGAAGGCACTAAAAAAAAAAAAAATAATTAAAGTGCCTTCGCCACTCGGGGTCCACCGTGCGGCAGGTGATATGACCGCTCCTAGAGAGGCAGAGCACTGTGGCGTTAATGTGCACGGGGTTAACTGCACCCAGAGTGCACCAAAGCAAGCTCTGTTGAAGACACAGAGCTGCAAACTTAAAGCACACAAAAACGCTGTGTCTGTTTAACTCACAGAACAACAGCGATATAAACACGGTATTAAAAAGTCACTGGAGTAGCCTTAAACGTCAGGACTACTCCCAAAAGGACCTACCGTGAAAAAGAGGTGCGTGGCGTCGCAACTGCGAACGCTCGGAGAACTGCAATCGCAGCGCTGTGTGAACGAAGCCAAAGAAGAGACTCCGCAATATCGCTGGCGCGATGCAGGACGCTAGCTGCTGAGACAGATATAGCTGGAGCACGCTGGCGCAAGCGCTGCTACTAGCGGCTGCCCAAACACTCACACATTCGTATTATCCGAGGAAAGGGGTTTCATAATAAGTCAGCCACCAGTCCAAGCATCCGTCACTGTACATACAGCAGCAGTATGAAATACTAGCGCATGGCAGAACAGTCATGCGCGCTTTTTATACCAAACGGGACCTTCCGGAGATCTCCCAAACTCCAGGAGGAGCCAATAGGATTAGACACAGGACCTGAGCATGTGACTCCCAAACTCCAATGGGAGCTCGTCCCATGAGCATGCTCAGTGGAGGGAACAGAGGACTTAGCCTCTGGAGAGAGTTGCCGCGAAGCACTCTCCTCTGCAATCTCCTTTACTGCAGATGAACCGCAGGAGACTGCAGCATGTAAGGGTCTAGATTTCACCATAGAGAAGGGAGAAATCAGACTCCTAACAGGCCTGTATAGAGACTGTGGCTCGTATATAGACTGAGGCCAGTGCAGAGACCGTGGCCTGTGATAAGACTGTGCCCTGTGTTGAGACGGTGACCTGTCTAGAGATACTGTGAAAAATGAGGATGAATGAACTCATGGAGATCAACATCCAACACTGCGGAGACACCATCACATGTTTCTCAACGCAGTAATTCTAGAGCAATGCCCCCATCCCTTATGGGAAATATGCAAAAACATGCAAAACACAAGCCGCGGAGACACCATCACATGTTTCTCAACGCAAGCAACGACTAGCCAGGTCTTTCCCGGGAAGGAACAACCACGGGAAGGGCAGTCTCCAATGAAAGAAACCACCTATGCCAAAATATGGTATCCATCCACAGACAGCTGTTTCGGGGTATTGCTCCTCATCAGTGTGGAGTTGGAAACTGGCTAGTAGGAGCAATGCCTAGTAAAAGACTGTGAAAAATGATAAGGGATGGGGGCATTGCTCTAGAGTCACTGCGTTAAGAAACGTGATGGTGTCTCCGCAGTGTTGGATGTTGATCTCCATGAGTTCATTCATCCTCATTTTTCACAGTCTTTTACTAAGCATTGTCATGACAGACATTGACATGGACAGTGGTAGCTGTCCCATGATCAGCACTGCTCCTGAGGTATTAGGGGAGAATGGAGACAGGCACGGGGATCACAAAGAAGATAATCATGTGCAGCTGACCAGTGTCACGACAGACGGTGAGATGGCCGGTGATAGCTGCCCCATGATTAGTACTGCTCCTGAGATTTTAAAGGAGGATGGGGACAGGCAAAGGAATCATAAAGAAGGTGGGCGCATGCAGCTGACCAGTGTCCTGACGGACTCTGACATGGCCGGTGGTAGCTGCCTCATGATTCGGACTGGTCCTGACATAAATCAGGGGAGTGTTAGGGCTGGCGGAACGCACCAGATTATAAAATAGTAGAGAGTGCGTTCGCATCCCGGGGTACACCGTGCAGAGGTGGTACACTGCTGCTAGGTAATGGCGGAAGGGAAGAGCGGCGTGAAAACAGTCACACGTGGGTTACGTCACCCAGTGTGAACAGGAGCGGATTCTGTTACTTCACAGAACCGCACAGCCGCTTGAAAGTGAATGCCGGAGCCTGTTTAGCTCATAGAGCCCAGCCACAGAGCGCACAGCAAACAGCCACAGAACTCCACCCCAAGGCACAGGGTTAGAGTCTTTCTAGGCCACTGAGCGCGCGGCGTCGCTGCCACGAACGCCGCTATAGACGCTGGCTAAGGAGTGCAGAGCACTTGCTCTGAGGCGTGCAGAGTCACTGATAGTGACTAATATCTGACTCAACTCTGTCCTACCTACGCCTAAGCCTGGGCGCTAGCAGGCTAAGCTGCACAACACATGCGTACCAAGGGTAGGGGTTTCATAATGAGTCAGTCACCAGAGACATTCATACGTGCATCCATCACTCACTCCTTATAGTCAGAAAATACTGGCTATCCTAGCGCATGGCCGAGCGGCCATGCAAACCTTTTATAGCCACGAGCGTCCGGGACCTTCCTGGCTTCTCGGATGGGCCAATCCAAACACGAGCAGGACCTGAGCATGTGACCTTCGATCTCCAATGGGAGATCACACCACGGGCATGCTCAGTGGCCCGACATGAGGACTTAGTCCCTGGAGAATCTCGCTGCTGAGCAGCAGGCATTGCCATAGCTGTGCCAGAGGTGGCAGCAGCAAGCAAACCCACGGAGCTGGTCTGGGCAGAGCGCCGGGACCGACGAGTTTGCTGAGCAAGCTCCTCTGCGGCTGGAGAGGAATGGGAGACCGCCAGAAGTAAGGCTCGGGATTCTCGCTGTGCAGCGACAGAAATCCGACGCCTAACAAGGAGGCGGGGAAAGTTTTATCCCCAGTCTGTCGGGAAAGTGTGTCCCACAACCTGTCAGAGTGAGGGAAAAGTGTTAACCACAGCTTGTCAGGGTAATGGAAAAGTGATACCCATAGCCTGTAAAGCTGATTGGAAAGTGTTATTCACAGTCATTAAGGGTGGTGGGAAATTGTGTCCCACTGCCTGTCAATGTGAGGGAAAAGTGTTAACCACAGCCTGTCAGGATGTTGGGAAAGTGGTACCCACAGCCTGTCAGTATGGTGGGAAAGTAGTATCCCCAATCTGTCAGGCTGGTGGGAAGATGTTATCCCCCGGGGAGACAGCCTACATATCCGCTGTCACCCGCAGTCAGAGTGTCCAAAACATGCAGCCTTCTTTACCCTCATCATCAAGTGGGATAACAGAACTAGTTACTGACCAAGTCATTGGCAAGTCACATAGGGTTCTTGTGAGGCTGGGGCCTTAACGTTGCTTCCGGCTAACTCTGGCAAGGATTTTCAGTCTGCACTACCCATAGATGCCAGTATGGAGATGCTGAGTGACCTGATGAAGAAACCCATCTCCACATCCAAAAAGGAGACGGTATTGTGGGATCCAGAGTGGTTGTGCCGTGAGATGGGCTAGGGAGACGATCTGTAAATCAGTCTCCCATGCCACCTCTAAAAAGTGAGGTGTTTTAGAGGAAAACTGTAAAATCCATAAAGACATCTCTGGAGGAGGGACATATCACCCTTACATTGAAAATATGGGATTCATTATAACAGGAAGTGAGAAAAATCGAACACTTCAACCTCTATTGAAGAACTCCTGCTGTGAACAGGTAATTATGACAGGGGATCTGTTGTGAGGCAGCTACTAAAAGTGTAGGATTCATAGACTCAGAGGCGGAGAAGTACAATTCCCGAGGCAATAGGTTCCTCTGTTTAAAGGAATTATCTCAAACCCTCTAGAGCCAGTGGTCAGTTACGAATATTGGGGTTTGCATAGATCCAATAATTATGGGAGATACTGTATATTTTTCAGTGTCGTAACTAAGGGACGAACTTACATTCAATCACATCACTGAAAATCCAGCCGAACACCTCCAACTTAATATCGATCAGATGAATGATGCTATCAATGCCATGTTTCATCTCTATAGAAAGGTAAAATCGTGATAGGAAACATGACCACTATATCTCCCGCCTGAAACCTCCAGGAGCAAAAATATCCTGGAAGTTGAGGATCTCATAAACTTCTATCAGACCTAGCATATCACACGATCAGCAGCTCCCCATATGAGCTCACAATGGGGAGGTAAGTGGGCATAACCTTGATCCAATAAAAATCAGAGTTTCGAGTTCCCCAGTAACCGGGCTAGTAGTAGAAACAGCTGTGGCCTCGTCTATCACTCGTCAGTCAATTGCGTTATTTTGCCAAAGTCGGGGTTCGCCGAGCGAAACCCGACCATAGTGTGAGGTCGGCCATGCGGTCGTCGACCCGAGCGCCAAAGTCGGATTTCACAGAATGCTTGCACGTGACTTTTTTTTCAGCCATTGAGCAAGGACGTACACTGTGGGTAACGAGATGACATGTGCAGCGTCCGGGGAGAGAGCGAGAGATTTTGCGCACTTTAAAAAAGCGATCCGGCATGTAGGTGTCCTCCACTCCCTGCCGACTTTGCTTCCCCATTGACTTGCATTGGGTTTCGGACCTTTGACTTTTCCCGATAGTCGGACGATTTCGTTCGACTCGACTTTTGAGAAAGTCGGGTTTCATGAAACCCGACTCGACCCTAAAAAAGGCAAAGTCACTCATCTCTAGTCCTCACGATTGGAGGCAGCAGATTTGCATCCCCTGACAAATTTGTGGCAGCGGTAAGAGCTGCGTGATTCCCTCTGGTGTTCTCCCTGCCAAATTGGTGGCAGTGGTGGGATATGCATGATCTCAGAATTAATGGAGTTTATAAGTCTGTACTTTTGGGCCAGATAATTTCTTATATTTTTAAAGGATGAGATTCCAGCACAGTAACATCCATATGTATATTTCTGTGGATTGCCTTTCCACGTTTCAAAAACTTACCAATGATCTTCCCGTGATATTACCCCTTCTGTGTATGCAAATGCTAACATATTGTGAACCCTACTGGGTAGCGAGTCTGATCTGAGGATATATACTGTGTATATAGAACTGTGAAATATGTCAGCAGTAGAGCTGAGCATAAAAAATTTCAGGACCTTGGTTCAGCAGCCACTTTGATAGTCTTTGGCCACCCTACATGACCTCAGTTAACCAACTAATTCCTGCCGGCATCCTTGGCGCTGTGCCGTCATCCAGGGCTGTGGAGTCGCAGTCGTGGAGTCGTAGTCGGAACACCATTTTGGTGGAGTCGGAGTTGGAGTCGGTGTAAAATGGACCGACTCCGACTCCTAAAATATATAATAAATTGGGTACAGTAGTTCAATGCAGTTTGTGGGGAATATTTTTTTCATAAGAATTTGGGAAAGTTATGAAATGTCCTATAAATGTCTGTCCTATTCCTGATCTAAGGTCTAGACTTTTAGCTGAGATGTATCTGCGCTGCAGTTTATGTTCATGATAAGTAGTGAAGCTCCTTCTCTACAGATAAGGGGAAAAAATAAACACACAGAGAAGGAAAGCCTACATTCATCTCAGAATTTCTGGAGTGAACAGGAAAGCAGGATTAAAGAAGGTAAGTCCTTCCTAAAGCATATCTAAACTTTCAATAAACTATTCATAAATTAATAGTCCAGTATATGTTGTCTCTGTATGCTTGGTGTTTTAGTTTGTTTTTCCTCTCAGCTCATGTTTGGAGAAATTAGCTGCTCTGATGACATATATACACAATACATGGAATATAAGGGGAAAACATGTTTTCAAATTCAGAAATAAAGTAACAGGATCGATGAGGACATATATATTTGTGTGTGTGTGTGTGTTCTGGAATGTGATTCAGCACAAACATACTCCCTCCCTTCTTGCCTCTTCATAGACTGTGAAGAAATATGATGTGAAGCATTTAGTGAGCTGTGCATTTTAAAGCAACAGTACTTAATTGAAGTGGAATTAAATTTTGTAAGTTGAAGTTGAAAGTAAAATATGGTGCATAATTTAGAAGGAAATTGTAAGTGATTGTTTGGTCATTAATGTGTTTGAACCTGCTTCTACTTGTGTGATTGATTTATGCAAAGATTGTTTTATTTCTATCCCAAATCATACAGTGCATGATTCGCTATTCTTGCAAGAATTACAATATACTTTACTTTTTTACAGAACAAAGTTATTTTGAGAGCGAATTTACATAATTACAAAATGTCTAACAAGCATCTTATGAAGTCAGATGTATTTGAGCATTTCACAATGACTCAAGATAATAAACATTTTGTGTCAGTGTATAAGTGACCCAGATGAAAACAAACGCTGTGATGCCAAAATCAGTGCATACTCAGGCAGTGGTAAAAATGTTCCTTCAAGAGCTTCCAATCTAAAAAGACATTTACAACGCTGCCACCCAGAAGTTTACAAAGCTGTGACTGAAAAAGATCACAGCAGCACCAAGAAACCAGAGACCAACACTTCCTGCCAGGCAAAGGAGGTGGAAAGAGCATCTCAGACATTAGTTACAAGATATTTTGTAAGTGACAAAGTTACTGTAACAGTGACATCAGATGTGTTTAAAAGACAGGACATCGAGCTTGTTGTGAAGGACTGTATACCATTATCATTATCTGCAAGACCAGCTTTTACAGCTCTTAATGGAGAAATGGCTTGCAAACTTGGTGTTTCTCTGGAAAGATAAAGTGTTAAAAAATTAGTGATTGAAGAAGCCCTTAACCAAAAGGAAGATCTTAAAAAGACTCAAAAGACGCTTTGTATTTCTTAAAATGGATGCCTGCACACGTCACAGAGTGAACTATTTTGCTATCAACGTTCGATATGTTAGTGACAACAAAAAAATTGTTACTAAGACACTGGCAGTAAAAGATACTAAAGCTCATCGCAGCAGCCAGTTTCTCCAGGCCTTTGTGGAAAAAGTTCTGCAAGATTGTGAACTCAAAAAAGAACAGGTCATTGCTATTGTAACTGATGATGCTTCAAACATAAGTACAATTAAACTGATGAATGAGAGTAATGAAGATGAACAGCAGCTACAAGAACATTTCACATTCAGTATGTTGGAGATGAAAGGCCATAGTCCTGTTCCCATAACGGAGGAACAAACAGATATTACTACAGGAGAACAGCAAAATGATTCTTTACAATTTGATGATCTTGTTGACGCTGCTTCACACCTCTTTCCTATTCATCAAATGGGCTGTGTTTTGCACACGCTGCAGCTGGCAATAAGAGATAAGGCCCCGTCACACATAGCGACTCACCAGCTATCCCGCAGTGATGCGTGCTGGCCAGCGGGAGACCAGCGATCAAAGAAATGTCCAGGGCTTTCCAAGAGCGATCAGCGATACCGACAGGGGTCCGGTCGCTGATCGCTGTCACACACAGCGATCTCGCTGGTGAGATCGCTGTTGTGTCACAAAACTTGTGACTCAGCAGCGATCTCGCTAGCGAGATCGCTATGTGTGACCGGGGCCCATAGTCTGCAAGAGGGACATGCTGGAACTCTGATTAGCAAAGTGAGAAAATTGGCTATTGCTGCCAGAACCCCTAAAATTGATTCCATCTTGAAGAGACGTCCTGGAAAAGGGGCAATTGTCGATCAAGCCACTCCATGGGGCAGCACCTATTTAATGATTGAGCGATTGCTTGAGCTGAAACCCTTCCTTGTAGATATGGCCAACCCTCAGGTAACACTACAAGAAGGTCAATGGACACAGGTGACTGAATTGAAGGAATTGCTTCAACACCCATTTACAGTGACTAAAAATTTACAAGCTGAGGATTTAACGCCTGGCATTTTTATAAAGGAGTGGAAGAATGTGTTGTTTTAACTGTCCCAAAGAGGAGGTTTAATCGCAGATGGCATTGCTGCTTCAATGAAACTGAGAGAGACACTGCCATTAGAAAATAAAATTCTTCTGGCAGCTGTTTATGTAGACCCGAGTCATCGTATATTGCTGGATGATCAACAGCTTACTAAAGGAAAAGAAGCTCTGACTGAGGTAGCAGTTAGGATGAGTGGGCTACAGGACGGCCAAGAGCAAGAGGAATCGGGTCCTGCCAGTGCTGCTGCAGTTTCTTCATCCTCATCAGATGAGGAGTTTGATTTTGACAAGTATTTGGACGACATGGAGCATGCAAAGCGCTGCCCCAGGGAAAAAGATTACACTCCCATAGAAAACAGATTAACCATATTTCAGCAAAATTTTTCACTTGCTCTCAAAGAAGTAGAAGAGTTCAATCGTTCATCAAAACTGACTGTGCATGAGGCAATTCCTTTATACCTGGAAATTGTTAGAGATGTTGCCCATGTGGTTACGGCTTTGCCTCCAACCCAAGTTACTGTAGAGAGGTTGTTCTCTGGCCTTAAAATAATTACGTTAGATTTGAGGTCATTTATAAAGGAGGATCTGATGGAGGCAATTCTATTTCTCAGAACAAATTCATAGACTGCACAAATGTTATTTAGTATGTTTTTGTTGAAAACTGTTTTTTTCCACTTACTGCAGAGTGTATAATAAATTGTAAATATGCAAAGTTTGTTTTGTTCTAAAGTTGTATTCCAATAAATATATTTTATGTTCTATCTAAATGGCTTGATTATTGTATCATAATAAAGATTAAAAGCCTGATGTTTCCATTTTACTACAGTAAATTTATCACTTAAACATGAGCCATGTATGAGGGAGTCAGAGTCGTGGAGTCGGAGTCATGGGAATTGAGGAGTCGGAGTCAGAGTTGGAGTCGGAGGTTTGGCTTGCCGACTCCACAGCCCTGGCCGTCATCACTTTGTGGCGCAGTGCATACATGACATTGCACCAAGCCTACTAACCAGAAAATGCACCTGCGTTGCCAGCAGGTAGGAGGTTCACTGGGCTCTGGTTCTGCAGCCACAGACTACTGACAAGTCCACTGGAGCAGGGTCCTGCAAATCTTTTTGCTCAACCCTTTTTGACAGTACATAAGTAATGAACCTATGAAGTAATATAGGTTGAGTTTGGTATGGCAGCTGAGACCCATTTGTCAATTACTTGCAATACCAGAAATGACCTATAGACAAGAGTGGCGCTGCTTCCTATAAAATGGATATTTTATATTTGTAATGTCATACATAGGAAAAGGGATGCCTCAGTTGTAGAGTCAAAATTCAACCTACAGTATGAACTAGAAATACCTTCCATTGATTGACCCTATTTTTTCTTTAATGGCCTCTTATATTTGGATCTGTTAGCATGGATTTAAAAACAGGTCTGGAAAGAGATGACCTTTGTGTGGAAGGGTCTGAAGCCTGATAAGGAACTGGCAGTGCAGATAAACAAATCAGTGTTCTCAGAGAGATCACATTTCTGTACAGTTTATAATCGCCCACTTGCTCACTTGAAGGATGCATATTTAAAAGAGATCACATTTCTGTACAGTCTATAATCACTTGCTCACTCACTTGGAGGTTGCATACAGTATGTCAGAGAGACCACATTTCTGTACAATCCATATTTGCCTGCTAGCTCACAAAATGCATATGTTGGAGAGATCGCATTTCTGTACAGTCTATAATCACTTGCTCACTCACTTGGAGGTTGCATACAGTATGTCAGAGAGACCACATTTCTGTACAATCCATATTTGCCTGCTAGCTCACAAAATGCATATGTTGGAGAGATCGCATTTCTGTACAGTTTATAATCACCTGCTTGGTCACTTGGAGAATGTATATGTCAGACTGATGATATTTCTGTACAGTGAATAGCTGCCTGCTCGCTTGGAGGACACATATGATATAGAAATGAAATTTCTGTACAGTCCATAATTGTCCGTTTGCTTGGAAAATGCATATGACAGACAGATGACATTTATTTGCAGTCCCCAATTGTCTGCTCACTTGGAGAATCCATATGTCAGGGATATGACATTTCAGTACAGTATATGTCAGAGAGATCCCATTTTCTATAATCCATAATCACTCGCTCGCTTAAAGGATGTATATGTCAGAGAGATCACAATTTCTACAATCCATAATCGCCTGCTCACATAAAGGATGTATATGTCAGATTACATTTTCTTCAATCCAAAATCGCTTGATCGCTTATACGATGTACCGTATATGTCAGAGAGATCCCATTTTCTACAATGCATAATCGCTTGCTCTCTTAAAGGATGGATATGTCAGAGAGATCTCATTTTCTACAATCTATAATCACCCGCTTGCTTAAAGGATGTATTTTTGTCAGAGAGATCACATTTTCTACAATCCATATTCGCTCACTCGCTTAAAGGATGTATATGTCAGAGAGATCACATTTTCTACAATCCATATTCGCCCACTCGCATAAAGGATGTACACTGAGTGCAGAATTATTAGGCAAGTTGTATTTGAGAGGATTCTTTTTATTATTGAACAACAACTATGTTCTCAATCAACCCAAAAGACTCATAAATATCAAAGCTTAATATTTTTAGAAGATGGAGTGGTTTTTTTTAGATTTGGCTATCTTAGGAGGATATCTGTTTGTGCAGGTAACTATTACTGTGCAGAATTATTAGGCAACTTAAGAAAAACTAAATATATACTGTGGTGTAGTGACCACTCTGTCCACTAGGGGGCACTGTATGGATGTCCCAGGAGAGTGGATGAATGGAAAGATACTGAATGACCATTATGTGTGTCAAGGTGGGTGGCCTTGAGATGGAGATTTATGTGTGTGTTAATCAGCAGTGATACTGCTGAGGTGCTGGTTCAATGTGTCAGGGACTAGTTACCTACAAACCCACCCGGGAGTGTGTTTAATAACATAGTAACATAGTAACATAGTAACATAGTTATTAAGGTTGAAGGGAGACTTTAAGTCCATCTAGTTCAACCCATATCCTATCCTAACTTCCCTAACATGTTGATCCAGAGGAAGGCAAAAAAAACCCATGTGGCAACAGCAAGCTTCACATTGGGGAAAAAAATTCCTTCCCGACTCCACATACGGCAATCAGACTAGCTCCCTGGATCAACGCAATATTAAGGAGACTAGTGTATATACCCTGTAATATTATACTTTTCAAGAAAGGCATCCAGTCCCTTCTTAAATTTTAGTAGTGAATCACTCATTACAACATCATATGGCAGAGAGTTCCATAGTCTCACTGCTCTTACAGTAAAGAATCCGCGTCTGTGAGTATGCTTAAACCTTCTTTCCTCCAGACGTAGAGGATGCCCCCTTGTCCCCGTCACAGGTCTAAGAGTAAAAAGATCATTAGAAAGGTCTTTGTATTGTCCCCACATATATTTATACATTGTAATAAGATCACCCCTAAGCCTTCGATTCTCCAAACTAAATAACCCCAAGTGTAATAACCTGTCTTGGTATTGCAGACCCCCCAGTTCCCTAATAACCTTGGTCGCTCTTCTCTGCACCCGCTCCAGTTCAGCTATGTCTTTCTTATACACCGGAGACCAGAACTGTACACAGTATTCTAAGAGTGCTCGCACTAGTGACTTATATAGAGGTAAAATTATGTTCTCCTCATGAGCATCTATGCCTCTTTTAATGCATCCCATTATTTTATTTGCCTTTGCAGCAGCTGCTTGACTCTGGCCACTAAATGTGAGTTTGTCGTCCACCCATACACCCAGGTCTTTTTCAGTGACACTTTTGCCCAGTGTTTTACAATTAAGCACATAATTATACAACTTGTTCGTTCTACCCAAGTGCATGACCTTACATTTATCCCCATTAAAGCTCCTTTGCCATTTATCAGCCCAAGCTTCTAGTTTACATAAATCCTCCTGTAATATAAAATTGTCCACCTCTGTATTAATTACCCTGCAGAGTTTAGTGTCATCTGCAAATATTGAAATTCTACTCTCTATGCCCCCTACAAGGTCATTAATAAATATGTTAAAAAGAAGCGGGCCCAAAACTGACCCCTGTGGTACCCCACAATAACGCTATTGTAAAGGGTATATGTGTGGTTGAAGGACCTGCGATGAGGTCATAGTCATGTGACCCGGTGAGCTTGGCTATAGACCATATAATGTGGCCAGGGTAGGTCACATGGGGTGAATGCTGGGACCTGGTTGGTCCAGTGTGTAAGGTCCCGTCTGAGTGAGATGGGGCTGCCTTCTGACAGCAAGTGAATGCTGTGTTAATGGCTGCACGTGCCTGATAGTTCCCTGGAGGGAATGGACGTCTGCAGTATGCTAAAGGAACCATGAGTGACCCTGACGTGGGTGAGATAACTGAGGCTAGAAAGCCTGTGTATGTTTAACCTGTGTGACCACAGGGATTACAGAGCTGAACTCTGTCATGGACGCTATGCTGTGATATGAACTTTATGTTGCTTCTATGGGTTTATGCTGCTGAATAAACCGCATGGACTGTTATGAGTTTATGGAAAACCTTGTGCTGGATGTGTTTTGTTCGCTGCCTAGCGAGAATCCCCTAACTGAATGACAGCGCTACCTCACAATACCCATCTCATTTGTTTATTTTCACCAGGTAAACCAATTCTTCTTCTTATTATTATTATGCATTTATATAGCGCCATTTATTCCATGGTGCTTTATATGTGAAAAGGGGAAATTTAGACAAGTATAATAAACATGTGTAAGACAAGGGACACACAAATACATAAGGAGAGGGGACCCTGCCCGCGAGGGCTCACAGTCTAAAGGCCAATATAACAACATAAAATTTAGAAATAAAAATTTTTGACATTCAAAAACAAACAAAAAAAAAAATCAGTGACCAATATAGACACCTTTCTTTACTTTGACACTCAAAAGCCTTCTATCCATACATTCTGTCAGTTGCTTGATCTGTCTACGATCAACATTGCGTGCAGCAGCCACCACAGCCTCCCAGACACTGTTCCGAGACGTGTACTGTTTTCACTCCCTGTAGATCTCACATTTTATGAGGGACCACAGGTTCTCTATGGGGTTCAGATCAGGTGACTTTTACTGGCCAGCCACGCTGTGGAATATTTGGATGCATGTGATGGAGCATTGTCCTGCATGAAAATCATGTTTTTCTTGAACGATACCGAATTCTTCCTGTACCACTGCTTGAAGAAGGTGTCTTCCAGAAACTGGCAGTAGGTCTGGGAGTTGAGCTTCACTCCATCCTCAACCCGAAAAGGTCCCACAAGTTCATCTTTGATGATACCAGCCCATACCAGTACCTCCACCTTGCTGGCGTCTGAGTCAGAGTGGAGCACTCTGCCCTTTACTGATCCAGCCTCGGGCCCATCCATCTGGCCCATCAAAAGTCATTCTCTTTTCATCAGTCCATAAAAACTTAGAAAAATCAGTCATAAGATATTTCTTGGCCCAGTCTTGACGTTTTATCTTATGTTTCTTGTTCAAAGGTGGTCGTTTTTCAGCCTTCCTTACCTTGGCCATGTCCCTGAGTATAGCACACCTTGTGCTTTTTGATACTCCAGTAACGTTGCAGCTCTGAAATATGGCAAAACTGGTGGCAAATGGCATCTTGGCAGCTTCACACTTGATTTTCCTCAATTCATGGGCAGTTATTTTGCGTCTTTTTTTATCAACACGCTTCTTGCGACCCTGTTGGATATTTTCCATGAAATGCTTGATTGTTCTGTGATCACACTTCAAAAGTTTGGCAATTTCAAGACTGCTGCATCCCTCTGCAAGACATCTCACAATTTTTGACTTTTCAGGGTCTGCCAAATCTCTCTTCTGTCCCATTTTGCCAAAAGAAAGGAAGTTGCCTAATAATTAAGCACACCTTATATAGGGTGTTGATGTCATTAGACCACACCCCTCCTCATTACAGAGATGCAAATCACATGATTTACATAATTGGCAGTTGGCTTTCAAGCCTATACAGCTTGGAGTAGGACAACATGTATAAAAAGGATGATGTGATCAAAATACTCATTTGCCTTATAATTCTGCACACAGTGTATATGTCAGAGAGATCTCATTTTCTACAATCCATAATAACTCCGCTCGCATAAAGGATGTATATGCCAGAGAGATCACATTTTCTATAGTCCATATTCACCTGCTCGCTTAAAGGATGTACAGTATGTCAGAGAGATCCCATTTTCTACAGTCCATAATCGCTGCCTTGGCATATCCATATGTCAGATACATCACATTTCTGAACAGTCCATATTTACCCGGTCGCATGGACAATGAATATGGCAGAGAGATGACATTTCTGTACAGTCTATATTAGTCAGCTCTCTCGGAAGATGCATATGTTCTTGCAATCACCCACAATCACCGGATCAGATAAATAAATTATTTTATCTACATGGGATACAGAACATGAGCGATCCACGGTTCTGGACAGCTCAATCTGCAGAACGGACCCACAGGGCGGACAAAAGATGACTGTATTTTTGGGAGAACACACAAAAGATCGAAGCTCGCAAAAGATAGTTTATTTTCGGCTGACAGTCTCCCCATGATTTTCCTGTTTTTGTGACCCCCGTCTATTTTGTTTTCTTTTGAAATCCCAGCGCCCCCCTCCTTCCCCGCCTTCATTTTCTGGCTCAGCACCATTCAAGGGGTGGCGAGATCCATCACATGCAGCAGCGAGATCTGGATCTCCTGAGCTGCGTGCTCAGCATATGTTACAGGAAGAGAACTATTTTAGTCGTAGTTCTTGAAAGAGAAGTGGAGCCGCTCTCCCTAGGGGAGGTGGTAAGAATGCAGGAGGCCTAAGACACAAGCCTCCACTTCAAATGGTGGGGAACTGCGCCGCGAAAGCACGGCTCATGTGGGCCGCCTCATGGCAGACAGTGAATTATTGCTCATTAAAATGAAAGGGATGCAGATTTCTTGCCATTCTAGTGATCTATGCCACTGAGACATGGTGCTCAGCAGATGGCCGCACTAAACGCGACCCAAGGGTATACATATATACTGTGGGGCGTTCATGGTAGGAATGTTATCTTACAACATAGACATATTGGAGAGCATGCTGCTTAAACTACAATGGCTGTGTCTGGACTCCAGAACCGTGGCTTAAAATACAAGACACATGTATGCCTGCCACAATCCTCCTACCAACAGGACTGAAGTGCAGTATGTGGTAGCAGTTGGGTTGCAGAAGTTGAAGTACCACCAGTGCCCTCCAGGGGCTCCAAGTTTGGAAAGCAATGGGATAACTTGGGGCCTTTTTTTAGATTTAGCATCAAGCCTTGAAGCTGTAACTGTTGAAGAAAAGTTAAAAACTCTGTTGTGTGGATTATGGTAGACCACCCCTTAAAGGGGTTGTCTCATCTGGAATATTTCTGGTACATCAATCTTACTACAGAATAGCCAAATGTAGAGGTAGGTCCAACAACTTGGGAATAGGGTTTTGACTTGTATCATCATCATCATCAATGGAGAAGTTACTGCACATGTCAAGTTCTCTTTATTGCATACGGGAGTTTAGAAAACTGATGAAAAATGTTGGATATGCGTACATTTATAAAAATGAAATATATCTTTAAGCCAAAGCTTGTGTCTGAACTGTCATAAGGGCACCTGGGATCACATAACTGTTGTCACTGTCAATCCTTGGCATTTAAAGGTTGTCCTGTGTTATAAAAAAAAAACTGCACCAAACCGCAAGTCATTCCCTTTCCATAGGGACCCTAGTAATTCTCAAAACTCTGAGCCCATCTTGAATGGAGCAGCGGTGCGCATGCTTGGTTTCACAGTCAAATTCTTGGATCTGTGTCAGATTCGGGATTCCCTCATATAAACCCTTTTTTTCCTTTTCAGACCTTTGGGGACTTAATAATATGGGTTTTTGCCCCTGGTGGCCATAGGTGTAATTACATGTCTGTTTTGGTTTCCCTGCTGATGTGACCACTCCCTTGGCTATATAAGGTCACCTGGTGTATCAGCAGGTGTTGGTTATAGCAGTTCCCTTTTGGATTCCAACCACGGTGAAGTTGCAGCTGGCTCTGAGGTGTTTAGCCACTGCTGAAACTGGTGCTGAATGCCTGTCCGGTGTCTGCAGCAGAGACAGATGGTGAAGGTAGCAGCTGGCTCTGAGGTGTTTAGCCACTGCTGAAACTGGTGCTGAATGCCTGTCCGGTGTCTGCAGCAGAGACAGATGGTGAAGGTAGCAGCTGGCTCTGAGGTGTTTAGCCACTGCTGAAACTGGTGCTGAATGCCTGTCCGGTGTCTGCAGCAGAGACAGATGGTGAAGGTAGCAGCTGGCTCTGAGGTGTTGAGTCACTGCTGAAAGTTAATCCGGTGACGAACTCTGCTGCCTGGTGACTGCAGCAGAGAAAGATAAGTATTTTGGTGTTTTCCCCTTTTTCCTTCGTGTGTATTAGTGCATGTTATTTCAGTTACCGACCTGCGGGTCGTGTCACATAGGACAGTGACACTTGGCCTCCACTCCATTCATTGTCAATGGGACTGCAAGAGGAAGAACAGGTCTATGCAGCTGTGACGACTCCTGGAGTGGGACCTTCTGGGTCATGGCACCAACCCTCCCAAGGCGAGCTGACCTAGTGAGGACCACCCCCTATACAGGGACTGTCAGGGGTACCATGACTGCTGGCACCAGGTGACCGGCTCAAAGGAGACACGAGTGAGTGTGTCTGCAGGAACATGCAAAGCGTGGACACAGGGACACGCAGGGTATAAGACAATACAGGGCGAGTGTACGGAAGCACGAAGAGTACAGGACAATACAAAGCGAGTACACGGGAGTGTGCTAGATACAGGATAGAGCAAGGCGGGTACACGAGAGCGCGCAAGGCATGCACAGACAAGCAAAGCAGGGCGCGCGCAAAGGAGCACACCTCAGTACAGTGTTAGACAGAGCGTGCGCAGAGAGCACGCCTGAGTGCAAGTTTAGGCAGAGGGTGTGCAAAGGAATATGACAGAGCACAGAACAGAGGCAGAGCGTGTGCAATGAAGCACGATAGAACACAGGGCAGAGTGTATGCACGGAGCATGTGCTGGGAAACACGGTAAGGCAGAGTACAGGAACGGAGCACAAGGCAGAGTTCAGGAACGGAGCACAAGGCAGAGTTCAGGAACAGAGCACAAGGCAGAGTACAGGACCAAAGCACAGGGCAGAGAACCCGAATACAGTGCACAGCCAGGCAAGGACCAAGCAGACCAAGCCAGGAAGCACAAAAATAATCAGGCACCTCCTATAGGAAGAGGTAGCCTGATATAGGGCATGAGCACAGGGACTTCCAGGTCAGGTCCTCCAGGACCATAGAGGGGACATGGCTGGAGCTAGAGCCGAGAAGAGCACGCCTGCGCACAAGCAATGTAGTGCAGTCAGGGAACTAGGTGCAATAGGTGCGCATGCGCACCCGACAGGATCCCCGGAGCGGCCGCGGCACCGGACGTGGTGACATCGGGCCCGGGGTCCAGCTGCCCCAGGTGAGAGCGGCGTGACAGGCAGCTAGTGTGACACCAGTGGTGTTACTGACAATGAATCGACAGGCGGTTAGGCGTGCACTCCGTTCAGGTCAAAGCTTTGCAGAGCCCCATTTCCAAGTTCTGGAGCTCCGTTCTTGTCATCAGTATGGGTCAGTCGAGCCACCCTTCATCAGCAAGTTATAGGAGATAACTTGCAATTCAATCAATTATGAAACTTTTTAATATTAATATGTACCTCACTAGTATCAATATCTAATCTTGCTGTCAGGGAAGGAAAGTACTCTTCTTCGCTTTAAGAAGGACAAATACTAATCCTGGACATGTCCTGCTCACTCACCTGAGAGTGCTGGTCTGGGAGGACCCATCTGTCGTCCTGACTGCAGTCTCATTTACACTCATCCATTAACCATCACTCAGTGAGCATGATTAGATCTGGAAGGTTTGCAGCCTCTGAGTGTAGAATATTTCAGTGTACAATGTAATATCGGGGGTTTTACATGGAGGAATAAAATATACACATTTTGCAAATGCTGCTGTTATGTGATTTACAGATATGACATGCCAGATGGAGTCTATAGAGAGTGATCAAAATAAGCATGCATCCCCATGTCATCAGTAATATATCTGTAAGACATTAGTAATGCATCCTTATACATCAGTAATGCATCCCTATATCATCAGTATTACATCTCTATGTTATCAGTAATATCTCTGGAAGACATCAGTAATATATCACTGTCGTCAGTAATGCATCCTGATGTCATCAGTAATGCATCCCTGTGTCATCAGTATTGCAGCCATATGTTACCAGTAACACATCTGTAAGACATCAGTAATGTACCCCTGTCATCAGTGATGCAGCTCTATGTCATCAGTAGTGCATCCCTATGTTATTAGTAATACATCTGTAAGACATCAGTAATGTATTACTTCATCAGTAATGCATCTTTATGTCATCAGTAGTAATGCATCCCTCACTGTTATCAGTAATACATCTGTAAGACATCAGTCATGTATCCCTGTCATTAGTAATGCATCCTTATATCATCAGTAATACATCCCTGTCATCAGTAATGCATCCCTGTGTCTCCGCAATGCATCCCTGTGTCATCAGTATTGCAGCCATATGTTACCATTAACACATCTGTAAGACATCAGTAATGTACCCCTGTCATCAGTGATGCAGCTCTATGTCATCAGTAGTGCATCCCTATGTTATTAGTAATACATCTGTAAGACATCAGTATTGTATTACTTCATCAGTAATGCATCTTTATGTCATCAGTAGTAATGCATCCCTCACTGTTATCAGTAATACATCTGTAAGACATCAGTCATGTATCCCTGTCATTAGTAATGCATCCTTATATCATCAGTAATACATCCCTGTCATCAGTAATGCATCCCTGTGTCTCCGCAATGCATCACTGTGTCATCGGTAACACATCCCCATGTCATCAGTAATGCATTGCTATGTTATCAGTAATACATCTGTAAGTCATCAGTAATGCACCCCTGTGTCTCTGGAATGCATCAATGTGTCATCGGTAACACATCTTCATGTCATCAGTAATGCACCCCTATGTCACCCGTAATGCATCATTATGTCATCAGTAATGCATCCCTTTGTTATAAGTAATGTATTTGTAAGTTATCAGTAATGCATCCCCGTGTCTCAGTAATGCATCTGTAAGTCATCAGTAAAGCATTTCTACGTCATCAGTAATGCATTCCTAGGTAATCAGTAATGTATTTGTCAGTCATCAGTAACACATCCCTATGCTATCAGTAATGCATCCCTGTTATCGGTAATGTATCCCTATGTCATCAATATTGCATCCATATGTTATCAGTAGCACATCTGTAAGACATCAGTAATGTACCCCTGTCATCAGAAATGCAGCCCTATGTCATCAGTAGTGCATCCCTATGTTATTAGTAATACATCTGTAAGACATCAGTAATGTATTATTTAATCAGTAATGCATTCCTATGTCATCAGTAGTAATGCATCCCTCACCAGGTTATCAGTAATATATCTGTAAAACATCAGTAATGTATCCCTGTCATTAGTAATGCATCCTTATATCATCAGTAATGCATCCCTATGTAATCAGTAATGCATCCCTGTGTCTCCGCAATGCATCATGGTATCATCAGTAATACATCCTCATGTCATCAGTAGTGCATCCCTATGGCATCAGTAATACATCCTCATGTCATCAGTAGTGCATCCCTATGTCATCAGCAATACATCCTCATGTCATCAGTAATGCATTTCTGTGCTATAAGTAATGTATTTGTATGTAATCAGTAACGCATTAATATGTTATCTGTAATACATCTGTAAGTCAACAGTAATACATCCCTATGTCATCAGTAATGCATCCCTGTCTCCACAGTGCATCACTGTATCATCAGTAATACATCCTCATGTCATCAGTAGTGCATCCCTATGTCATCAGTAATACATCATCATGTCATCAGTAATGCATCCCTATGTCATCAGTAATGCATTTCTGTGCTATAAGTAATGTATTTGTATTTCATCAGTAACGCATTCCTATGTTATCAGTAATACTGTACATCTGTAAGTCAACAGTAATACATCCCTATGTCATCAGTAATGCATCCCTGTCTCCACAGTGCATCACAGTATCATCAGTAATACATCCTCATGTCATCAGTAGTGCATCCCTATGTCATCAGTAATACATCATCATGTCATCAGTAATGCATCCCTATGTCATCAGTAATGCATTTCTGTGCTATAAGTAATGTATTTGTATTTCATCAGTAACGCATTCCTATGTTATCAGTAATACTGTACATCTGTAAGTCAACAGTAATACATCCCTATGTCATCAGTAATGCATCCCTGTCTCCACAGTGCATCACTGTATCATCAGTAATACATCCTCATGTCATCAGTAGTGCATCCCTATGTCATCAGTAATACATCATCATGTCATCAGTAATGCATCCCTATGTCATCAGTAATGCATTTCTGTGCTATAAGTAATGTATTTGTATTTCATCAGTAACGCATTCCTATGTTATCAGTAATACTGTACATCTGTAAGTCAACAGTAATACATCCCTATGTCATCAGTAATGCATCCCTGTCTCCACAGTGCATCACTGTATCATCAGTAATACATCCTCATGTCATCAGTAGTGCATCCCTATGTCATCAGTAGTGCATCCCTATGTCATCAGTAATACATCATCATGTCATCAGTAATGCATCCCTATGTCATCAGTAATGCATTTCTGTGCTATAAGTAATGTATTTGTATTTCATCAGTAACGCATTCCTATGTTATCAGTAATACTGTACATCTGTAAGTCAACAGTAATACATCCCTATGTCATCAGTAATGCATCCCTGTCTCCACAGTGCATCACTGTATCATCAGTAATACATCCTCATGTCATCAGTAGTGCATCCCTATGTCATCAGTAATACATCATCATGTCATCAGTAATGCATCCCTATGTCATCAGTAATGCATCCCTATGTCATCAGTAATGCATTTCTGTGCTATAAGTAATGTATTTGTATTTCATCAGTAACGCATTCCTATGTTATCAGTAATACTGTACATCTGTAAGTCAACAGTAATACATCCCTATGTCATCAGTAATGCATCCCTGTCTCCACAGTGCATCACTGTATCATCAGTAATACATCCTCATGTCATCAGTAGTGCATCCCTATGTCATCAGTAATACATCATCATGTCATCAGTAATGCATCCCTATGTCATCAGTAATGCATTTCTGTGCTATAAGTAATGTATTTGTATTTCATCAGTAACGCATTCCTATGTTATCAGTAATACTGTACATCTGTAAGTCAACAGTAATACATCCCTATGTCATCAGTAATGCATCCCTGTCTCCACAGTGCATCACTGTATCATCAGTAATACATCCTCATGTCATCAGTAGTGCATCCCTATGTCATCAGTAATACATCATCATGTCATCAGTAATGCATCCCTATGTCATCAGTAATGCATCCCTATGTCATCAGTAATGCATTTCTGTGCTATAAGTAATGTATTTGTATTTCATCAGTAACGCATTCCTATGTTATCAGTAATACTGTACATCTGTAAGTCAACAGTAATACATCCCTATGTCATCAGTAATGCATCCCTGTCTCCACAGTGCATCACTGTATCATCAGTAATACATCCTCATGTCATCAGTAGTGCATCCCTATGTCATCAGTAATACATCATCATGTCATCAGTAATGCATCCCTATGTCATCAGTAATGCATTTCTGTGCTATAAGTAATGTATTTGTATTTCATCAGTAACGCATTCCTATTTTATCAGTAATACTGTACATCTGTAAGTCAACAGTAATACATCCCTATGTCATCAGTAATGCATCCCTGTCTCCACAGTGCATCACTGTATCATCAGTAATACATCCTCATGTCATCAGTAGTGCATCCCTATGTCATCAGTAATACATCATCATGTCATCAGTAATGCATCCCTATGTCATCAGTAATGCATTTCTGTGCTATAAGTAATGTATTTGTATTTCATCAGTAACGCATTCCTATGTTATCAGTAATACTGTACATCTGTAAGTCAACAGTAATACATCCCTATGTCATCAGTAATGCATCCCTGTCTCCACAGTGCATCACAGTATCATCAGTAATACATCCTCATGTCATCAGTAGTGCATCCCTATGTCATCAGTAATACATCATCATGTCATCAGTAATGCATCCCTATGTCATCAGTAATGCATTTCTGTGCTATAAGTAATGTATTTGTATTTCATCAGTAACGCATTCCTATGTTATCAGTAATACTGTACATCTGTAAGTCAACAGTAATACATCCCTATGTCATCAGTAATGCATCCCTGTCTCCACAGTGCATCACTGTATCATCAGTAATACATCCTCATGTCATCAGTAGTGCATCCCTATGTCATCAGTAATACATCATCATGTCATCAGTAATGCATCCCTATGTCATCAGTAATGCATTTCTGTGCTATAAGTAATGTATTTGTATTTCATCAGTAACGCATTCCTATGTTATCAGTAATACTGTACATCTGTAAGTCAACAGTAATACATCCCTATGTCATCAGTAATGCATCCCTGTCTCCACAGTGCATCACTGTATCATCAGTAATACATCCTCATGTCATCAGTAGTGCATCCCTATGTCATCAGTAATACATCATCATGTCATCAGTAATGCATCCCTATGTCATCAGTAATGCATCCCTATGTCATCAGTAATGCATTTCTGTGCTATAAGTAATGTATTTGTATTTCATCAGTAACGCATTCCTATGTTATCAGTAATACTGTACATCTGTAAGTCAACAGTAATACATCCCTATGTCATCAGTAATGCATCCCTGTCTCCACAGTGCATCACTGTATCATCAGTAATACATCCTCATGTCATCAGTAGTGCATCCCTATGTCATCAGTAATACATCATCATGTCATCAGTAATGCATCCCTATGTCATCAGTAATGCATTTCTGTGCTATAAGTAATGTATTTGTATTTCATCAGTAACGCATTCCTATGTTATCAGTAATACTGTACATCTGTAAGTCAACAGTAATACATCCCTATGTCATCAGTAATGCATCCCTGTCTCCACAGTGCATCACAGTATCATCAGTAATACATCCTCATGTCATCAGTAGTGCATCCCTATGTCATCAGTAATACATCATCATGTCATCAGTAATGCATCCCTATGTCATCAGTAATGCATTTCTGTGCTATAAGTAATGTATTTGTATTTCATCAGTAACGCATTCCTATGTTATCAGTAATACTGTACATCTGTAAGTCAACAGTAATACATCCCTATGTCATCAGTAATGCATCCCTGTCTCCACAGTGCATCACTGTATCATCAGTAATACATCCTCATGTCATCAGTAGTGCATCCCTATGTCATCAGTAGTGCATCCCTATGTCATCAGTAATACATCATCATGTCATCAGTAATGCATCCCTATGTCATCAGTAATGCATTTCTGTGCTATAAGTAATGTATTTGTATTTCATCAGTAACGCATTCCTATGTTATCAGTAATACTGTACATCTGTAAGTCAACAGTAATACATCCCTATGTCATCAGTAATGCATCCCTGTCTCCACAGTGCATCACTGTATCATCAGTAATACATCCTCATGTCATCAGTAGTGCATCCCTATGTCATCAGTAATACATCATCATGTCATCAGTAATGCATCCCTATGTCATCAGTAATGCATTTCTGTGCTATAAGTAATGTATTTGTATTTCATCAGTAACGCATTCCTATGTTATCAGTAATACTGTACATCTGTAAGTCAACAGTAATACATCCCTATGTCATCAGTAATGCATCCCTGTCTCCACAGTGCATCACAGTATCATCAGTAATACATCCTCATGTCATCAGTAGTGCATCCCTATGTCATCAGTAATACATCATCATGTCATCAGTAATGCATCCCTATGTCATCAGTAATGCATTTCTGTGCTATAAGTAATGTATTTGTATTTCATCAGTAACGCATTCCTATGTTATCAGTAATACTGTACATCTGTAAGTCAACAGTAATACATCCCTATGTCATCAGTAATGCATCCCTGTCTCCACAGTGCATCACTGTATCATCAGTAATACATCCTCATGTCATCAGTAGTGCATCCCTATGTCATCAGTAGTGCATCCCTATGTCATCAGTAATACATCATCATGTCATCAGTAATGCATCCCTATGTCATCAGTAATGCATTTCTGTGCTATAAGTAATGTATTTGTATTTCATCAGTAACGCATTCCTATGTTATCAGTAATACTGTACATCTGTAAGTCAACAGTAATACATCCCTATGTCATCAGTAATGCATCCCTGTCTCCACAGTGCATCACTGTATCATCAGTAATACATCCTCATGTCATCAGTAGTGCATCCCTATGTCATCAGTAATACATCATCATGTCATCAGTAATGCATCCCTATGTCATCAGTAATGCATTTCTGTGCTATAAGTAATGTATTTGTATTTCATCAGTAACGCATTCCTATGTTATCAGTAATACTGTACATCTGTAAGTCAACAGTAATACATCCCTATGTCATCAGTAATGCATCCCTGTCTCCACAGTGCATCACTGTATCATCAGTAATACATCCTCATGTCATCAGTAGTGCATCCCTATGTCATCAGTAATACATCATCATGTCATCAGTAATGCATCCCTATGTCATCAGTAATGCATCCCTATGTCATCAGTAATGCATTTCTGTGCTATAAGTAATGTATTTGTATTTCATCAGTAACGCATTCCTATGTTATCAGTAATACTGTACATCTGTAAGTCAACAGTAATACATCCCTATGTCATCAGTAATGCATCCCTGTCTCCACAGTGCATCACTGTATCATCAGTAATACATCCTCATGTCATCAGTAGTGCATCCCTATGTCATCAGTAATACATCATCATGTCATCAGTAATGCATCCCTATGTCATCAGTAATGCATTTCTGTGCTATAAGTAATGTATTTGTATTTCATCAGTAACGCATTCCTATGTTATCAGTAATACTGTACATCTGTAAGTCAACAGTAATACATCCCTATGTCATCAGTAATGCATCCCTGTCTCCACAGTGCATCACTGTATCATCAGTAATACATCCTCATGTCATCAGTAGTGCATCCCTATGTCATCAGTAATACATCATCATGTCATCAGTAATGCATCCCTATGTCATCAGTAATGCATTTCTGTGCTATAAGTAATGTATTTGTATTTCATCAGTAACGCATTCCTATGTTATCAGTAATACTGTACATCTGTAAGTCAACAGTAATACATCCCTATGTCATCAGTAATGCATCCGTCTCCGCAGTGCATCACTGTATCATAAGTAATACATCCTCATGTCATCAGTAGTGCATCCCTATGTCATCAGTAGTGCATCCCTATGTCATCAGTAATACATCATCATGTCATCAGTAGTGCATCACTATGTCATCAGTAATGCATTTCTGTGCTATAAGTAATGTATTTGTATGTATCTGCAAGGAGTTTGTATGTTCTCCCTGTGTTTGCGTGGGTTTCCTCTGGGTACTCTGGTTTCCTCCCACATTCTAAAGACATACTGATAGGGAATTTAGATTGTGAGCCCCATCGGGGACAGTGATGATAACTGTGTGCAAACTGTAAAGCGCTGCGGAATATGTTAGCGCTATATAAAAATAAAGATTATTATTATGTCATCAGTAACGCATTCCTATGTTATTAGTAATACATCTGTAAGTCAACAGTAATACATCCCTATGTCATCAGTAATGCATCCCTGTCTCCACAGTGCATCACTGTATCATCAGTAATACATCCTCATGTCATCAGTAGTGCATCCCTATGTCATCAGTAATACATCATCATGTCATCAGTAATGCATCCCTATGTCATCAGTAATGCATTTCTGTGCTATAAGTAATGTATTTGTATTTCATCAGTAACGCATTCCTATGTTATCAGTAATACTGTACATCTGTAAGTCAACAGTAATACATCCCTATGTCATCAGTAATGCATCCCTGTCTCCACAGTGCATCACAGTATCATCAGTAATACATCCTCATGTCATCAGTAGTGCATCCCTATGTCATCAGTAATACATCATCATGTCATCAGTAATGCATCCCTATGTCATCAGTAATGCATTTCTGTGCTATAAGTAATGTATTTGTATTTCATCAGTAACGCATTCCTATGTTATCAGTAATACTGTACATCTGTAAGTCAACAGTAATACATCCCTATGTCATCAGTAATGCATCCGTCTCCGCAGTGCATCACTGTATCATAAGTAATACATCCTCATGTCATCAGTAGTGCATCCCTATGTCATCAGTAGTGCATCCCTATGTCATCAGTAATACATCATCATGTCATCAGTAGTGCATCACTATGTCATCAGTAATGCATTTCTGTGCTATAAGTAATGTATTTGTATGTATCTGCAAGGAGTTTGTATGTTCTCCCTGTGTTTGCGTGGGTTTCCTCTGGGTACTCTGGTTTCCTCCCACATTCTAAAGACATACTGATAGGGAATTTAGATTGTGAGCCCCATCGGGGACAGTGATGATAACTGTGTGCAAACTGTAAAGCGCTGCGGAATATGTTAGCGCTATATAAAAATAAAGATTATTATTATGTCATCAGTAACGCATTCCTATGTTATTAGTAATACATCTGTAAGTCAACAGTAATACATCCCTATGTCATCAGTAATGCATCCCTGTCTCCACAGTGCATCACTGTATCATCAGTAATACATCCTCATGTCATCAGTAGTGCATCCCTATGTCATCAGTAATACATCATCATGTCATCAGTAATGCATCCCTATGTCATCAGTAATGCATTTCTGTGCTATAAGTAATGTATTTGTATTTCATCAGTAACGCATTCCTATGTTATCAGTAATACTGTACATCTGTAAGTCAACAGTAATACATCCCTATGTCATCAGTAATGCATCCGTCTCCGCAGTGCATCACTGTATCATAAGTAATACATCCTCATGTCATCAGTAGTGCATCCCTATGTCATCAGTAGTGCATCCCTATGTCATCAGTAATACATCATCATGTCATCAGTAGTGCATCACTATGTCATCAGTAATGCATTTCTGTGCTATAAGTAATGTATTTGTATGTATCTGCAAGGAGTTTGTATGTTCTCCCTGTGTTTGCGTGGGTTTCCTCTGGGTACTCTGGTTTCCTCCCACATTCTAAAGACATACTGATAGGGAATTTAGATTGTGAGCCCCATCGGGGACAGTGATGATAACTGTGTGCAAACTGTAAAGCGCTGCGGAATATGTTAGCGCTATATAAAAATAAAGATTATTATTATGTCATCAGTAACGCATTCCTATGTTATTAGTAATACATCTGTAAGTCAACAGTAATACATCCCTATGTCATCAGTAATGCATCCTTGTCTCCGCAGTGCATCACTGTGTCATCAGTAATACATCCTCATGTCATAAGTAGTGCATCCCTATGTCATCAGTAATGCATGCCTTGATGATCTGTAGTCACAGACTTATTGCAAATCCGTATTCTCAGTATGATGATCATCATTAGTGTGAATCTAGTCATATTGGATGCACTGAGCTAATAGATGGAGGGCTCCTTATTAAGTAGTGGGCAATACTCTTTTTATCAGGTTTGGTTTTCATACATGAGGAAATGTCTCCAGTGTCAACTATCGTAAAACGTTCTGACCTGTAACGATCTGTATAGTAAGAGAATACTTCTTCTAAACATTAATGGGGTTGAGATTAGAAAAACATGGATGCATTCCACTTGAATGTGCATGCAGACTGTGGATGCAGATAATAGGAGTGATGAGGTAGATGCTGGAGAGCTACTGCAGACTGTGTATAGGAGGAGTCATGGGGGAGGTGCCGTAGGTATCTACAGACTATGGAAGCAGATAGGAGGAATCATGGGGGAGGTGTCTGAGGGCTGTTGAAGACTATGGAAGCAGGTAGGAGTCTTGGGGGAAGTGCTGAAGGACTGTTGCAGACTATGGACCTAGATGGGAGGATTCTTGGGGCAGGTGCTGGAGAACTGCTGCAGACTGTGAATACAGATAGTAGTAATCATGGGGCAGTGCCGGTGGGCTGCTACTATTGACTGTGGATGCAGATAGGAGGAGTTTGTTAGAGTAGTGGTGGAGTCGTGAGGGGCATGTAAGAGGGCGACCAGGACGGTCATTTATTTCTCCCTTGATTAGAAAACGGTAATAACCTGTGTATACGAAAAAGTGTTCTATTTTACATAAAACCTTATCGGCACCAAGGTGCACGGTTAATATATTGCTATAATATGTGGATGACTCAATGTGTTCTGAATCTCTGATAAATGTATTAGATATAAGAAAGGACAAGATTAGTTCATAGGATTTAGCTATAAGATAGGATTGGGTATAGTGCAGTTGCGGTTACAATAAGTTCAGGAAGTTGACATGTTTAGGATACAAACAGATAATGTGTTCAGGAACAGCCGCAGTGTGGGAGGGGCAGAGCCAGGTAACAAGAGGAACCCTTCCTCGTTAGTGCAGTCAGAGTAAGAGATTAGATGGAGGTAGTGCAGTAGTTGGAGGTCTGAGGGCATGAGGAGCATGGGCTATTCAACAGCAGAGAATGTGAGTCATAAACTCTGAACAGACGTTCCTGGAACGTCTGGCACCTATGGGACCAACCTAGTCACCGAGAAGCATGCCTCAACATCTTCCTAGGAGAGGAAGTCGGATGGGGAATCACATACATGAGTTGGGACGGGACTTATGAAAGCTGCAGAGCTGGATGGAGTATTCCGCTCCAGAGCTGGACAGAGTGTTCTGATGCAGAGCTGGATGGAGTATCCCGCAGCAGAGCTGGACAGAGTATCCTGCTGCAGAGCTGGACGGAGTATTCCGCTGAAGACCTGGACGGAGTATCTCGCTACAGAGTTGGATGGAGTATCCTAAGAGTCAGAGGTGCCAGAGAGGAAAGGAATGGTTCAGATAGAGCGAACAGCAGACATCATAACGTGCTGTGCTATGGAATTTGTGCCCAATACTGTATGCTTCAATATGATGAAAATGGACAGTTAAGTAAAGTTCTAAATTATAAAACAAATTTGATGTCCCCTAATGTGTATGCGGTGGTTTCTGAAGTTGAAAGAAACAGAGACAGAGGTTTGCGTCCAAAACAAGAGTGTTACACACCACACAAATAGTACATGAGAATTGGGACACCGTTTATTTGTAGGGTGCCAGGATGTGGGAACACAGTAGTCCCTTGTCCATGACTACCGCCCTGTGCATCTTACAACATGGCGTATTCGTCATGATCTAGAATCCTTGTGTACAGAAAGCGGAGCAACCCCTGAAAAAGCTAAGATGGCGAGTGTCAAGGCACCTAAGATGGCAGACAAAAGCGCAGAAAGTGGAGGAGGCTCCACTCAGCATGGGCCTTTGTGAAGCAAAATGGCATAAAAGCCCATCCTTCCCAAGAGGTGGTCTGCTTGGAGAAAACGTCCCATTGTAAGCGGTGCCTGTCCCAAATGGACACTTTGGAAGAAGAAGAAACCCCGCCCAATGCTGCGAGTGACTGGAGAACGGTCAGGAACTTGCACAAAACGTTCAGGGGAGCATGAAGAAGTACTATACCAGAAGAGGAAGAGCCACGGAAGCGTACACTTCAAGCAGAGTGGGCCGGTGCCACTATTAGTGAAAAAGAGGATGAGTGAGCAAGTAAAGATGGAGCATCAAGGATTTCCTCTGGAGAGAGACAGCAGGCAGTATGGCCTAACACTCCATGGGGAACCAGAAAGGTTTGAGTGGAAGCAGTAGCTGGCTCAGCATTCAGAGGAGATATGGCTCAGAGGACTGAAGAAGCCAGATGTCCTACCAGAGGTCCCAAGTAAGGAGCAGGATATCAAGGCAGAAGCGGCTGTGTCATTATGGCTGAAGCCTTGAGGCAGGGTGGAACGCCTGAAATCACTGATGGCAACGTGGCCGGTGAGTACCTCTCAGCCCTCCAAAGGAGTATGTGGTGCCCCTGAGGCTCAGTCACCACGGAGGTACTGCACCTTCTCCTAAGGTGTAGTGCCCCACAAACTAGGTAAGTTGGGGACTCCTTTCCACACTCCAACACCTGCATCCCACACACAGGATAGTTCAGCACTGATAACATTGCGGCTCATGCTTAGAGGGTAGCAGAGCACCTCTGGTGATTCCTTGCTTCGTAACACGAGATATGCTGGGAAGTGGGTGGAGATCCATATAAAAGAGTGGGAAGGTTTAGAATTGCAGGTCAGTCTGACAGGAGGTCAGGCAAGAGGAGTTCAGTTCTGAAGTTAGTTTTGAGTTCAGTTTAGAAAGAGTGCTGCAGCTGCCTCAGTGATCTGAGCCTGCTGGCACGGGAAAGAGAAGAGAAGGAGAAAGACGTAGAACTGCAACCTAAGCTTCCATAAGAGAGAGAAGGAACAGCGCGGAACGAAGGAGTAGGAGAACAGAGAGGAGTTGTGGGTTGGAAGAGGAACCCTGCCTATAGGTCCTCAGCGCAAGGCCGGGGCCCGGTCCCCGAGGTTGTACGGACACTTATGGTTCTGCAGCAGACACCGGTGGAGTACTTGGCTGTAAATGCACTACTCCCATCTGAGACTTGGGACACAACAGCAACACGTATAGAGAGCCGGGATCCAGGAGGTCCCTGATCGGGCTACAGCTGTCTGTCATACAAGTAAGGTTCTAGGAACATCTGACAGTAGGAACGTCAGAGTAACCACGGTACTGGAGTTCTTCACACTAAAAGGCGCAATAGAGGAGTCGTTCAGGAAAGGCACATGTTGGCGGAGTTTTGGAGAGGAGAACCCTGACTTGCCCGGGAGGTTGATTGAGTCTCTGCCCCAGAGGACACGGCACGGAGGCAGGCACCAGTGGGTACCACGAACTGTGAGTAAAGCTTTGAAACTACAAGCCCTGGTGTCCTCCATTCATTCGTCACTAACACCTCCAGCACCGCTACATCTGGTAACAGCATCTATACCATTCTGCGCCTCTCCTCGTCCATTGCACCTACACTGCCCTGGGACTACAGCTCCACCTGTGGGGAGCCACACCATCTTTGCTGCAACATATCATCAGTCCCAGCGGATCTTCATGCAGCGTTGGCTTAACATCTCCCTTGCCAAACACCACAGGTGGCGTCACGAACTATCCAAATAAACTATTACACTATATACATCACCGCCATTGATATTGGGCGCCCAGGGCCACGGACCGGGTCACTGCTGCTGTGACACATCCCCCTGACACCGGCCCGGTACCGGGTACCCCGCTGCCCTGGGTGTGAGGGCGACCCAGGTACTGGTCCAGGAGGCCATGTGGCCGCAGCCAGCGGCTGTCCTTCAAGCAAAGTCCACCACCCCTAGGCCCCAAGATGCAGTTCCCTAGCAGGCAGCAGCAGAGGACACGCCTCAAGCAGAGGCCTAAGCGGGGCAATACCCAAGTGGCAGAGTCCAAATCTTCCCGGAGAGCGAGTCTGGAGGGGGAGTGGGGAGTCAACATCCAATGACTCCTCTATGGCCACATTTATCAGCTGTCAGGGCCCAGGAGCCTGTTGTGGTCAAGATTGTTTTGAGGAGGAATGGGTGGAGGTGTAGGCACCCGTGGAGGAGGTGCCTCAGATCCATATTGAGCATGCATATCTGGGTTGGGGGTAACTCTGATCATGTTGCGGGGTGACAGCTGCCACCTCTACAAGAACTGAAATACCTCATATGGGGTATTGAGGCGTGTGCATGCATCAATGAGGATCTGAATGGATCCTCACACACGTAGCCTCAGCTCACGGGGTAGGGGACGGAGGTACCGGGCCAGGCTGCGGGAATATGCCTCCTCACCCTCACCCAGGGCAGCCCTGGACAGGTAGTTGAGCACCCCCGTGCCCTCAAGACGGACAGTAGGGCTGCTGCTGTTGCCTGGTTCCTCAAGGCTGCCAGGTTCTGGTGCAGCTGCTGGGACAGGTCCTGGTACAGGTACTATTGCAGGTACTGCTGCTGGTGCAGGTGGAGCTTGGGGGATGCAACTGGAAGGCTCAGAAGATGGGCCAGCCACCTCTTCACCTCCCCCGACCGGGTTTATAATGGCCTCAGAATCCGACCCTGTCTCCCTCTCAGTGAGGTTGGATTGAGTTCTGTTATGAAATTTAAGTAAAAAAAATGGTTGCAGATCTGACCCTAAACACCATATGTGTAATGTGGTAGGATATATGCACTTACGGTCTGAGATCCAAAATAGGAGCCAGAAAAGCCAGGCGGGCGTAATAAATATACTTCCGCTTGGTCGGTGCTGCAGCCCCACTCCTGGCCCGCTGCTGACGTTCCCGCCGGTATTGGTCACGGATGCTGTGCCAGCGTCTCATCACATCTTTCACTGCAATGTGACACAAGAATTTATTATTACATTGCACAAAGTTGATCAAAAAGTGTATATAGATTTAAACATAGTCATGTGACCTAGTAAGGTGGCAGTTCTAAACATTATTGCGATTACACAGAATGAGCCACAAATACACAGAATGGGATTTTAGGGGCTACTGGGAAAACATGGTATTTAGTGCGCTTAATAGGATTTGTAAAAAAAAAAGAACTTACTAATTTGTTGTTGTTCCTCACGTGGACGGTCCACAAAATCTGGAAACATCTGCCCACAGATGCGCCTCCATGCCGCCTCTTTTCTGGCCCGGTCAGAGTAATGTGCATCCCTTTGGTCCCAAAGTTCAGGCCTTTCCTGGACCAAAACGATTAGCATCTCGAATATTGATGTTGGTAGACATGTTGCAGGACTCCGTGAAGGCGTTCTTTTGGGATGTCTGGAGCGCTTTTTGAGCTAATTAGCATGTCTAAGCTTCCTAATAATGGCTGAGCCCATTTCCTGTCACCTGGAGAAGTCTTGCGTATTTCTCGCAATCACACGGTGGTCCGTATTTTTCTCGCCCCCATAGACTTGCATTGGTGTATTTTGGCCGTAATACGCTGACAATTGCAGCATGCTGCGATTGTCTCGGCCCGTAAAATACTGCTGAGAAATATACGGCTGTTGGGAGCTGCCCCATAGAGAATCATTGGTCCGTGTGCAATGCGTGGTTTTAACGCCTCTCACTCGTCCATATTTCTCTCTAGTGTGACCCCGGCCTGATTGTTTCTCTCGTGGTTTTGGCTTACAAATACTGATGTAATATACTCACTAAATACTGAAGGTATGAACGTGGCCTAATTAGCGTTCCTGCAAGAGAGGGTGAATTTACACTTTTAAATATATATTTTTTTTTACATTTTTCATTTATTGTTATATTTTTATTATTCCCTCCAGGGGACTTGTGATCGCCTATACAATACACTGCAATGCCGTAACATTGCAAAATTACCATTCTCCTATGAAGTGCCCAGTCACAGGCTGAGCTTTGTAGGTGTACAAAAATGCACAAATGGGGACCTTCATTAGGTCTCTAATTGCTATTGATACCCCATTACAACCTCTTAAGTGCTTCTGTTACAGTTGACAGTGGCATCTAAGGAGTTGGACTGCTGATCTCTGATCACCGCAGTTATACTTGGGTGTCAGCTGTACAACAAAGCTCCTGAGAAGGTCCATACATGCCGTGTGCATAATGACCACAGGGCCTCTGTCGCGATGGGCACCAGGCACTTTGCCACTCACTAGCGTAGGCCCCTCGCTAGGTAAAGACTTGTGACAGCAGTCCCTATGTGTCCATATGTGGAGCCACAGGCCCTGTGTGTGCTGCCGTATGGTGCCTTTGTGACCACCTCCATAATGGAGGTTATGAAACACTGCCAATCGGTGGAGGACCACCATTCCTGCCCGCTGCCGTCTGCTTTAGCAGCGGTGTAAATGAGCAAGCAGAATTATCACCATGAAAGCGAGTTATTAGCGTAGTAGATGCAACCACTAACACAGGATGAATTATACAAAAAGACAAACAAACTGCTTCCAAAATAACTTTCACTTGACTCCCAGGAGCCCCTCTTGGCATGTCCCTCAGCAGTGCTGCATTTAATTACCATAAATTGTAATCATGCGACTTTTTCCTTAAAATATCGGTAATGTAGTGTAACAGCCACAGGAAAAAAGAGACTATTAGTAACATTATCACGCAGCGTCCCCAACAGCTGAGCACTGGCGCCCCCTACAGATAATGGGAGGACATTAGTCTATCCAGGGTGATAGTACTTAGTGCATCCAGTATGGCTTAAATGAAGCCTTTTATTAAAACAGTCTGGATCTAAACAGAAGGGCATGCTCATAAACTAAGCAAGCAACGGCCTGGGATTTGGAGACCACCATAGTCTTATCTGTCATCTATTTCTAGCCAAATAGGCAATCGGGCAATGGACCACTGTGTCCGAATACAAGATCGCCCATAGAAGAGACATCACATGGAGCGACGAGCTTAATGGCAATCTACAAGAAACATGTTACAGCCTGGAAAAGCTTTTCTAATGGATATATAGGACATGGCAGAAATAGATACAGAAGGAGAATGCCAGAATTTTTTTAATTAGTTCTTTTGAGAATAACAATAAATTTATATTTATTTTAATAACTAATATAAAAAAAACGGGACCAGCACCTCCTAACAGAATAAAGTGTGAACAGGTGCAAGCTGCTATGACTGCATTATATACAAACCAAGGTATACATCAGCCACTGTTTGGCCAGTTTTTTCCATCAGTGCTTGCATGACAAAACCAGAAGTGCAACTTCCGGAGAAAACATATAATTGACAGATTGACACCTCGTCAGTGGTTTGGAGACACTCTTGATTTGGCATACAAACACTGATCAAAAATACTGATGTGTGAATAAAGGCGTAGGCTACTTTCACACTTGCGTTTTTTTGCTGTGCATTTTTTGCGCACACAAACGCATGAAAAAAACGCATCATGCATTTGTGTGTGTTTTTTGCGGGTTTTGGTGCGTTTTTTTAAAAAAACGCAGCTTTTTTGCGCATACGTGCACATTACAATGCGCACGTATGCGCACCCATAGACTTTAATGGGTGCTTTGCTGTAAAAAAACGCATTGCGTGCGCATGCGTTTTTTGGGGGCAAGTCGGACGCACAAAAAATGCAACAGGATGCATTTTGTGCGCCTGAGCGCACACTGCAAAAAAACACATGCGCATACAGAAGCGTACAAGCGCATGTGTATGCGCACCTATGCGCACCCATGTAAAAGATATGGGAAAAAAACACATGCTTTTTTTGCGCTAAAAAAAGCGCAAAAAAAGCAAGTGTGAAACCAGCCTTAGCGCTGTGGTGTCCGCACACATGAAATATATGATATTTAGACTGCATTACTGTGATATAGAATATAATTTAAAAATTAAGGTATTTATTGCTCACATTGGGCAATTTATGTGAGCCCACCAGCCATGACAAGCGTTAAAGAAATATCTCCTTGTTGTGGCTGGTGGGGTCACATGAATTGGCCAATTTGTATTTTCATTTTATAAATATATTCTATATAGTAGTATTGCAGTCTGAATTTCAAATATCTATTTATCTATAAATAAATAGATCTATAAATCTAAAAATACATCTTATATCTTTGTTTTTAGTTTGATTGCATGTATCGAAATTGTATCTATCTGCATATGTACCCCTAAAACTTCATGAGACCTTTGCGTACATACACTGCACCGCTGAGACAAGTTTCCACTTTTTCCAACAATTTCAGATGCCGTCAATACGAAGCAAAATTTTTTTCTCCCTAACACTGACTAGACCCATGATGTACATTATATGTCAAAAAAACCCAACAAAACTTTTTTTTCATCAATGTCGGGCAGACTCAGCAGCGTGATCAACGCACGACATTTACAATATTCCACACTTCTTTCTCGCCCGTACACGTTACCTAACTGTGAAACTCTGCGGACTTTTCCCCATTCCAGTCCAATATGCATTTGTGGCATAAACATATCTAATTACATAAACACATTTTTTTTCCACTGGAGGCGAGTGTTGTACATATTTAGAATTTTAATTTTTTTTCAACACTGTGGGGTTTTTTACATATTTTTGGCGACTGTTTTTCATTTTGTTTGCGAGCTATTAATACACGCCTTAACCTATAAACATTTTTTTAATCAATTTCCCATGTTTATTTACCCCCCCCCCATCGCCCCTCGCCTATAATTCAGCACAGGCTTATTCCAAAAATGGTCAACGCCACCTTTACACCTTTACAGCATAAGAAATAAAACATCTGAGGGCTTGATCTTCACCCCTTTTGGCCAGCGCTAATCTCATGTTGCCTCGCCGCGCACATCCTGCCGCGCGCTACCAAAGGGGCTATTATTTAATCATTTTAGTTAAACTTGTCATCTTGTCCTTTAAAAGGTTAGTCAAAACACAAGGTGCCGTAGGGTCAGGCTTAGTTATGTGACCTATTTTGCTACTAATATGTCTTGCCCCTCTGGGCATAGTGTACGCTGCCCACTCTGAGAAATGGGTCTGTTGTCTGCAATCCATTACCCAATGCGCAGCGGGCCGACTCGCAAGGAATATTCTGGGCTGTAGACGTGCAAATTATTGGGGACACATAGGGGGAAACGTTCTCACATTCCAAAAATGTAAAATCCATGAACTTTTACTGAGTTTGGTATAATTGCATAAATACACATATATACCTTCAGAAATAGAACACCGAGTCATTCAGCAGATAAGTATATATAAACGAGGGGAGACATATGGTAACCTAAAAACGTTTTTTTTTTTTTCAAAAATATAAATGATTTTGTTGATATTTTGAATTTATATATTTTTAAAAAAACAACAATTTTTTTATTCTTATTTTTTCTTTTTGCTTTATTTTAGTTATTAGCATTTATTTTTCATTCTAGACCTACACGAGGGACCCAAATTCTGTACAAAGAAAAACTCCAGCAAATAAAAAAATACACATTAGATATAATAAATGAAATGCATGAAGAGTTATTAATCTAGTCATTAGCGTGAGATGAGGACAAGGAGGAAAAACGAAAATAGGGATATGTAATAGTCAAAACACAAAAAATAGGTTTGTGCAAAAAAAAAAATCCCAACATGTCAAAGCTATGCCTCTTTATAAGTGTGGAACTTTTTCAAGCTTTTGGACTTGTGGAGTGCTGCCTTCATCTTTTTTGGATAGCTAGCTAGATAGATAATAGATAATATGTAGACAATAGATAGATAGATAGAGATATATAGATAGATAGATAGATAGATAGATAGATAGATAGATAGATAGATATGGGATAGATAGATGATAGATAGATAGAAAGATATGGGATAGATAAATGATAGATAGATAGATATGGAATAGATAGAGAGATAGGTAGGTAGATAAATAGATAATAGATAGATATGGGATAGATAGATAGATAGATAGATAGATAGATAGATAGATAGATATGGGATAGATAGAAGGATAGATAGATATGGGATAGATAGATAGTTAAATAAAAGATGGATAGATAATATAGATTGATAGATAATAGACAGATAGATGATAGATTGATAATAGATAGATAGATAGATATGGGATAGATAGATATGGGATAGATAGATAGATAGATAGATATGGAATAGATAGAGAGATAGATAGATAGATAGATAGATAGATAGATAATAGATAGATTTGGAATAGATAGAGAGATAGGTAGGTAGATAATAGATATGGGATAGATAGATAGATAGATAGATAGATAGATAGATAGATAGATAGATAGAAGGATAGATAGTTAAATAAAAGATAGATAGATAATATAGATTGATAGATAATAGACAGATGATGGATTGATAATAGATAGATAGATAGATAGATAGATAGATAGATAGATAGATAGATAGATAATAGATATGAGAGATAGAAAGATTTTTTTTTTGCATTTTCAATTGGAGATGTGCATGCTTTTTTTTCTTTTCGAGATAAAGTACCAATAGCTATATTTCTGCCAAATGCATTTTATATGTAAAAATGAATGAATTTATTAATTTTTCACAATTTTAGGTCTTAAGGAAAGCATAAAATAACAGTTACATTTTCTATTAAAACCTGTTTCATGTAAGCATCTTGTCTCTCAGTGATAATTTGCCCCTTAGTATTGGCATTTATCGTGCAGCAGTGTAGTCGTGGCTGCTTCCGTGCTTGTATTAGTTCAAAATCATTTCTTTGCTTTATCCTTTATTTCTTTTTATTGTATATTAAGAACTTTTCTGGTTTACTGTGCTTCAGTATTGCACTGAGTCTCTTATTTCGCATCGCTCCCCTTATCAGAGATGTGTGATCTCCACCTTGTGACAGATACTATTGCACCTTGCGAAAAACATTTTTTTTATCCATGTAGAAGGGAAAACAGCAAAAGAGGCAAAAATCACAATCGTGGATGGAACAGAAACGAACTGACGGCGGCTGAATGCTTTCGTCTTTAGAAAACTTCTGTTGCTGGAAGCATCTCTTGCTCTATCACTAAAAACATTTATGATTCTTTAGAAAAAAATGTTTTAAACAATTTCCAATCGTATACCTGACATTACAAGGTCACAAGTGTTATTATGGCTGGGGTGCGTCATCTTTAATTTTCTCAAAGTTGAGTGTGCTAGGTTTCAGATAAGTTACAAATATTACGTGGTGGTAACAACATGTCAGCGGCCGCTCATTTATTCCTGATTACCGGGACTTTGTTTTGCGTCATTTAGAATTTCGTGAAAGTTCCAGAATTCCAAACAATCACAGCCAATATAAGGAAAATACCTGTAATTGTAGCATCATGATTACTGGAGGAAACACTGGCTTCAGTTTTTGGAGAATGAAAAGTGTGAAAAATTGGGTAAGGCTATGTTACATAGCAGTTAAATCGGTTGAAAAATGAGTTAGGTCCATCAAGTTTAACCTTTCTCCATTAATTGTACATTTGTTCACACGTTGCTTGGGAGTAAAATAGCTGCAACAAAAAGCTGCTTTTGTTGGCTTTTTTGCTGCTTTTCTTGCTGCATTTTTCAGGATCCCAAAGTTCAGCTTTGCTTCCACCAAACAAGCATGAATAATGCAAAGTGTTAGAGCCAGCAATGCAAGACATACAGTAGGTAAAAAAGTATTTAGACAGCCACCAATTGTGCAAATTCTCTCACTTAAAAAGATGAGAGAGGCCTGTAATTGACATCAAAGGTAGACCACAACTTTGACAGCCAAAATGAGAAAACAAATCCAGAAAATCACCTTGTCTGATTTGGCAAGATTTATTTTGCAAATTATGGTGGAAAAATAAGTATTTGGTCACCTAAAAACATGCAAGATTTCTGGCTCTCACAGACCTGTAACTTCTTCTTTAAGAGGCTCCTCTGTCCTCCACTCATTACCTGTAGTAATGGCACCTGTTTGAACTTGTTATCAGTATAAAAGACACCTGTCAACAACCTCAAACAGTCACAATCCAAACTCCACTATGGTGAAGACCAAAGAGCTGTCAAAGGACACCAGAAACAAAATTGTAGCCCTTCACCAGGCTGGGAAGACTGAATCTGCAATAGGCAAGCGGCTTGGTGTGATTAAATCAACTGTGGGAGCAATAATTAGAAAATGGAAGCCATACAAGACCACTGATAATCTCCCTCGATCTGGGGCTCCACACAAGATCTCACCACGTGGGGTCAAAATGATCACAAGAACAGTGAGTAAAAATCCCAGAACCACAAGGAGAGACCTAGTGAATGACCTGCATAGAGCTGGGACCACCGTAACAAAGGCTACCATAAGTAACACACTATGCCACCAGAGACTCAGATCCTGCAGTGCCAGACCTATGCCCCTGTTTAAGCCAGTACATGTCCGGGCCCTTCTGAAGTTTGTTAGAGAGCATTTGGATTATCCAGAAGAGTATTGGGAGAATGTCATGTGGTCTGATGAACCAAAGTAGAACTGTTTGGTAGAAACAAAACTTGTCATGTTTGGAGGAAACAGGATGCTGAGTTGTATCCAAAGAACACCGTACCTACTGTGAAGCATGTGGGTGGCAACGTCATGCTTTGGGGCTGTTTCTCTGCAAAGGGACCAGGATGACTGATCCATGAACATGAAAGAAAGAATGAGGCCATGTATCATGAGATTTTGAGTGCAAAACTCCTTCCATCAGCAAGGGCATTGAAGATGAAATGTGGATGGGTCTTTCAGCATGATAATGATCCCAAGGACACCCCCAGGGCAATGAAGGAGTGGTTTTGTAAGAAGCATATCAAGGTCCTTGAGTAGCCTAGCCAGTCTCCAGATCTCAACTCCATAGAAAACCTTTGGAGGGATTTGAAAGTCCGTGTTGCCCAGCGACAGACCCAAAAGATCACTGCTCTAGAGGAGATCTGCATGGAGGAATGGGCCAACATGCCACCAATAGTGTGTTCCAACCTTGTGAAGACTTACAGAAAACGTTTGACCTCTGTCATTGCCAACAAAGGATATATAACAAAATATTGAGATGAACTTTTGTTAATGATCAAATATTTATTTTCCACCATAATTTGCAAACTAAATCTTGCCAAATCAGACAAAGTGATTTTCTGTATTTCTATTCTCATTTTGACAGTCATAGTAGTGGTCTACCTATGATGTCAATTGCAGGCCTCTCTTATCTTTTTAAGTTGGAGAACCTGCACAATTGGTGGCTGACTAAATACTTTTCTTCCCCACTGTATGTGACATCATAAAATAGCAAACTTGATCAAATTTTTTAGTGTAAAAAGATTTTTATGTTTGAAAAAATAGTGACTATTCTGAGGAAAAAAGTTAATGAGTTCATTAAAAAATACATAATTATAAACAGGGAGAGTTGAATTGGTCTGGAATAGTTTACCTAACACATTGGCAACGCATTTTGTAGTGAGAACAATGTTTAAATAATTGTTCTCTGAAACAATTGTACCTTCTAATTCCAGGTCTTTCTTTATCCCTCCACAGGTGGTCCTCGGCTCTTGGACAACTTTTCTGATAATTCTTTTCTCTCTTCTGTCAGAGATTTTGCCGGGAGCACCTGGTCGTGATGACTTACGATGAAATTATGTTCTTTCCACTTCTTGATTATATCCCCCATAGTGCTCACTGGAACCTTGAGTAGTTTAGAAATTCTTCTGCAACCTATGTCATCAGTATTTTTTGTAACAATAAGGTTGCAAAGGTCTTGAGATAGTACACTGGTTTTACCCAACATGAGATGTTTCTTGTGTGGCAGCTTGGTTTTGAGACACCTTTTTATATTCCATCAGTTGAACCAGCTGATATTATTTTTCAGTGTCAGAATTGCTTTCTAATTACTGATGGATTTCAGCTTGATAGATTTCAGACTTTCCATGTTTTTTTTCTACACCTCTCTTCATTTGTTCAATACTTTTTCCCTGTGTCATTTCTCATTATTACACATAACTTAATTTGTGGGCATCTATGGTTTGATTTATTTGCCTGTGTGGATTAGATGTGATGTTACCAAAATCTGGTGATACTTTCATGTCAATAGCACTTTTAGAAATATATGTGCTTAGAAAATTTGTGACGTATTCAAAATATCCTGCTTGGAGAAGAAAAGAACATGAAGGAGAGAGCAACGCATTATGTGAGCACAACCATAGGCTGCGAGAAGTAGAATTCTGATATGCCATGGACTTCCATAGCCCTCACCCTGGATGTGCCCCTATCCATCATCCCCACAGTCCCCATCCCTTTTCCCTACTGTACACTTGCTTTGGCAAAACTAATGTGTATTTGGTCCTGCCAATAAAACATTTATATTTATAGATAGATAGATAGATAGATAGATAGAAATAGAAAAATAAAAACAGCATCTTCCATACAAAAATATCTTACAAAGCCCCTCAGGTTATTACTGAAAACCGCTGCACATATAAACACAGTACCCGCAAACTGAGATTCTGGCTTTGGCTTTTATCCTGTCATGTGACAAGGCTCATTAAACGGTCGACATTGACTTCTAGGATTGCTATTTCCTATAGGTGGCACTAGAGGTCTAGTCCTCTTCCTCTCTGAAGAGACTTCCTTAAGTACCGAAAGAGATAGCAGAGGAAATTGCAGAACCACTAGCCAAAATCTTGGAAAGATCCTGAAAAACAGGAGAAGTCTCAGAAGACTGGAGAAGGGCAAATGTTGTCTCTATCTTCAAAAAAGGAAAGAAGATGGATCCAATAAATTACAGGCCAGTAAGCCTTACTTCTATACCAGGAAAGATCTATGAACAAATTATTAAACAGCATGTATGTAATAATACAGTAATTAACCAGAGCCTGCATGGGTTTGTAGCAAACAAGTCATGCCAGGCTACTCTAATTTCCTTCTATGATGGAATCACTGACTTGGTGGATCAGGGAAATGCGGTAGATATAGTGTATCTCAACTTCAGTAAAGCATTTGATAACGTATCTCATACTATCCTTATTGAACAAATGACCAAGTATGGGATTGACAAGGCTGCGGTTAGGTGGCTCATAACTGGCTCAGTGATCATACCCAAGAGTTTTAAAAAATGGTTAAACATCCAATTGTAAGACTGTTTCAAGTGGGGTACCACAAGGCTCTGTCCTGGCACCTGTGTTGTTCAACATTTTTATAAATTATCTAGATATGGGAACTGAAGGTAAACTAAACAAATTTGCAGACAAAGCAAATCTAGGAGGGATAGCTAACACTAAATAAGACATAGAAAGAATTCAGAAGGATCAAGATAAGCTTGAACAACGGGGAGTGACTAATAGAATGGTATTTAACAGGGAGAATTGCAAGATTCTACATCTGGGCAAGAAAAACGAAAATTACATCTACAGAATGGGAGGAATAGAACTAAGCAACAGTAAGTGTGAAAATGACTTAGGTATACTAATAGATCACAGACTGAACATGAGTCAACAGTGTTATGTAGCACCCTGCAGGGAAATGTGGTAGATATAGTATATCTCGACATCAGCAAAGCAATTAAGAGTAGCATAGAGTCTAGATCATGTGAAGTAATTATCTCCCTCCACTCCTCCTTGGTCAGGCCTCATCTGGAATACTGTGTCCAGTTCAGGGCACCACATTTTAAAAAAGACATTGAAAAACTGTAGCAAGTTCAGAGAAGAGCTACCAGGATGATGAGCGGACTGCAAGGAGGAGACTTAATAGCTGTCTACAAATACACGAATGGTCAAAATTGTTGGTACCCCTTGTTTGATGATAGAAAAACCCACAATGGTGACAGAAATAACTTGAATATGACAAAAGTAACAGTAAATCAAAGTTCTATGAAAATGAACATTGCTTTTCAACCATGCTTCCACAGAATTTAAAAAAAATAAAACTCATGAAATAGGCCTGGACAGAAATGATGGTACCCCTGAAAATAATGTGGCAATAAAGGGACATGTTAACGCTGGTTTCACATTTGCGTATCTGAGCGCAGCATTTGATCCGCATAGATCCGCATGCGTCATGTGTACATATCTTTAACATGGTGTACGTAGGAACATGCGTTTGTATGCGTTTGCTTGCGGATGCGTATGCATGCATCACTTCTCTGTGTGCGGCGAACGCAACGTGTTGCAATTTTTGAGGCGTCAAATATGCACAGCCATATGCATGCGGATGATTGCAGATGAAGTGCATCAAAGCAACGCATTACTGTCTATAGGAATGCATTGGTATGCAAGGACATGCGTACGCATGCGTTCGATACGCATGCGTTCTTAAGAATGAGCAGGTTCAGGAAGTGTTAAATAAAACATTGTTTTTATTTTTGTTGATAAAAATTCTTTTTTTCACAATCCCTGTCTACCTGCGTTTTATTTATTTAGACGTGTGTATTGTTAAGTTAAGTATTAACGGGTGTTACAGTCAAGGTGTTAAAGTTACAGTGAAGGTGTTATTATTAAAGTCAGCAAACATTACAGGTATATTTTACTTATTAGCGGCTTAAACCATTTCGTCTTGCCATGCCACACGTCCAATATCAGAAACAAAGTAGGCAGCAAATGTATCCCTCATTTGGGCAACTTCCACTGTAGTCTTCAGAGGGTGATCTTGGTAATCTTGCAATGTGGTAGCAACAGGTTCATCAAGTTCTAAGCTGGGTCGCTCTTTTGCCAGGATGTAATTGTACAGAACAACACACGCTTCACAACCTCATCAATTGTCTCAGTTTTTAGATTGATGGGTGTTCCCAAAATGCACCATTTAGATACCAGCAAACCAAAGGCACACTCCACAGTTCTTCGTGCCCTTGTCAGTCGGTAGTTGTAAATCCTTTTGGTGTGATTCAAGTCCCAACTTGAGTACGGTTTTATGAGGTTGGCACACATTTCAAACGCCTCATCCCCAACCACAACAAACAGCATTGGCTGTCCTTCAGTGTTCGGAAGAGGTTGTGGCTGTGTAAAATTGAAATTATTCCCATACAAACGTTGGCCCATGTCAGAGTTTTTGAAAGTCTGTGATTCATTTCCTTCTCCAAATGAGCCAACGTCCACAGCAACAAATCGACAGCATCTGCAATCGCCATGAGAACAGTACAAAAATATTTTTTGTAATTGAAATACTCGGATCCACTTCCAGCAGGTTTCCTAATCCGAATGCGTTTGCCGTCCACAGCCCCCAAACAGTTAGGAAAATTACAAATGTCCTGGAATTTTGCAGCATTTTCCAGCCAGAGTTCAGTTGTGGGTTGGGGGAGGAATTCTTCATGCAGTTGCACAGCGGCCCAAGAGGTAGGGGGGCCCCTTTCTATCTCCAAAACAGGTGCCATTTTACATTTTTAGGAGCTTTTGGGCTGTAAAGGGCCCATATATTGTTTTTGCACAGGGGCCCTTTTCTGTCTGTGTCCGCCAGTGGTCGCAGGTCATGGGTCTCGCAACTGGATAATGACCCAAAACACACAGGTAAAAACACCCAAGAATGACTAATAGGAAAGCACTGGACTATTCTGAAGTAGCCTTCTATGAGCCCTGACCTAAATCCTATTGAACATCTTTGGAAAGAGCTGAAACATGCCGTCTGGAAAAGGCAACCTTCAAATATGAGACAACTGGAGCAGTTTGCTCTTGAGGAGTGGGCCAAAATACCCGTCGAGAGGTGCAGAAGTCTCATTGACAGTTACAGGAATCGTTTCATTACAGTGCCTCAAAGGGTTGTGTAACAAAATATTTAAAATATTAAGTTTCTGTCAAGGGCCGATTTCATGAGTTTTATTTATTTTTTTTAATTCTGTGGAAGCATGGTTGAAAAGCAATGTCTGGCTTTCATTTGTTCATTTTCATAGATTTTTGATTTATTGTTACTTTTGTCAGATTCAAATTATTTCTGTCACCATTTTGGGTTTTTCTGTCATTAAACGAGGGGTACCAGCAATTTTGACCACGTGTGTATCTTTATGTCGCAGTGTAGAGGGATCATTATTATTCTCATTTGCACATGGAAACACGAAAAGCAATAATAATAATAATTTTTATTTATATAGCGCCAACATATTCCTCAGCACTTTACAATTAAGCGGGGACATGTACAGACAATAAATTCAATACAAGTTAAGACAATTTAAACAGTGACATTAGGAGTGAGGTCCCTGCTCGCAAGGTTACAATCTACAAGGAAATGGGGGGGGGGGACACAGTAGGTGAAAAGTGCTTGTTATTTCAGGTCTGGCAATTATAATAAATAGGGATTTTCATATAAAGCTGCATGATCCGATCATCAGCCCGTGTGTTTAAGTGCAATAGTCAAGTATCAAGTGCAGTTCTCGTGTGCATGGAGGGTGTGGAGACAGAGGAATAGTAGGGTGCAGATTCAGAATAATATTTGGAAGGAGGGAATAGGGCAAAGTTAGTTTACTGAGTAGTTGATGTCTTAGGCTTGTTTGAAGAGATGGGTTTTCAAAGCGCGCTTGAATAGGTCGGGGCTAGGTATCAGTTTGATCGTCTGGGGAAGTGCATTCCAGAGAGCTGGCGCAGCACGAGAGAAATCTTGGAGACGGAGGTGCGAGGTTCGGATTACGGGGGATGTTAGTCTTAGGTCATTTGTAGAACGGAGGGCATGTGTAGAGCGATAGACAGAGATGAGAGAGGAGATATAAGGCGGTGCAGAACTGTGGAGAGCTTTGTGGGTGAGAGAGATGAGTTTATACTGGACCCTGTAGCGAATAGGTAGCCAGTGTAATGACTGGCACAAGATGGAGGCGTCAGTGAAGCGGCTGGACAGAAATATGACCCTGGCTGCCGCATTCAAGATGGACTGGAGAGGAGAAAGTTTGGTAAGAGGGAGACCGATCAGAAGAGAGTTTCAGTAGTCCAGACGAGAATGAATAAGAGCCTTAGCAGTTTCAAAGGTGAGAAAAGGTCGGATTCTGGAGATGTTTTTAAGAAGCAGGTGACTAGAGCGAGTAAGTGATCGGATATAGGGAGTAAAGGAAAGTTTGGTGTCGAATATGACCCCAAGACAGCGGACGTGCTGCTGGAATGAAACTGAAAGTGAGAAGATACAGATTAGATATGAGTAAAAACTTTTTTCCAGTTAGGGTGATCAATGACTGGAACAGGCTGCCACGAGAGGTGGTGAGTTCTCCTTCAATGTAAGTCTTCAGAGGCTGGACAGACATCTGACTGAGATGGTTAAGTGAATCCAGCATTGAGCAGGGGGTTGGACACGATGTCCCTGGAGGTCCCTTCCAACTCTTCCAACCGGGAAGTATGTGACTAATGGGACATGGAAATCTGCAGATATGATGGGAATATTCACTCATTTGGTCATCTTACCATTTTGTGCATTTTGTTTATTTCAGCTGGAATATGAGGCATCCACAGATTGCTCAAGACTCCTGTTATGTCATCAGCAGAAGATCTGACTGTGAAGAGTCATAGCAGTCACATCTGAGCAGTTTGTGATCACTCTAACAAAGTAATTAAGTAGTCAAAATGACAGGATGGCTAAGTATCACCCACCTTCAGAAGTACTTTACTTATTTCTCTTCTTCTAAGAACCACTTTTTGGGAGACCCAGGATGGGGTGTGCTTTGTATGACAAGTTAGATTGTCTAGTTGCCTGCTGCCACCAGTAGGGGGAGCTCACTACATATAGGTGAATACAGCACAAATTAAAGTCCAAGGGAGCAGTATAAACTCATGTAAGCTAGCTCCCCCTGGTGGTGGACCGAAGCAACCTTTGCAGGAGACACGACTGCTCTGCCTGGAGGATCTCAGCCTATTTCAAGAGACTCTCATACAATCCCAGAGTATAGGCATGCTAGATTTTTATTACCTGGCGCCAAGGATATAACTTTAGTGGGTGCAATGGTTGCAGTCGCAACTGGGTCATAAAAGGTCCCTTTCATCCATATGAGAAGGGCAATACTATTAAAGACTCCTGATAGTTGGGGGCTCTGTTAGAGATTTTGCATTGGTGCCTATGATTTTGCCTCAAGATTATGGACTGTTTATGTATCTAGAATTTCCGAAATTAGGTGTAAAAGCAGCAGATAAATGGGTGGCTCACATTGGTAATTATGCCATATGATCAGGCGCGTTCTCCATTTTGAAATCTATGGAGGTGAAGCTGAGCATCTGGACCCACTTCTCCAATTCTGGCACCGTTCTCCTGATGGGACATTTATGGAATATCTAGATGTCCCAGATAGGAATATCCCTTTAAAGCTAAAAATGGATTACACATTTATGGCATACCACATAATATTCCATAAACGTCAAATAGATGAGGGTCCTTTCTCTATGAAGGGGGGTACCCCGATCTCTAAGATGGGAATATCCCTTTAAGCTTTTATATTGGAGGAATGGCATAACTAACTATTCCCTAATGTAATCTTACTATCTGAAAGATCCTGCAGAAAACAGGGTGACTGTGGGGATCTTATCGCAGAGACTTTGGGGTGACAGCAGGATAATCACCCCTAGGAGAGCTATTCCAGGAAGAACAACTGACGGGCCAGGGATATTCTGCAGGATGAGGGTCTTGTGATGGTGGGCTGCAGATAGCGATCACGGTACGGTATCTTTAGTGGGTAATTTGTAGCACAGATAACAGGCTGGCGTCCATGTTGCCTTCATTAGCACCATCCTCCCAGCATCTGCTGCTCCACGGCCGGTCCTGCCAGATGGGAGTTATTACACTAAATGGTGTATTAAGCGCAGCCCTGTTGGTGGTGCGGTTTATTGGAGGCGCTGGCGCAGGGTTGGATTTTGGCCAATACACAATTTTATTTTATTTTCGATTCCATAAAGTTTCATAGAAGCAGAATAGTTTTATATGGAATAAGTAACGCTATTAATATTCTCCTGCTCCCCCCCGACCCTTTTACACTATAAGCAGGGTCCTTGTTTTGTCTCTGCCCGATACACAGTGCCCCTCACCCTCACGCCGGAGGTGGTCGTTTTATGAAGGTGACATTTATGAAAATGTTATTTAAAGTAAAGCATCACCTCCAGAAAATACATAAACTATATACAGGTCCACATTAAACATGTATTCCTGTAACCCTTGCCTCCCCAATCCAGATCCCACTTGATTTAAGTCCTTATGTGCTCGTTCTTCCCCTATTACATCTGATGGTCTGGCACACCAGTAGTCCTCCACAATATTGTCCCCTGTGCAGGAAGTGTCCCACATGTGTAGGGGGTGGGGCTTTGTTTGTCTACAGGAAGTGGAGGCGGGGCTCTTTTTCTCTACAGGAAGTGGAGGCGGGGCTCTGTTTCTCTACAGGAAGTGGAGGCGGGGCTCTGTTTCTCTACAGGAAGTGGAGGTGGGGATCTGTTTCTCGCTAGGAAGAGGGGGTGAGGCTTTGTCTCTCTACAGGAAGTTGGGTGGGACTTTGATTCTATAAAGGAAGTGGGGGTGGAGCGTTAATATTTTATATGAGGTGGGGTGGAGCTTTGTTTCTCTAAAGAAGTGAGGGACGGTGTTTGTCTCTGCTCCACTCTCAAGTCTGTCAAGCAAGCATAGCAAACAGGTGGACTTTTCTTACAAGCTTTTGATAATGGCAAGAGCAAAGAGAATGTTGGTAAGAGAATGTTTCCACACTGATGGTGCTGGCAAAATGCTGTTCAAAATAGAACCACACATTCAAAACGAGTGGATGGCAAATTGCCGAGCTTGAGAATCAAGATAGTTCCTGGACATATTAGACTGGTATGTTCACCAAAAGCAAACTGTATCTTGTTGTGGGGGATGAGACCCCTCCCCATGTCTGACTACTTAGTTGCAATAGTGACTATTGACTGAAGCTTCTACATGGTAAAATTAGTGGAATGTGTGTTATCTCTGAACCCAGCCATTGCAGCAGAGTTTATGAGTGTCAGCTATGGATGCCAACTTTGCATGTTTGCATAAAAAAACCTAAAACCAACCAGTTCTTCCCCCTGACCTTCCTTGCAAAATTTGCACCTGTGCCCCCTACATGTTCTTCAGATGTATTGGCCCTTGTAGCATTCCAGATCTTGTGAAGACATACATGTTTGCCCTTTCATATAACAATGTCCCCCATCCTGTAATAATGCCCACCATCATGGGCCCCTTCGGGGTATAATGTCCTCTATCCTGGGCCTTTTCCTGGTATAATTCCCCCATTCTGAGCCCCTTCCAGGTATAATATCCCCCCATCCTGGTAAAATGTCTCCATCCTAGGCCCCATTCTGATATAATGTCACCCATCTGTGGTCCATTTCATTAATACATGTACCACATCTTGGTATAATGTCCCCATCCTGGGCTCCTTCCAGAAATATTGCCCCCCTCCTGGTATAGTATGCCCCATCCTGAGAGTCCACCAATAATAATCCTCTAAGGCTCTTCTCCATCAATTATAAAAAATAAAAGAAACGATTCTACTCACTTTCCTCTCGCCCTCATGACGTGCGACATCCTCTTCCATAGCCAACACCGAAGCAGGCAGCTCACTTCAGCATGCAAGCGAAAGTCACCATGTGACATCACTGCCATGCGCCGCCAGTGACTTGCACGCCAACATTAGTGAGAAGCCTCTGATTGATAGGCAGAGTACGGTGACCCTGCGGGGATCTTTGCCGCAATGCATCTCAGCTGAATGTTCCTCCTCGGTAGAACATACAAGTGATCACAGTACAGTTCTAGATGATTGTTTCTGATGGAGTCGTTCACTTTTCCCATCTTTTCCATCTGGCCCAGACCGACATGACAACTTCTTCTAGCCAGGATGCGTCTGCAGAGAATACAACAAAGACATATCTGACTTCTCACATTTCCTGCACCATCTCCATCTATCCCCAACCTGCACAAACTCCTCATCCTGCTGATGCCTAAATACTGAGCCGCTGCTGCCGTATGTGTCCCTGTTACTGCATCTGCTGTGTGGTACTGTGTGCCCTCCCACTGTGCTACATAATAGTGCCCACCACTGTGACCTCACATAATAATGCCCATTATGCCCCTTGCAAAGTAAAATGCCTCCTTTGTGAACTCCTAGATGGTAAAATTGTCCCGTAGAAAATATTAATTTGTATGTGTCCCTATTACTGCATCTACTGTGTGGTACTGTGTGCGTCTAGATGGTAAAACAACCCCCTAGAATATTGTAATGTCGTGTGCAAGTGCCATAGAAAACAGTGCCACCTTTGACAGTCACAATAACCTGTGTGCAGTGCACCTATAACAATAATACTTCTTAAGTGCCCACTTTACATTTAGTAGTGTCCCCGATGTACAACTCTCATATACACAGAATTGTGGGTTCACAACTCTCCTATACACAGTATGGTGGGCCCACAACTCCCTTATACACAGTATGGTGGGTCCACAGCTCCCCTATACACCGTAAAATTGTCCCACAGCTCCCCTATACACCGTATGATTGTCCCACAGCCCCCCTATACACAGTATGATTGGCCCACAGCTCCACTGTACACAGTATGGTGGGTCCACAGCTCCTCTATGCACAGTATGATTGGCCCACAGCTCCCCTATACACCGTATGATTGGCCCACAGCTCCCCTATACACAGTATGATTGGCCCACAGCTCCACTGTACACAGTAAGGTGGGTCCACAGCTCCTCTATGCACAGTATGATTGGCCCACAGCTCCCCTACACACCGTATGATTGGCCCACAGCTCCCCTATACACAGTATGATTGGCCCACAGCTCCACTGTACACAGTAAGGTGGGTCCACAGCTCCTCTATGCACAGTATGATTGGCCCACAGCTCCCCTATACACCGTATGATTGGCCCACAGCTCCCCTATACACAGTATGATTGGCCCACAGCTCCACTGTACACAGTAAGGTGGGTCCACAGCTCCTCTATGCACAGTATGATTGGCCCACAGCTCCCCTACACACCGTATGATTGGCCCACAGCTCCCCTATACACAGTATGATTGGCCCACAGCTCCACTGTACACAGTAAGGTGGGTCCACAGCTCCTCTATGCACAGTATGATTGGCCCACAGCTCCCCTATACACCATATGATTGGCCCACAGCTCCCCTATACACAGTATGATTGGCCTACAGCTCCACTGTACACAGTAAGGTGGGTCCACAGCTCCTCGATACACAGTATGGTGGGCCCATAGCTCCCCTATACACCTATGATTGTCCCACAGCTCCCCTATACACCGTATGATTGGCTCACAGCTCCACTGTACAAAGTAATGTGGGTCCACAGCTCTACTATACACAGTAAGGTGGGCCCACACTTTATGAGGCTCCCCTCACTATAGTCCCCAGACATGTCTCCCAAGTTGTATAATTAATGGTTCCCAAGCTGTATAATGGCCCTACATTAGCTCTCATGCTGTATAAAGTCCCCAACAATAGCCCCCACACTATATGAGGGACCCCCATACTGACGAGTCCTCTGGCAAAGTGTGGGTGGACCAGTGGGCTGATTGCACTGATGTCACACGCACTGGATGTGAGTCCCGGGGCGGCACGATGACGAACACTGTGCAGTTACTCTGACACCCTGTGCTTACGCCCGTGCCTTGTAGACTGCAGCCTTACAGTGACCTGCAGTCTACAGAGCAGTAGCGCTGGTAGATCGTGTCTCCTTACTATACCTCAGGGGTTACTATGCTGGTGTGCTGCGCTCACTGATATAGTTAAGGGAAGTGATAGCTCCATGTGAGCGTGGGTCTGGGGCGACCGCTCCCTCTGTCCCCCACTCCACAGTAGCTATGCTTTTGGGCAGAGCTGAGTGTGCCGATGTAGCAGAGTTGTGTGTATGTGTTTGTGTACACTGTGAGGGACAGCATACTGTATGTGGCGGGACTGTGTAAGAACACTATAATAATAAATGCGCTAAGCAGCTTCCGTCCGGTTGTAACGCAGCTTCTGTCCGGTTGTAACTTGGTGACTTCACATCCAGACAGAAGCTGCCTTTGGCGGTAGCACTGTGCCTCTTCTGTCCCCCGCACACTCCCCGACACCTTATACCTTCCTAACACACACCTTCCTCACCATGCCAGCCGTCACCACACACCTCTTGCCATGTTAACCCTCAACACACACTCCTCCTCAACACACACTCCTCCTCAACACACACTCCTCCTCAACACACACACCTCCTCAACACACACACCTCCTCAACACACACTCCTCCTCAACACACACACCTCCTCAACACACACACCTCCTCAACACACACTCCTCCTCAACACACACTCCTCCTCAACACACACTCCTCCTCAACACACACACCTCCTCAACACACACACCTCCTCAACACACACTCCTCCTCAACACACACACCTCCTCAACACACACTCCTCCTCAACACACACACCTCCTCAACACACACACCTCCTCAACACACACTCCTCCTCAACACACACACCTCCTCAACACACACTCCTCCTCAACACACACTCCTCCTCAACACACACTCCTCCTCAACACACACTCCTCAACACACACACCTCCTCAACACACACTCCTCCTCAACACACACACCTCCTCAACACACACTCCTCTCACCTTTCACCATCTCCACTCACGTCCCCCCCTCTTTCACTTCACATACGACCCTTTCACTCCGTCTCTCATACTCACGCCGTCATCGCCGCTGCTCCACGATCGCCGCCAGCATCGGCACGATCCCCGATATCTTCTTCCACCAGCGCCATCCTGGATCCAGACGTTGTCCACGCCGGCGACATGTTCTTGCGGCAACGCCATCTTGGATCGGCGAAATCCCGTGATTCTCAAGATGGCGTTGAAGATCACGGGATTTCGCCAATCCAAGATGGTGTCGCCGCAGAACATGTCACCGGCGTGGACGACGTTGGGATCCAAGATGGCATCAGCGAAATATCGCGAGTGAACAGGCAGAGAAGCAAGGCAACATGTCTGCACAGCAAGTCAGCGTGAGGTAAATGACGAAATTCCACGGGATCCAAGATGGCGTCGGTGAAATCTCACGAGATTTCGCTGACGCCATCTTGGATCCCGCGGAATTTCGTTATTTACCTCACGCCGACTTGCTGTGCGGACGTGTTGCCTTGCTCCTCTGCCTGTTCACTGCCGGTGTCTAATTACAGGGCCAATTTGCCTCTACCACTTCATAACTACTGCTGGGCAATTACACGGCCAATTTGCCTCGACTAGGAGGACACCAGTTTCTTCAAACGTTAAGCATAACTACAGGAGGACCCTGGAACAGCTAAAGAGATAGGCGGGATGGCTGTTCACCACATCTCCTTCTCAAGGTGTGCTGCTCACAGTGCCGTCCAACACATGGTCAGCGCTACATCACTATCCTCCCGATGCGATAGCATCGGGCCTTAATCTAGCACTGTATAGCGAGCACTGTGGGGACATGAAAAGTGCCATACTGTGTGTGAACACTAATGGCCCTTGCTAGTAGTATAGTTCTGTGTGGGCACATATAAAGGACTGGGCGAGTGTAGGGTACAGGCTCAGTGTGAAATAAACATTTCCAGTATCCTTTTCATATTTTTCAAATTTGGGAGTTTTATATGTAATTGTTATTGCTGTAAGGTTAAAAGTTCCACAACTCATTTTTAAATTCCATCCATATAAACCTCATTAGTCTCAGAGCTGCCCCCTGCTGGAGGAGAAAACATTTTTACTGCGCCTCTGAAAATGTGCTTATAGCTCTACACGCGCTCCCCTATCTCCTGTTCGCTGTGTCTCAAAGATCTCTCCACTGCCATCTACTGGAAAATATCGTGTATTGCACAGCTTGTTTTCTTTTTAAACTCATTACTGCAATCTACTGGAAAATATTGTGTTTTGCACGGCTTGATTTTTTTTTAACCTCTTTACAGCCATCTAGTGGACAAAATGACACGGCTTGTTTCTCCTTTGTAGCTCTTGACTGCCATCTGGTGGACAACATCTATTACTACACGCGTCGTCTTCTTTTAGATCGCTCCACTGCCATCAGGTGGACAGAAGTGATTACTGCAGTCATTTTCAGCCCGGTTACAGCCTCCATTCGTCGCACATCCGCTTCCGTTTCGGATTGGCACAGACTGAGCGCTGCAGGTGAGGGATGAAATGCTCTAATGTTTGGTTCTTGCAGAATGTTTTATGACTTGCTACCTGGAAATGTCATAATCGTTTGATTTCTAAACGGAGTAATGAGCAAAACTTAGCAAGATAAACGCTGCGACTTTGCCACACTGCTGTGTAGGTGGTGTTCGCTCGAGTTTGACGTCATGTTTTGTGTGATGACATCATGGTGGCTGGGAACTTTGTTGCATGTGGCTGCTCTGCTGTCACCAGCACTGTGCACCCTGAAACTGTAGGATGGTGGAGATGTAGCAGAGCTGGGTGTGTACTGTGCCCTGTCATGGGTGTCCACACATGGCGGACTTCAGTAGGCCCCTGTAATTGTGTTGCCTTAGGTGTCAGAAGGGGCCTCTCCCCAACATTTCCAGTCCCTTTAATACAGGGACAGTCGTAGTGCCTCCTTTTCTGTTACATATCTGACCGCTGCAGAGATGACCAGTATGTCACTGTTAGTCAGCGATTGGCTGCAGTGGTCAAGTGCGTCCACGCTGCAGGTGAGACCTATATCCTGTCAGTGGGATGACAGTACTATGGGGGATATATAGAACTAATTCCCGGTCCGTTGCCTCCCGTCAGATTGCGGCCGTTATCTCCCAGCATGCCTTTCCTCCACGGCTTTCGGAGGATAATATTTGAATACCAACCTCTGGTGGACGAGATCCTGGGTGCGGTGGGCATCCATGACCCTGAGCAAACGGAGGTACCACCGAGCGCTAGCAGGTAAGAGGTAGTCCCTTTATGGCAATGTAGCTTCATCTTTCCAAGATCCTGCTTGCTGTCAGTGACCGGAATCATTCACCTGTGACTGACGCCGATGTGTCAGATAAGTCCGGAATCCATTGGATCAGGACTGGGAGTTTTGTCTAGGACTTCCAAGGACAAGTAGGATGGTCCCGTTCACTGACTGCAAGCAGAGATATTGACAGTGTTGAGAATTTAAAATAAAACTAGACCCTATAAGATAAATGACCAGGAGCATTCCGGTGATAGGTAATGGGGGGACACATTTCCGGTGCACATCACACTTCCTGTCCTGCTTGTCCGCAGCTTCCTGACGACTCAGAACGACAAGTTTCTTGCTCTGACCGAGCTGCTGGCGAGACATTCCCAGTCTGCGTTCTACCGCGAGGGGATCAGTTACTCCCTCCTGAAGGTGGCGGAGCTGGGGCTGCTCCCTGCCGCCGAGATCCTCCTCCAGTGCGGCGCAGACCTCTGCTTCGAGGGTAAATATCTACATTTCAACACTTTCTATTAATGTGTTAATTATTCGTAGATATTCCAACTTTTCCTTACATCAGTCCCTGGTTGGCACCTGGTATGGCGGCCACCGGGCAGGTCAACCACCTGGAGTCCTGCATGTGAGAAATCTCACAATTCTCACATCGGCCACTGGGGCCTTTTATCCCCTTAGGCTGTGTGCACACGCTGCGGATTAGGTGCGGATTCATCCGCGCGGATTTTGTAAAATCCGCAGGTGAAACCGCAGGTCAAAATACCTGCGGTTTTACCTGCGGATTGCTCTGCGGTTTTGCCCTGCGGTTTTTCATCTCCTCAATGGAGGCGATGGCAAACCGCAGGAGAATCCGCAGAAAGAATTGACATGTCAATTCTTTCTGCGGATTGAAAACCGCGGAAAATTCCGCACCATCTGCATTGCGGTTTTTGATTCCCATAGGGAATCATGGTACTGTACACCGCAGCAAAAACTGCTGCGGGTCCGCAGCGGCCAAAACCGCTGTGGAACCGCAGCAAAATCCGCAGCGTGTGCACACAGCCTTAACCTCCGGAGCCTTGTTTTTCGTTTTTCGCTCCCCTCCTTCCCAGAGCCATAACTTTATTTTTCCGTCAATATATCCATGTGATGGCCTATTTTATGCTGGACGAGATGTACTTTTGAACGACACCATTGGTTTTACCATGTCATGTACTAGAAAACGGGAAAAAAAATTCCAAGTGCGGTGAAATTGCAAAAAAAAAAAAAAAAGTCCAATCCCACACTTGTTTTTTGTTTGGCTTTTTTGCTAGGTTCACTAAATGCTGAAACTGACATGCCACTATGATTCTCCAGGTGATAACGAGTTCATAGACACAAAACATGTCTAGGTTCTTTTTCTATCTAAGTAATGAAAAAAAATTCCAAAGTTTGCTAAAAAAAACGAGGGTTATTTTCCGAGACTCGTAGCGTCTCCATTTTTCATGATCTCGGGTTTATTTTTTGTGCGTCGAGCTGACGTTTTTAATGATACCATTTTGGTATAGATATAATGCAATGTCGCGGTGACCCAAAACCGTAATTTTGGTGTTTTGATATTTTTTCTCACTACGTCGTTTATCGATCAGGTTAATCCTTTTTTTTTTATTGAATGTGGCGATACCTAATATGTGTTTTTTTTTTTTTTTTTCTTTTGAATGGGGCGAAAGAGGGGTGATTTTTGAACTTTTTATATATATTTTTTTTTTTATATTTTTAAACTTTTGTTTTTTTATATACTTTTGGCATGTTTCAATAGTCTCCATGCGAGACTAGAAGCTGCCATAGCCTGATCGGCTCTGCCATATACAGGCAATGATCAGATCGCCTCTATGTAGAATTGCTGACTTACTATGAGCGCCGACCACTGGGTGGCGCTCACAGCAAGCCAGCACTGACAACAATAGAGGTCTCCAGGAGACCTCCGGTTGTCATGCCAACATCGGTGACCCAGTGTATGTATTTCCGGCATGATTGCTGGAAGCGCTTGTTAAATGCTGCTGTCAGAGTTAATAGCCACGGGTGGATTGCGATTCCACCCGCTGCTATTGTGGGCACATGTCAGCTGTTCAAAACAACTGACATGTCCCGGGAAAGATGTGGGCTCACCGCCGGAGTGGCATTTTTTTCCAGGTGGGGAAATTCTGTAATCTATGTAGAAACTTTACAGCGCCCCTGCAGGGGAGATGAGGCATTATTTAGATCACAAACTGAGTTCTATGGTAACTCTGTAATGCGCAGGTATCTGGGGTCCTCCAGAGTGAGGGATTCTTCTTGTAGCTGCCTGTCGTTCTGGATAATAGATGGGGGTCCCGATCTTAAGATTTAAAGGGACCTTTCTGATTCGAGTTCTGATTTTGGCAGATCCAGTGACATATTACACCCCTCTACACATCGCTGTCCTCCGGAACCGGCCCGACATGGTGGAGCTCCTGGTGCAGAGTGGTGCGGATATTAACAAGAGGGACAGGGTGAGATGCGTCCCCACTAGGAAGCCATTGCTATAATTGTCTGATATTAATGGGGTATTCCCATCTGTAGCGTCCTCTTCCCCCTCCAGCATTACTAGTTGAGCAGATCTCATATCTCTGCTTGCTTTATGTCCTTTGGTCCAGATTCATGAAAGTAGCCCCCTGGACCTGGCCAGCGAGGAGCTGGAGCGGCTGCCGTGTCTGCAGCGACTTCTTGACCTCGGAGCGGATGTGAATGCGGCAGACAAGAACGGTCAGTGATTGGCGCGGGTGCAGGTAATATGGTGCTCAGATTGGCAGACGAGTAGCATCCCCTCACCATTTCCTATTGCAGCTGCTTGGAAATGGACAATCCCTTTAAATTCGGCCCTATGTCTCTGTTGTCTTATTTCTTCCTTTTTTTCTGGATTGTGGCAGGTAAGACGGCGCTGCTCCATGCACTCGCCAGCAGCGACGGCGTCCAGATCCACAACACTGAAAATGTCCGGTTGCTGCTCGAAGGAGGTGAGAGACCCTCAAAGTCTGTGAGGGGCAAGAAATGAAACCTGGGGGCTGCTAGTAATTCCCAGATGTGAGAATGCGGCTCCCGGGTAGTAGTGACCTTTGGGATTGGTTGATATCATCCTGGCCGACACTTATCGGCTTCATCAGGAAATGTTATGTAACTCTGCTGGCTGTCAGTGAATGGAAACGTTCTTGATTTCATCCAGAGGCTTCAAATCCGGACTGTGCGGTCCATGGAGATTCGGGAGAGAATGCACAGATACATGGGGGGCCATGACCAGGACAAGTGTGGGTGCAAGCAAAAAATGTTTCCATTCACTGACGGCAAACAAATATTTTAAGAAACTACAATGACACTTTATGACCTTCTTGCATAATGAGGCTCCTCGGTGCCCCCTTTTCTCATCCATGAGATCTGAGTTGGGGGGGGGGGGGGGGGTCTCATCTTCAGGACCCTCCTCTTTTGTTCTAGAGGACCAAGCTTGTCTCTGGCTGGTATTGATTTTAGTGGTATTGGTGTAATGCTTCATGTCGCCTGTGGGGGCGCTGCAGGGAAATCGAACACTGCTAATTTTGTTACCACCGTTCATCGGAGGTGTTTAGCAGCTACATTTAGTGCTGGATTGTGGCTGCCGCGTCATCTCCACCTTTTACCTTCCAGGTGCCGACGTGAAGGCCATGACCAAGGATTGTGACACCGTCTTTTCCAGCATCATCTTCCTCCTGGGGGAGACTGTTGGGTCCGATAAGGACGAGGCAAAGCTCATTAACCGCTTTGTCTTCAGGGTTAGCCAGCTACTGCTGGCCCACGGCGCGGACCCCAGCGAGTGCCCGTCCCACGAGTCCCTCACTCACACCTGCCTGAAGGGCTTCAAGCTGCACTTTCCTCTCCTGCGTTTCCTTCTAGAATCCGGGGCGGCATACAACTGCTCCCAGCACGGTGCCACCTGCTGGTCCGGTTTTCATATTGTCTTTGACAGGCTTTGCACTTACCTGGGCGGCTGTGGGGACTGTGACTCTGCGGACCTGCTCGGAAAGGCCGAGGGTGTCCTGGAACTGATGGTGGCCCAGGCGCCCCAAATATCCCTGCCCAGGAACTTTGATATAAACACATCGGGCTGCGGCGGCCATGCTGACAGAGTAGCCGCCCTGCACCAGTCCCTGAAACTGTTGGAGCAGTCTCCCCCCACACTGAAGCATCTGTGCCGGGTCTACATTCGCCAGAGGCTCAGGCCATGGCCCCTGGATGTCAAAATCAAGTCCTTGCCCCTTCCAGACCGGCTCAAACTCTACCTCCTCGTCCACCACGTGGCCTCCTGTGAGGATGAGGTCGAGTGACGAACCACCGGGGCGTAGAGAAGACTCTACTCCATGTGTAGACCAAACCCACAGCAGCCGGAGCCGCTGCAGCCCGGAGGTCCCGTCCTCTCCCATGGAAGGTGACCCCCCCATATTAATGTCTGCATGCTTCCTTGTCCTCATCCAGACACAATGGGGGAATGTGGTATTGAGTTTAATAAAGGGCCGTGCAGGACAAAGTAGTGTGTCCACTTAAAGGGGAGGGAGAGACTATTTAATAGGCAAACATATTTAAAGGGGCTCTATGGCGCTGTTCGGGAGGTGACTGACATGTGTCTCCCAATGTGTCGGTAGCAGCAGAAGTAATGCAGCCGCGCTCACTGACGTCTGACACTTATTGTCCCGGCCAGTGATGGCGCTGCTCACCTTCGAGTGTAGTAGAGTCGGAGGACCTCTTTACAATAGAAGTCTACACTGTGTTTCTCCAACCGCTTGGATACTTCCACTTCCAGTATGTCTGCTGGTAAATAAACATGGATGCCTTCAACGGCACTTTTCTTGACTTAAATGCATATTTTTTTGGTCTAAAAATAGTTTCTGCAATTCAGTACCATAAGGAATTCTGCAGCGTTTGCCTGGTACAGCCTGTGTTGCACATTTATTGGCTGTAGAAGGAGTTAACAAAGAATCCATTAGTGAGCTAGTTTTGATTGGAGCGTATATACCTCGCCCTCAATCCTTATCCTTCTGATTTAGGACCAAGATAGCTCAGCTCAAGTTTGATGTGGTCATAAATTAGGGGTCTGACGCTTAGAACCCCGCTATCAGCTGCCCATTTCTTAGGGATCATGTGATATTACTACCCTCATTGCACTATTCTCACCGGCCGCAGTCTTATGCCGTTTTCAGCGGAGCTCGGGTCCTTTCCGGCATCACGTCTGTAACCGGTCGGCTCACTGTGTGGAGTGGAGGTGACTCTCTGTGGAAGCCTATGATGCTCAGAATCGGAATTTCTTGCCTTTCCTTAAAAAAACAAAACAAACAAACCTCTGCTCCACACAGCGACCACTGTGCGATTCGTCAGATCACGGGACGCCGGAGCACCACTGCAAACGGTAAAAGACTGCGACCGGTGACTGCGTTACACACATGATCCCCATCAAGGGGAAAAATAAAAATCACCAGTGTGTGGCTTTGAAGAGCAATGGTCCTAATGCCTACCTTAAAGGGATTGTCCATGACCTGTCCTCAAAATCAGATCCATGGGGGGCTCAGATCCATGGAACCCCATTGCTCAGTTGTTTGCAGCTGGCAGATGTGCAGTTTACAGAGACAGAGCACCCACAGCGCCATATGCCACGTAGTGGGCGGTCTCTGGTACTGCAGCTCAGCTCCCATTAATTTCAATAGGAGTGGAGGTTCTGTACTGGAGAACACTGTTCACATCCGGCCAGAGCTGTTCTGATATCCTAAGGATTGGTGAACAACCCCTTTAATATATTCGATTAGCAGATCGAGGGGGCAGGGGGTCTCTGAAATCCCCTCAAAGGGGATATCCAACAATGAAGGTTTATTTTTTTATCAATGCATGCTTAAAAAATATATATACCTACATTTTCTTATCACTCAAACCCCTTTAGGTCAGAGTGAAGATCTGATGTTTGGGGTACAGTCGGGTGTGAAGTTTAGGGGAAAAAAATTTTTTTACAAAAAAAAAAATAATTTATTTTCAAAATGTGTCACTCACTTCACGCTGGGACCGAATCCTCATACGACAGTATCTGACATGCAATGCGCCACACATACCAGCCAGCACAAGCAGCTCACCCCCAGAGGAGCCGCAGGACGGCCGGTGGGCCATACATTAATGAGCCGATGATATAAAATGACAACCCGCTCCTATGGTAAAAGGGGCAGCTTGAGGAAAACCATGGCTGCCTTAGGCCAAAAACCACCACAGGTTGGTATAGCAATACCATTCCTGGCCTTTGGACAATGGTGGTGCTGTGGGTGGAAGAAAAACATGTTTTTGTAATCCTGTACTGCCCCTAAACAAAAAAAAATTTAAAAAATGGTGACCTCCAGCTTGTAGTTGCCGGGTTCACCAACTTTCTTAATCACACAATTGTTTTTTTTGGCAATAACCTGCCCCAACAACGGACGTTCACAAAAAGGCCGGTATCACAAATGCGAGAAACTCTGACAAGTCTCGCATGTTAATATCCGGCACTCAGGAGCGGAGCGTGCAGCCGCATAGAAATACATGGAGCCACACGCTCCACTCCGGAGTGCCGGGTATTAACATGCGAGACTTGTCAGAGGTTCTCGCATGTGTGATCCCAGCCAAAGAGAGATCTGTTCAAGGGTTTTTCTCAAGCTGCTGTGCGAATTCATTATGCTGCGGTCCTGAGGGATAAAGATCATCTGCCCCAATAGGGCCATAATGGTGGTCACTCAAGTTTCCAGGACGCCTCAGTGGCCAATCTGCCTTACTGAGAATCAGAGTCAGAGGTGGGGGATTTACCTTGATAACACTCAACATCTTTCTACATTGCGCTAGTACCATCTCGTGCCCGCTTTGTGCCCACCTGGTGCATAGATTGGCGCATGCGCAGGGCATTTCCTCCAGTGTGGGCAGATCAATCATTTTGGTATGTGTCTACACATTCCTCACTCACTCTCCGCCCATCCCTCGCTCCCGACCATCAGGGCTGGCCCTACACGTTCCTCTCTCCCACCTGCCCATCAGGACTGATGCATGTGTAGAGTCAAATTTTCAGTCTAAACACGCTGCGCATGCGCCATCTTTTAGCTCCACCATGCAAGCGCCAAGTGACAGACCACTGACAGCGAGACACACCCAGCGGACACTTGACCCTTCTTTTACGGGTGGAAGGGTTTGTGGTGCTACAATTTATTGGATACAACTTTAGTAGGGTCATATATGGTGGGGGGAGAGGTTCCCTTTAAGACACAGCTGGCTTTGGTACAAATCTTGGGCAGTTTCTTGCCCTCCTCGATTACAGGTTCACATTTTATGGACTTAATGTTTTGTTTTTGGCGATGCCCACCAGCTGCCTCCGCTCAGACCTAATCCGTTACCTCTCAGCAGGGCCCTGGCATCCTGACGCAAGCTAGCTAGAGCTGACTTTTTGGCACAGCAGAACAGTGGAGAGGCCTCATTTCTAGAACAGTGGCCGTGGCGTTAGTTATCTCATGGCGATGGAATAGACATGATAGATCTCCTCGGGGAAGTTCTCCTGCCTCTCCTGAGCCAGGACAGAGAGGCCCGCTTGTTTGATGAGGCGACGGACAAGGTCCAAGTCCCTGCAGACGCTACTGTCCACTTCGTCCATGATGACGCCTTCCTGGGTCATGTTGTCCTTGATGACGATTATACCGTTCAGTCTCAGACCAGCTTTACATCGTGTTAAGAAATCCACTAAGTGACTGTCGGTCAAGTGTCCTGCGGTAGAAAAGAGAGACGCTGAAAGGAACGATCCGAGACAGTCTGGTTACTAGGGATATGCAGCTCAACAACCCCATGGAAAGCAATGGTTTCTAGGCAGTGCATCCCTAGCAACCAGACTGTCAACACTGACAAGCTGCTCCAGCCCAGATCATCTAGCATTTAATGACAGAGATCAGGGAAAGGCTGCGTATATGAGTCTCCCACAGTCCGTGCACGGACCATGATGTCACCATCAGTTGTGGGTCTCCGATCCCAAAGTCAACAGCTTAATATGTGCCCATCTGGCTGCCTGGTTCAGCTCAGGAGCCCCACGCCTGGCCCGTGCGTCATGGTCCGTTCTGACTGTAAAATTGCGGTAGTGTGAAACCGGTCGTGCCCTGCGGCCTCACCTATCACCCACTGGATCCAAATGACGTCGTAGTGATTGGCCTCGGGGACAAAGTCTTGTAAGCCGCAGCAATAGTACTCGCCAATCCTTTTCCCATCTTCCCCCAGGAAACTCTTTGCTTTGCTCAGGAACTCATCAGTGACGTCCACCATGTCTACACTTTTGAAGAGCGGCAGCAGGAGGCGTTTGGTGATCCGGCCGATCCCAGCACCGCAGTCTAAAGCGCAGGAGGTGCCGGTTTTGTGGGGACCGTCCTGTGTGACAGAAGACAGTCCTGAGATTAGGCATTCCCTCCAGAAGGGAGACGTTATTCATAGCGGGTCAGGAAGGAATGGTGGGGATCATTACCAATATGTGTACTCAGAGATTTCGGCATACAGTGTGTTAGGGGTTGCCCTACTGCCCCAGCCCTCAGATGGTCAATGCCTCCTTTTACTGGTGTCTTCTTTTAGAGATGGCCCAAAAAGAAAGATTTATCAAAGGAAGGAAACCGTCCCCAATAGTCACTAGACTCCAACTCTGATTTATCGAAGGCAACCATGTAAAGTTCCTAAGGGCAACAGATCCAAACATTATGAACACACTGGCGCGTGATCAAAAATGTTTGGAACCTGAACTGGCGGCCATATCAGTGGACATTTCCCACCAGAGTCCTGCAAACCTCCTACTCGTCACCCCGACACCTCTTGATTAGCAGGCTTGGCGCAACATCACGCCTACGATGACATGACACCAGGCCTGTTGGCAAGTAGGAAGGGATTCCCAGGGCTCTTGTGTGATGGGCAAGGACTACGACTGGAGCAGGGTCTTGTGAATCATGAACTCTAGTGAGTACACCCAGAGGAAATCTTGTAATGCAAAATCGCCCCCTTCTAGAAGGAACATCCTTCTCACTAACAGATTTTTGGCACCATCTGTTAAAGTGGTTGCCCACAACTGGACCACCCCAGCTTAATTAATGTTACGTCTTCCTCCAGGAACAGATGTGCTGAAGCGGGAGGTGACTAGCCATTGTGTTAGTTTTAACTGGGGTCCTAAATTGATTAATCAGGGGTTTTTCAGCAGTGGACAATCCCTTTAACCATTCCCATCCTGCATCATACACCTACAGCAATGGTGGCTGGGCAGAGATGGTACACCTTAGCCACCAGCAGCAAGGCCTAATAGACATTGGGGCCTTCATGAAGAAACTTACTGGCACCCAGTACTCATTAGTGGGGGCAATGGAGTTAAGAGGAAGCCCCCCATCTCTCGGCCTAACTGGGTAGATGATGTAGTCGCTGCTGACTTTGGCATCTAATGGGTCATAATGGCATAGTTTGGATCTAGATCCAGGACCCCAACGAAGGACATCAGGTCCGCCAGTGTGTATATTATACATATTACTCTTTTCTTCTGTTTCTTGGAAAATCTATTACAATCTGAGCTGAAGATTTAACCTTCACGCCCTCGTGTTGCTCCTCTGTGCCAGCTCCTGTCGCTGCTGATCCGGATTTCCAGATGGCTCTAATTATAGTGCCGGGATGTAGAGATTTTCAGCAGGAACTCTCGGGATACTCACTCGCAGGAATCTCTGCAGGAACTTTTTGGAGCCATTGATATCGATACTGGATATATGGCCGTATCCTCCCAACATGCCGTCCACCGTGGGGGGGACATTTTTCCAGTATTTTTCCGCTTTACAGTAAAACTGCGATTCATCTTCTACCAGGTCGGTGGCCATGATAGAAATAACTACAAAGATGGAAATTGAAATGTTAATTAATGCAAAAGAAAAAAAAAAAGCCGCCGCCCGCTTTGTGAGTGCAAATACCATATGACTGAGGTGACCGCTGGGAACGGCCGGGGTAGATGGATTCGGTGCCTTTCCCCGGCCTCCCTCCGTCCGTGCAGCTTTTCGCACCAAACTTTGTCACGGATTGGATTTCACTACAGACTCATGCGCTGCAGAGAACGGACGGTGACAGCCTGTTATGGAGGACGCCGGCGGTGCCAGGGAACAGTGCCTCTATTTTTAAGATTTGCCAGATTAACCCATTTGCTACCGGCCATGTGGCTCATGAGTGATATACAAAGTGACGTCATGAGGACCGGGGAGTGAATCTGCCATGACCTTATCAGGAGCGGCCTCGGGGCCACATCTGTTCAAGCACCCAATAGTCTTGAAAGCTCACTAAAAATAGTGATCCCCTCGCAGCTCCGCATTCACACATACCGACCATGTTACACGTCCAAGAATAACAACGGGTGCAGGCCAGAAAAAGAAAAAACACATGGAGAAGACAATCTCTGGGCCGAAAATAGAATATACCTACTAGAAAAAAAAAAGGCAATCACTTAGATAACAATTCCTTAGTTTTATATAGTCTTAGTTTAGAATCAGGAATAAATCACCCAAATTACGGCTGGGGACAAGGTTTATATCCAGCTTCTATTTGGGGTTTTTGATCTAAGAGCCCCCCATAAAAGACTTAGGACGTGCCCTGTACCCTCTGAACTAGAAGACCCCACACAAGGGTCAGGCACCAAGGGTTTGCACAAAGGAGGTGTTGGCCTAATGGGCACAAACCTCGGAGACTGAAAGAACGGTCTCATAGGTGACATAGGGGCTGTATAGAGGGGTGTACAAAATGTTAAATGCTCATCAAGTGGGTTCACCTTCACCCAGTGATTTTAAGGCAGCCCCCCCCACCCCTCCCCCGGTCCCTACTATCTATGGGGGTCATTCAATCTAGCAGACGCTCTGGAATTAATCAGGGGGTCCTTAGTCATTGGGGAAGGCATATTCGGGGGGATATCACTATATGGGGGCAAATATAGCTGTACAGGAGGAGGTATAATCAGGGGGGCAAATATCACAGGATAGAGGCAGGCATAAACGGGGAGGTGAGATATCACTGTATGAGGGCGGGTATAATCAGGGGGGTGCAGATGTCACTGTACGGGGCAGGTATAATTGGGGGTGCAGATGTCACTGTATGGGGCAGATATAATCAGGGGGTGCATATGCCACTGTATGGGGGCAGGTATAATCAGGGGGCAGATGTCACTGTATGGGGGCAGGTATAATCAGGGAGCAGATGTCACTGTATGGGGGCGGGTATAATCAGGGGGCAGGTATAATCTGGGGGTGCATATGCCACTGTATGGGGGCGGGTATAATCGGGCCAGATGTCACTGTATGGGGGCGGGTATAATCAGAATCAGGGGCCAGATGTCACTGTATGGGGGCGGGTATAATCAGGGGCCAGATGTCACTGTATGGGGGCAGGTATAATCAGGGGCCAGATGTCACTGTATGGGGGCAGGTATAATCAGGGGGCAGATGTCACTGTATGGGGGCGGGTATAATCAGGGGGTGCATATGCCACTGTATGGGGGAGGGTATAATCAGGGGGTGCATATGCCACTGTATGGGGGCGGGTATAATCAGGGGGTAGATGTCACTGTATGGGGGCGGGTATAATCAGAGGGCAGGTATAATCCGGGGGTGCATATGCCACTGTATGGGGGCGGGTATAATCAGGGGGCAGATGTCACTGTATGGGGGCGGGTATAATCAGGAGGCAGATGTCACTGTATGGGGGCGGGTATAATCAGGGGGCAGATGTCACTGTATGGGGGCGGGTATAATCAGGGGGTGCATATGCCACTGTATGGGGGCGGGTATAATCAGGGGGTGCATATGCCACTGTATGGGGGCGGGTATAATCAGGGGGTGCATATGCCACTGTATGGGGGCGGGTATAATCAGGGGGTGCATATGCCACTGTATGGGGGCGGGTATAATCAGGGGGTGCATATGCCACTGTATGGGGGCAGGTATAATCAGGGGGCAGATGTCACCGTATGGGGGCAGGTATAATCAGGAGGCAGATGTCACCGTATGGGGGCAGGTATAATCAGGAGGCAGATGTCACCGTATGGGGGCAGGTATAATCAGGAGACAGATGTCACCGTATGGGGGCAGGTATAATCAGGGGGCAGATGTCACCGTATGGGGCGGGTATAATCAGGAGACAGATGTCACTGTATGGGGGCAGGTATAATCGGGGCAGATGTCACCGTATGGGGGCGGGTATAATCAGGGGGCAGATGTCACCGTATGGGGGCGGGTATAATCAGGAGACAGATGTCACCGTATGGGGGCAGGTATAATCAGGGGGCAGATGTCACCGTATGGGGGCAGGTATAATCAGGGGGCAGATGTCACCGTATGGGGGCAGGTATAATCAGGAGGCAGATGTCACCGTATGGGGGCAGGTATAATCAGGAGGCAGATGTCACCGTATGGGGGCAGGTATAATCAGGAGGCAGATGTCACCGTATGGGGGCAGGTATAATCGGGGGGCAGGTGTCACCGTATGGGGGCAGGTATAATCAGGAGGCAGATGTCACCGTATGGGGGCAGGTATAATCAGGAGGCAGATGTCACCGTATGGGGGCAGGTATAATCGGGGGGCAGGTGTCACTGTATGGGGGCAGGTATAATCAGGAGACAGATGTCACCGTATGGGGGCAGGTATAATCGGGGGGCAGGTGTCACTGTATGGGGGGCAGGTATAATCGGGGGGCAGGTGTCACTGTATGGGGGGCAGGTATAATCGGGGGGCAGGTGTCACTGTATGGGGGGCAGGTATAATCGGGGGGCAGGTGTCACCGTATGGGGGGCAGGTATAATCGGGGGGCAGGTGTCACCGTATGGGGGGCAGGTATAATCGGGGGGCAGGTGTCACCGTATGGGGGCAGGTATAATCGGGGGGCAGGTGTCACTGTATGGGGGCAGGTATAATCAGGAGACAGATGTCACTGTATGGGGGCAGGTATAATCGGGGGGCAGGTGTCACTGTATGGGGGGCAGGTATAATCGGGGGGCAGGTGTCACTGTATGGGGGGCAGGTATAATCGGGGGGCAGGTGTCACTGTATGGGGGGCAGGTATAATCGGGGGGCAGGTGTCACCGTATGGGGGGCAGGTATAATCGGGGGGCAGGTGTCACCGTATGGGGGGCAGGTATAATCGGGGGGCAGGTGTCACCGTATGGGGGCAGGTATAATCAGGAGGCAGATGTCACCGTATGGGGGCAGGTATAATCGGGGGGCAGGTGTCACCGTATGGGGGGCAGGTGTCACTGTATGGGGGCAGGTATAATCAGGGGGCAGATGTCACCGTATGGGGGGCAGGTATAATCGGGGGGCAGGTGTCACTGTATGGGGGCAGGTATAATCGGGGATCAGACATGTCATTATCAGGGCAGATTCTGGCTCTGCTCCCCGTCACTCTGGTTATGTGACTGTTCGCAGCTGGCTATGACGCTGTGCTCGGTGTTCACCACTGTCTCCTTCCCCCGGACATTACACGCCCCACACGCCCGATACTCACTGACTACCCACCAGGACACGGCGCCGCCAGCTACAGCCACTGCTCGGTGCTAGAGGGCGCATGTGGAAGCCAAGTCCAGCACTCTTCCGGCCTGACAGCACGCTAGCCAATCAGTAGAGAGCAAAGCGAGCTCAACCAGTCACCATGAAAATGTTCTCACACCGACTAACCAATCAACTCAGTGATTCTGCTGGATAGACAGCTCCTATATCCAATCAGATCGCAGCCGGCAACTGAAGTCCTTATAAATGCAGTACAATGGCCTGGCTGGCAGTCAGTGCCGTGGGGAATGGGGATGAGCCTCGGTTACGCTTGTGTGCGCATGTAGTTACACTATATTATACTGTACTTATGCGACAGTCAGGAGTCAATAAGAGTCAATGAGACGTCATCCCTTGGCTCTGACCTGTCATTGTCACTACTGGTCATAATGTTGTGATATCGCCTTGAAATGCGCTGATATTCAGTTACATAACGGACAAGATTTCAGGCTTTTTTTTACATAATCATCACTTTTGTAGGTTTTGCTCCATTTTTTTTTTCGCCAGATGTCGGGGCTCAGTCTGGTGAAGAATTCTGGCACTACACTACCTACTGGAAACCTTCAGGGAGCGTCCCACAACCAGGGCCTGAATTGGGGCTCCCCATGGATGCCATTAACCTATGAAGGTCTTGCTTTTGCATCATGGGGGTGACATAGGGTCTCCCCTCCCCCATTTAACCATTTAGATGCTACGTTTTCTGTTCACCACAGCATATAAGGGGTTAAACAGCTGTGATTGGAGCTCGCTGACTTTGCAGAAGTTACTGGCTTGTGTTTGCTGTGTAAAACAGCCAGCACCCGCTTATATATGGGTATATTCAGCAGTCTATATACATTATATAGGGGATACTGTGATTATATGCAGCAGTAGCAGCCAGTATCACCTATATATTGTACTAGCTGAAGAGTCCGGCGCTGCCTGGGCATAGTAACTAACTGTGGTTAGTTATAGCAAATTATGATTATACTCCATCCCATAGGCCCGTGCCCATATACCCATCATACATATCCACGATCCCATAGGCCCGTGCCCATATACCCATCATACATATTCGCCATCCCATAGTCCCATGCCCATATACCCATCATACATATCCACGATCCCTATAGGCCCATGCCCATATACCCATCACACATCCTCCATCCCATAGTTCCATGCCCATATACCATCACACATCCTCCATCCCATAGTCCCATGCCCATAACCCATCATATATATTCGCCATCCCATAGTCGAGTGCCCATATACCCATCACACATCCTTCATCTCATAGTCCCATGCCCATATACCCATCATACATATCCTCCATCCCACAGTCCCGTGCCCATATACCCATCATACATATCTGCCATCCCATAGTCCTGTGCCCATATACCCGTCATACATATCCTCCATCCCATAGTCCAGTGCCCATATACCCATAATACATCCTCTGTCCCATAGTCCCGTGCCCATATACCCATCATACATATCCACCATCCCATAGGCCCGTGCCCATATACCCATCACACATCCTCCATCCCATAGTCCCATGTCCATATACCCATCACACATCCTCCATCCCATAGTCCCATGCCCATATCCCCATCATACACATCCTCCATCCCATAGTCCCATGCCCATATACCCATCACACATCCTCCATCCCATAGTCCCATGCCCATATACCCATCATACATATCCGCCATCCCATAGTCCCGTGCCCATATACCCATCACACATCCTCCATCCCATAGTCCCATGCCCATAACCCATCATATATATTCGCCATCCCATAGTCGAGTGCCCATATACCCATCACACATCCTTCATCTCATAGTCCCATGCCCATATATCCATCATACATATCCTCCATCCCACAGTCCCGTGCCCATATACCCATCATACATATCTGCCATCCCATAGTCCCGTGCCCATATACCCGTCATACATATCCTCCATCCCATAGTCCAGTGCCCATATACCCATCACACATCCTCCATCCCATTATGACATCATAATGAGCGGTGGGGCTTGAAACCTATGATTACATCAGCGTCGCCATGGCAACCATTATGATATCATAATGAGGGGCGGGGCTTGATACACACACACTTTTTCCCCCATTATGTAGATAGGGGCAAAATTGGTGAATTGGAACATGCAGGGTTAAAATTTCGCCTCACAACATAGCCTAGGACGCTCTTGGGGTCTAGACATGTGACTGTGCCAAATTTTGTGGCTGTAGCTGCGACGGTGCGGATGCCTATCCGTTGGCGCCTGAATGAAAAGGGACTGTATGGTAGGAGACCCAGGAAGACCTCACTTCTTACCCAGAGACATAAAAAAAGCCAGGCTGGAGTTTGCCAAAACTTACCTGAAAAAGCCTAAAACATTTTGGAAGAATGTTCTCTGGTCAGATGAGACAAAAGTAGAGCTTTTTGGGCAAAGGCATCAACATAGAGTTTACAGGAGAAAAAAAGAGGCATTCAAAGAAAAGAACACGGTCCCTACAGTCAAACATGGCGGAGGTTCCCTGATGATTTGGGGTTGCTTTGCTGCCCCTGGCACTGGACTGCTTGACCGTGTGCATGGCATTATGAAGTCTGAAGACTACCAACAAATTTTGCAGCATAATGTAGGGCCCAGTGTGAGAAAGCTGGGTCTCCCTCAGAGGTCATGGGTCTTCCAGCAGGACAATGACCCAAAACACACTTCAAAAAGCACTAGAAAATGGTTTGAGAGAAAGCACTGGAGACTTCTAAGGTGGCCAGCAATGAGTCCAGACCTGAATCCCATAGAACACCTGTGGAGAGATCTAAAAATGGCAGTTTGGAGAAGGCACCCTTCAAATATCAGGGACCTGGAGCAGTTTGCCAAAGAAGAATGGTCTAAAATTCCAGCAGAGCATTGTAAGAAACTCATTGATGGTTACCGGAAGCGGTTGGTCGCAGTTATTTTGGCTAAAGGTTGTGCAACCAATTATTAGGCTGAGGGTGCCAATACTTTTGTCTGGCCAATTTTTGGAGTTTTGTGTGAAATGATCAATGTTTTGCTTCATTGCTTCATTCTCTTTTGTGTTTTTTCATTTAAGACAAATTAAATGAAGATAATAATACCAAAGAATTTGTGTTTGCAATCATTTTCAGGAAGAAACTGAGTATTATCTGACAGAATTGCAGGGGTGTCAATACTTTTGGCCACAACTGTATAATATTAGGGAATTGTTTTGCAAGCAATTCTCTATTGTAACAATAGATCTAGAAAAATTCTCTGATCCTAACCTGCAAGCACTGGCAGCAAAATCTGCGGATGAATTGATTTTATTCTGTGACCTCCCGTCCTCCCTGGGACCGACGCTTTACATTATATTAGGAAATTGCTCAACATGCAATTCCATCCATGTAATACCACAGCGTCAATCTGTAATATTCGTTATGGCTGGTGATGAATAGGACTTGTGTATACAGCCGCTTAGTGCCAGAAATTCCAGAAATGGTGTAACCTGAAGCCAGTAATGCAGCGCTGGCAGTACTCGCATTTAACCCCTTACATGCCAATATACACTAACTTTTACCACTTTAAATGGCTCTTTACTTATGGGGAAGTGACTTGGCCCTTGCTTAGGCCCTAGAGTTAGAGGGTCTGGCTCTAGCAGCGATTGCGGTCATACCTGGTCTGCCCGGGTGTCAGAGTGGGGAACAAAGGTGCCGTTGTTGCACCTGAAGACATCGACACTATGAATGGCATGTGATGGGTGGCGGTACAGATTTTGCATCCGGACCCAGGAGTTTCTGCATCTCCACAGGAATTGCTATTCAGGCATTTCCCCAGTACCTTAGTATATATGCACGGAGCACAATCCTACAATTTCCTTGGGCCATATTTGCCTTGAGCAAATTTCCAAAGTAAAGTGAGTCTTCCTTGTACCTGGTCATTGTCCAAGAGCTGCAACCATGACAGCAGCATGAAACAATCACACCCCATAACCGACTGACTCACACCCACGGCAGAGAACGCACCTGAGCCAAAAGTGAAGCTGGACGGTACAAGAGGAGAGAGCACACAGACCGCTGGGTACAGAAAATGTGGGTCACCATGATGCTCCATATGTCGCTGTCATTAAAAGGGGATTCGTTATCCGGGTATGTATGCAAACATATAATAGGATATTACAACTGACCATGCTTGCATGTAGAGCCATTGGCGAGGGTCCATATACCTAAACTAACCCAACACACATATTCACCAAATCTCAGGCTGCATGAATATACTCTCACCATAGGGGGCGCTAGTGTAGAGGTCTCAACCAGGCCCTTTGCTCCTGAGGGACCTTTCCAAATGTGAACCGCAGCATTACATACGTATATATAACGTATAGAGCTCCGACACATCATTACTTGCTAGGAGTAGGGCCAAGACTTTTGCATTAAATGGCAGCTAAACTTTTTCATTTTTTGATATACTATATCTCTTTTTCACTACTATTGATTGGTGGAAGTATGATCACTGAAACCAATGGCAGAAGCAATCAAGCACTAGTATGGCGATATACCGGCACAATAGAAAGTCTGTGGGTCTTATTAAAATTGCATTGCAAAACTGTTAGGTCTAAACTGTCCAAAAAAGGACACCTTTAAAGGGATTTCATAGGTTTATAGAGATGAGGTGGGGGAGAGACACAGCAAGTATTAACAGGACCCCCATTCTAGTGAAGATTGGTCATCAACTACCTGGTAGAGGAGGTCTTTGTGCTAAACCTATGATCCATGGGTTAGCTTGCTTGTCCTTGTGTACTAATGCCTATGGAGTCAGGATACCTAATTGCCCAACAAGTTTGAGGATTCACCCAACTTGGGTTGGGTTCCTCTCGCCAAGTAAGCTGTCCTGCCTCTTTTGGTCTGTGGAGTGACAGATGCTTCAGGGGTCAGCAACCTGCAGCACTCAAGTTGTTGGGAAACTGTGACTCGAAGATGGCTCCAACAGTGCTGTCTTGGGTTTTCTTCCCCTGTTGTAGAATCAGCACTGCCATGAGGTCTGTCATCCATGCACATTCTTGTAGATGTCCCTTATAATGTGACAGGTGCAAAATAATGGCTAGGAGTGTTCTTCATGGTTCTAAATTAGTGTATCATATTCAAAGCTTGGTACTATGAACTTTGTGCATAGTAAAACTGGCCGGAGGTGATGCACTGGCCCGTAAATGTTTCCTGTTGGTCGAAAGACAAATATAACCCTGTAAATAAGACTTTTTCTTTCCCTTGAAGATAAAGTGTTGTGGTTGTGGTACCATGCGGCCAGAATGCTGTGAACGAGGGTAGGAAGACCCATCAAAAAAGAGATGTTGATGGATGTTCCCAGCAACAGCAGCAAAACATTAGATGGATTTTACAATGACCTTCGTCGGAAATATCCAGATGCTTTCACTCTTGCTGCTGACCTTGGCAGAAGAAATGGATCCTTACAGAAATTACCACGCCTGGAGAAGACGCCATCTCCAATCCTTGGATTTCCACCAAATTCTTCGAATGTGGCCTCTCCACAAAAATGGTCACCTGATAGTTTTCTTTCCAAGGTGAAATATCAGAAAACACATAACGAACAAAGGAAAGAAGTAGAAAAGCATCAGCAAAGTGGACATGCAGTCATTATCAAGGATCAAGCCATTCCTATGCCAACCTGGACCCGGAAAGATCACCTGGAAGCTCAAAATGGGGCATTGTTTCATCTTCCAACTCTACGCACCCAGATTGAACAAAACAAAGTTGAGTTGAAAAACAGGCTTAATCCACCCAAAAAGAAAGAGACCACCCAAAGTTCTGCAGTACAGATGAGCAATAGTGTTCAAGCAAAGACTTCCAGTGATTACATATGCTCAAAGTCCATCACTGATTACACCGCCACTCAGACCACTAGTGATCATAGTACCAGGAAGATCTCCAGAAATTGTTCTACAATAAAGTCTAACGATGATTACACCACCACTCAGACCACTAGTGATCACATCACCAGGAAGACCTCCAGAGATTGTTCTACAATAAAGTCTAACGATGATTACACCACCTCACAGACCACTAGTGATCACATCACAGGGAAGACCTCTAGAGATTGTACTACAACAAAACCCACCAATGATCACAATGCCACAAAACCCACCAAGGATTATATCATTAACACAGAAGCCATCAGAGATTATACCAACACACAGACCATTACTGATTACACAAAAATCATAAATGATTATACCACCACAAAACCCACCAATGATTACACCACCGCACAGACCATCAGAAATTACACAACCATAAAGCTCACCAAAGATTACACCAGCACAAAACCCATGAAAGATTATACCCCTAAGACCATCAATGATAACCCCACCGCACAGACTGTCAGAGATTACACAACAGCAAAGCTGGCCAGAGAACACCCCAACACAAATTCCACCAATGAATATACCACCACCACAAAAATCAGCAAGGATTACACCACCATGGAGACCATTTATGATTACACTACCACAAAGTCTACCACGGAGTTCCCCACCACTGGAGAAAGTACCTCATCACGAAAAAACGTTTCTGGAATGAAGTCAGATCCATTAGGCACCATCATGAAAGAACTATTACCCAACAAGCCTATTCGATTGATGAAGGACCTGCCTAATACCACAAATAGGTTGCCCAATACTGGTAACAGTTTCTATTACAAATACTTTATTTGTGTACTTTGTTATAGTTTGCTTATACTAAGTGATGTTACCTTTGTGCCTTTCTGAATATTTTTACCTCTTCAATCACTCACAATATAAGTAAAGACTCACTCAGACACTGAGATACAGGGTAGCCGATAAGACAACTTTTTGAGTCTTTTTATAAAAACTTTGAATCACTTGAAATGTTCAGAAATGTAAGTTAAGGATCAGGCATTGTCCGATAGCTGATTCCACCTATAAAAAAATATTTTCTTCCTTTTGTTGGTGGTGGTGGGGGGGTGATATTGCTTAGTATTCTCAGGGGACCCGCTCTCTCCACAGAGAGAGTTAGCACCTTTCATGGCACAACATTAGTGAAGGCACTCTCATGGGTGACTATACGGAATAACCGTTTGCTGGATTAAATCCACTGGAAAACTGTGGGAAGAAGCTAGGTTTCCTTATGTTACTACATATACTCAAGTACACCACAACCTTTTTTTGTTTTGGTGTAGTAGGCCCTGGCTGACAGAGAATGTCTATCAAGGAGGTCTATGACTTGGGTGACCCCACAGATTCCACAAACGATAGGCTAGTGTTGTTTAGTTATGAACCGGTTTGACATTGTATCTCCACAAACATTAAGTGTGAAGACTAAGGTGATTTTTTGGGGGCAACATGGCCCACACAAGTATCATAGATCATCTGTTCTCTTCTTTTAGGTGGCTGCATTTCAGACAGTGACTCTGGAGTCTCCGTTTGCTCACCCATGAAAATATTTAGGTAAATTATAATGTATGATATTACAAAATCTGTAGACTTCTACAAAAATCAGAGCTCAGCAACATGGCATTCACACACAAAGACGACATTCACCAATCATCGTACCATTCTGAATGAATAGTGAGGTGTCACATTACAGAAGATGACATTGTGAGGCCTATGAAATGGGCCAGTCCACTTTGCGTCTTCCTTATTTTATACATTAGTGTTATATTTTCCACTTTGTATGACCAACGAGAACAATGGGATCCAATGTAGAGATCTGAATTAACTTAATTGGGGAAGTGCTTCTTCTAGTCAGGCCAGAAAGCACAAACGGTATGTGTTCAATCATTGATGCTCTATCCACAAGTGAGTGGACGTCTCAAACAGGATTCTCCCTTTATGGCAAGTCAGTGCTTCAGTTTCCCAAATCCTTAGGTACCAGAAAAGGGATGTAATTACTTTTCACGTTAGACAGCAAAAGGGCTAGGAGCATGCTTTGGGTAAGGGATCATAACTGCACGAGTACTTGATTGCCAAAGGAAGAAGACGATCATAGGCAATCATCAGGTCGTGTAGGTGGTGGCCTTCAGCATGACAGTCAGACTAAAAGGTGTGAACTGGCCAAGTACGACCTGTGACCCATAGCAAAGACTTCGGTGATATAAGAGGCCAGAAAATGCTCTTCCATACCATTGCCAGTTTTAGATGGAGATGGGTCGCCCTCCCAGGGCTGTGGGGTACTCGGTAGCGGGCCGGTGTCAGCAGGATGTGTCACAGCGGCGGTGACCCGGTCTGTGGCCCTGGGCGCCCAAGTAATGGGGAAATTGAAATGGTGGAATGTGGTTAAATGAATAGTTCGTGATGCCACCTGTGGTGTTCGGCAAGTGAGATGTTAAGCCGACGCTGCATGCAGATCCTCTGGGACTGGTGGTGTGTTGCAGCCAAGATGGTGAAGCTCCCCACAGGTGGAGATGTAGTCCCAGGGCAGTGTAGATGTAGGGTTAGAGGACAGGCACATGCGGTATAGAAGCTGGTACCCAGATGTAGTGGTACAGGGTGTGTTGGCGCAGGAATAAATGGAGGACGCCAGGGCTTGTAGTTCCAAAGCTTTACTCACAGTCTGTGGTACACACCGGTGCCTGCCTCCGTGCTGTGTCCTCCGGGTCAGGGACTTAGTCAACCTCCAGGTCAAATGGAATGCTCCCTTCCAACACTCCACCAACGTGTGCCTTTCTGAACGTCTCCTCTTATAGCGCCTTTGGTGTGAAGTACTCCTAGTACTGAGTTACACTGGAGTTCCTCCTGACAGATATTTCCAAGAACTATACTTGAACTGCAGACAGCTGTAGCCTGCTTCGGGGACCCCTTGCTCCTGAGTCCCGGCTCACTATCAAGGTTGCTGTTGTGTCCCAAGTCTGAGATGGGAGTAGTGCCTTTACAGCCCACTACTCCTCCGGTGTCTGCTGCACGATCATTAGTATCCATACAACCTCGGTTACCGGGCCCCGGCCTTGCGCTTAGAACTTCTAGGCAGGGTTCTCTCCTAATCCACGTCCTCTGTTCTCTTTGACTCCTACGCTCCATACTAGTCTTTCCTTCTTATGGAAGATCAGGTTTCTGTTCAGTGTCTTTCTCCTTCTTTCCTTTCCCGTGCCAGCAGACCCAGGTCACTGAGACCTGCTGCAGCACCTCCTTCCTCCATCCCTTTCCAAGGGATCTTCTCTCCTCTCTCACTGACTGACCGACTGACCTGAAATTCTAAACCTTCCCGCTCTTTTATGTATTCTAACTCCACCTGCCTCCCAGCAGGTTTCGTGTTCCAAGCAGGGAGCCACCAAAGGTGCTCTGCTACACTCCAAGCAGGGAGCCGCAATGTGGCTATGCTGAACTACTCTGTTGGAGCGTGGTCAGGAGCCTCCAACTCACCTGGATGGTGGGGCACCATACCTCAGGAGGAGGTGCAGTACCTCTGTGGCAACTGAATCCTCAGGGGCGGCACAGAGAAGTCTTCTATACCTAAGAAGTTACACTTAACCAACAGACAAGTTAATAAAATCTAGATGGGATCAAGTTCCTTCATTGTTCTATAAAGTGTGTCCCTTGTTATCCGATTTTTGCTAAGCAATGTAGTTTCTCCTAAGAGAGCATTTCCCACGTATGGAGGACATGCTTTTCTGTAGAAACCTACAGGAGAGAAATGGGATGTTGGAGAAATACAGTCAGTAAATACCGTATGGGATCAGATTTTTTGATTTTCCTGACTCAAATACTAATTTACGCAGGGATTATGGTCAAAACCACTCATCCTTGGCTCAACATCCTTGGTTCAGTCTCTGCTACTGATATTGAACCAAGTCCAGAATGTCTCAGGACTGCATGCTTGCCCCTCCTGGGCACAGCACTGGCTTTAGCCTTGGATGAAGTTGGCTGGTCTCATAAATTAGGGTCATTTGACTGCATTGAAGGAGGGTTATATTATGTATATGCTGGGTGGTAAAAGTAGACAGGTAGATGTTCCACTAATGCTTCTGTTTATCATCCATGCTCAGCGCCTTCCATTCTGGGCTGGCAGTCCAATAGGAAGAAGTCCAGTCAACATTTTGACCCATTGAGCAAAATTGGGGGCAGATTTCTCTCCACAGTTGTTGGACTCCTCTAATTACACATTGGTATAATATCCTATTATATATACTGTATATATATAAATGAGTATGTGTATGTATCAGCCACGCCCACTCCACATAGCAACCAATCACTAAGCATCTTTCATTTCACCAGAGCTGTTTAAAAGAAGCTGAGCTGTGATTGGTAGCTATGAGCAACAGTTTTCCTTGTAGACAGTTGTGGAAACTGAGGCCTATTATTCTTATCATTTCTATGGTGTTATCGTGCCGACACAGATCACCCTCTGACACAGACTGCAGGGGGAAGCCCAGTATCACATAGAATAGGATTAGACACATGGCTTAGCAGACAGTATCACACAGGATAGGATTAGAAACATGATTCAGTATACAGCATCACACAGTAGAGAATTAGATACACAGCTCAGCAGGCAGTATCACACAGGATAAGATTAGACACACGGCTCAGTATGCAGTATCACACAGGATATGATTAGATACACAGCTCAGCAGACAGTATCACACAGGTTAGGATTAGATACACTGCTCAGCACACAGTATCACACAAGATAGTATTAGATACACAGCCCAGTATTACACAGGATAGGATTAGATACACGGCTCAGTATACAGTATCACACAGGAGAGGATACACTTAGTATGCAGTATCACAAAGGATAAGATTAGACACATGGCTCAGTACGCAGTATCACACAGGATAAGATTAGATACACAGCTCAGCAGACAGTATCACACAGGACAGGATTTGATACACAGCTCAGCAGAAAGTATCACACAGGAGAGGATTAGGTACACGGCTCAGCAGTCAGTATCACACAGAATAGGATTAGATACACGGCTGAGCAGTCAGTAACACGATAGGATTAGATACACAGCTCAGCAGAAAGTATCACACAGGAGAGGATTAGGTACACAGCTCAGCAGACATTATCACACAGGATAGGGTTAGATACACAGCTCAGAAACAGGATGTGCCAAAGGAGAGGACATTTTCATTCCAAAAATTCCACTTATTCCATCTGATTTGCATTTTGATTTTAAACGCCTCCAGTTTCCACTTTGAATGGCATTTGCAATGTCCATTAACAATGCTCAGGGACAGTTCTTGAAATTAGTAGGGATCGATTTCCAATCTCCATGCTTTTCCCATGGTCACCTTTACGTGATCTGTTCAAGAGTTGGAACTGCCAAAAATCTGTTCATCTTTGCACTGAAAGGAAAAACCAAAAATGTTGTTTATCAAAAGGCTCTTGAATGAGTTGAAAATAATAATAATAATCGTTTAGTTAATTTGTGTTGCAAATCTGTAGTGTTGAATATATGATGTGAAATGTTTTTATGCGCAATATAATCATTATAATTTGTTATAACTAACCACAGTTGGTTACTATGCCCGGGCAACGCCGGGCTCTTCAGCTAGTATATAATAACACCTCCTTTAACAAAGTATCCCATTTTTAGATTCTACCTGTGGACTTTGGGTCTTTTCTTCCTGGACAATAGTTGAATGTGACCTCCAGAGCTTTCTCAGAAGTTCAAAGTCTTTACCCGTGTCTACATTTCAGGCACATCCTGGACATTTGCATAATATTGCACAGAACCAAGGCAAGGCCAATAATAAGAAATGGAATGAGGACTTGCTCTAATGCATGGATGTCGCCGGGAAATGCTTGATGTGCATTAAAAATGTGCTGACTCTCGAGATGTCTGTAAAGTTCATAAATGACACCAAGTCCCATTCTGTGCAATAATATTTGCACCACGCTATTAAAAAAATGGAATTTATATGTGACCAACAAAATTATCCTGTGATGAATGTATATACTGCAGAGGAAATTGTAGGAGGGCATTTCATATGTGAAAGTGGCGATTATTTATCGCCGGAAAATACAGGCATACTAAAGGCTAAGATTGTGGGCTATCAGGGTCGCCGCCTATCACATATCATTTTTGGGCTTCATTAGAGGATGCAGTACCAAGCTAGTACAGTGGGGGAAATAAGCATTTGATACACTGCCAATTTCACAAGTTTTCCCACCTACAAAGAATGGAGAGGTCAGTAATATTTATTGTAGGTACACTTCAACTATGAGAGACAGAAATCTAAAAATAAAATCCAGAAAATCACACTGTATGATTTTTACATAATTTGCATTTTATTGAAATAAGTATTTGATACAATAGAAAAATAGAACTTAATATTTGGTCCAGAAACCTTTGTTTGTAATTACAGAGGTCATATGTTTACTGTAGTTCTTGACCAAGTGTGCACACACTGCAGTGGGGATTTTGGTCCCCTCCTCCATACAGATCTTCTGCAGATCTTTCAGGTTTCGGGTCTGTTGCTGGGAAACATTGAGTTTCAGCTCCTCCAAAGATTATCTATTGGGATCAGGTCTGGAGACTGGCTAGGCCACTCCAGGACCTTGAAATGCTTCTTACAGAGTCACTCCTTAGTTGCCCTGGCTGTGTGTTTCGGGTCATTGTCATGCTGGAAGACCCAGCCATGACCCATCTTCAATGCTCTTACTGAGGTAAGGACATTGTTTGCCAAATCTCACGATACTTGACCCCATCCATCCTCCCTACAATATAGTACAGTCATCCTGCCCTCTTTGGAGAACAGCACCCCCACAGTCTGATATTTTTCCCACCATGCCTCATGGTTGGTAGGGTGTTCTTGGGGTTGTACTCATCCTTCTTCCTTCTCCTAACACAGCGAGTGGAATTGTTACCAAAACTGGCCTGGACATGTGAAGGCATTATCAGTGGGACCTTGTGTGCCATGCAGGATTTTAATCCATGCCGGCATAGTGTGTTGCTAACAGTAACTAACTCACTTCAGGTCATTGCCAGGTCCTCCAGTGTAGTTCTGGGCTAATTCCTTACCTTTCTCAGAGTCATCCTTACCCCATGAGGCCAGATCTTGCATGGAGCCCCAGACTGAGGAAGACAGACTTTGATCTTGTGTTTCTTCCATTTTCTAATTTTGCCAACAGTTGCCTTCTCACCAAGCTCCTTGCCTATTGACCTGCAGCCCATCCCAGCCTTGTGCAGGTCTACAATTTTATCCCTGGTGTCCTCAGACAGATCTTTGGTCTTGGCCATGGTGGCGAGGTTGGAGTGTGGTTGATTGATTGTGTGTACAGGTTTCTTTTATTCAGGTAACAAGTTCAAACAGGTGCAATAGATACAGGCAATTAGTTTCAGAGTAGGAAGCTTCTTAAAGAAAAACTAACAGGTCTGTGAGAGCCAGAATTCTTGCTGGTTGGTAGGTGATCAAATACTTATTTCATGCAACAAAATGCAAACTAATTATGTAAAAATAATACAATGTGATTTTCTGTTTTTTTTTTATTTTTAGATTTTGTCCTCTCACAGTTGAAGTGTACCTACGATACAAATTACGGACCTCTCCATTCTTTTTAGGTGGGAAAACTTGTGAAATCAGCAGTGTATCAAATACTTATTTCCCCCCACTGTTTATAAGAGGTGGCTGGTTAACTGCCTTTTGGGAGCAACTAGATAGGCAAGCTCCAATTAAAGAGTCTTAGACCTACCACATTTTCCAGCTACACAGCCCCCTCCTTAGTCCAGGTGATAGACCCTGGTATTGACAAAATACTAGGACCAAAGCACAATGTAACCAGTAGGGTAAACTAATCACAAGCTGCTGGTGTGTTCATGGAACAGAATTACACCTACATTTTTTCCAGCCATAAAACAGCCGAGTACACATATGATTCAACACATTGTCACCTTAGAGGTCCCATATGGCCAGCCTGGAAATAGGCATATTTAAAGATTTAGCGGAGGTATCATGCTGCTGCCGCATACAGTGAAGCCTGGTGGTAGACCCGTCACTCAGTGACATCACTGCTTCAGGTGCAGTGACATGATCAGTTCTGGTTTATGCCAGGCTCGGTCTAGAAGAGCCACCATATTACTTTTACCATAGCATATTGTTCCCCTTGTCACGTGAAGCCCTGAAGTATAGTATATGTTCTGTGCAAGCAAAGCATTAAAGTTGTACAATATTGATAGACTATACATGAATAAAGCCAAAATAATTGGAAGTATGCCATGTCTTGGTGACATGATTAACATTGCAATATTTTCCTATCTTTGAAAGGCCAAAACTAAGAAGCCCGCAAGCTCCTCCAGCGTCACGTGACATTATCAAAAAATTCTCCACCAAATCCAAAAGAAGTTCTGATCCCGTGAAGGCCGACCACTCCTTAGTGCGCGGGAATGTGTAAGTTCTTATTTAGGACGTTATATATTTTAGGCTGTGTTCACTCAGGATTGACGTCAGTTGCCTAAGCTGGTCTATGCCATTGAGGTATGGACTCCATGAGACTTCTGAAGGCGTAGTGTGGCACGCTTTACTCCTGTAAGTGGCTCAGTGCGGGTTCCATGAATCTGATTTGTTTTTCCGGCAGATCCCACAGATGCTCAAACAGATTGAGATGTTATGATTGAGTCACCATAGGAGGCAAAAACAGAAATGCTAGCTAAGTCCAGAAAACCAGAGAAGTTGGCAGCTATCGGATTGCAGACCCCTGAACCTATCAACACAACTAGCAGTAGCCGTGGGGGGTTCCTACGATGCCCTAGACCCCTCGATCACAGCCGGAGAATAAAATAGGCCTAAAGAAAGAAAGGGGAAATCTAAACTGCCCCAGAGCAGACCCCAAAGCAATAGGCAGCCCCCAACATATAAAGACGGTGAAGCAAGATGAAAACACTAACACAGACAGAAAGATAGACTGAGCAAAGACGGGGCCCCAGCTAACTAGATAGAAAAGGACAGGAAGGTTGCTGTCTGCAATCCGTGAAAAACCCTATGAAAATAAGAGCCAACAGACTGACAGTGAAAAAGGCCCTGAAGACGCTAGGCTTCAAAAAGCTATGTCAGTACTCAGGAATATTCTGAAGACAGAGCAACAGGCAAAAGGAGATTCAGCTCACCCCAGCAGGGAATGGCAGAATCCAGAAAAGCAAGGAAAACAAAAACAAAACACAAATGCAACAGGCAAAGCAAAAATCTTAGCTTTAGAGGAGCAGGAATCAGACTGGTGTCCTAGAAGTTCACAGAGAACCCACCCGCAGGGCAGAATGGCGTCGGCAGCCTTATATCCAGTCCGTGACTCCACTCAGCCAGTCATCCTCATTAGACTGAGGTGCCTGATAATCAGGCTCATTACCTTCCTTTACCAGAATAGGGAGTTCACCAGACCTCAGTGACGAAGGGGAAAATGAACTCACAACAGTACCTCCCCCTTGAGGAGGGGTCACCGAACCCTCAACCACGCCACCAGGGCGATCAGGGTGAGCCCGATGAAAGGCACGCACCAATCTTTTGGCATGAATATCAGAGGCAGAGACCCAGGAATTATCCTCCTGACCATAACCCTTCCACTTAACCAAATACTGGAGTCTCCGTCTAGCCAAACGGGAATCCAGTATTTTCTCTACCTCATATTCCATGTTACCTTCAACCAATACAGGGTCTGGAGGTGCCACCCCAGGAACAACTGGTTCAACAAACCTCTTCAACAAGGACTTATGGAACACATTATGGATTTTAAATGTGACAGGAAGAGCCAAACGAAAAGAGACCGGATTAATAATCTCCAAAATCTTGTAAGGTCCAATAAATCTAGGCTTAAACTTAGGAGAAGCCACCTTCATAGCAATATTTTTTGATGATAACCACACCATATCACCAATCTTAAACTGGGGACCAATGGTCCTATGTCGATTGGAAAACCGCTGGGCCTTTTCCTGGGAGAGAGATAACTTATCCACCACTTGGTCCCAGATCTGGTGCATTCTCTCCACCACAGTATCAACACCTGGGCAGGCAGAAGGCTCCACCTGCCCTGAAGAAAATCGAGGATGAAACCCAAAGTTACAAAAAAAAGGTGACATCAAAGTGGCAGAACTAGCTCTATTATTTAAAGCAAATTTGGCCAAGGGCAAAAATGAAACCCAATCATCCTGATCAGCGGAAATGAAACATCTCAAATACGACTCCAAGGTCTGGTTTGTTCTCTCTGTCTGCCCATTGGTCTGGGGGTGAAAAGCAGAGGAGAAGGACAACTGAATTCCCAGCTTGGAACAGAAAGTCCTCCAAAATCTAGACACAAACTGAACTCCTCTGTCAGATACAATGTTCTCAGGAATCCCGTGTAAGCGAACCACCTGTTGCAAAAACAGGGGCACCAACTCAGAGGAAGATGGCAACTTAGGGAGTGGTACAAGATGAACCATCTTAGAGAACCTATCACAAATCACCCAAATAACAGTCATTCTTTGAGAGACCGGCATATCAGAGATGAAATCCATTGAAATATGGGTCCATGGCCTCCTGGGGACCGGCAAAGGCAACAACAACCCACTAGAGCGAGAACAAGATTTAGACCGGGAGCAAGTCCCACAGGACTGCACAAAATTCCTGACATCATGAGACAAGGTGGGCCACCAAAAAGAGCGACTCACCAGATCTCTAGTACCAAAAATACCTGGATGACCAGCCAATGCAGAGCAATGAACTTCAGACATCACTCTCTTCTTCCACTGGTCAGGAACATACAACTTTCCACTGGGACAATGCTCAGGTTTGTCCTCCTGGAACTCTTGCAGCGCAAGTCTCAAATCGGGCGAGATGGCAGAAAGAACTACCCCTTCACCTAAGATGGTAGCAGGCTTGGTCACCACAGGAGAATCAGCAAAGAAACTCCTAGAGAGGGCGTCTGCCTTGACATTCTTAGTTCCAGGAAGAAAAGAGACCACAAAATCAAAACGTGTAAAAAACAAGGCCCACCTAGCCTGTCTAGGGTTCAAGCGTTTAGCCGACTCTAGGTAAATCAAATTCTTGTGGTCAGTGAGGACCACAACTTGATGTTTAGCTCCCTCCAACCAATGTCTCCACTCCTCAAATGCCCACTTCATGGCCAACAGCTCCCGATTCCCCACATCATAGTTACGTTCAGATGGAGAGAACTTTCGGGAAAAGAAAGCACAGGGATTCATTTTAGATGTTACAGGATCCTTTTGGGACAAAACAGCTCCTGCACCAATCTCAGAAGCATCCACCTCTACCTGGAACGGGAGTGAGACATCAGGTTGCCGCAAAACCGGGGCGGAGGTAAATCTTCGCTTCAGCTCCTGAAAGGAAGCAACAGCCTCCGGAGACCAATTCAACACATCAGCACCCTTCTTAGTCAGATCAGTCAATGGCTTGGCAATACTAGAAAATTTTGCTATAAATTTCCGATAAAAATTAGCAAAACCCAAAAACTTCTGGAAGGCCTTCAAAGAAGTGGGCTGAACCCAATCATAAATGGCCTGTACCTTGGCCGGGTCCATTTCAATAGTTGACGGAGACAAAATAAATCCCAAAAATGAAATCCTCTGTACTCCAAAAAGGCATTTCGATCCTTTGACATACAGGGAATTCTCCCTCAAGATCTGGAACACAGTCCGAATATGTTCCACATGAGAATCCCAATCCTTGGAGAAGATCAAAATATCATCCAGATAGATAATCAAAAATTTATTGACAAAGTCTCGGAAAATATCGTTCATGAAGCACTGGAAGACAGAAGGGGCATTAGTGAGCCCAAAAGGCATCACCAGGTACTCAAAATGTCCCTCCGGAGTATTAAACGCCGTCTTCCATTCATCCCCCTGCTTAATGCGGATAAGATTATACGCCCCCTGAGGTCAAGCTTGGTAAACCAGCAAGCACCTCTAACTCTAGAGAATAGATCCGAAATCAGGGGTAACGGATACTGATATTTAATAGTAATTTTATTGAGGGCATGATAATCAATACAAGGCCTTAAAGAACCATCCTTTTTGGCCACAAAAAAAAAAAACGGCACCTAAGGGTGAAGAGGATGGTCTAATATGACCCTTCTCCAACGCCTCCTTAATATAGGACCGCATAGCCTCGTGCTCGGGTACAGATAAATTGAAGAGCCGACCCTTGGGAAATTTACACCCCGGGCTTAGTTCAATTGCACAGTCATAACTCCTATGAGGAGGCAAGGACGCAGACTCATTCTCACTAAATACATCATAAAAGTCCGCCAAATAGTCAGAAACATAATGCTCCTGAGGAGAGGTGGAAAAAACCAGAGCCTCACTAAAGGCACACCGACAACCCCAACTCACCACAGACACAGATTTCCAATCCAAAACTGGATTATGAATTTGCAACCAGGGAAACCCCAGAACAACGGCATCATGCAGACCATGCAACACCAAAAATCTGCAATTTTCTTGATGGTCTGGGGCGACCCGCATGACCACCTGGGTCCAAAACTGAGGTTTATTTTTAGCCAAAGGAGTAGCATCAATCCCCCTCAAAGGGATAGGCGTCTGCAGAGGTGTTATCGGAAATCCACAACGTTTAGCAAAATCCAAGTCCATTAGGTTTAGCGCTGCTCCCGAATCCACAAAAGCCTTGGCGGAAAATGTGGACAGGGAGCAGATCAGAGTAATTGCCAGAAGAAACTTAGGTTGAACACCACCAACAGAAAACGTGTGTGCAAAGCGTTTCTCTCGTTTAGGACAAACAGAAATAATATGCGAGGCATCTCCACAGAAAAAACACAGCTTATTACGCCTTCTGAACTCCTGACGTTGCGCCTTAGACAAAACTCTATCACATTGCATAGGTTCAGACGTCTGTTTAACCGGTGGCAACACCTCTCGTGTAATCCTGCGTTCACGCAAACGCCGACCAACCTGAATGGCTAATGACATAGAATCGTCCAGACCAGAGGGAACAGGAAATCCCACCATAGTATCTTTTACGGCTTCTGACAAACCCTTCCGAAAGAGAGCAGCCAAGGCATTATCATTCCAGGTAGTAAGGACTGCCCACTTTTGGAACTTTTGACAGTACAACTCTGCAGAATCTCGACCCTGGTTCAATGCCAACAGGGTCTTTTCAGCCTGATCAATAGCATTAGGTTCGTCATACAACAACCCCAAAGCTTGAAAGAATGCGTTCACATTAGTCAGAATAGGATCATCTGGTTTCAAAGAAAACGCCCAATCCTGGGGATCGCCACGCAGCAAAGAGATGACAATTTTAACCTGCTGCGCGGAGCTCCCTGACGAGTTAGGCTTCAAGGCAAAAAATAATTTACAATTATTTTTGAAACTCAAAAATTTAGATCGATCCCCAAAAAATACATCAGGTGTAGGGATCTTTGGTTCAACAGCATGCGAATGAGCAAGGTAGGCGGAAATTCCCCGCACTTCTGCAGCGAGCTGCTCCACACGATCAGACAATTGCTTTATCTCCATTGAGAGAAAAAAAAATTCCCCCTACGGCCTCAGAGATATAGAGGAAAGAATATACACACACTTTTTTTTTTTTTAAAGCACAATTCTTTCCTGCTATTGAGTACCCTAGGATCTGCGGTATGGCGGGTGATTCTGTTATGATTGAGTCACCGTAGGAGGCAAAAACAGAAATGCTATCTAAGTCCAGAAAACCAGAGAAGTTGGCAGCTATCAGATTGCAGACTCCTGAACCTACCAACACAACTAGCAGTAGCCGTGGGGGGTTCCTACGATGCCCTAGACCCCTCGATCACAGCCGGAGAATAAAATAGGCCTAAAGAAAGAAAGGGGAAATCTAAACTGCCCCAGAGCAGACCCCAAAGCAATAGGCAGCCCCAACATATAATGACGGTGAAGCAAGATGAAAACACTAACACAGACAGAAAGATAGACTGAGCAAAGACGGGGCCCCAGCTAACTAAATAGAAAAGCACAGGAAGGTTGCTGTCTCAATCCGTGAAAAACCCTATGAAAATAAGAGCCAACAGACTGACAGTGAAAAAGGCCCTGAAGACGCTAGGCTTCAAAAAGCTATGTCAGTACTCAGGAATATTCTGAAGACAGAGCAACAGGCAAAAGGAGATTCAGCTCACCCCAGCAGGAAATGGCAGAATCCAGAAAAGCAAGGAAAACAAAAACAAAACACAAATGCAACAGGCAAAGCAAAAATCTTAGCTTTAGAGGAGCAGGAATCAGACTGGTGTCCTAGAAGTCCACAGAGAACCCACCCGCAGGGCAGAAGGGCGTCGGCAGCCTTATATCCAGTCTGTGACTCCACTCAGCCAGTCATCCTCATTAGACTGAGGTGCCTGATAATCAGGCTCATTACCTTCCTTTACCAGAATAGGGAGTTCACCAGACCTCAGTGACGAAGGGGAAAATGAACTCACAACATTGAGATTTGCAAAATTTGGAGACAAGTCATCGCCTTGAACATTTTGTTATGTTTCCAAGACCTTACCTGATAGGGTACATTTTTGATGTGCGCAAATGTAAAGTGACTGCGGGAGATAGCCATGGCTGAACTGCAGCTCCATAGGGCACTGGCACTTTAGAGAAAAACTGCGTCCCAAGCCCAGTGTGCTGTCAGGTGTGGAGTGCATCACTCTCACTTTTAGGCCGCAGGCCTCCGCTGCCTCCAGGCCTCCATCTTCAGGAGCCACCGCACACAACTCAAGGGACACCAAGTTCATTTCAACTAACAGTAATTTACTGGACAGTTCAAGTTCATCAGATTGTAACATGTGGGATAGGACACACTTGTTCATTAGTTCCTTAGCACAATACATCTTCAGCACTATCATCTCTTCTTCCTGGACTATTCCTGTGCTCACTGGCTCCATCAGCTCCAGGGATTTCATGGCCAGTCCCGCAGTGCACCCAGAATCAGCCACCTGCTTTTCACAGGGTTCCATGACCCTCTTCCCCTGTGCGCCAGAGGACATGAGACATCTTTAGCCCCTATGCTGGGCCTTGAGCTCCTGATATTGCTCGAATGTCCGTATGGGTTTCTAGTACAGCCTCCCACTGCATCAAACGATAGTTACATGTTGGCCATAGCAGCCCACTGCACTTGAACTTGACCTTGTTACTGTACTTCCTTATCTGAGCCACTACCAAGAAGTGCCTGCTTTTTACTAATACTTCCCCTCCCACTGTGGGCTCATCCTAAACATTGACTGTATCTTATCCTTAACAGTACTTAAGAGGGCTTTACACATAGCGATATCGCTAAAGCGTCACCGATTTTGTAACGCAGCAGCGTTATATTGCTAGCGATATTGCTACATGTGATACTTACCTCTGACCGGCTCTCCCGCTGGCTATCGTTGATCGCGCGAGATCGGCCTGGTCCATTTCTCGTCATCGGCTTCCTGCTGGCGCCGAGTGAGCCATGGACGCAGGCGGAAGACACCCTCGCCGTGTCTGAAAGGTAAGTGCGACCGCCGACCGCTGCTGCATCACTAGTGAGATCTGCCTGTTTGGCAGCTCACTAGCGACCATTTAGCAATGCACCAGCGATCCTGACTGGGTCGTATCGTGGTCGGGATCGCTGGTGCATCGCTAAATGTAACGGGGGCTTTATACTGCACTTTATCATATTTCACACTAGATGCATAGAAACGCAGGACACTGTTCACATTTCACAATATTGACGCAATTGGTGTCTTCAGGGGTAGCAACACAGCAGCACAGTCTACCACACTTATGCAATGTTAGGTAGATTGTACGTGTCACATCCACGTGTTGCCAAGTCCCAAGGTTCCTTGCAGAACATTACCCCATCTCCCTGCTTCCGCCATCATGTCTCCTTCCCATAGTGTCTCCTGGTGGGTTCACCATGGTCATTGTTGGTCAGGACCTTACCTTTGCCCATTTTTTGGCTTCCAACACAGTAGCATCAAGAGCTGATCATTCACTTGCTACCTAATACTGTATATCCCACCACTTGACAGGTGCAGTTGCCTCAAGATAATCTATGTTATCCCCTTCACATTAGTGGTTTTAATATATTGGCCAATTGATATATATTTTCTGTATAAATTCTTTCTGTTTTCAAGATCTCTGTTTACCTGCTTGCTGTTGTTCAGTAGGAACAATCATAATTTACTCCTAGGGGATAAAAATCAGTCCAAGTCATGTGATGGGCATATCTACTTAAAAGATATAGCTTGTTATTAACCTGTTTCCATCACATAACCAAAACACAAGGAATTAGTGGAGCAAATGTTTTAACTGCTTTTGGCCTCCAGCTGCTTGACCTACTGGTTTTGCCACATTACTTGACATTACATTGACTGTGCAGGATCAGAACTAATTCTTGCCCATGGGCTTTGAGACATGTTAGTCTTAGAGTCAGTGTACAGTGGGTATGAAAAGTATTTCAGACCCCTTTAAATTTTTCACTCTTTGTTTCATTGCAGTTATTTAGTAAATTCTAAAAAGTTCATTTTTTTCTCATTAATGTACATTCTGCACCCCATCTTGAAATGTAGGAATATTTGCAAATTTATTTATTTATTTATTTATTTATTTGCAAAAGAAAAAACTGAAATATCACAAGGTCATAAGTATTCAGATCCTTTGTAGAAGCACCCTTTTGAGATAGTACAGCCATGAGTCTTCTTGGGAATGATGCAAGAAGTTTTTCACACCTGGATTTGTGGATCCTCTGCCATTTTTCCGTGCCGATCCTCTCCAGTTCCGTTAGGTTGGATGGTTAACGTTGTGAACAGCCATTTTCAGGTCTCTCCAGAGATGCTCAATTGGGTTTAGGTCAGGGCTCTGACGGCCAGTCAAGAATGGTCACAGAGTTGTTCTGAAGCCACTCCTTTGTTATTTAGCTGTGTGCATAGGGCCATTGTCTTGTTGGAAGGTGAACCTGTCTGAGTACTCTGGAAGAGGTTTTCATCCAGGAAATCTCTGTACTTGGCCGCATTCATGTTTCCTTCAATTGCAACCAGACTTTGTGGAACTATCTCCCATCTCCCTACTGCATCTGTGGACCTCAGCCTCAGTGATCTTGGGGATCTTCTTTACCTCTCTCACCAAGGCTCGTCTGCCTCGATTGCTCAGTTTGGGTGGACAACCAGGTCTAGGAAGACTTCTGGTGGACCCAAACTTCTTCCATTTAAGGATTATGGAGGACACTGTGCTCTTAGGAACCTTGAGTACTGCAGAAATTCTTTTTAACCTTGGGCAGATCTGTGCCTTGCCACAATTCTGTCTCTGAGCTCCTTGGCAAGTTGCTTTGACCTCATGATTCTCATTTGGTCTGACCTGCACTGTGAGCTGTGATGTCTTATATAGACAGGTGTGTGCCTTTACAAATCAAGTCCTATCAGTTTAATTAAACACAGCTGGACTCCAATGAAGGAGTAGAACCATCTCAAGGATCACAAGGAAATAGACAGCATGTGACTTAACTATGAGTGTCTGAGCCAATGGTCTGAATACTTGTGACTAGAGTTGAGCAAAACAGGTCGGTCAGATTCAAAAGTCGCCGACTTTCGCCAAACTCGGGTTTCATGAAATGAAACCCGACCACAGTGTGAAGTCGGCCATGCGGTCGGCGACCCAAGCGCCAAAGTCGGGTTTCGCCAAATGCTTGCACGTGACTTTTTTCAGCCAATGAGAGCGGAGCATAGCGTGGCGGGAGCGTAGCTGGAGTGGGAGAGAGAGAGGGAGAGGGAGAGGGGGAGGGAGAAGAGAGAGAGAGAGATTTCGCCGCCTCTAGGGTTAAAATTCATGCCAGATGTGTTTACAGTCCTCCACTCACTGCTGACTTTTCTCCCCATTGACTTGCATTGGGTTTCGTGTTTCCCGACTTTTCCCCATAGTCGGCCGATTTCGTTCAACTCGACTTTTGAGAAACCCGACTCGACCCTAAAAAAGGCAAAGTCGCTCATCTCTACTTATGACCATGTGATATTTCAGTTTTTATTTTTTAATATATTTGCAAAAGTTTGTACATTTCTGTTTTTTTCAGTCAAGATGAGGTGCAGAGTGTACATTATTGAGAAAAAAATTTACTTTTTTGAATTTACCAATTGGCTGCAATGAAACAAAGAGTGAAAAATTTAAAGGGGTCTGAATACTTTCCGTACCCACTGTAACTCGTGCTTGCAGACATATTAACAATGTGAGATTTTACTTTTTATATAGAATGCAGATTGTCCAGATAGAAGACAACTCTACGATAAGGTACTCGAAGAGCTCTATCAACTTCAATGAAAAGGTACCACAAAGGCCACAGAGGGCTCGAGTACATTTCGAGGATGAATCAAAAGAAGATGCAGAGTTTCGATACCAGGAAAGATGTCTTCTTGAGAGAACAAAGACAGCTAAAATAAGCCCAAACATTTCCCCAGGTCCTCAAATAAAACTTATGGACAGGAACGCTAATACTGAAACTTACAAAACATCTACTTTACCTTCAAAGGAAGGTGAAATCCCAAAAAGTCCAGATCATCAGATTATGACCCTTCCACATAGACGTCAACCATTTCCACCGAATGTAGCAAAGAAAGTGCTAATTGATATCCCAAGAGGTGGTCTTCCAAGCAGACGCATGCCTCAAATACGGATATCCCCTATAATGAGGGACATCATGAGCAAACAGTTGTCTTCTCAAAATGAGACTTCTCTTGATGGAATCACCATGAGCTTCACAAACAGCAGCAGCAAATTGGGGGAGCAAGCCCAAAATATCACAGACATCAAAGAGGATAATAGAGTCCACCATAGTCTTTCATCTCTGGAAACCCTGGGGAGTGGAACCACAGAAGGTATCAAAAGTACAATATATGGATAGGATTCAGTAGAAAGTACCAAGCAGCCAACACTATGAAGATAGTAATTAGTGATGTTCCTCTAATATACTGTATATTAGGAGTCATTGCTTGGTAAAAAGTAGAGATGAGAGAATCCGAACCCGAACTCTGAACATAGACTTTTCCCGGAAGTCTGTTTTATTGTTCGGGTTTGGTGCCAAAGAAAGTGTGTAGAAAGGCTGCAACGCAGCCAGTCAACAAGCTTTTAGGCTGTAGGCACTTCCGCAGCCATCACATTCATGCCAAGTTAAAACCTTTGAGATTTTAGTTGTCTCATTAGTTTTTAACTTGGGCCTACTTAAAAACTTCAGGACACCTTTCGTCTTATATAGACTTTATTACACCTGCTCGTTCTATAGAGAGGTGTCCCATTGCATCAGTGATAGCTGGGCCTTGGTTTGGTCCATCACATAGTCAAATTAGCTTGTATTGGGCCAATGTATTCCATCTGGTTTGCAAGACTGGTCTCAGCAGCTTGCTCACATTCTTGCCATCAAAATGATTTTGTCCATTTTCTAGAAAGTATGAAGAGACTGCTTAAAAGTTTGAAAGCACATTACAGCATTCACCACTGAAGGGTTCACAGCCTTACAACAGATGGACAACCTGCTCAGCCTAGCATGTTTTGTATGAAGTCTATCTAATAAATCCCTTAATTAGTATTTTTTTTCATATAGGTTCTTCTGAGGGCACGATAATGAAAATGGAATGGGCAGATTCAAGTTCCTCGATTGACAGTGGAAGTCGCTCAAGATTGTCATCTCAAAATCGTGACTACGATCTGGACTGTACATCTCAGAAAAAAGGTAAGCAATATGTAGAGGACCCTGTATGATATCCCCTCAAAATTAGTGGGTACAAATACAACCATTATCAGGAATAAGGAAGTTCCACCTGCAACCAGGGTTTCTATGTTTCTTATGTGTGTGGGCTTTCAAGACGTATGTACAGATAGGGCATGTCCGGATTCTCCTGACCCCATTGGTTTGGAGAGTCAGACTTTGGTCATTAGGTTGTAGTGTAAAGTGCTACAGAGCGGTAGTCGTGACCGAGCTGCTATCCGGTTGTGCTCGGGCACTTTACAGACAATGAGTGTCCAAGTTCCAGTTTACTATAGGGTGCGGTGTGCACTTACTTATAGGCCGCAGGTCTCCGCTGCCTCCAGGCTTCCATCGTCAGGAGCTGCCGCACACAATGCAAGGGACACCAGGTTCTTTGAAACAGTCAAACTTTTACTAAACAGTCCATCAGGTGGGTAGAATCGGGATAGGCCACAGCAATGCAGACTTCCTTCCTACTTAGCACAAGTCCTGTTCTGTTCTGCCACACATTCATTCTGGATAACCCCAAAGCCCGATGACTCCATCAGTCTCAGGGATTTGTTCTCCACTCTGACAGTGCAGCCGGACCGGCGACCTACCCCTCATGTAACTCCATGTGATGTAGGAAGATCAGGCCCGCTCCATGGTACCTGGCCCAAGCCCTGGGCTCCAGATGTTGCTGGAATGTCCATCAGGAATCTCCATTTGGCCGCCCATTGCTCTGAATGTTTGGCCCATGCTGAACCTAGCAACCCACCCCACCTGAACCTGAACTCTCCTCCACACTTCACTGGCTGACACTGAACGCCCTCCAGCCGGCAAGTGCCCCCCTTCTTATCAGCACTAGTGCCCTCCCGCTGGGCTAGTCCTATCTTTAACAATTTCCTATCTACATGCTAACCTGTTCTATATCCTATGCTGTTCTAATTTTATCCTATGCAATATTCACATTATGCTCAAACATTTTATATTCTATACATCACCATAATACATTATATCAAATTACATTAGACACGCGTTACATCGCATATAAAACCGAAGGACAGTATTCACACAGTGCGTCTGTTGTCTTCGGGGTCAGGAACATTGTAAGACAGTCCCATAAAGTAAGTGAACCATACCCTCTGAACATCTTTTCTTCTCCTTTCCTGTGCCTGTTTTTTTCTGCGTTCAGTCTATCACATTGTCAAAGCAACATGATTTTCCTTCTGTTTCTAAAGGAGCAGAGATCTCTTTCTACAGTAAAGTGAGGCGGAGTCTTCGTTTGAAAAAGAAGGAAAGTGCAGAAAGTGTCAGTCGCCATCCAGATTTCATCCTAAAGAATGCAAAGGATCTAGAACATGAGCAGAGTTCTTATACATCTACACATATTGACGGGTGAGACCATTGCCCAGTTTACTAAGTCTTAGATTCTTGACCTGTCCTTCGTGTCCCCTTGGGGTGAACACTTTGCTTTAAGTGGGTACTTATGATGACCTACTGCTGTGGTACTAAAATGTGTGGTAGTCATAGGTTTGTGGGAACACTGAGAAGCACCGACCTAAGGCCGAGATTATACATATACATCATACTTACTAATTCTCCCAGAATGTTTGAGAGGATTCCAGAGAATAAAGTGGAGATCCTCTGACTCCTGGAAGAGTTGGCTAAGTCCTCCCAGAAAGCAGCACCATGTTTTCTGTGAGTAGTGTCATTATGATGTCTCATCAAACTGATTCCTGGAATGAAGCCACACATTCAATGAACGTCAAAGATTGTGGCCTGCAAAATCCACATTCAGAGGCAAGAATGGGGTGAGGAAAGGGCATGGCCTGCTAAAAGATGTCTATATCAATGCAGACCCAGGACAAAATCCCAGACCCTAAACAAATCCAGACTCCGGAGAAGCCCCCCCAACCAGCTCTCCTAAATAAATACATAGTAACATAGTTATGAAGGCTGAAGGAAGACCTTATGTCCATCTAGTTCAGCCTATTTTTAGTGCAGCTGTTCTGCATTGTTGATCCTGGGGAAGGCAAAAAACCCACAGAGTAGCAGCTAATTTTCTCCATAGGGAAAAAAATTCCTTCCCCTGAGCTGGGTCAAACATCTATCTATAATATTATGTTATTTATAACCTTCTATACTGTTACTCACAAGAAAAGCATCCATTCCTTTCTTAAATTCATTCAGTGAGTTGGCCATCACCACTTCCTCAGGAAGAGAATTCCAGAGCCTCACTGCTCTTACTGTGAAGAACCCTCTTCTATGCTGGTGCAGAAATTGTCTTTCCTCCAAACGAAGAGAATGCCCCCTTGTTCTTGTCACAGTCCTTGGTACAAACAGTTCATTGGAGAGATATTGCCCTCTGATATACTTATACATATATATTAGGTCTCCCCTAAGTCTTCTCTTTTCTAGAGTAAATAGACCTAATTTTGATAACCTTTCTGGGTATTGTAGTGAACCAACCCAATTTATCATTTTAGTAGCCCGCCTTTGAACCCTTTCAAGTTCAGTAATTTCATTAACCTGAATCCTGTAAACAGATACAGACCACAGAACACACCTCCAACCAAACTTCCCCAAAAAAGTATACACTATAGACATGACCCCCCCCAAATAAATACAGACGAAAACCAGGACCACTAAATGTAGATGCAGACTCTACGTAAATGTAGTTCCCAGACCAGGCCAGATCTGTCCCCCTAAATACAGACCAAGATACCTAAAGAATAACAAACCCCAAACCAGGCTGCATAAATATGGACCAAACACCTAAATAAATACAACCAACAGACCAGGCCCCCATAAAGGCAGAGCCAGATGCCTAAATAAATACAGACTAAAACCAGAACCGCTAAATGTAGATGCAGACTCCTAAGTAAATGCAGTTCCCAGACCAGGCCCATAAATACAGACACAGACCACTAAGTAAATAAGAACGCCAGACCAAGATACCTAAAGAATTACAAACCCCAGACCAGGATGCCTAAATATGGACCAAACACCTAAACAAATACAAACAACAGACCAGGCCCGATAAATGCCTAAATAAATACAGACCCAAGACCAAGCCCCCCAAGTTCAGGCCAGCATCATTTAAAAATACATACTCCAGACCAGGATTGCTAAGTACAGATCCAGACCCCTAAGTAAACACAGACCCCAGAACAGATCCTGTGAATATAGACCAATTTAATAATACAAAACTTCCTTAGGACTGTCTGATAATCCAGAATCTTGGACAGATCTAAAGAAGACTAAATATTCTCAGGACTCTGGTTTAGTGGTCAGCAGATATTGTCACCGACTATTTAGAAGAGGCAATGTGGGAGCCGGCAGGTAGAAGGAGGTCCATTTCTAAGGCCATGGATTATTAATGTGGCACTAGACTAGGGTCCTATGAATTGCTAGTCAGATACCAAATATCCCTGGTTAAAAGGATGTTATATACGGGGCGTGGCTTCGGTGCCTATGGAGTAGGACACTGTAAGAGGGAGCTCCTGGAAAAGACCTCTCAATGCGGCTAATAACGCAACTTTATGAGGATATCCTGCCTCAAAGGGGCTACGTACCTACTCTCCTCGCCCCAAGGACCTTTTGGACTGAAAATTCTGCTCAAAAGCTTCTCCTAGGCCGGGGATCCACTGGGCCTGTGAAGCCTCAGGTTGGTGAAGCCTGCGTCCCCTGCATAGGGGCCTAAGCTGTGCCCACACAGATCCCTTTATGTACAGGGACCTTAATAAAAAAAAAAAAAAAAGGATGTTATATACTATTAGCAATTTTCTAGGTTTTTCTTGTGATCTGTCCAGGGCTGGACATGATTGCACCCCTAATTTTTCTCTACCGATCCTACAGACTGGTAGTTCACATCGTTCTATGGTAAGATGAAGGATGTCCTCTGCAGAACCCTGCCAAGTGTATTCCATGACCTCACATAAGAGACATATTTGAGGTTAGAACTTCCTCCCCTCCCTTGATTCCCAGCTTTAAGAGGCTTTAAAAATGAGATTATCTGAAGTTAACCAAATTCTTCCTTAGCGCCAGGGAGGACTAATAAGCTCAGTATGAAGGGTTTAATCAGCTCCAGCAGAAACCCATACATTGTGTTGCTGGCTTTCTGTGTCATTTTCCGCAGTGGAATATATCCCCATAATATGATTCATGATACAGAGGGATTTGGCTGATCCCCGTACTGTTTCCACACATAAATTCAGCATCATTGATTCTTCTACTGTCTCCTGTATCTTTTGCAGAGGAGTCCAAGGAAAATCTAGTCCTCATGGTGGCACGATTCGCAGACTACCTGACCAGACTGCAGCGAGTAACCGTCTGCCCAGTCGTGCTGCTGGCATAAATAGGACGATGAAGGACGTTATGGGGGATGTAGAGCCGCGGGGCACGGAGAGGACACATCCAGTAAAGGTGACATTATACTGTATAATGAGTGTTGTACATCGGGAACAGATCACAAAAACCATCCATAGGTTATATGCCTAAAGGCTAGTTTTGGTGAAATCAACCAATACAGACGGGGTGCTGCCAGGAGTATAGTCCAAAGGCCCAGCCGAACCCACCAAGCATTTATTGGTAGTAGCGTGTAAGTTGCCAGTGCCTGAGGCAAGGCGATCATTTGAGCCCCCTAAACCTTGAACTGTAAGCCCTCCCTGAGTCCCTTCGACTAGCGCAATATTGAACTTCATATTCCTCTCAAACATTATGCAGAGTGCAGCATTCAAGATGAGTTTGTCATCAGTTTCTGCACTCTGCATAGTCAGCGACCGAGAAGACAAACTCACTTCATTATACAGAGCTTTGTAATTTTGGTTTCTGCCTATACAGAGTGCAGTATTGAACTTCCTATTCACCGAGCTAATTGCGCAGAGTACAGCTGTTGTGAACACTCTTGACCTGACTTCTGAGTTTGGGCTCCCTCTGGTGGTTGCTGTGGGTAATGGAGCTGGTCGGGTTGACAGGGGTCAATCACCTGAAGACGATGAGTGGAAGTGAGGTGTTACAGACTGGAAAGATTTAAGTGAGCAAGCTTCCCTCAGTTGCTGCTGGTGATTTGGTTTTCTTCCTGTGCTTCTTGAAGTTCGCTTGTCCCCTGCTTGGTCCTGCATGGTTCAGATAAGTTATTTGTTTGCTGGAACATTTTTGCATTTGATCCAGTTTTGCCTTTCTCTGCTTTCTGCTTTGCTGTGTGGGTTCAGCATTGTTCCCTGCTGGCACCTTTGCTGGACCCTGTTCCATATGCCACAGCTTATGTCAGTCTGTTCAGTATTGCTAGTCCCCTGTTATATCAGTATCTTTTGTTTTGCTTCCAGTTCACACCAGAATGCTGATCTAGTGGGGGAGAGGTCGTGTGGCCTCAGTGTTTTTGCAGATCAGACGTGTTGGATTTTTTAAGGGTTTTTTGCATGATTGCAGACAGTATCTTTCCTGTCTTGTGCTATCTAGACAGTTTGGGCCCCATCATTTTCTTACTCTATTTTCTGCCTGTGTTTGTACCTTATCTTGTCTCACCGGCAATATACAGTATGTTTGGGGGCTATCTATTCCTTTGGGGTTCTGCTCCGGGGCAGTTTAGCTTTCCCCTTTCTTGCTTTAGGCTTAGATAACTCTTTGGCTGTGCCGAGGTGTCTAGGGCATCGTAGGTACGTCCCACGGCTAATTCTAGTTGTGTTGTTAGGTTTAGGGGTCTGCAATCCGCTAAGTTGCCAACCTTTCTGGTTGCCTAGCTTATTTCCCGGCTATCCTCCTCGGTGACCTAATCATAACACACAGCATTCAAGATGAGCTGTTGCACTCTGCATAGTCAGCGACTGAGAAGACAAAACTCACTTTATTATACAGATCTTTGTAATTTTGGTTGCTGCCTATGTAGAGCAAGTACTGAACTTCATATTTGATAAGGACTTTTTGCAGAGCGCAGCATTCAAGATGAGTTCGTCATTAGTTGCTGCACTGCATAAGCATCGATTTAGCAGACAAAACTCACTTTATTATACAGAGCTGTTATTTTTGTTGCTGCCTATGCAGATTGCAGAAGTCAATGACAAACTTACCTGCTGCTCTCTGCATATGTGCTCTGTAAGCATTCAATGCACCAAGAAGAAGCGGTGCTTACAGCGGCTGTGTTGGTATAAGGAATGAGACTGGCCGGTGGTTACTTCTTTGTCCCTAAACAAACTATGCGGATGTCCCTGGATGCGTGCACATGTGTTTGGTGGAATTGCAGATGGCTGCACATAGCTTATTAGGATTGTTGCTGCAGAGCAAAAGGTTAAGTTGAGGATCTTGATCTTTCCAGTATGGGGTCACACAGGTCAATGTGTTACACTATGACCACTGCACCCAGCGCTACAAGCTGTGGACTATGCACTTACTCCTCCCTAAACTATGGGCCAGCCTTACTATTAACCCTGTCCACCCCTGTACACAGGAAAACCGCAGCCTACATGAAGATGAATGACACAATAATATACCGGTCACACAATAAAATACATTAGGGCTCTTCGAACAGGGTATTTGACATCTTCTCCAACTTTATATAGGGATCAGGTGATATTTTGCACCCCAATAGACTTTGGGGCCAGGGATAATCACGCCTGCGGGGTCCTCAATCTTATGCTTCAAGGCAGAAGGAGTTGTTCACAATAGTAGTTTTGCAGAAGATCAGGGAGGGTAGAGGACAGGTTTATGGGCACCTTTACCCTCTACTTTAGTAGAAGTTGGTCCACCATAGCAATCATTAAAATGGAGATACTCGCTGTTGCATATCATCAAACCATCTATCATGAGGGTAACATATCTGTTATTATCCCCCCCAGTCCTTGTAGGATAGATGGATGGGGTGCCCATCTGGTCAGTTTTTTTATATTTTAGGACCACCATGAGCCCATTTGTAAAATATAATACATTGGACAACCTTTTGGGTCCCATACACATTAGAATAAAGTTGTCCAAACCACTTATTTTGGCAGGACCAGCTATCCTTCTGCTTGTATGTGTAGGGGGCCTTTTGGCGCCACCCAACAGATACAGTGGGGAAAAAAAGTATTTAGTCAGCCACCAATTGTGCAAGTTCTCCCACTTAAAAAGATGAGAGAGGCCTGTAATTGACATCATAGGTATGCCACAACTATGAGAGTCAAAATGAGAAAACAAATCCAGAAAATCATCTTCTCTGATTTGGCAAGATTTATTTTTCAAATTATGGAGGAAAATAAGTGTTTGGTCACCTAAAAACATGCAAAATTTCTGGCTCTCACAGAACTGTATCTTCTTCTTTAAGAGGCTCCTCTGTCCTCCACTCATTACCTGTAGTAATGGCACCTTTTTGAACTTGTTATCAGTATAAAAGACACCTGTCCACAACCACAAAGAGTCACACTCCAAACTCCGCTATGGTGTAGACCAAAGACCGGTCAAAGGACACCAGAAACAAAATTGTAGCCCTGCACCAGGCTGGGAAGACAGAATCTGCAATAGTCAAGCAGCTTGGTGTGATGAAATCAACTGTGGGAGCAATAATAAGAAAATGGAAGACATACAAGACCACTGATAATCTCCCTTGATCTGGGGCTCCTCGCAAGACCTCACCCTGTGGGGTCAAAATGATCACAAGAACGGTGAGCAAAAATCCCAGAACCATATGAGGGGAACCTAGTAAATGATCTGCATAGCGCTGGGACCACTGTAACAAAGGCTACCATTATTGCTTTATATGAGAGCCTTCCATCAGTAACATACTACACCACCAGGGACACAGATCCTGCAGTTCCAGAAGAGTCCCCCTGCTTAAGCCAGTACATGTCCGGGCCCATCTGAAGTTTGCTAGAGAGCATTTGGATTATCCATAAGAGTATTGAGAGAATGTCATATGGTCTGATGAAACCAAAGTAGAACTGTTTGGGAGAAACAAAACTCATCGTGTTTGGAGGAGACAGAATGCTGAGTTTTATCCAAAGAACACCATACCTACTGTGAAGCATGAGGATGGTAACATCATGCTTTGGGGCTGATTCTCTGCAAAGGGACCAGGACGACTGATCCATGTACATGAAAGAATGAATGGGGCAATATATCGTGAGATTTTGAGTGCAAACCTCTTTCCATCAGCAAGGGCATTGAAGATAAAACGTGGATGCGTCTTTCAGTATGATAATGATCCCAAGCTCACCGCCAGGGCAACGAAGGAGTGGCTTCGTAAGAAGCGTATGAATGTCCTGGAGTGGCCTAGTCTCCACATCTCAACCCCATAGAAAACCTTTGGAGGGATTTGAAAGTCTGTGTTGCCCAGCGACAGGCCCAAAACATTACTGCTCAAGAGGATATCTGCATGGAGGAAGGCGCCAACATACCACCAACAGTGTGTGCCAACCTTGTGAAGACTTACAGAAAATGTTTGACATCTGCCATTGCCAATAAAGGATATATAACAGAATATTGAGATGAACTTTTGTTAATGACCAAATACTTATTTTCCACCATAATTTGAAAAATAAATCTTGCCAAATCAGACAAGGTGATATTCTGGATTTGTTTTCTCACATAGTTGTGGTCTACCAATGATGTCAATTAAAGGCCTCTCTCATCTTTTTAAGTGGGAGAACTTGCACAATTGGTGGCTGACTAAATACTTTTTTTCCCCACTGTAATATCAGGCGAGACAAGGATCGGGCGTGTTGGATTATAATACCTGACCCTTTTGTTCCCTGGGAGATAAACTATTCTGAGGGGTATCTGACAAAGGTGCACTCCCCTCTCGCCATTGAAAATTTGCACCCTAGGCAGATCAAAGTGTAGAATCAGGATTGACAGCAGATGGCAGGGTTGCCACTAGGAATTTCGGGGCCCCATGCTGGCAAAATTTTCAGGGCCCCTTGAGACAATGCCGATGCTCCACCCCAGCCCTGCCTCCACCCCTCGAACTGTCAAAAGAACTGTCAAAACAGTCAAAAGATTTTTTAAGCCACCACCACGACAAGGTAGACTCTTTTGGCTGGGCCCTACTCTACTCTAACCTATTAAACATTTGTTAAAATAACCACTACAATTTAGGTGTATTTTTATTTATTTTTACATCTTTAAAATGACCAATAATATCACATACAGGGGACAAATACCACTGCACCATGACCAGACACCATATTACCACCACATAGTGACCTATAATACCATATACAGTACAAGGAACAAATTCCGCCACACCATGTCCAGACCACATATTACCACCACAGTGACCAAATAATATCATATACAAGGGACAAATACCACCGCACCATGTCTAGACCACATATTACCACCACATGATGACCAATAATATCACATACAAGGAACAAATACCACCACACCATGACCAGACCAGATATTACCAAAACATAGTGACCAAATAATAGCACATACAAGGAACAAATATCACCACAACATGGCCAGACAACATATTACCACCACAAAGTGACTGAATACTAAAAATACTGATCAGTAATAAAAAAACCCACAATACTAATATCACCATAAGTGCCATTATACACACAAGATCTGTATTTAGTATGCAGTGTCTGTGTACAGGTAATGCAGTGATCACCAGTGACATTATACACAGGAGCTCTGTGTATAGTGTAAAGGTAATACAGTAATGACTGGTGACATTGTAAACAGGACCGCTGTATATAGTATACTGTTAGGCGTCTGGTTTCTGCGTCTGCTCTGCTGGAATCCAGAGACTCACATTCTGCGGTATCCTGCTACCTATCTACTGCAGAGAAGATTACTTTGCAGCAGACCGCTCCAGAGACTAAGTTCCTCTGTGCTCCTACTGGGCATGCTCACGAGGCGATCTCCCGTTCGGCCATGTGCTAGTATAGACTTTTCAAGCTAAATGTGTGAATGGTGATGGATGTATGACTCTGGTGACTGACTCATTTGAAACCCCTTCCCTCTGATATTACGCATGTGGATAGGGAATTAGTGCAGCAGTCAGCGCCAGTCAGTGGCAAGCCTTAGGCCACTGTGCACTCCGCACCTCTACTCTAGCGTCCGACATTGCGCCTGCCTCCTAGCTTTGTCGACTAGCGGCCGTGCCCTACGCCGCGCTGCAGTTGCAGCCCTCCTTGGCGTCCGCAGTAGCGACGGCGCACACACGGTAGGTCTAGACAGATGCAGCTCCTCTGCCTTGGGTCCTGCTCCTGTGACCAGATACCGTGTGTGCATTTCCCTGTGGTCTGTGACACTAACAGGCTCAGCATTTCCGTATGTTTATGTTGCGGCGCCTCTGTGTGTGAACAGAGCCTGCTTTGCGCACTTCGGGTGAAGTCTAACCCGTGCGCATTATACCGCCATATTGCTAGTCTGCCATTACTCAGCAGCGGTTGTTACACCTACTGCACGGTGGACCCCGGACAGCGAACGCACTTCCTATTATTTATATTTAGTGCGTTCCGCCGTCCTTAACAGTATATAGTGTATATTAGTGTCAGAGTAAAGGTAACACATTGACTCACCAGTGATGTCTCTAGGTGAAGTCCTTCATCTTCGCTTTTTATTTTTATCCAGCACAGACCGCCATCACTTTTTCCAGCCAGGGCTCGTCTCTGCAGAAAATAACACAGTTATCTAGAGCACCTATTGCAGAACACATTACTTTTTTTTCCCAAATTGTAAAGTACACCAGATGAAGAAAAAAAGGCAACAGTGTTGCTCTGCACAGTAACAGGACCGCCTCTCCCATTTAAAACAGTATCCTCAAAAACTAAAATAAATACATCACTGCAGTAATAATATCCCTTAATTAGCCAGTATGGTAATAATATCCCCCATTCTGGCCCCCGTGTGTCTCATTCCTGGCTCCAGCCATATGTTCTCTCATCCTGCCCCATATGATCTCCCCATCCTGCCCCATCTGTCCCATAATCCTGCTCCATCTGTCCCATGATCCTTCCCCATCTGTCCCATGATCCTGCCCCATCTGTCCCATGATCCTGCCCAATCTGTCTCCATTGTATCTTTCCTGCCCCATGATCCTGAACCATCTGTCTCCATCCTGCCCCATGCTTCTGCACCATTTGTCTCCATCCTGCCCCATGATCCTGCCCCATGTGTCTCCATCCTCCCCATCTGTCTCCATCTGTCTCCATCCTGCCCCATATTTGTGCCCCATCTGTCTCCATCCTGCACCATGTCTCCATCATGCCCGTGTCTCCAATCCTGTCCCCTGTCTCCTTTCTGCCCCTGTGTCTCCCATCCTGCCTCCATGTCTCCCATCCTGCCCGTGTCTCAAATCTTGCCCCGTGTCTCCAATCCTACTGCTTGTCTCGCATCCTGCCTCCGTGTCTCCATCCTGCCCCGTGTCTCCATCCTGACCCCGTGTCTCCATCCTGACCCTGTGTCTCCCATCCTGCCCCGTGTCTCCCATCCTGCCTCTGTGTCTACATCCTGCCCTATGTCTCAATCCTGCCCCGTCTCCATTCTGCTCCCCTGTCTCCAATCCTTCCCCTGTCTCCATTCTGCCCTCGTGTCTCTATCCTGCCCCCGTGTCTCCAATCCTGCCCCCGTGTCTCCAATCCTGCCCTTTGTCTCCATTCTGCCCCTTGTCTCCATCCTGCCGGTGAAACATATTGCGGCTTGCCACTTTCAATAAAATTTTAAAAAAAAAGTTTCTCCTTACCTGGCCGCGCTTCTGCGGTGATGATCTCTCCAGCCGTTTGAAGCACGCACTCGCTGGCGAATGACAATGACGACATATGCCGGCGACGTGCGTGTGACGTCAGTTGCCAGCCTCCGATTGGCTGGCGGCTTTAACTGTTGCCATGTGGGCCCACATGGCAATAGAGTAACTGAACCTGCATCTCGGACGCAGGTTCAGTTACTGCATCGGCAGAATCCTGCTGCTGGGGCCCAATCAGCAGAAGAGACGAGGCCCGATGCGGGTCCCCTCTGCTGATCGGGCCCAATACGCCACTCAGGGCATTACTGCCCTGATGGCGGCCCGGGCAGATGGTCTCAGAAACATTTATCTGAGGGTTCCCATTTAATTGTTTTGGAACATCTTTTTGTGCTGTTCCTCCGTTGTTCCTACTGAGAATATACAGATCCCTTTAATTTTTTTCACTCTGTTTCATTGCAGCCACTTGGTAAATTCAAAAAAGTTCATTTTTTTTCTCATTAACGTACACTCGCACCCCATCTTGACTGAAAAAACGTATAAATTTTTGCAAATTTATTAAAAAAGAAAAACTGAAATCTCACATGGTCATAAGTATTCAGACCCTTTGCTCAGTATTGAGTAGAAGCACCCTTTTGAGCTAGTACAGCCATGAGTCTTCTTGGGAATGATGAAACAAGTTTTTCACACCTGGATTTGGGAACCATCTACCCTTCTTCCTTACAGATCCTCTTCAGTTCCGTCAGGTTGGATGGTGAACGTTGGTTGATAGCCATTTTCAGGTCTCTCCAGAGATGCTCAATTGAGTTTAGGTCAGGGCTCTGGCTGGGCCAGTCAAGAATGGTCACAGTGTTGTTCTGAAGCCACTCCTTTGTTATTTTAGCTGTGTGCTTAGGGTCATTGTCTTGTTGGAAGGTAAATCTTCGGCCAAGTCTGAGGTCCAGAGCACTCTGGAAGAGATTTTCATCCAGGATATCTCTGTACTTGGCCGCATTCATGTTTCCTTCAATTACCTCCAGTCGTCCTGTCCCTGCGGCTGAAAAACACCCCCATAGCATGATGCTCCCACCACCATGTTTCACTGTTGGGATTGTATTGGGCAGGTGATGAGTAGCGCCTGGTTTTCTCCACACATACCACTTAGAATTATCAGAAAAAGTTCTATCTTTGTCTCATCAGACCAGAAAAATCTCATTTCTCATAGTCTGGGAGTCCTTCATGTGTTTTTTAGCAAACGCTATGCGGACTTTCATATTTCTTGCACTGAGGAGAGGCTTATGTCAGGCCACTCTGCCATAAAGGCCTGACTGGTGGAGGGCTGCAGTGATAGTTGACTGTGGAACTTTCTCCCATCTCCCTACTGCATCTGTGGAGCTCAGCCACAGTGATCTTGGGGTTCTTCTTTACCTCTCTCACCAAGGCTCTTCTCCCACGAATGCTCAATTTGGCTGGACGGTCAGGTCTAGGAAGACTTCTGTTGGTCCCAAACTTCTTCCATTTAAGGATTATGGAGGACACTGTGCTCTTAGGAACCTTGAGTACTGCAGAAATTCTTTTGTAACCTTGGCCAGATCTGTGCCTTGCCACAATTCTGTCTCTGAGCTCCTTGGCCAGTTCCATTGACCTCATGATTCTCATTTGGTCTGACATGCACTGTGAGCTGTGAGGTCTTATATAGACAGGTGTGTGCCTTTATAAATCAAGTCCTATCAGTTTAATTAAATAACAGCTGTACTCCAATGAAGGAGTAGAACCATCTCAAGGAGAATGACAAGGAAATGGACAGCATGTGACTTAAATATGAGTGTCTGAGCAAAGGGTCTGAATTCTTATGACCATGTGATATTTCAGTTTTTTCTTTTTAATAAATTTGCAAAAATTTCTACATTTCTGGGAGGGTTTTTCAGTCAAGATGGGGTGCAGAGTGTACATTAATGAGAAAAAATGAACTTTTTTGACTTTACCAAATAGCTGAAATGAAACAAAGAGTGAAAAATTTAAAGGGGTCTGAATACTTTCCGTACCCACTATATGAATAAATTGACAACTGGGAGGCTACAATTCACATTTTGAATAGGGCGTTTCTTGTGCTGTCCAATCAGTGTCAGATTGTATGGGGACACATCCAGTTGACAAGGAGAATGGCGACGGCCTGTTGTCAATTTATTTATACTTTTCCAGGTGGAGTAACAGAATCCTCTTTAAAAATGAAAAAAAAGTTAGACTTACTATAAATTTGATTATTTTTTTGCTTTTCAGGTGCCATATTCACCCATGAGAATGATGCAGTCATTGCTGAAGAGAGGACGAGCTAAGGATTATATGGACCGTGTACCATCTCCACCCCCACAGGAAACCAGGTAGTTGACTTAACTTGAAAAGCCTGCACTGAGCTCTGGCCATGCTACAGTATGGTTTATTTCTAAATCAGAAACAGCACCAATCTTGGTCATAAGCTATGTCTGGTATTGCAGTTTAGCCACATTAACTTACTGAGCTGCATTACTAGAAACAGCCTATAGAGCGGCGCCGTTTCTGAAGGTGCCCTTGTAAATGTGACATCAGAATACACACCTTGTTGTCTTAGGCCTCCATCCTCTAATGTACACTCTGGTAGATATGGAAAAGAACAGATCCCTGACCAAGCATCTGGAAGACTGTTGGCCATACAATCTGACTCCAGCCGTCTGGTGGAACTTGATCGTCCGAAAATGGGGTTCAATGGATTGTATCTGACTAAGAAGAACCAAAATGGATACTCAGGTCAGTGCACGCTCAAGTCTTTTCCTCACTCTGGATCCATCATCAGAACTAGATCCGTTAATAGTCCATCACATATTAGATACCTGAATAGTAATGAAATAAAACTCATCTATAGATTTGTGACAGGTGGCCTAGCTAGGAAGATGTGGACATACTAATGGAATCGATGTTAATGAAACCAGGGAGCAAGGTGTAAGCGATTGTTTGTTCTACATTCTTAACCCACAGCAAAGTCTTCTAGCACAGGACATGTCTCCGTTAGCAAGGCCAGAAGGGCAGGATACACCATGTCAAAGTAACAACACTAGACCTCTCAAATGTAGTCAGATGGGTTAGGGTCTGGGAAAGGCAGAGTTGTTTCACAGCAGAAGATGTGCAGAAGGTCAGGGCAGGCGGAGGACAGCTAGATGTTATTAGGAAAGAAGTGGGGTCAATGGCAAACAGTACAAATAAACAATATGGAACCAAATGGATGTTATTGTGCAAAGTGGCCCTAGATAAGCTAATATTGGGAATTACCCCTACCTCCTCCAGGGGAACTTTGGTGTAGGGGCAATTAATGCATTCCATTATTCTTGGCCTGCATTATCTTCTATTCTGTTGCTTGCAAATAGTCATGGACCTCAAACACATCAAGGGTTATGCATGTTACCCCTTGTCATCGGTGTTGACTACAGGGTTTGCCACCCTCAGATTCACAGTTATTCAGACTGGTTTCAGGCAAGTGTTGCTCTTTTACAGTAGTAGACATGAAGAAGGTCAGGACAGACAGTGGACAGAGAGATGTAGTGAAGAAACAATCCAAACTACACAGAATAAACAATTAATAACCAGATGGATTTTATTGTTCAGACCCAAAGTAAAGTGGCCCCACATTTACTAATATTGGGCGGAACCCTTACCTGTGCCCCAGGGGACCTTGGTGTGGGGGCAATTATTGCATTCCATTATTCTTGGCTAGCATTATGTTATGTGCTGCTGCCTCCAAATAGTCACATACCTCCAGCACTTCATTGGTTAACTAGATGATCTGAGTCATTGGCACAAGATAAAAACAAGCATGCTCCCCAGTTCCCTTTGTCATGTATCTGGACTACTTAGTTTGCCACCCCAGGAGAAGCCTCTGTTATCAAAGGCTGGTGTTGTAGAAGGGCTCATTTCAGGGTACAAAAGCAACAAGTATCAAATATAATCAGACAGACTAGGGTTAAGGCAGGCAGGTTCTATTATAGTGGTAGAGGTGAAGGTCAGTGTAGGCAGAGGATAAAGAGATCTAGTAAAGAAACAAGCCAAACAATAAAAAAAACAAGAGTCAAATTGTCCCTGGAACTGGGACCCTAACTGTCCCTGTCCCAGGGGTAGTCTTAAAGGTGGAGAGGCCCGAGTCTCCAGCCTCACTGTACTGTTAAACCCTGATCTGTACCATCACTCACCCCATGAGGCATGGGAAAGAAATGTAATATAAACCAGACACAAAGACAAAACATGGATAACAAAAAACCTCTATCATTCAAAAGTACTAACCAACAATAGAGAGGAGGATAAGGACAGGAAGGAATAAACTAAATGGGAACAGGGACCAGGGATAAACACAAGCACGAGGCTATGCGATCCTATATTAAGGAGTCATTGGAGAAGGGTCATATTAGACCATGCCCTTCACCCTTAGGTGCTGGTTTTTTTTTGTGTGGCCAAGAAAGATGGTTCATTAAGGCCTTGTACTGACTATCGTTCCCTCAACAAAATTACTGTTAAATATCAGTATCCGTTACTCCTGATTTCTGATCTATTCTCCAGAGTTAAAGGTGCTTGCTGGTTTACCAAGCTTGACCTCAGGGGGGCGTATAATCTTATTCGCATTAAGCAGGGGGATGAATGGAAGACGGCATTTAATACTCCGGAGGGACATTTTGAGTACCTGGTGATGCCTTTTGGGCTCACTAATGCCCCTTCTGTCTTCCAGTGCTTCATGAATGATATTTTCCGAGATTTTGTGGATAAATTTTTGATCATCTATCTGGATGATATTTTGATCTTTTCCAAGGATTGGGACTCTCATGTGGAACATGTTCGGACTGTGTTCCGGATTTTGAGGGAGAATTCCCTGTATGTCAAGGGATCGAAATGCCTTTTTGGTGTACAGAGGATTTCATTTTTGGGATTTATTTTGTCTCCGTCAACTATTGAAATGGACCCGGCCAAGGTACAGGCCATTTATGATTGGGTTCAGCCCACTTCTTTGAAGGCCCTCCAGAAGTTTTTGGGTCTTGCTAATTTTTATCGTAAATTTATAGCTAATTTTTCTGGTATTGCCAAACCATTGACTGATTTGACTAAGAAGGGTGCTGATGTGCTGAATTGGTCTCCGGAGGCTGTTTCTTCCTTTCAGGAGCTGAAGCGAAGGTTCACTTCTGCCCCGGGTTTGCGGCAACCTGATGTCTCACTCCCGTTTCAGGTAGAGGTGGACGCTTCTGAGATTGGTGCAGGAGCTGTTTTGTCCCAAAAAGATCCTGTAACATCTAAAATGAATCCCTGTGCTTTCTTTTCCCGAAAGTTCTCCCCATCCGAACGTAACTATGATGTGGGGAATCGGGAACTGTTTGCCATGAAATGGGCATTTGAGGAGTGAAGACATTGATTGGAGGGAGCTAAACATCAAGTCGTGGTCCTTACTGACCACAAGAATTTGATTTACCTGGAGTCGGCCAAACGCTTGAATCCTAGACAGGCTAGGTGGGCCTTGTTTTTCACACGTTTTGATTTTGTGGTCTCTTTTCTTCCGGGCACTAAGAATGTGAAGGCAGACACCCTCTCTAGGAGTTTCTTTGCTGATTCTTCTATTGTGACCAAGCCTGCTACCATCTTAGGTGAGGGGTAGTTCTTTCTGCCATCTCGCCCGATTTGAGACGTGCTCTGGAAGAGTTTCAGGAGGACAAACCTGAGCGTTGTCCCATTGGAAAATTGTATGTTCCTGACCAGTGGAGGAAGAGAGTGATGTCTGAGGTTCATTGCTCCGCATTGGCTGGTCATCCAGGTGTTTTTGGTACTAGAGATTTGGTGAGTCGGTCTTTTTGGTGGCCCGCCTTGTCTCGTGATGTCAGGAATTTTGTGCAGTCCTGTGGGACTTGCTCCCGGTCTAAACCTTGTTCTCGCTCTAGTGGGTTGTTGATGCCTTTGCCAGTGCCCAGGAGGCCATGGACCCATATTTCAATGGATTTTATCTCTGATATGCCTGTCTCTCAGAGAATGACTGTTATTTGGGTGATTTGTGATAGATTCTCTAAGATGGTCCATCTTGTACCACTCTCTAAGTTGCCATCTTCCTCAGAGTTGGTGCCCTTGTTTTTGCAACAGGTGGTTCGCTTGCACGGGATTCCTGAGAACATTGTATCTGACAGAGGAGTTCAGTTTGTTTCTAGATTTTGGAGGACTTTCTGTTCTAAGCTGGGAATTCAGTTGTCCTTCTCCTCTGCGTTTCACCCTCAGACCAATGGGCAGACGGAGAGAACAAACCAGACTTTGGAGTCATATTTGAGATGTTTTATTTCTGCTGATCAGGATGATTGGGTTTCATTTTTGCCCTTGGCCGAATTTGCTTTAAATAATAGAGCTAGTTCTGCCACTTTGATGTCAAATTTTTTTTGTAACTTTGGGTTTCATCCTCGATTCTCTTTAGGGCAGGTGGAGTCTTCTGCCTGCCCAGGTGTTGACACTGTGGTGGAGAGAATGCACCAGATATGGGACCAAGTGGTGGATAAGTTGTCTCTCTCCCAGGAAAAGGCCCAGCGGTTTTCCAACCAGCATAGGACCATTGGTCCCCGGTTTAAGGTTGGTGATATGGTTTGGTTGTCATCAAAGAATATCTCTATGAAGGTGGCTTCTCCAAAGTTTAAACCTAGATTTATTGGACCTTACAAGATTTTGGAGATTCTTAATCCAGTCTCTTTTCGATTGGCTCTTGCTGTTACATTCAAGATCCATAACGTGTTTCATAAGTCTCTGTTAAAGAGGTTTGTTGAGCCAGTAGTTCCTGTGGTGGCACCTCCTGACCCGGTATTGGTTGAAGGTAATGTGGAATATGAGGTTGAGAAGATACTGGATTCTCGTCTGGTTAGATGGAGACTCCAGTATTTGGTTAAATGGAAGGGTTATGGCCAGGAGGATACTTCTTGGGTCCCTGCATCCGATATTCATGCCGAAAGATTGGTTCGTGCTTTTCATCGGGCCCATCCTGATCGCCCTGGAGGCGTGGATGAGGGTTCGGTGACCCCTCCTCAAAGGGGAGGTACCGTTGTGAGTTCATTTTCCCCTTCACCTTTGATGTCTGATGAACTCCCTCTGCTGGTGAAGAGAGGTAGTGAAATTGATTGGGATAGGAAGAACCTGTTTTCTGAACAGGCGGAGTGTGATTGGACATCTGGAATTTCTGAGTGGATATAAGGCAGCCGACGCCCTGCAGGGTTTGCTGGTGATCCTTTCTGCTCTGAGCTCTGGCATCCAGTTTTAGTTCCTGTCTACGAAAAGCTAAGTTTTTGCCCTACTATTATTCCATGAGATTTTGTCTGGTTTCCTTAGTGTTTGTATTCAGCCAGTCCTGGTTGGGACTGGCTGAATTCCATTTTTGTCTCTGATCAGTTGATCTCTTTGCTCTGTTTTCAGAATATGTCATGGTCACTGTGTGTCTGGGCGCAGATGATGTCGCAAGGCGAACCCATAACACACGTGACCCTGGATACACCGCCTCCAGTGGGGCGAATTTAAATAATAAAGCATGCAGGTGGATACGCCGCCTCCACCTGGCGGATTTAGGTATTACACGCCATGCATACATATATCTGGAAACACCGCCTCCAGTAAGGCGCATTTAAATAATAAAGGGGGGAACCTGGGTAACTTTAACAATGGTGGGCCCTGCGATAGGGAATGGGGAAATGGAGACCTCCTGCACTCCCCTGAGCCAGTGTCCCTACACTCCTCACATTCCCTAAACAGGCTCCGCACCTGTCGCCGCACGCGTACCTTAACGCCCTTGCTCGCCCTGAGCCTAAACTCTCACTAGGGAATAGGTCGGTGCGGAGACTAATCCCACCACTGCACTAACAACACACATGAGGAAAGAGACAATACAGGGGAAACACCACTTATCTTTGCTCTGTTGCGTGCGCTCCTAGCAACAGAGCCCACCACCTGTGTGCATCTTCTCCTCCACCCTGATCCATCACATAACTGGATCCATCACCATCGTGCAGCCTGGGAGCAGAGTCCATCACCACTTGCAGCAGTCCAGTACACAGAGTCCCAGGATGAGTCCAGCCTCTGCCAAGAATCCAAGCATGCTCGAGTCCAGTTCTCAGCAACCAAGTAGAGCATGCTGAGTGCAACTCTCTTCCTAGTCGCCACTCCTCTAAGCCATGCCCGCACTTCCCGCCGACACCATAAACTGCGACTCCACCAAGCCATGCCAGTCCTTCCTGCAGACACCATTAGCTGGCACTCATTCTCTCTGGCTGACTGCGCAGGACTCCTATCCCGCTCCATCCTTCCACCAGGCTCTCCAACAACTCAGCAAGAAATATCACCAGCCGTGAGTGAACACCCTGAGACCCATTTATAGAGTGTCACACCTGAACCATAATTAAGTGCAACCTAACCTAAGGTGCAATACCACAACCACCACCGGGGACAGTCAAAACACCTTTGAACTTAACCAAAGTAAAAAAAGTTCACTTTGTGCTTTTAATACCGCCAGATCCAACACTGGATCATGACAGTACCCCCTCCTTAATGAGGGGCCTCTGGACCCTCAAGACCACCCCTCATTAGGGAAACACCTACAGCGGGGATGCCCAGATCCTGAGTTCACCCCACCAATTACCTGACACTTCAGGTTCATGACAAACACCGCTGGTATTGGCAATACATGTTCATTTTGGAGGCACCACTCATCTCCACAGCGCCGACCTGGGGAACGAGATTATGTATGTGTATGTATGCTAAGAGCTGATCAGACTCCACAACACATTTCCAAGATGATTTTTGGTGGCACCCATACATGCTCGTTCACACACAGGTCCGGACCTGAACGTTTATTGCACACATACATTTGTCATAACTTGGTGAACTCACTCTGGACTTGACAACAGAGGCGTCCCCCTGTGTCACCACACTCACACCCCCACTATTCACCAAGGGACACCACCCTCCAACCCTTTCACCATGAGGACTGCGCCTCCCAGGGTTGGTTAATGGCGAGGGTAGAGATTTGTCCCTACTCCCCCGCAGCACACCTGCTGCACACACCAGGAGGAGAAGGGGACCGGGAAATGGAGGAAATATACTCTCGCTGGTCACCTCCACACGACCAGGAGGGCGGCTTCTTCGATGGTATGAAGATTTGGCGTAAAACCCCGCGGAACCACAGGGGCGTACCCCTTCACCTCGGGGAATACCAGGCAGCTCCGTGGGGCACCATTCCTCCCACCTACCTGGGTGCGCCCGCCTGCATGAACCAGTCCTGCTCCCCAGCAGCGACTCTAGGGGGTTTTAGTACCATAGCCGCAGGAATATGGAGGAAAATATATATATACTCGCTGGTCGCCTCCACACGACCAGGAGGGGCGGCATCGAAGATTTGGCATGAGCCCAGCGGACTATTCACCAATCTGCTCACTACAGGGACGTACCACTTCACCTCGGGGAATACCAGGCAGCTCCGTGGGGCACCATTCCTCCCACCTGCCTGGGTGCGTCCCCTGTATGAGCAAGTCCAGCTCCCCAGCAGCGACTATACACCTAGTCTGCTCACCACAGGGATGTACCCCTTCACCTCGGGGAATACCAGGCAGCTCCGAGGGGCACCATTCCTCCCACCTGCCTGGGTACCTCCCCGTGCATGAGCAAGTCCCGCTCCCCAGCAGCGACTCTAGGGGCTTTTGCCAGACCGCAGCCGCCATTTTTGTTTCTCTGGTTATCTGAGCAGAGGCCCCAGACCCTGATAACTGCTGCTGCAGCGGCTTAAACACACCTTGCCGCTCCCCACTGCACCTCAGTGAGGCCCGGCAGCAATTACCACAGGTCTCCACATGGCCGAAGCTCACCAGAAAAAAAAAGTAGGGCTGGTGATAATGTCATGGTCACTGTGTGTCTGGGCGCAGATGATGTCGCAAGGCGAACCCATAACACACGTGACCCTGGATACACCGCCTCCAGTGGGGCGAATTTAAATAATTAAGCGTGCAGGTGGATACGCCGCCTCCACCTGGCGGATTTAGGTGTTACACGCCATGCATACATATATCTGGAAACACCGCCTCCAGTAAGGCGCATTTAAATAATAAAGGGGGGAACCTGGGTAACTTTAACAATGGTGGGCCCTGCGATAGGGAATGGGGAAATGGAGACCTCCTGCACTCCCCTGAGCCAGTGTCCCTACACTCCTCACATTCCCTAAACAGGCTCCGCACCTGTCGCCGCACGCGTACCTTAACGCCCTTGCTCGCCCTGAGCCTAAACCCTCACTAGGGAATAGGTCGGTGCGGAGACTAATCCCACCACTGCACTAACAACACACATGAGGAAAGAGACAATACAGGGGAAACACCACTTATCTTTGCTCTGTTGCGTGCGCTCCTAGCAACAGAGCCCACCACCTGTGTGCATCTTCTCCTCCACCCTGATCCATCACATAACTGGATCCATCACCATCGTGCAGCCTGGGAGCAGAGTCCATCACCACTTGCAGCAGTCCAGTACACAGAGTCCCAAGATGAGTCCAGCCTCTGCCAAGAATCCAAGCATGCTCGAGTCCAGTTCTCAGCAACCAAGTAGAGCATGCTGAGTGCAACTCTCTTCCTAGTCGCCACTCCTCTAAGCCATGCCCGCACTTCCCGCCGACACCATAAACTGCGACTCCACCAAGCCATGCCAGTCCTTCCTGCAGACACCATTAGCTGGCACTCATTCTCTCTGGCTGACTGCACAGGACTCCTATCCCGCTCCATCCTTCCACCAGGCTCTCCAAAAACTCAGCAAGAAATATCACCAGCCGTGAGTGAACACCCTGAGACCCATTTATAGAGTGTCACACCTGAACTATAATTAAGTGCAACCTAACCTAAGGTGCAATACCACAACCACCACCGGGGACAGTCAAAACACCTTTGAACTTAACCAAAGTAAAAAAAGTTCACTTTGTGCTTTTAATACCGCCAGATCCAACACTGGATCATGACAGAATATACCTGTGTGCTGATATAGTGATTTTGAAGTCTAGCAACTTCAGGGCCTTTTTTCCTATCAGACGGTTGGGACATTTTTGAAGGGTTTTTTGTGGATTGCAGCCAGCATCTTTTTTGTCCTGTCTTATCTAATTAGTTGGGCCCCATCGTTTGCTCAGCCTGTCTTTCTGTCTGTGTTTGTGTTTTCATCTGTTTTTCACCGACAATACATGTTGGGGGCTGTCTATTGCTTTGGCGTCTGCTCTGGGGCAGTTTAGATTTCCCCTTTCTTTCTTTAGGCTTATGTAGTTCTCCGGCTGTGACGAGGAGTCTAGGGCACCGTAGGAACCCCCCATGGCTACTGTTAGTTGTGGTGAATAGGATCAGGGGTCTGCAATCCGATAGCTACCAACCTCTCCGGTTTTCTGGACTTAGTTTGTATTTTTGTTTTCTCCTCCTCCGGTGACTCATTCATAACAGATGCATTTTGTGGGGGCAATTGATGCATTCTATTATTCTTGACATGCTCTATGTCCTGTTGCCTGCAGGGTCTCTCTTAGCCCCATGTGTTGACTAGTCCACATTGACTGTCCTTCTATCCTGACATAAATCACATTTCTTTGTCCTATAGCTATAGAAGGGCAGCTGGGACATGTATTATGGGTAATGAGTTCCAGAGGGCTCCAACATATCTTGGCAACCTGAAACTTTTCCTATAGCTACCAACATTTGTGTTGGTAACTTAGAAACGTTTTAGCCCCACCTAGAGCTCCAACCAAATTGTGACTGATACCACCCATTTGTGGGTGGTGTTTGTGAAATTCCCTCCCTTTTTGGACAGAAATGCCGCAAATTTGCTTGCAAATTTGGGACAGTTGGCTTTCTTTTACCCAGGGCAAACGTATATGCTAGATAATCTAAAGGAGTCTATTACAGGAAAAATATCAGTTTTATAGGAACTAATCCCCCTTGAAGAGTTTCATGCTCAGGGTCTTCTTTTTTATCAGACATTTAAGGGAAGGACAGGAAAGCCTATAAAATTCTCAGATAGTAGGTTTGATTTGGGATGCCTGGTGAACAAGGACAAAATGCTGTGCTGGACAAAGCAATTAATTACCTTCAGGGACTTCTTGTAAGTAGAGGCCTAGTTAAGAGACATTAGGTAATGAGTTTGTCAATACTCGTCCAGTCTAAGTATCAAATTCATTACCTGCGATTGTTGTCAGTGGTGGAGTGTCCCCGTATGAGGAGAGCACGAGATCACTGTGAATATGAAATACTAGACAACACTGCCTAATCCAATCTCTCCCTAGGGAATGTGGCAGCAGATTGTTTATATCAGGTTTTAAATATATTTTTTAATCTTTTCTTTTTGAATTTATTATCACTGTTTATGTCAAACATCTATTCCCAGAAATCTTGCAATTGTCACTAAGCCTTATATTAGGCTCATACTTCCTCTTCTGTACAGATTTTTTTCAGCAGTCTCATTATCATCACAGACAGAATTACAATGAGAGGTAACACCGCCATATAGAGTATACAGTCATATGTAAAAGTTTGGGCACCCCTATTAATGTTAACCTTTTTTCTTTATAACAATTTTGGTTTTTGCAACAGCTATTTCAGTTTCATATATCTAATAACTGATGGACTCAGTTATATTTCTGGATTCAAATGAGGTTTATTGTACTAACAGAAAATGTGCAATCTGCATTTAAACAAAATTTGACCGGTGCAAAAGTATGGGCACCCTTATCATTTTCTTGATTTGAACACTCCTAACTACTTTTTGCTGACTTCCTGAAGCACTAAATTGGTTTTGTAACCTCATTGAGCTTTGAACTTCATAGCCAGGTGTATCAAATCATGAGAAAAGGTATTTAAGGTGGCCACTTGCAAGTAGTTCTCCTATTTGATTCTCCTATGAAGAGTGGCATCATGGGCTCCTCAAAACAACTCTCAAATGATCTGAAAACAAAGATTATTCAACATAGCTTTTCAGGGGAAGGATACAAAAAGTTGTCTCAGAGATTTAACCTGTCAGTTTCCACTGTGAGGAACATAGTGAGGAAATGGAAGAACACAGGTACAGTTCTTGTTAAGCCCAGAAGTGGCAGGCCAAGAAAAATATCAGAAAGGCAGAGAAGAAGAATGGTGAGAACAGTCAAGGACAATCCACAGACCACTTCCAAAGACCTGCAGCATCATCTTGCTGCAGATGGTGTCACTGTGCATCGGTCAACAATACAGCGCACTTTGCACAAGGAGAAGCCGTATGGGAGAGTGATGCGAAAGAAGCCGTTTCTGCAAGCACGCCACAAACAGAGTCGCCTGAGGTATGCAAAAGTAAATTTGGACAAGCCAGTTACATTTTGGAAGAAGGTCCTGTGGACTGATGAAACAAAGATTGAGTTGTTTGGTCATATAAAAAGGCGTTATGCATGGAGGCTAAAAACACAGCATTCCAAGAAAACCACTTGCTACCCACAGTAAAATTTGGTGGAGGTTCCATCGAGCTTTGGGGCTGTGTGGCCAATGCCGGCACCGGGAATCTTGTTAAAGTTGAGGGTCGCATGGATTCAACTCAGTATCAGCAGATTCTTGACAATAATGTGCAAGAATCAGTGACGAAGTTGAAGTTACGCAGGGGATGGATATTTCAGCAAGACAATGATCCTAAGCACGGCTCCAAATCTACTCAGGCATTCATGCAGAGGAACAATTACAATGTTCTGGAATGGCCATCCCAGTCCCCAGACCTGAATATCATTGAACATCTGTGGGATGATTTGAAGCGGGCTGTCCATGCTCGGCGACCATCAAACTTAACTGAACTGGAATAGTTTTGTAAACAGGAATGGTCACAAATACCTTCATCCAGGATCCAGGAACTCATTATTAGCTACAGGAAGTGACTAGAGGCTGTTATTTTTGCAAAAGGAGGATCTATGAAATATTAATGTCACTTTTATGTTGAGGTGCCCATACTTTTGCACCGGTCAAATTTTGTTTAAATGCAGATTACACATTTTCTGTTAGTACAATAAACCTCATTTGAATCCAGAAATATAACTGAGTCCATCAGTTATTAGATATATGAAACTGAAATAGCTGTTGCAAAAACCAAAATTGTTATAAAGAAAAAAGGTTAACATTAATAGGGGTGCCCAAACTTTTACATATGCCTGTATAACAGAATCCTCCATTCCAATAGATGATGTAACAGCTCACCTCCTCCCCCTCCTGTACAATGACTGATAATACCCATATGTACAGTACAATAGTTATAATTAATCCACCATTCACACTACATATCATAGCTTACTTCATCCTCCTGAACAATGACTGCTAGCTAATACCTCCATATACAGCTGATATATAGGATCCACCCACAGTAGGTGATGTCACAGCTCATCTCCTCCTCCTGTAGAATGTTTAATAACACATCTATATACAGTAGATAACACCTGAACCACCCACATTAGGTGATATCACAGCTCTTCTCCTTCAACTGTACAATGTCTGATAACACCTCTCTCTATATACAGTAGATAACACAGAATCCACCATTCACAATAGGTGATGTCACAGCTCACCTCCTCCTGTACAATGACTGATAACACATCTATATACAGTAGATAACACAGGAGCCTCCCACAGTAGGTGATGTCACAGCACACCTCCTCTCCCTCCTGTACAATGACTGATAACACCTCTATATACAGTAGATAACACAGGGTCCACCATTCACAATAGGTGATGTCACAGTTCACCTCCTCCTGTACAATGACTCATAACACCTCTATATACAGTAGATAACACAGGATCCACCATTCACAATAGGCGATGTCATAGCTCACCTCCTCCTGTACAATGACTGATAACACCTCTATATACAGTAGATAACACAGAATCCACCATTCACAATAGGTGATGTCACAGCACACCTCCTCCTCCTGTACAATGACTGATAATACCTCTATATACAGTAGATAATATAGCATCCACCCACAGTAGGTGATGTCACAGCTCCCTTCTTCCTGAGGTGCGGTGGATGCTGTTGATGTACTCTGGTACTAATGTGGCAGGCATTTTGCACATGTCCTATTGATTAGAATTGGAAGTGTTCATGATACCTGTTAATCATGCATGAGAACTGGCAAGCAGCTGTAGCACATTAGCAGCACCTCTCTACTCCCAATGTAGAAATGAGAGGCGCTGGATAACCCCTTTAATATACCTTACCAGAACACAGAGAAATTTGACATTATACCTAATTATATTTTCACGCCCCCTGCTGACTAAAGCAATTTGAATTAGTTGCCACATTGGTGGAAGGGAATTGACAACTGCTCCAAGCAAATTCCTGGTTTTCAACTAAATTAATTTCTTCACGTGGCAAACAAAGTTGCATATCTTTAGTAGTCTTGTGTGCAAGAATATAGACTAGGGAAGTGCAAAATTGATGTACTGTGTTAGGTCACTCAAAGGCTTATCCGTCTGGTCTTGGGGTTCTTTCTTTAAGACTATAATAGAAATCTGTAGAACTTTGAAACTGAAAAATCTTTTAAGATAAAAATGTTAACTCCAATGTCCTGCAGCAAATATTTTTCATCTGTGACATGGCCCATGAACTTATCATAAAATGTAAGCTTAATTACAGTGAACACAACACCAGGGACTGCAGTGTCTCTTAGCTAATGCCGCACAGTCACAACCAATGTGACATCATTCTTCATGTAAAACAGTGAAAAATCATACAAATTGTTAGGGGGCCGTCATGGGTGCCAAGACGACACTTTAATATCAGCAGAGACACTTTGATAGACACTATTAATTAGTAAACAAAGAAAACGCTTCATATATTTTGTAGTAAAGCACAGCATGAACTCTACTTTTAAAAGATGCATAAAAAATATTAAAAACTTCTCCTAAAGTTCACCAGGGGTAGGTGTGGGGTCCGTTAGGGTACTTTACATTTTGTTATCACTTTATATTATTATTCACCTCTGATTTTTTTTTCCACTGCTTTATTGCTTTAAGAGATCAAAGACGGGTCAATACAGATGTCTTATCTTACTTGTCCATAGGTACTAGTACAATAGCCATTCGCATCAGTGATCCCCCATCCTGCTATTACTCACACTCGATTCCAATTTTCATCACTTACTACTTATACTTAAAGTTTTAATTGCATTTCTTAAGCAGGTTTTTGAGGCATAGGATGAAAACAACACACATTCAATACCTATACCTTGCACCTGGTGGTGCTGTTGTATTTCTTATTTTCCTATCTTTGTCGTTTTCAACAGAACAGATCTTTCTCGCTTTCCTATGAGCAACAGAATGGTCATAGACAGTAATAATTCCTGGGACCTTTATAGAGTTTGTGTGATTAGTGCAGTAAGTTGCACTGATTTCCATACCGGTTCTATATGATTGGATGTATCAGAAATGTCCACTTGTCTTAAGGAGAACATAATATTGATATTTGGTATGTGAGGAGTCCTGAATATGTGATTTTTGATGGGTATGTTCATATAAACTTGCAGTGACTGAGACATTGCAAACAAAGCCGTAAGTAGTTTGTGAAGCCTTTACCTGGAACTCGGGCTCCTCAACCCCATGGGACAGTTATAGGGTATGTTTCCATATTCAGTATTTGTTGCGTATTGGATGCTGCGTACAGCCGCAGTGTCCAATCCACAGCGTCCAGATGTTACAGCATAGTAGAGGGGATTTTATGAAATCCCATCTCCACTATGCGTTGAAAGACGCAGTTGGCAGACCTACGTAACCGGACATGTGGCGCTTCTTTATAGACCGCAGCCTGTCTATTTATCTTGCGGAGACTGATAAGGTAAATAGCACCGTCCTAAGGCTATGTGCACATGCTGCAGATTCACCTGCGGGTTTTTTCCCACGGAACCGCAGGTAAAACCGCAGGTGAAGTGACCTGCGGTTTTGCTGCAGTTAGGCCTGCGGTTTTGCCCTGCGGTTTCACACCTCTACTATGTTAAAGGTCTGAAACCGCAGCGGAATCCGCAGAAACAATTGACATGCTACGGAAAAAAAAACCGCGCGGAAAAAACCGCAGCGTGAGCACAGCGGTTTTGAAAACCCATAGGGTTACATGGTACTGTACCATGCGGAACTGCTGCGGTTCCGCAGGGCCAAAACCGCAGCGGAACCGCAGCAAAAACCGCAGTGTGTGCACATAGACTTAGTATAGGATGCGGTGATTCCGCATGTGTTCAATGATCACATGCGGGATCACTGTGCGTACAAAAGGGGGCGGCGCTTTGGACGAAACGGGTATATGCTGCGCTCAAAGCGCTGCCAATACTGACCGTGAAAACATACCCATATAGTTTGATGAGTTGCGTCATTAGTGGCTACTAAGTGTCCAAATATTTCAGATTCTGGGAACGTTACTTGTATAAAAGCACTATGGCTTGTACAATCCTGTGGTAGTTTTATGTGGGCATTATAGGACAGTATTATTTTAGGTATTATATAGTGGTATTGTTATGGCAATGCATGGCAGTATTAGTTGGAAGCTTCCAACATTAGTAATATGTAGCAAATTACAGTACCATATTGTTTGGGTAATGCATGACATTGACAGCATACCATAATGGGGGAAGTGGTCAGGCAGGTATTTTACTGTCACTATAGTGGCTGGGACATTACATCTTGCGTTACTACATGATCACTGATATATCAGATTCAGGGCACGATGCCGGTACTATTATATGAGCACTATGGGTGATGCTATCATGTGGCAGTTTTATGTGGACATTATAAGGCAGTATTACTTTAGGTATTATATTATGGTATTATCGTGGCACTGTATGGCGGTGTAATTTAAAAGCCTTTCATCATTATTATTTTAGAAATTGCATTATGTGGACAATACTTGGTAGTACAACACAATGAAGAAATGGGCAGACTGGCATTACGCTGTCACTTCAGTGGCAAGGACACCATAATTTCCATTAGCACATGATCACTGATTATCCAGATTCACTGCACAGCGCTGGTATTATTATATCAGCACTATCATGTGGTAGTTTTATGTGTGCAATGTAAGGTGGTATTATTTTATTTTTGTATACTGTTATTTAAAGGCACTGTGTGGCAGCATTATTTAGACATTATTTGTGAAATCATATTGGCATGTTACATTAATGATACAAATTTTTCCGGCAGTTATTACATGGCAGTAATATTTGGGGACCAAGCAGCACAGTTTTATATATACATTTTCCTTTTCTCTATACATAAACTAATGGAGGTTTAATTGTTTCACAGATTGCTATTTCATCCAGGGGTGTTCTTAAGTTTAAAAGTTACTAGATAACTTTCAGAGCGCTGAGGATCTGTCTGCCGTGGTGGCCTTCACCAATGCCGAGAACGGGATGGAGCGGAGGTGGTTCCCTAGTGATTGGAAAGTTATCTCCTATCCTGTGGCTAAGGGATAACTTTTAAAAATTAGAACACCCCTTTAAGGAAAGTATGTCAACAAAACAAATTTTTACATATCTTCCCATCCATTGTGATGGAAATTATTCATTATTAGCCCTATGGCAGTTTCCTGGTGGAAAAAAGTTGCAAGATTTGGCTCATATTCTTCCAGTCTGGCCCAAGCACTTATCTAAATTTTGGCTGTGCTGAACAAAAGGGGGGCTTGGTGAACTGCAGTGGCAAATTTACTATAAAATGTGCCAGAAAAATGTCTTAAGTTAGATTGGCAGCAAGGGGGTGTAACGATCGTGGTCGCAAAGGTTGCGACTGGGTCCGTGCGGGTGAGGGGACCGCCAACAACAGAGCAAACCAATTGGATGAGTGTCCTCACTTACATGTTGAAATCAACTGCCTGCTTTAGAAGAGGACGCCGCATAGCGGGGGAGCGGAGGGAAGGTAAGTAGAATCATTTTTTTCCTTTGGATTAAAGAACAGCAGCAGAATGGGAGACATACAGTATATACCAGTATGGGGGATATAGATATCAGGATGGGGCCCAGGATAAGGGACATATATACTGGGATGGAACCCAGGATAAGAGACATATATTCCAGGAAGAGATCCAGGATAAGGGAAATATATACCAGGATGAGATCCAGGATAAGGGAAATATATACCAGGATGAGACACAGGATAAGGGAAATATATACCAGCATGAGATCCAGGATAAGGGAAATATATACCAGGATGAGACACAGGATATTTTTTTCTATGTATTAAACAACAGCATCAGAATGAGGGACATATATACCAGTATGGGGGATAGATATACCAGGATGGGGCCCAGGATAAGGGACCTACATATCAGAATGGGAAATATATATATACATGGATGGGATTCAGGAAAAGGGAACTGTATACAAGGATGGGACCCAGAATAAGACATGTACTCGTAAATACCAGGATGAGTCCCAGGATAAAGGACATATATACCCGGATGGGGAATATATATATATATATATATATATATATATATATATATATATATATATAACTGGTGTGAGTGCCTCATCTTTTTTTTCTTGAATGTATATATATATATATATATATATATATATGGATGAGATCCAGGATAAGGTAAATATATACTAAGATGGGACCTAGGATAAGGGATGTATATACCAGGATGGGACCCAGGATAAGGGACATATATACCAGGATGGGACCCAGGATAAGGGACATATATGCCAGGATGGGACCCAGGATAAAGGACATATATACCAGGATGGCATCCAGTATAAGGGACATATGTGCCAGGATGGGACCCAGGAAAAGGGACATACATACTAGGATGATAACCAGTATAAGGGACATATATAGCAGGATCGAACCCAGTATAAAGGACATATATACCAGGATGGCGCTCAGGATAAGGGATATATACACTCACTGGCCACTTTATTAGGTACACCTGTCCAAATGTGTGTTAAGACTTAATTTCTAATCAGCCAATCACATGGCGGCAACTCAGTGCATTTAGGCATGTAGACATGGTCAAGACAATCTCCTGCAGTTCAAACCGAGCATCAGTATGGGGAAGAAAGGTGATTTGAGTGCCTTTGAACGTGGCATGATTGTTGGTGCCAGAAGGGCTGGTCTGAGTATTTCAGAAACTGCTGATCTACTGGGATTTTCACGCACAACCATCTCTAGGGTTTACAGAGAATGGTCCGAAAAAGAAAAAAAATCCAGTGAGCGGCAGTTCTGTGGCCGGAAATGCCTTGTTGATGCCAGAGGTCAGAGGAGAATGGGCATACTGGTTCGAGCTGATAGAAAGGCAACAGTGACTCAAATTGCCACCCGTTACAACCAAGGTAGGCAGAAGAGCATCTCTGAACGCACAGTGCGTCGAACTTTGAGGCAGATGGGCTACAGCAGCAGAAGACCACACTGGGTACCACTCCTCTCAGCTAAGAACAGGAAACTGAGGCTACAATTTGCACAAGCTCATCGAAATTGGACAGTAGAAGATTGGAAAAACGTTGCCTGGTCTGATGAGTCTCGATTTCTGCTGCGACATTCGGATGGTAGGGTCAGAATTTGGCGTAAACAACATGAAAGCATGGATCCATCCTGCCTTGTATCAACGGTTCAGGCTGGTGGTGGTGGTGTCATGGTGTGGGGAATTTTTTCTTGGCACTCTTTGGGCCCCTTGGTACCAATTGAGCATCGTTGCAACGCCACAGCCTACCTGAGTATTGTTGCTGACCATGTCCATCCCTTTATGACCACAATGTACCCAACATCTGATGGCTACTTTCAGCAGGATAATGCGCCATGTCATAAAGCTCGAATCATCTCAGATTGGTTTCTTGAACATGACAATGAGTTCACTGTACTCAAATGGCCTCCTCAGTCACCAGATCTCAATCCAATAGAGCATCTTTGGGATGTGGTGGAACGGGAGATTCGCATCAGGGATGTGCAGCCGACAAATCTGCGCCAACTGTGTGATGCCATCATGTCAATATGGTCCAAAATCTCTGAGGAATGCTTCCAGCACCTTGTTGAATCTCTGCCACGAAGAATTGAGGCAGTTCTGAAGGCAAAAGGGGGTCCAACCCCTTACTAGCATGGTGTACCTAATAAAGTGGCCAGTGAGTGTATATCCCATGATGGAGAACATTTATAGCAGGATGGGCCCATAATGGGGACCATATAAACCAGGATGGGCACCATATATACCAGGATGAGCCAATAATGGGGAGCTTATATACCAGGAAGGGGAACATAAATAACAGGATGGGACCAAGATGGCCAACATATATATCAGGATGGGGCTAGGATGCGGAACATATATACCAAGATGGAGGATATATATATACAGCTCTGGCAAAAATTAAAACACCACCACATCAAAACCCTGTCATGGGCAGCCCATTCTCCAGACCTGAACCCCATTGAAAACCTCTGGACTGTAATCAAGAGGATGATGGATAGTCACAAGCAATCAAACAAAGAAGAACTGCTTAAATTTTTGCACCAGAAGCAGTGTGAAAGACTGGTGGAAAGCATGCTTGATTAAAAATCATAGTTATTACACAAAATATTGATTTCTGAACTCTTCCTGAGTTAAAGCATTACTATTGTTGTTTCTAAATGTGTGACGACTCCTGGAGTGGACCCTCTAAGTCGTGATACCAACCCACCCAGGGCAAGCTGACCTAGTGAGAACCACCCCCTATACAGGGAGTGTCAGGGGCAGACCCAGGGGGATAAAGTACCATGACTGCTAGAACCAGGTGGCCGGCTCACAGAAGACACGAGAGAGTGTGTCTAGCAAGGTGCAAGAGGGAACATGCAGGATACAAGAGTGTGCAAAGCGTGGACACAGGGACACGCTGGGTATAGGATCGTGCAGGGCGAGTACACGGAGGTACGCAGGGTTCAGGACAGTACAGGGCGTGTATACGGGGTACGCAGGGTACTGAGTAGTGCAGGGCGAGTACACGGAGGTACGCAGGGTTCTGGACAATACAGAGTGTGTATGCGGGGGCACGCTGGGTGCAGGATAGTGCATATAGCGTGCACTGAGATGCACGCCCGAGTATGAGGCCAAGCAGAGCGCGTGCTAGGAAGCATGCCTGAGTACCAGGTAAAGCAGAGCGTGTGCTAGGCAGCACGGCAGAGCACAGGGTAGAAGCAGAACGTGTGCTGAGAAGCACGACAGGGCACAAGGCAAGAGCAGAGCGTGTGCTAAGAAGCACGACAGGGCACAAGGCAGGAGCAAGGCGTGTGCTGTGAAGCACGACAGAGCACAAGGCAGCAGCAAAGCATGTGCTAAGAAGCACGACAGAGCACAAGGCAAGAGCAGAGCGTGTGCTAAGAAGCACGACAGAGTACAAGGAAAGGACCCGAATACTGAGAGCGGCCAAGCAGGGACCAAGCAGGCCTAGCAAGGAAGCACAACAAAATCAGGCGCCTCCCATAGGAAGAGGCAGCCTGATATAGGGCATGAGTGCTGGAACTTCCGGGTCAGGTCCTCCAGGACCATAGAGATGGCGCGGCTGCAGTCAGGGCAGGGAGGATAGTGCATGGAGTCATGGAGTCGAATGAACAACCACAGAGTCAAACACGGGAGGTGCACGTGCGCACTCGGCGGGACCCCCGGACCGGCCGCGATACCGGAAGTGATGACGTCGGGCGCTGAGCCCCGGCTCCGGGGGAAGGCGGTGAGAGCGGCATGACAAAATGATTATGAACTTTGTTTTCTTTGCATTATTTGAGGTCTGAAAGCACTGTTTTTTTTTATTTTGACCATTTCTCCTTTTGACAAAGCTGTGTGTATATATATATATATATATATATATATATATACTGTATATATATACATACACACACAAGCAGGGGGCTAGGATGAGGGATATATATACCAGGATGGGGGACTTATATACTAGGATGGGCCCAGGATAGGGGGCATATATATCAGGGAAGAGCCCAGGATGGGGGACATTACTACATAAGTGAGAATGGGGGCAATTTGTATGTCCTTATAGGATTTAGAACGCTGCAATGGCCCATACATCTGATCAACATGTGGGGGGTGGTGGGTGGATGGGACGGGGTGTGGTTGTGTATTTCCCAGGTCTAAATTTTGCAGTGGGGCCCATCAGTCTCTAGTTACGCCATTGTCGGTAGCAAAAAAAAATTCTTAAAGACACGCCTTACTCTGGCAGACATTTGGTTGAAAGACTGGTTTAGGGAGCAAAAATTATGTTAAATTTTCACTTTCTACACCTCACATGGCAAAAGTTGGAAAGTTGGAATTATTTATCAAACCTAAAGCCAGAAAATTGCTAGGGTGGAATTAGACACTTTTTTTTAGATGTTTACTATATCATGTGACCCAGATAGATATAAATTATTTTTTTTGTTGGAAGAAGTGTTCATCTTTTATAATCTGCGATCCATAAAGGGGCTCTCTGGAATGATGTTCATGCACTCAAGTTATTTTGCATATTCTGCTTCTAGACACTGGTTACTCAAGGGGCCCATTACCGGTGAGTCTACTCTGTGGTCCAAACATGAAGGTTCCAACAAGACTACAAGCTCTGTCTGCTTCCAAAAATACCCTGGAATGTTAATATATTCCAAATGCCGAGCGCTGAAGCATCGGCTCTGAACCGGCAGGGAGCTAGATTATGTTAAGACATCCGGCCAAGTTTTTGCTGGAGAGTGGCGTCTATGAAGGAACGGACAAAGTTGGGAGCTTTGACGCTTATGATTTTAAAGTTGATTAAAATTCATGTCAAGTCTTGTGACATCTCTAGGATAATGTAGGGATGGAGGTCTGTCACTTATTTTCCTCCACCAGTACAAAGAGGCTGACTGCAGGTGACTTTAATGGTGCCCATACAACCTTAAAAGCTTAGAATCCTTGTTTGGCTGACAACTTTGCCCACCTACCTCATGGACATGCAGCTCAGTTCATCGTAACATGCATGTGTTTCCAATGAAGGGAGGGCGCTAAGGCACCACCAAGCAACACTGGTGGTGGATTATCTTTCACGAGGGTGTCACGTCCCCCTGGAAGACCTGGAGTTAGATGGACACATCAAGAAATGAATCGTAGATCTTCTTTAGAGATGGTGTGATTTGTGTCCCTTATTAAATGGATTTACTTTCCTCTGGTGCTGAAGAGGTTAATGACCCTTTCTATGCTGGTCCGAAATATACAGCTCCATTTCAGCTGCTTCTGATCTGGTCATTAACTCTTCCTATAAAAACTGGTCACTTCTTGTCCCTGCCAGTGAAAGATTAATCTTCCTGTGCTGTGTGCTAAACCTAAGTGGTTGGAATAGAAATGTTGTAGTAGTGTTCTTTGGTTTGCTGTAGTACATCTGTCTTTATCTCCTGGTCGCTTTTCCCATTTAGTTTATTCCTCCCTGTCCCTATCATCCTCCCTATTGTTTCTTTGTGCTTTTGCATGATAGAGGTTTTCTGCTATCCTTGTTTTGTCTTTGTGTCTTGTTTACGTTATATTTCGGTGCCATTTCTCATGTGGTGGGGGAGGGGACAAATCAGAATTTAACAGGAGCATAGTAAGGTCGGAGATTCTGGCCTCTGTACCTTCAAGAGTACCCCGGGACAGAGATAGTGTAACAACCCTGCCGGCATCACTGCATGGCCTCCCATTCTCCACACACCAACTTACTCACTGCTCCAGGCCATGCTGTGAATTCTGTCTGCTGCCGGCTCCATGCTGTGTGCCTCTTGCTTCCTGCCTGCTCTCTATATGCTTCCTAGCTGTGTGCATAGGGGGGCAGTGCCAGAACTCTCTGGTTCGTATAGAACCAGGGTGCACCTGTCTAATGTGTCCCTGGCCAATTACCAAGAGGCCTCTAGTATTTAGGGCAGCTCCACCCGATGGTAGCTGCCCGTGCAAAGCCTTAACTCAGTTAGTGTCTTGCTTCTGAGTTGCCAGGTCCTGTCCTATGTTTCGCCTTCTCTGGAGGCTTGATTTCTAGTCCTGTGTCTGTGCCTGTCTTTCCGCCCTCTAGGAGGCAGGATAGCCTAGTCTCTGTGTCCTTGTCCCTTGCCTTGTATAGTACCTCTGTCCGCCCTCCAGGAGGCAGAAAATCCTGATCCCTGTGCTATTTTTCTTTACTTTGCCTTGTACCTTTCCGTCTGCCCTGCAGGAGGCAGAATATCCTGATCCCTGTGCTATTTTTCTTTACCTTGTACCTCTCCGTCTGCCCTGCAGGAGGCAGAATATCCTGGTCTCTGAGTCCTTGTTCCTAGCCTTGTCTTGTACCTGTCTGTTCTGCCCTCCAGGAGCTAGTATGTCCGGCTCTCTGTGTCTTTATTCCAGTACCTTCTCTCGCACCATTACATTGTCTGAACTTAGTCCTACTTCTGTCTCTCAGTCTCCTTGTCTGTGACTCTGCCTGTGCTCCGTACTCTTGTGACTCTGCCTGTGCTCTGTACTCTTGTGACTCTGCCTGCTGCACAAGTCTGACCTAACCATCAGAGGCTCCGGCGAAGACCGAGGTAGCTGTCTTAGTCATGCCCTTTCCAGGGTAGTCCGGTTTGTGGCCCAGTAGGGCCACAACCCCCTCGCTCACGCCAACCTGCCAAGGCACGAGTGTGACAGTTTGCACAGGCCGAGCCGCAAGAGTACAGAGCAAGCAGAGCCGCAAGAGTGCGGAGCACAGGCGGAGTCACAAGAGTACAGAGCACGGGCAGAGCCACAAGAGGCACAGGCAGAGTCACAAGAGTACAGAGCAGGCAGAGTCACAAGAGTACGGAGCAGGCAGAGTCACAAGAGTACGGAGCACAGGCAGAGTCACAAGAGTACGGAGCACAGGCAGAGTCACAAGAGTACGGAGCAAGCATGACAGTTAGTTAGGAACCCAGTTCCAGGGACAATTTGAGACCCCCATTCCTTTCCAAAGACCATCACTGCGCGACATTATCTCCATTTGCAAAAGATTGAAAAAGATTTCTGTGTGTGACATCCAGCAGCGATCGACCCCCCGCAGGGTATCACTGATCGTGCTGGATCGTCCTGGCCCGTTTTTTCATCGCCTGTCTCCCACTGGCCAGCGCACATCGCCGCGTGTGGCAGCGGGAGCCAGCAATGAGCGACGTTGCATGCTGTTACCAACGTAAACATCGGGTTTCTAAGGGCCGTGGAGCCCTTAGAACCCCGATGTTTACCCTAGATACCAGTGTACACTGCAGGCAGGGCGGGAGGTGGAGGTAGAGCGGCGCACAGACCGGAGTAGCACTGGTATCTGCTACTCCAGACTGTCAGACCGGAGTAGCAGATAGGAGAGGTACGCCGGTCTGTCTGCGCCGCTCTGCCTCCACCTCCCGCCCTGCCTGCAGTGCACGCTGGTATCTATGGTAAACATCGGGTTTCTAAGGGCCCCGCGGCCCTTAGAAACCCGATATTTACATTGGTAACCAGCGTGCTCGCTGGTCCTGATCGCTGGAGGGTCTGTCTATGTGACAGTTCACCAGCAATCAGCTAACAATGTCCCAGCGATCCCATCCACATTGGATCGTTGGTGGGATCGCTTGGACATCGTTATGTATAACGGTACCCTTAGTCTAAAACAGATTGATGAAGAAGAATTATCTTTATTGTGGTTGTCTGAAGACATACAACATGTTTTGAAGTTCTAGTGCTTCTTTCTCAAGTACAGATAGACCTTAAGATGGTGTCTTGGAATAGTTGAGTCCCCATTTTTCTCTAGACTCCAGCTTACTGTCTCCCATTCCACTCAATATTAAATCTGTTGTTAATAGTCCCCTCTTGTGGTAGCTGCAGGAGGCTAGAATTTCATTATTTAGTAACAAGTGAAGAAGCCAATTTTGGAAGTTTGCATTTTAAAAATTAAGCTCTGACTCTTAAAAGATACATTCTGAGATTAATGGGTGCAAAATTAAGAACCTAAAATTGAAATGGACAATTCATTTAAGATTCTCTCCAGTCACAATGCTTTTATATACGTTCCTATGTCCTAATGTCTTTTCTCTTCATTATAAACGGAGATGAACTTTTAAAAGTAGTGACATCAACTGAGCGGCATTCTCTATGAGTCATGAAGTGACTCATAAGAACACTTATCATTGGTAATTGCACCATACAGGAACTTTAAACACCTGTTTAGATTGGGGTTTGTTATTAGGAAGAAGGGGGAGACACAAAGCGTAATAGGGTCTTATCCCACGTTACACAAAAAGGGAACACTAATAGAACTGCTCACCTGGTGGAGATGGAGTACTGACATGTAGAAGTGGCGGCTGCTGCAGATCCACAGGTCGATCCTCGACCTGATACAGTCATACGTTCAGTAGCAAATAAGGATTATCTCCTGCACATTGTTTGTGGTTGTCCTGACGAAGGGGTCACTTGAACCCCGAAAGGCGTTGAATAAACCACGTTGAATCCTTCAAATGCTCCTGGAATTTATCTATTGCGGCAGAGCGGGGATAATCCTTATTTCCTACTAGATTGGAGTTTGGAAAGACACACACACATATATGAGGATACTGCAGTTGTAAAGGTTACATCAGGATTTTGTCATACCTTCCACAGGGCATTTAAAAGGGACGCTAAAGTTTCATGCTACATAATTTCCATTTGTTGGATGGAATCTATTGCTCCCTGTGATCATCCATTTTTGGCTTACTGAGATGTTGTATAACAGGATTGCAGAATGTAAGAATAATAGCCCTTTACAATCATGATTGTTTTGAGGCTGAGCCCATGAAGTAACTTGGTTCCTGACCCCTGTCCTACCTTGAAATGAGCTGATGCATCCAGGCATAAAATGCATTGAGAGGTGGCTGTGCATGCGCAGCCCTCTCTCTATTCACGCACTTTATATCGTATTCACAGAGAGGACCACCTTAGAGACCATTTCTGTAATCCTCAAGGATCTGCACATATCTCATTTGTCTCTGTTCACAACCAGCTACTCAATCTAGTCAGCTTTCTCCATTTGTGGTGATTGCAGGTACGCAGGATGCAGTGACGAGACGCGAGACAGGTGCTTTCTATATTAACGTTTATAAGACCAGAGGGAACTTTCCTCAGTCCCGGCCTGATCACCAAAAGGGGTAACACGGGTTGCCCTCGCAGGGGGTTCTATACAAGCACACACAAACGGGTAGAACACGACTATTTCTGGCAACAGCCAGTCACTATAGGGCCGCGGTATCGCCGACTACGGGTCCTTAATTATAAAGTCAACTTAGCCGTCCAGACGTCCCTCGCCATTCAGGTTGGTGGTCTTTCGGCGTAGTAGTTGCTGGGCCCAGTTGCTGAGGCGATGACGAAGACTTTGCACACTCTGGCGCGCTGATGACACTGGAGCCCCACAGGCTCTGGCGTAGTCCTTGGATGGATGGGCTGCGGTCCCTGGCCTAGGGCAAGTGGCAGCGATGTATGGTGGCGAATGACAGGCTACCTGCGCAGCTAATGGCTGCGATGGGGAGTCCGCGGACAGCAGAGGCCCGGCCCCTGCTGCGGACCGGAGCGGGACAGTGGTGGCCGTCGGCGGTACTGTACTTGCCGCCGCCACTGGTGAGAACAGGGCAGCTGCAGGTGGCGGGGAACAGGCCACAGCTGTGAGCTGGAGCGAGACCACAGCGGCCGCGGGTGACTGCGGGTAGGCCGCAGCTGAGGGGAGGCGGCAGCGGCCGCGGGTTGAACTGGCGCCGCAGTGGCCGCTGGCTGGAGTGGGGCGGCAATGGCCGCGAATGACCGCGGGCAGGCCGCAGCCGCGGGCTGGAAGAAGGCGGCGGCCGCTGGTCGACGCGGGGCAGCGGTTCTCGGACGGTCGACTCGGCGCCATCCCACTGATGTCCAGGGAAAGTATCCCTCCTGTCTCTGGCCTCCTTTCTGGCTCTGGTGAGTCTCTCTGGCTCTCAGTCGCTCCCATGATCTCCTGCTCCTTCTGTGTTGTTCTGCTGACTCATCGTCCCGGGAATTCCCCTCCTCCTTTATACTGGTCCCTCCCCCAGCCCATCTGTCTGTCACAACGGTCCGTCCCCGAAGTCTGTCCCCCGGAAACAGTTTCCCCCGGAACCCAGGTGATGGTCCTTGACACTAGACAGGGACCCTCTCTCCCACACTCCCCCACCCTGTATGCTCGCCAGTCCTCGGGCGAGGGCTTTAGTAGGCTCGAGTTAGTCTTTGGAGACGACAGTTCTTGTCGCCATACGAACTGGTCCTGTTCGTAACGTTCAGGGGGTTTGCCAGCTGTTGACCGCTCGGAGCGTCTAAGTTCGACCGGGGTGGAGCTTTCTGGGGTGGTGGATAGTGGTGGGTTGGTCGATTCTGGCAGGCTAACTGGGTCCGCTGCAATGTCATTCCTTGGAGAGCCCGCGGATGTGGCTGGGAAGTCCTCTTCGTCATCCAGGTCCCAGACCGTTGACGGGGGGTCGGGGACCTGAGTGATCGGCTCTGGTCGCATGGGATCAGTGGACGCACAGGGGCGCAACATATTTCGGTGCACAGTACGAGTGAGAGGTGCACCGTCTCTTTCCGATTGTATTTCATACACAGGCCCGTCGGGGCCTATCCGGCGCAATACTCGGTACGGGTTCTCCTCCCACCGTGGTTCTAACTTGTTTTGGGGGCGTTGATGTAGTACGAGTACCCGATCCCCAGCCTGGAAGTCAATTGGTGGGGGCAGCGCTCCCCCCCGGGTGTTCTAGATCCTGGAGCTTTGTATGGACGATTCGGTGGAGGGTCTGCAGCCGGTGCCAGTGGTTTCGGACCCACGAGGATACTACTGTCCAGGGTAGAGGTTCCTCTGGGTTTAACTCCACTTCCGTGATTCCTTTGCCTTCCCATCCAAACAGCAATGAGTAGGGGTTGTAGCCAGTCACCCGGTGCACCCGGTTATTATATACCCACACCAGCTCAGGGACGTATTCAGGCCAGCGGGCCTTTCGGTCGCTCTCCAGGGTACGCAGCATTTGGATTAGTGTCCGATTGAATCGTTTGCAGGCTCCGTTTCCCTGCGGGTGGTATGGTGTAGTCCGAGACTTATCGATACCGTAGAGATGATGTAGTTCTTCCATGACTCTTCCTAGGAAGCACGCTCCTTGGTCCGAATGTATTCGTTGCGGGCAGCCGAACACTTGGATAAAGTTTTTACAAATCGCATAGGCGGCCGACTCTGCTGTCTGGTCTCGAGTGGGGGTGACCACGGCGAACTTGGTGAAATGGTCCACCATAACAAGACAATGTTCATACCCCTGATAGGCAGGACCTATGGTCAGATAGTCCACCGTAAGAAGCTCCAGAGGGGTTTAGCGAGCTCGCATGGGCGGCAGGTTCGACAAACTTCTTCTACAGCAGCGTGTAAGCGTGGGTGGTACGCTATCTGCTGCAACCATTGTAAAGTCTTTTGAGCACCAAAATGAGCCCCCTTCTCATGGGCTTCCCGGGCCAGTTGGTTAAGATGGGCTCCAGGCATGATCACCTGCCATATCGTAGCTGACGTGGTTCGTGACATGGCTTTTCGATATACAAGTCCCTTTTTGATGACTAGTTTTTCCCACTGGCGCAACATCAGCAACATATCTTGGGTCAAAGTCTGTCTCTGTGAGCCCGTGGGCAATTTACCGGTGGCCACCCATCGGCGTAGGAGTCCAACTTCTGTATCTTCCTGTTGCTGCTGTAACCATTTGTTGCGGGGCTGTTCCAGCATCCCTCCTAGGAGTCCCGGATGAGGCGCTTCTTGCGTGTTGACTGTAAGCGCGGCGGTGGTGAGGGCGAACGGCGTCTCGGCTGCTTCTAATTCGTCGTCTCGACTTCTTCCTGGGGTGGTGTTTCGGATTCTGGAGAGCGCGTTGGCGTGCACGTTTTCAGCTCCCCGTTTGTAGATGATCTTATAATTGAATTTGGCCATCCGAGCCACCCACCGCTGCTCTAGGGCCCCCAGTTTGGCATTCTCCAAATGGGCTAACGGGTTGTTATCGGTCCGCACTACTACTTCGGAGCCCGCCAGGTACTCTGCGAATCGCTCTGTCATTGCCCATACTACCGCGAGGAGCTCGAGCTTAAGAGCTGTAATTGTCCGGGTTGCGTTCTGAGTCGTGCAGCGACCAGCTACCGTAGGCGATCACTTTCTCCCGGCCGTCCTGCACCTATGACAACACAGCTCCTAATCCCTGGAGGCTCCCGTCGGTATGCAGGATGAACGGTTGCGAGAAATCCGCATATGCCAATACCGGGGCGTCCGAGAGAGCAGCTTTGAGATCTTGAAACGCATCCTCTTGCGGTTGCTGCCACTGGATCTTCCGTCCATTCGCCCCGGCGGGAGCCCCCTTCAGCAGGTCTTGCAGAGCTCGAGCTCGGCGTGCAAAATTCTTCACGAACCAACGGTAGTAGCTGGCCAACCCCAAGAAGGCCTGCACGTCCTTCACCGTCTCGGGGGTTGGCCACCCCTGGATGGCAGCGACCTTTTCCAGGGATGGTCGGACGCCCTCTGCCGAGGCAGTATGCCCCAGGTATTCAATCTGGGTGCAGAAGAGGTGGCATTTCTGGGGCTTTACCTTTAACCCTTACTTCTGCAGCCGGCCGAGCACCTGCCCCAACCGCTTCAGGTGGTTCTCGAACGTGGCGGAATAGATGATAATATCGTCCAGGTATATCAATGTGGCTTCAAAGTTGAGGTCTCCTAGACACCGCTCCATCAACCGCTGAAAAGTTCCTGGGGCGTTGGCCAGCCCAAACGGCATCCGATTGAACTCGAACAGTCCCATGGGGAGGATGAATGCCGTCTTCGCCCTATCTTCCTCCGACATCGGCACTTGCCAGTACCCACTGGCCAGGTCAAGGGTTGAAAATTACCCCGCCTTCCCCAGGGCGGACAGAGACTCTTCTATGCGCGGCAGTGGATATGAATCCTTTATAGTGCAGGCATTCAACTTCCGATAATTCACGCAAAAACGCAAAGTGCCATCTTTTTTCCGAACCAGGACAATAGGGGCCGCCCAAGGGCTTTGGCTTTCTCATATGACCCCCTTCCGGAGCATTTGGGCTAACAGAGTTTTCACTTCCTGGTATAGCTGCGGTGGTATTTGCCGATTTCGCTCCCGGATGGGGGCCGCTCCTGCCGTGGGGATCCCATGCGTGATGGCCGTGGTACATCCGAAGTCGTCCTCGTGGCTGGCGAAGACACTGTAAAATTGTCCAAGAAGCGTCTCTACTTGGAGAAGCTGGGCTGGCGTTAGGCCGGAAAGTTCAGCCCGCATTCTCTCCAGGATGACTCGACCTTTCTCCTGGGTCGAGGATACGGCAGTCTGTTGGGTTCGTACCGTTACTGCCCAAGGATCTTCGGGCTGCACCTTCAACTGGACCGTGGGGTCCGGCAGGATCACCTCCAAAGGCCTCACTAGTTTGGCCATTTCGGCCCGGGGCTTCAGGGCGATATCTTGGTCTTCTAGGTTGCCACAACGCACCAGGACGGTCCCCTCCATCACCTTGGCCAGGGAGCAGGCTACCAGTATGCCAGGGTGCAGGCGCTCCGAGTAACTTGGTTCCACCTGCACCTCCACGCCCTCCAGTGGCATTGGGGCGCGGATCGGCAGAGCTAAAACCGTCTGCCCTGGAGGAAACATGAGCTGGGGGGCCGCCGGCGTGATTACCTTGCCCAGAGCCTCACCCTCCTGGCAATCCTGGAGCACTCGCGCCTCCCGCACCAACCACTGGAAGACCTGCCCTTGGCCCATGCGAGAACCCCAGTGGCTCAGAGTCTCTTGTGTGGGTTCATAAAGGAGGAGGTTGCCGAACTCTCGTAGTATGTTCATACCCAGAATAACCGGATGTTTGCTGTTTGTGTCTCCCTGGGTCAGGACCACTCCCCGGCGGCCGAGTGTTTTGTCGCTTATCGAAATCTGCATCCAGGCTACTCCGACGACAGGAACTGGTAGCTGGTTGGCGGCTAACAACTTTATTACTGTCACAGTCCCCCACTGAGGTCTCACTGCTTCGGGAAAATTCTGCTGAAAATGTCTCTGGCATGGTCCTAACCTGCGATCCCGTGTCCACTAGGCATCGCACAGCCCTCGATCTCTGCCCATACCACTGGGCACCGCGCGACCAGGTCTTCGTGACTTCCTCCATCCCGTGTGATGGGCTCCAGCTCCGGGCGGCATCTCCACGGCTCAGGGTCCTCTGCTCTTCTTGACCAGCGGGGCGAGTTTCTCCTGGAACATGGGCACTCTCGGCGGAGAGTCCCAATTCTCCACAATCGTAACAGGCAAATGGTCGTGGGGACCGACTTGGGTGGGGGCCGCGATGGTTCATGCCCCCTTTACCCGGCCCTGGCCGACTCCTTGTGGCCGTTTTCTTGGCTTCGGCCACTTCACCTTTAATACTCTGTATCTCTCGCTTCACCTCTTGTACCCAGTGGGGTTCGCTCAGGGCGCTTACGGATGCTTCGATACTCCGAGCCATCCCCACGGGGACCGTCACCGCTTGCTCCTGTTCCCGAACCCGTGCCTCCTTCCCTATCTCTGAAAAGGTCAGATGTGGGTCCACTCGCACCCGCTTTCGCAAAGCCTGTCTTGTCAGGGTGTCTCGTAACCCGGTCACTAACAGGTCACGTAATGATACGTCCACGGTCCCCACGCCGACTCCATCCTTCCTTTAAATGGCTAAAAACAGTTCCTGCAAAACATTCATATACTGGGTCACTGTTTCCCCCTCTTTCTGCATGCGTCCAAACATCTGGGTTCTCAGTTCCCCCACATCGGTCAGGTCCCCATAGGTCTCTTCTAAGATCTGTAACACCCTGACGAAGGTGTTTCGCTGCCCCCGCGGCCTCAACAATACGGTATCCCGGACTTCCCCGTCCAACGTCATCAGGGCCACTTCTGACTCTAAGTCAGGGGTAAGCGGATGCATCCTGAATAACCCACACATTAGCTCCGTCCAATTCCACAGCATAGTATTGGTGCCAGAGAACCTGGGTAGATTGCTTAGCATAGCCCCCACAGAAATGCTGGCCCAGGGGCCCCCATTGTCCGCGCTCGGAGACTGCATCCTGCTGACTACGTCAAATGTGGTGATTGCAGGTACGCAGGTTGCAGTGACGAGTCGCGAGACAGTTAGGTGCTTTCTATATTAACGTTTATAAGACCAGAGGGAACTTTCCTCAGTCCCGGCCTGATCACCAAAAGGGGTAACACGGGTTGCCCTCGCAGGGGGTTCTATACAAGAACACACAAATGGGTAGAACACGACTATTTCCGGCAACAGCCAGTCACTATAGGGCCGCGGTATGGCCGACTACGGGTCCTTAATTATAAAGTCAACTTAGCCGTCCAGACGTCCCTCGCCATTCGGGTTGTGGTCTTTCGGCGTAGTAGTTGCTGGGCCCAGTTGCTGAGGCGATGATGAAGACTTTGCGCACTCTGGCGCGCTGATGACACTGGAGCCCCACAGCCTCCGGCGTAGTCCTTGGACGTTTAGGCCGCAGCCCCTGGCCTAGGGCAAGCGCCAGCGATGTATGGTGGCGAATGACAGGCCACCTGGGCAGCTAACGGCTGCGACGGGTAGTCCGCGGTCAGCAGAGGCCCGGCCCCTGCTGCGAACCGGAGCAGGACAGTGGTGGCCGCTGGCGGTACTGTACTTGCCGCGGCCACTGGTGAGAACAGGGCGGCTGCAGGTGGCGAGGAACAGGCCGCAGCCGCGAGCTGGAGCGAGACCGCAGTGGCCGCGGGTGACCGCAGCCACGGGCTGAGGGGAGGCAGCAGCGGCCGCGGGTTGAACTGGGGCTGCAGTGGCCGTGGGCTGGAGTGGGGCGGCAACGGCCGCGAATGACCGCGGGCAGGCCGCAGCCGCGGGCTGGAAGAAGGCTGCGGCGGCCGCTGGTCGACGCGGGGCAGCGGTTGTCAGACGGTCGTCTCGACGCCATCCCACTGATGTCCAGGGAAAGTATCCCTCCTGTCTGGCCTCCTTTCTGGCTCTGGTGAGTCGCTCTGGCTCTCAGTCGCTCCCACGATCTCCTGCTCCTTCTGTGTTGTTCTGCTGACTCATCGTCCCGGGAATTCCTCTCCTCCTTTATACTGGTCCCTCCCCCCAGCCCATCTGTCTGTCACAACGGTCCGTCCCCGAACTCTGTCCCCTTGAAACAGTTTCCCCCAGAACCCAGGTGACGGTCCCCTTGGTTCCGACCCGGACACTCGACGGGGAGCCTCTCTCCCACACTTTCACTTCTATCAAAGTCACAGAAAGCACCTCCTCAGTGACCATTTCTATGATGCTCTAGGATCTGCAGCTATCTCCAGAACAGAGATCCTCTGACCCCGGTCTCACTTCACATTCAGCTACTGCATCCATGTGTAAAATGGTTGGAGAGGTGGCCGCGAAGGCACACTGTTCACTTCTATCATTGGAGAGGAGGTGACACATGGGCACTGCTCTCCAATCACTTCTATCAGAACTACGAAAAGGACCACCCTCGGGACCATTTCTGTGATCCTCTAGGATCTACATGGTGGCTCAGTGGTTAGCACTGCAGCCTTGCCGTGCTGGGGTCCTGGATGCAAATCCCACCAAGGACAACATCTGCAACGAGTTTGTATGTTCTCCCCGTGTTTCCTCCGGTTTCCTTCCATAGTCCAAAGACATACTGATAGGGAAACTAGATTGTGAGCCCCAATGGGGACAGTGATGATAAGGTCTGTAAAGCTGTGGAATTAATGGCGCTATATAAGTGAGTAAAATAAATAAAATCTGCAGCTACTGTATGTCCAGAACCAGATCCTCTGACCTCGGCCTCACTTCACAACCAGCTACTGCATTCATGTGCAAAATGGATGGAGGTGGAAACGCATGTAAACCGCTCTCCTTTCTCTTCTAATGTATCTGGGTCGCCCTCCCAGGGCTGTGGGGTACTCGGTACCGGGCCGTTGTCAGCGGGATGTGTCACAGCAGCGGTGACCCGGTCCGTGGCCCTGGGCGCCCAGATCAATGGGGGAATGTAAATGGTGGAATAGTTCGTGACGCCACCTGTGGTGTTCGGCAAGTAGGATGTTAGGTCGACGCTGCATGCAGATCCTCTGGGGCTGGTGGTGTGTTGCAGCCTAGATTGTGTAGCTCCCCACAGGTGAAGCTGTAGCCCCAGGGCAGCGTAGATGCAATGAAAGAGGAGAGATGCAGGCGGTGTTGAGAATGGTACCCAGCTGTAGCGGTGCTGAATGTGTTAGCGCACAAATGAATGGAGGACACCAGGGCTTGTAGCTCCAAAGCTTTATTCACAGTCCGTTGTACACACACACAGGTGCCTGCCTCCGGGCCGTGTCCTCCAGGTCAGAGACTCAATCAACCTCCGGGCAAGTTAGAATTCTCCCCTCCAACACTCCACCAACATGTACCTTTCTGAACGACTCCTCTATAGCGCCTTAAAGTGTGAAGATCTCCTAGTACTGAGTTACACTGGAGTTCCTCCTGATTGATGTTCCCAAGAACTCTACTTGTACGGCAGACAGCTGTAGCCTGCTTCGGGGACTCCCTTCTCCTGAGTCCCGGCTCTCTATCCAATTGCTGTTGTGCCCCAAGTCTTAGATGGGAGTAGTGCATTTACAGCCAACTACTCCACCGGTGTCTGCTGCAGAACCATAAGTGTCCATACAACCTCGGGGACCGGGCCCCGGCCTTGCGCTGAGAACCTATAGGCAGGGTTCCTCTTCTAACCCACGTCCTCTCTGTTCTCTCTACTCCTTCGTTCCATACTTGTCTTTCTTTCTTATGGAAGCTTAGGTTTCAGTTCTACGTCTTTCTCCTTCTTTTCCTTTCCCGTGCCAGCTGGCTCAGATCACTGAGGCAGCTGCAGCACTCCTTCCTCCATCCCTTCTTCCAGGGATCCTCACTCCTGACTGAAAGACTTCCTACCCGACTGACCTTCTGTCAGACGGAACCTCTCATCCTACACTTTCCCACTCTTTTAGGTATCTTAACTCCACCCACCTCCCAGCACGTCCAGTGTTCAAAGCAGGGAACCACCAAAGGTGCTCTGCTACCCTCTGAGCAAGGAGCCGCAATGTGGTTGTGCAGAACTACCCTGTTGTGTGGGGTGTGAGTGTTGGAGTGTGGAAAGGAGCTCCCACCTTACCCGGATGGTGGGGCACTACACCTTAGGAGAAGGTGCAGTACCTCTGTGGCAACTGAGCCTCAGGGGCGCCACATATCACTGAAAGGATCATCTTAGTTGCCATTTCAGTGATTCTCTAGGATCCTATAGGACCTATATCTCCAGAGCAGAGATCTTCTGACTTTTGTCATACTTGACAACCAACTACTCCATCCAGGTGCAAAAAGTTTGTAGAGGTTGCCGGGCATGTACGTGGCTCTCCATTTACTACCATCAGTCACGAAGAGGGTCATCCTAGTGACCATTTCTGTGTTAATATGGGATCTGTACCGATCTGCAGAACAGAGGTCCTCTGATTTCGTCACCTGGTTTTGCTATTCTTGCCAAAAAATTATGGAGCTCTAAGGCAATAGAGTCTCTTGGTCAACTCTCTTGGATCTGTTGAATGATGGATTTGTTACAGCAGCATAGCTTTCATTATAAATTAATGCCATGACGCTGGTGTGAACATAGCCCTGGGCAGTGTCTCCCTAGCAACCAGACTGCCTCATGCGGTTCACAACATAGCTGCATTGGTGCTTTGCTGACAAAACGCAAAGCATGGCATCAGCATTACCCATCTGAGCCTGTCACATTTGGAGGGGATTTCTGTTGGAGAACTATGAGATAATTAAGGAAAATGCGTTGTTCTTGACACTCCTCTGTTCTCCAGAGTGAAGCTACAGAGAGTGTCTGTAACTGGAGGATCCAACACATCCATGTTTACCATACAGCCCAATGCTTTCAATGTGGATTGCGCATTGCTTTATTTCGCCTGTAGTGGCACTGTGGGAAAAATCAAGACATGTTGGGAAATACTTGTCCACTGTTCGCCAACAGAGAGGAACACCTTGTGATCATCTTATTTTTCAGATAGTCCTTCTAACAAAATGGATTTCCAAAGCCAACAAAACTGTACATATGCCAATGCATAGGCCTTATGCTCATTTTGCAGGGCATATACCAAGGCCCTGAATCCGGACCGGCCTAAAAATCCCTCAGTCACCAGTATTCCCAGCCCTGATGGCTGGGGGCCTAAAGACCCCGTCACACACAGCGAGATCCCCATCACCAGCGAGATCGCTGTGTGTGATGGGGATCTGTGACCGGCCCCCCTGCTGGATATCGCTGTTCGTGCTCGATCATCCTGGGACATTTTTTGATCGCTGGTCTCCCGCTGGCCAGCACGCATTGCTGCGTGTGGCAGTGAGAGACTAGCGATCAGCGACGCTGGTTTCTAATGTAAACATCGGGTATCCAGGAGCCGCGTGGCTCTTAGATACCCGATGTTTACCTTGGAAACCAGCGTGTATGCCTGTTTCCAAGGTAATCAATGGGTATCCAAGAGCCGCGGCTCCTAGATACCCGATGTTTACATTACAAACCAGCTTGCTCGCTGGTTCTGATCGCTGGAGGGGCTGTCTATGTGATAGCTCAACAGCGATCAGCCTAACGATGTCCCAGCGATCCCATCCATGTCGGATCGTTGGTGGGATCGCTGGGACATCGTTATGTGTAACGGGGCCTTAAGGGTTACTTTGTTAACAATGTCCCCAGTCCTGATATTTAAGGGCCTAAAGGTCCATTTGTCAACATTTCCTGATGCCGTGGGTCCTACAATTCCCTCTGCCACTAGTATAGCCAGGTCATTATTCCTGAAGGCCCATAAGGTCACTCTTTTACTTGTATTCTGATACCTGAGGGAATTAAAGGTCCCTCTGTCACCAGTATTCCCAGGTTCTGATTCCTAATGGGCCTAAAGGTCCCTCTGTCATAAGTATTCTCAGGTCCTGATGCCTGAGGAGCCTAAAGGTCACTGTCACCAATATTCCCAGCTCTGATTTTTGAGGTGCCGAAGGTCCCTATGTCACCAGTATTTCCAAGTCCTGAATCATGAGGGGCCTAAAGGTAACTCTGTCATCAATATTCCTAGGTTCTAATGCCTGAGGAGCTGAAAGGTCCCTTAGCCACAGATATTCCCGGATACTGATAGCATAGTGGCCTAAAGGTCCCTCTGCCACAGATATTCCGGGATACTGATAGCATAGTGGCCTGAAGGTCCCTCTGCCACAGATACTCCTCGGCACTGATATCAGAGCGGCCTAAAGGTCCCTCTGCCACAATAGAAAACACTAGTATTATAAATGGCACATATCAAGTATGAATTCTTATTACAGAATTTGTATTAGGGTCCAAGGGGGCTTCAAGTTACCCCTCTGTTCTCAATGTAATGTAGCCATTTTCCCTCTGTAATTCTGTGCCTCGGTTCTATATTCAGAGCCAGTTACAATGGAGCAGGACAAAATGCGTAGCCATTTTCCGGGAAGTGTGCATTTCCATAACTAATAGCTGGACAGCTGCCAGCAGGCTTTCAGAAGGCTTCACGGGGAAAGGATCCTGTACATCTCTTCCATGCACTATGATCACTGCTCTAGTCTGCTGCGCTGGTCTAGAATATGAATGTAGATGAGCACAGTCTTTGGAAATTAAGCCTCACCTCAGGAGACCTAAACCACAGCTTGGCTGACCTACCTTCACTTCTGAACACATCATCCAGGACCTGCATCATTAAACGTGTCACATCACGACTATCTTGTTTTTAAGATTTTGGAAACTGAAAACATATACCCCTATCATTTATAAATTACACCAAAAACGTCCCCACTGATCTCGATAATAAGGCTGTCCTTTTCCCTGAGGTAGTGTAGACCAGGAGTGAGCATACTGTCTTGTTTCTGCAGCTCCTATACATTTCAGCAGTGTGTGAGCGTGCACGTGTGTCCATTTTTTCAACAGGGACCTGGGAACAGGAACCTCCCTATGATCGGTGGGGGTTCAGGTTGTTGAACCCTATCAAAAATGGCAATAGTTGGAGACCCCTTCAGATTATTTTTTCATTTTCCCATACTGTACTAGAATTTTGCTTTGTTGAGTTTTGGACTTCTGGACAAAAAATAACCTCAAAAAGGTGCAAAATGACACCTGGTAGTTCTATATTATAGCATCATATGGTATGTAATACATGCAGTAACATTTTCTTAAAGGGGTGTCTGATCTTTCTTCAGAAGCGCACTGCTCCCCTGCCTCCAGGCTTCCTGCTTGTTGGGGAGCACTGTGCTCCTGAAGACTGGCAGTTTGGACCAGTGTCATGGTTAAGCTGTAGGTCTGAACTGGGCTGTGCTGATGCTGCAAGCAAAGGAAGCTTTGCCTCTTAGGCCAGTTTCACACTTCCGTTTCTAACCATCAGTCAAAATCCGCCGTTTTGCAAAAAAAACGGATCCGCCATTTTTTTGGCGGATCCGTTTTTTTCTCCATTGATTTGCATTACCGGACGATCTTGACGGATGGCCATCCGTTGGATCCATTTTTTTGCGGATCCGTCAATTTTTTTGCGTCCGCCGACATGCCTGGACGGACCATGCAACTTTTTTGCTGCAGGATGCATGCCCGGAGGAATGAAGTCAGCCGGAAATTTATCCCTGTAATCATTTCTGGCGAACTGAAAAAATTCTCTCTCCTTTAAAATTCTTCATTCATCAGATCCATCAAAAAAACGGTCCGGTGGCATCCGTTCACATCAGTTAGCAACGGATCCGCTTTCCGCCATTTTGGCGGATTTTAACTGACACAAAAAAACTGAAGTGTGAAACAGGCCTTAGGCATTGCAGGAGCGCAGGGGCACTGAAGTGGGGCAGATTCAACAATTAGGCCATCTTTACAGCTGTACTATTAATGTTAGGACCATAGACAAACAATGACCATCGCTCTCCATAGCCCCATGCTCAGCACCCCATGGTCAAACTTGCAGCCATCAGATACATATCACCCATTTTCTGGATATAAATGGTTTTGAGGATGGTTATTGTGGTGGGTCAACCCCTAATGATGCACCCAGGCGATTTAATAAATGCCAGATTATAAGATGTTTTGGATTATTGAACAGAAAGAAAAATTCCTGTCCGCTCGTCCAGTAGTTGTCCTTGTAGCTGCCGCTATTTCAAGTGTCATTTTCCTCTACCAATAATATCTACAAATGACAATTGTAATAAATAACTTAGTGAAACAGAATGAAGAATACTAAAAAATCTATGATAACATTGTAACGGACAATTCATATTAATTAGTTTGCGTCAATAGCTGCGTACAGATAACGGCGGGGTGTAATGCATCAGTAAAGGTTAGTTAATAATGGAGAGATTATTTCACAATGACCTTTTCATTTATAATTAGTTTTTGGATGTAATTAATTATGTTCATCAGTGTTTTTTACAGTTGCACAAAATCAATTTTATGAAAAAAGATGGCGAAAATAATCTCCGGGACGCTATAAACAAACACAGCAAAGGGCAAACGGGGTCGGTAATGGTTAAGAATTGCACCACTATTGTAGAAAAAACCATGAGGGCTGATAGTGAGTGGCAAACCCTGACCACGGGGAATGGTAATGAAAATTTCCAGGAGGTGTTGTAGAGGAACAACAACATTCAGAGATCTGAGAAAAGATGTTCCAGAACTGTTTTAAGGGCAGTGAACGTTTACTAACACAGACATATCAGGAGAGCTGATGTTTACTATGGGACAATAGTCATGCCGAGATACAGTATGGTCGCAAAGACTTACACATATATGAAGTATAGGCCCACGGACTTACCATCAGATACAGTATGGGCCCACAAGCGGTCATAGAAACTGATCATTCGTCAACTTGAGGCAGGAAAGCATGGTTTACTGTTTCGCAAGTGGTCACTGTCTCACAATACAGTGGAGCTGAGCTTGAAGGTTACACAATACAGAGGTATAGAGCTTAGAGGTTACATAATACAGAGGTATCGAGCTTTAAGGTTACACAATACAGAGGTATAGAGTTTGGAGGTTACACAATACAGAGGTACAGAGCTTGGGGGTTACAGAATACAGAGGTATAGAGCTTAGAAGTTACACAATACAGAGGTATAGAGCTTAGAGGTTACACAATACAGAGGTATAGAGCTTAGAGGTTACACAATACAGAGGTATCGAGCTTTAAGGTTACACAATACAGAGGTATAGAGTTTGGAGGTTACACAATACAGAGGTACAGAGCTTGGGGGTTACAGAATACAGAGGTATAGAGCTTGAAGGTTACACAATACAGAGGTATAGAGTTTGGAGGTTACACAATACAGAGGTACAGAGCTTGGGGGTTACAGAATACAGAGGTATAGAGCTTGAAGGTTACACAATACAGAGGTATAGAGCTTAGAGGTTACACAATACAGAGGTATCGAGCTTTAAGGTTACACAATACAGAGGTATAGAGTTTAGAGGTTACACAATACAGAGGTACAGAGCTTGGGGGTTACAGAATACAGAGGTATAGAGCTTGAAGGTTACACAATACAGAGGTATAGAGCTTGGAGGTTACACAATACAGAGGTACAGAGCTTGGAGGTTACAGAATACAGAGGTTTAGAGCTTGGAGGTTACTCAATATGGTGGTACAGAGCTTGGGTGTTACAGGTGGTGCTGAGCTTAGAGATTGCACAATAGAATGGTATAGTGTTTGGAGGTTAAACAATATGGTGGTAATGAGAATGGAAGTTACACAATATGGTGGTACAAAGCTTTGAAGTTACACAATATGGGTGACATAGAGCTTGGAAGTTACACAATATGGTGGTGTAGAGAGCTTGGAGGTTATATAATACTGTGGTATAGAGCTTGGAGGTTTCACAATATGGTGTATTAGAGGTTGGAGATTACACAATATGACGGTATAGAGCTTGGAGATTACACAATACAGTGATATAGAGGTGGGAGGTTACACAAAACAGTGGTACTGAGCTTGGAGGTTGTGTAGGTAGGTGTGCCGACTGGGGGGTGGTCCACTACTTGCCGCAAACAGACTCGAGACGGAGACTGTGTTGTGTCTAACAGGTCCTCTTTTATTGGCCGTCCTCACGACGACTGCAGCAACATACAGCAGCAGCAGCTTGACACTCTCCGCACACAGACCCGGGAAACTTCGCTTCCTCCTTACTTCTGTATGACGGTCCTCACGGCTTTCACTGCAGCTGCCCTAGGCCTATCACTACAGCGTTTCACCTGCCCGAGCCTGTCCGTCTTGTGGTACCCCCGGGTTCTCTCAGTCTGCGGCTTCTCTTGTCAGGGCCACCCCCCTGACTGTCCCAGCTGTCAGTCCCCTCTGGAGCGTCTTCACTGTGCTTCTCCTCCTTGGGTCTTCTCTGCTCCTGAGCTCCTCTCCCTGCACTGACCGCTTCTAGAACTCTCTGTCTTCCTTTTATCCCCCTCCTTGGGAATTCCCCCTAGAGTTCTTGTAACCCCGCCCCCCATGACTGTGCGGTTTCGTAGCCATAAGCTGATATTAAGTCCTTTTCTCACAGCTCTCTACTGCCATCATGTGGCCAAACTTCAGTATTACACCTATCTCCCCTATCTCCAGCTGTCTCCCTTCTTTCAATACAACAGTCCACCTAAGGCACACTATCCATTACTTTCCCACTGCAGACAGGTTCGTATATCAGTCCACTTCCCCTACACTTGCACAATACGATGGCATAGATTGGAGGTTACACACTATGGTGGTATAGAGCTTGAAGGTTACACAATATGGTGGTACAGCACCTGGAGGTTCCACAATATGGTGGTATAGAGCTTGGAGGTTGCACAATACGGTGGTATAGAGCTTGGAGGTTACATAATATGGTGGTGTAGAGCTTGGAGGTTACACATTATGTTGGTACAAAGGTTTGAAGTTACACAATACGGTGATATAGATCTTGGAGGTTACACAATATGGTGGTATAGAGCCTGGAGGTTACACAATACAGTGGTACTGAGTTTGGAGGTTACGCAACACAGTGGTACTGAGCTTGGAGGTTACACAATATGGTGATATAGAGCTTGGAGTTTACACAATACTGCGGTATAGAGATTGGAGGTTAAACAATATGGTTGTAATGAGTATGGAAGTTACACAATATGGTGGAACTGAGTTCGGAGGTTACACAATATGGTGATACTGAGCTTGGAGGTTACACAATATGATGAATGCCGTGAGAGAGCAGAAATGACTGGCACAGCTGCACTTCTCCGGGATAATTGATTATTACCTCCGACTCCTAGGAATCACGGGTGCCATGCCAAATGAATTACAAGAAAATGTCCACATCCAAAGTGCAAAAGATGCAGGGCACTCACTGTCCCAATATATGTCCTTTTATTGTGGATTACACATACAGAGCAGGACAGCTCGCAGTGGAGCTGCGCTGGACGACGGCCGTTTCGTGCAATATTGTGCTTCTACCCGTAGGGGTTAAACAATATGTAGGCAAGTGCTTATCTGTTATACACTACGGAGATACATTGCTTGGTGGTGGTTACATAACATTACAGTGGCGCTGAGCTTGGCGGTTACACAATACGGTGGTATAGAACTAGGAGGTTACACAATAGAGTGGAACTGAGCTTCGTTGTTACAAAACATTGAGCTTGTTGGTTACAGTACTCAACAGGAACAGTCTATTGAGAAAATACAGTCAGTAGTCATCTTCCTAGTCATTGAAACTCTCCTGCAGTTTTGGGTTCAAGGCAGTAAATATGGCACACTTTGTAGTATTTCACATGCAAAGGAGTCCATAGTTTCCCTTTAACACCAACTACTGTCTCCGGTCGTGGCAGAGCTCTTTGTCATAGGCCATAGCACCTATCACTGTCATAGGCCGCATCCCCTTTAATTTCATCACGTCATCGCTGGCACATCCAGTCTTTGCGGGTCATACTAGGGCATATATCTCTTTATTAGCCGAGCGATCACAATTTCAGTCAGGGCATCTCTCTTGCGGCTCGCTCACACGAACGTATAACGTGGTCAGGTGCTATCAGATTTCTTATCATATATCTGTAGCAGTCGGCCCAGTGTTATACTATGGGGCAGTGCAGATCTTCCAATTTTTTTCTCATGCCGATTCAGCATGCTGCGTGTGCAGCCCATAATCAGATCACATGCACTCATACAAGTCTATGGGTACACGTATAGCATCGGACTGCACTCGGATGTCATCCGAGTGCACTCCGATTACTGGAGACAGAGAATCGAGACGATGGAGAAATTAAGTTCTCCATCTTCACAGCACCTATAATACTGCCTCACTATATTTATTTATTTTGCAGTCCTCTCGATTATGCAGCATCCTGACTTCAGTGTTTCCTTTGTGTTAACAGAGGTTCATTCTTTGACCCGTCATGGCAACTTCAGAAAATGTCTTTCTTTTTCCTTGAACAATACCTTAGCTGTGCCTGTGACTTCTCCATCCGCACTTTAGAGCATAAAATGGGTTATAAGCTAAAGCGTAAGAAGCAGGTAATGCTTAGACAAGTTAGGACAGCTCTTTCATGTGTGGTGGCCAGTGATCCTTGGCTTTTTGAGGCATTGCTTCACTTCATCAAGGCCCCTGGGAAAGCTTTGCACGTCAAAGAGTTCCAGGATGAAAGGAGATTTGCAGGAACTTGCAGCTTTTCTCCAGCCCAACACAGCTCCTTTCAACAGCCAGGTTTCAGTTTTGATGTCAGGTATAGAACCCGCTCTTGGTCTACTCTGTCAGATTTGATGTGACAAACATGAAAAGACGAGGAATCTTTTTAGAGAGGACTGTAAAGAAAATAAGCATGCCATGCAGTAATGGAGGAATACAGGGTTTACATTAGCTGTCATTTATGACTTAGAATGTGAGAGTAGATGTCCTCCTACATCCATGGATGCAAGGCTAATTCCTGAAGACAACGAAAGAGAAGAGTAACGTGAAGGATGATTTACATATGGAATAATCAAGGGCATGAAGAACATCAAGGCTTCATACAAAGCTGTTTACCGAAGATGTTCTAAAATGGAAACTCATTGATGGAGGCCTTGAGTTTGGATCTTCTCCCTTTGTGTTTTAGAATGTGAGATATCCTCCTACATCCATGGATAAAAAGATAATACCTGGAGAGAACGTGGAGGAAGTAGAGTCATGAAGGCTGATTTACATATGGACTAATCAAGGGCATGAAGAACATCCAGTCTTCAAACAAAGCCCTTTATGGAAGCGCAAGATATTTGATTAGATGGAAACTCATTTGTGGTGGCCTTCAGCTTGGATCTTCTCCATTTGTGTCTTGGAATGTGAGAGCAGATATCCTCCTACATCAATTGATGTAAAGATAATACTGGGAAAGAACATGAGGGAAAACGAGTAACATGAAGGATGATTTACATATTGGATAATCAAGGGCAATGAGAACATCCAGTATTCATACTAAGCTTTTTATATAGCAGAAGATATTTGATAAGGTGAAAACTCATTGGTGGAAGCCTTGAGCTGGAATCTTTTCTATTTGAGTCTTAGAATGTGAGTAGATGTCCTCCTGCCTTCATGGATGCAAGGATAATGTGGGGAGAGGGAGAAGGAGTAATGTGAAGGATCATTTACATATGGAATGATCAAAGGCATGGAGAATATTGAAGCATCATTAAAAGCTGTTTATGGAAGCGCAAGATATTTTATTAGATGGAAATTCATTGGTAGAGGCCTTGAGCTTGGATCTTCTCCATTTGTGTCTTAGAATGTGGGAATAGATATCCTCCTACATCCATGGATAATAAGATAATGTCGGGAAAGAACGCGACGCAAAAGGAGTAACACGAAGGATGATTTACATATCGAGTAATCAAGGGCAATCCAGTCTTTGTACAAAGCCCTTTAAGGAAATGCAAAATATCTGATTAGGTGAAAACTCATTGGTGGAGGTCTTGAGCTGGAATCTTCTCTATTTGTGTTTTAGAATGTGAATAGATGTTCTCCTACCTTCATGGATGCATGGTAGACCAAAGGGTGTGTTGGATTTGAAATTATATAAAGACTGGGAAAATAAGTGGAATTCACACCATAAAGGCAGGCTATTAAGCTGCTATGAAAAGAGAGGGTTCACCTTTGGTTGGTTTAATCCTGGGTTGTTTGGGTGGTGAGAATTTGTGAAGGACTTATTGTAGAACAGAAAGGTACTTGAAAGTGAAATTAACCTTTTGGTTCTTGCTGGCAATACACACCTTCTTAAAGGGAGTCTGTCACCCCATTTTTGGCCTATAAGCTGCGGCCACCTCCATCAGGGGCTTATCTACAGCATTCTGTAATGATGTAGATAAGCCCCTGATTTAAACTGAAAGATAAGAAAAAAGAGTTAAAGCCCTTTTACATTTAGCGATGCACCAGCGATCCCGACCACGATACGACCCGGTCAGGATCGCTGGTGCATCGCTAAATGGTCGCTAGTGAGCTGCCACACAGGCAGATCTCACAGCGATGCAGCAGCGATACAGCGGACGATACTTACCTTTCAGACGCGGCGATCCTGACGTCATCCCGCCCGCCTCCACACGTCGCTCGTCGGCGCCACAGGAAGCCCAGCAGGAAGCGCCCGACGAGAAATGGAGCCGGCCCAAAACCTTGGACTGAGATTCCAAAAGTGGATATCCAGGTAGCCAGAGTAGCTAAAAAGACTACGCTACCCTTCGAGGACTCCTCACAGCTGAAATGTGAGAGCAGATATCCTCCTACATCAATTGATGTAAAGATAATACTGGGAAAGAACATGAGGGAAAACGAGTAACATGAAGGATGATTTACATATTGGATAATCAAGGGCAATGAGAACATCCAGTATTCATACTAAGCTTTTTATATAGCAGAAGATATTTGATAAGGTGAAAACTCATTGGTGGAAGCCTTGAGCTGGAATCTTTTCTATTTGAGTCTTAGAATGTGAGTAGATGTCCTCCTGCCTTCATGGATGCAAGGATAATGTGGGGAGAGGGAGAAGGAGTAATGTGAAGGATCATTTACATATGGAATGATCAAAGGCATGGAGAATATTGAAGCATCATTAAAAGCTGTTTATGGAAGCGCAAGATATTTTATTAGATGGAAATTCATTGGTAGAGGCCTTGAGCTTGGATCTTCCCCATTTGTGTCTTAGAATGTGGGAATAGATATCCTCCTACATCCATGGATAATAAGATAATGTCGGGAAAGAACGCGACGCAAAAGGAGTAACACGAAGGATGATTTACATATCGAGTAATCAAGGGCAATCCAGTCTTTGTACAAAGCCCTTTAAGGAAATGCAAAATATCTGATTAGGTGAAAACTCATTGGTGGAGGTCTTGAGCTGGAATCTTCTCTATTTGTGTTTTAGAATGTGAATAGATGTTCTCCTACCTTCATGGATGCATGGTAGACCAAAGGGTGTGTTGGATTTGAAATTATATAAAGACTGGGAAAATAAGTGGAATTCACACCATAAAGGCAGGCTATTAAGCTGCTATGAAAAGAGAGGGTTCACCTTTGGTTGGTTTAATCCTGGGTTGTTTGGGTGGTGAGAATTTGTGAAGGACTTATTGTAGAACAGAAAGGTACTTGAAAGTGAAATTAACCTTTTGGTTCTTGCTGGCAATACACACCTTCTTAAAGGGAGTCTGTCACCCCATTTTTGGCCTATAAGCTGCGGCCACCTCCATCAGGGGCTTATCTACAGCATTCTGTAATGATGTAGATAAGCCCCTGATTTAAACTGAAAGATAAGAAAAAAGAGTTAAAGCCCTTTTACATTTAGCGATGCACCAGCGATCCCGACCACGATACGACCCGGTCAGGATCGCTGGTGCATCGCTAAATGGTCGCTAGTGAGCTGCCACACAGGCAGATCTCACAGCGATGCAGCAGCGATACAGCGGACGATACTTACCTTTCAGACGCGGCGATCCTGACGTCATCCCGCCCGCCTCCACACGTCGCTCGTCGGCGCCACAGGAAGCCCAGCAGGAAGCGCCCGACGAGAAATGGAGCCGGCCCAAAACCTTGGACTGAGATTCCAAAAGTGGATATCCAGGTAGCCAGAGTAGCTAAAAAGACTACGCTACCCTTCGAGGACTCCTCACAGCTGAAAGACCCGCTGGACCGAAAGATGGATAGCCTATTGAGAAAGTCCTGGGAAGCCTCAGTGACTTCCTTGAAAACAAATGTTGCATCGGCCTGTGTAACCAGGACCCTGTACCTCTGGCTTCAGCAGCTAGGAGACCATATAAAAAGGGGAACTTCGAAGGAAGATCTCCTAGCCTCTCTACCACTTCTACAGAAGGCAGCCGCCTTTTTAGCAGACTCCTCGGCGGAGTCATTCCGTATTGCGGCAAGAATGTCCGTGCTCTCTAACACCACTCGAAGAGCCCTATGGCTAAAAATGTGGAGTGGGGATATCCTATCAAAATCAAAGTTATGCTCTATCCCATTCAAGGGCGAATACATATTTGGGCCGGCATTGGACAAACTATTAGAAAAGGTGACCGACAAGAAGAAAAACCTTCCTGAGCCAAAACCACCAAAGAAAAAACCCTATCATCCACCCCAGACTCAAACCCCGCAATACAGGGGTAAAGGGAAAACGGGACGTTGGAGCTTCCCAACAGGCGTAAGAGGCAGGAATATTTTTCACGATTCCCGTTCAGACAGACAAAAAATGACGCCAAGCAAGTAGGGGGCAGAATTGCAGATTACTTCCCGAGCTGGCAGGAGATAACAGCGAACCAAAAGATCCTGGACTCGGTCAGATGGGGAGAAAAAATAGAATTTTCCTCCAGCCCCCCACAAAACTTGGAAGTTACACATCTTCCGTGAGCAAAACTGCAAAAGGTTCTACACGGCGAGCTCCAAAAGATGCTATCATCAGCGGTAATCTCTCCAGTCCCAGAACTGGAACAAGGTCAGGGCCACTACTCACGACTGTTCTAAGTAAAAAAGCCAAGTGGGAAATACTGGGTCATCATCAACCTGAAGAAGCTAAACCAATACGTCCGGTACCAACACTTCAAGATGGAATCAATAAAGACTACGATACCACTGATTGGACGAGACTTTGCCATGGCCACCATAGATCTCCAAGAGGCCTATTACCAAGTTCCCATCCATCCATTCCATTGGCAATATCTAAGGTTCCCAGTCACTCTAGACACGGAAGTACACCACTTCCAAATCAGAGTTCTACCCTTCGGCATCTCTTTGGCATCCCGAACATTTACAAAGATAATGGCAGAAGTGGTAGCATTCCTCAGAGGGAAGGATATATGTGTCGTCCCTTACTTAGACGACCTCCTGGTCTTGGCTCCCTCCAACACCATTCTAAGACAGCACCTACAAACAGTCCTGCAGACCCTGACATCCCTGGGCTTTATGGTAAACATGGAGAAATCAGACCTGAATCCCTCAACCAGGAAGATCTTTCTAGGGATAGTCCTGGTTTCCCACAACCAAATATCTTTTCTTCCGTCCACCAAGCAGGTGGGTGTGAGATCAAAAGTTCGGACTCTAAAAAGTCAGAAAACAGTGACCATAAGGCTTGCCATGTCAACATTGGGGTCAATGACTTCGTGCATCCTAGCGGTCCCCTGGGCCCAGGCCTACTCAAGGATACTCCAGAGATATATCCTTTCCCGCTGGAACAAAGACCCGGAGACCCTCAATACGAGAATCTCCCTACCCCAGCACGTAAAGCTGTCTCTCAACTGGTGGCTCAACCAGGGAAATCTAGCGAAAGGGACACCCTGGATACAAGATCCCATGACTTCAATCACAACAGATGCCAGCAAATTGGCTGGGGAGCAGTATCATCTCAGGGAATCTTCCAGGGACTCTGGCCCAGAGACATGGAAAAACAATCTTCAAACTACAGAAAACTGAGAGCGGTAGAAGAAGCCCTAAAGGCAGCAGATACATTAGTCCAGGGAACCCATGTCCGAATTTACTCCGACAATATGACCACTGTGGCCCATCTACATCATCAGGGCAGCACAAAATACGTAAGACTGCAAAACGTTTCGGCACGGATATTCAGCTGGGCAGAACACAATCTTCAGTCCCTTTCAGGTCTCTACCTAAAAGGATCCGACAACACCGAGGCAGACTTCCTAAGCAGGACAGATTTAGATCCAGGGGATGGAGCCTCAACGCCAGAGTATTCCATACCTTAACCAAAAAATGGGGTCTCCCAGAGGTAGACCTATTTGCGAGCCAGGAGAATGCCAAAACAAAGCATTACTTTTCCATAGGGCCGAACGAGAAACACTCAAGAGTAGACGCCTTCGCTCACCCATGGAACTTCGGACTGGCATACGCCTTTCCGCCGATTCCCCTAATACCAAGAACTCTGCAAAAGGTCAGGACAGACGAGGTCAACACTATCCTCATCGCCCCTCTCTGGCCAAAAAGGAGCTGGTTCGGAGCCCTAAAACTGATGAACTCAGAGGGTCCCCTGATCCTGCCCACGGACCACGACCTTCTACATCAAGGTCCCATCCTTCACCCGGCTCCCCACAGCCTAAGCTCGGCAGCCTGGTTTCTGAAACCACAATTCTGAAAGCCAGAGGCCTCTCAGATGCAGTGATAGCTACACTTCAAAAAAGTAGGAAACCTATCACAAATGCCATATATTCCAAAATATGGAAAACCTTTTCAGCATGGTACGGATCCACTCCCATAGATCCCTTCCACCCCAACGTGTCAAAGATCCTAGACTTCTTACAGGACGGGTTATCCAAGGGTCGCCGCTGCCGACACTCACCCGTCCTTGCCTCGCCGTACTGTGGCTGCCTCCTCCTCACTCCCGTCCCCCCGGCGCCTGCGGTCCACGTGCGCGCGCTCTAGGGAGCAGGCGCGCGCTCTGTGGGTTCTTTAACCCTGCAGCACCCACCCAGAGTGCTGGCCACCAATCAGACCGCTGCACATGCTATATCAGGCGTCTCCAAGATGGAGGAGACGCCTGATTATCGTGTGCTTTTCCTGCGGTATTCTGGCCAAGCTGTAGGGGCTCTCCCTGCAACTCTACCTCTGTCCTGTACTCTATGCCTCAGTACTCCGTACCTCAGTCCTGTACTCCGTACCTCAGTCCTGTATTCTGTACCTCAGTCCTGTACCCAGTACCTCCGTCCTGTATTCTGTACCTCTGTCCTGTACTCCGTGCTACAGTACTCCGTACCTCAGTCCTGTACTCCGTACCTCAGTCCTGTATTCTGTACCTCCGTCCTGTACTCCGTGCCTCGGTCCAGGACTCCATTCTCTGTCCGGTACCCTGCATTCAGTCCAAAACTCCGCCAGCTCCTCTCTTGTCCCTTGAGCCTCCCCTCTTGGTTCTAGCATTCGCGGTATCTGTCTTCCGAGGGTCTGCCCCTAACGGTCCCTGTATAGGGGTCGGCACCACCTGGCGCGCTCGCCCCCAGGAGCTCCAGTGCCGTGATCCAGAGGGTCCACTCTCGGACGTTACCTTCCCGGTTGTCACAGTATAATCAGGCCATGGACCCTGCTGGCGCCTCGGCGGCCACGCAGAAAGAATTACTCATTTTGCATGAGAACCAGACCAGAATAATGTCCTTTATGAAATCCATGGACACCTGCCTCTCCGCCTTACAAACTGCTGATCCAGGGAACGCCCCATTGCTAGCGGGATTCTAGCAGGAGCTCGTGCAGGAGCTCGTGCAGCAGCGTGACGCCCAGTCCCACATTCTGAGCTACATGGCGTCCGTGGACGACCGACTCCTGTCCCTGCAGTCCTCTGCTGCCGCTTCAGCCCTATCTCGGGACCCCGTATCCCACCCGACACCGCGCTTGGGGAAACCTCCCAGGTTTAGTGGTGACCCCAAGTTGTGTCGGGGGTTTCTAAACCAGTGCCGGTTGCACTTTGAGCTCCTGCCTCAGCAATATCCCTCTGATTGAGCCAAGGTAGCTTTTATTGTATCCCATCTTGAGGGGGAGGCCTTGGCTTGGGTAAATCCCCTGTGGGAGAGAGATGACCCGGTGGTATCAAGTATACAAAGCTTCCTAGATACTTTCCGCAGGGTATTTGATGAGCCTGGACGTGTGGTCTCCACCACTGAGGCTCTTTTTAATCTTCGCCAGGGTTCCCTCACCGTAGGACAATATGCTATCCGCTTCCGGACACTGTCCTCTGAATTGGGATGGAATAATGAGGCCTTGGTCGGGGCCTTTTGGAGGGGACTCTCCGGTAAAATAAAAGATGAGCATGCCGGCCGAGACACTCCTACCACCCTGGAGGATCTTATATCCCTAGCCACCCGTATAGATTTACGGTTTCAGGAACGCTCCCGGGAGTCAGTTAGGGAGAAGAGATCTTTTAGGCTATACCAAGCGCCCATTCCCCGCTCTCCGGCATCTTCTAGTAATTCAACTCCCGAGCCCATGCAAGTGGACCAAGTAAGGTTATCAGAGCAAGAACGCAGGGAGAGAAGGACGCAGGGGCTATGCCTTTATTGCGGCGGGGCCAATCATTTTGTGCGTACTTGCCCAGTGCGGCCAGGAAACGCCTCCGACTAGGCCAGGTAAGAGAGGCCTTCCTAGGTAACACCGATTCCTCTCTGCCCCTTACCATTTCGGCTTTATTTGTTTCAGGTCGGGAGCGCAGGTCTGTGGAGGCGTATGTGGACTCGGGTGCGGCTGGTAACTTCATCCGGCTGAAAGAAGTAGACCAGTTTCGGATTCCGGTGGTTACGCTAGAGAATCCACGCACCATCGCCTCCGTGGATGGTAAACCGCTACCAGAACCCATCACCATGATCACTGTCGAGGTGGAGATACAAGTTGGAGCTCTTCACCTTTCATGTTTTGCCCAGTTTATCCCACGCCGTGCTTCTCGGCTTACCTTGGCTTCGCCTACACGAGCCTGTTTTGGACTGGCGTTCTGGGGAGATCCTCCGCTGGGGACACTTCTGCCACGAACATTGTCTGTTGCCGGTATCTCGCCCTGGTCCGCAGCCAGCTCCTACCGATCTTCCTGGGCTTCCTACGGCCTACCACTTGTACGCCAATGTCTTCAGTAAAAAAGATGCTGAGTCCCTGCCGCCGCATCGTTCATACGACTGCCCAATTGAGGTGATTCCTGGAGCAGTTCCTCCCAGGCTAAGAACTTACCCTCTGTCTCCGACAGAGACCGTGGCCATGTCCGAATACATCCAGGGAAACTTGGCTCCGGGTTTTATTCGGAAGTCTTCCTCCCCTGCTGGAGCAGGGTTCTTTTTTGTACGGAAGAAAGACGGATCCCTTCGGCCATGTATTGACTACCGAGGCCTGAACAGTATCACCGTCAAAAATAGGTATCCCCTTTCACTGATCCCTGAACTCTTTGACTGCCTGAGAGGGGCCCGGATCTTTACCAAATTGGATCTTCGGGGAGCCTATAACTTGATCTGAATCCGTGCCGGGGATGAATGGAAGACGGCCTTCAATACTCGGGATGGCCATTACGAGTATTTGGTTATGTCTTTTGGTCTCTGCAATGCTCCGGCGGTTTTCCAAGAGTTCGTGAACGAGATCTTCCGAGACCTACTCTACTCATGTGTCGTCGTGTATCTTGATGGCATTCTCATCTTTTCGTCTGACTTATCCACCCACAGGAGGAGTGTTCGGCTGGTTCTCCAACGTTTACGGGAAAACCGACTCTACACTAAACTAGAGAAATGTCTGTTCGAGCAAACCTCATTGCCCTTCCTAGGGTATATCATCACTGACTCCGGAATGAAGATGGACCCCGAAAAGTTGTCTGCTGTGCTCAACTGGCCACGTCCGGTCGGAGTAAAGGCCATCCAACGGTTCCCGGGTTTTGCAAACTATTACAGGCAGTTCGTTCCCTACTTCTCTTCGGTGACCAAGCCCATCTCCGCTTTGACCCGGAAAGGGACCAAACCAAATGCCTGGACTCCGGAGGCTGAAGAGGCCTTCCTTGCCTTGAAACGGTCCTTTGCTACCGCCCCGATTTTACACCGGCCGTTAGTTAATAGGCCCTTCATCCTAGAGGTGGATGCGTCCTCTACTGGGGCAGGGGCGGTCCTTTCCCAGCGAACCTCTTCTGGTCAATTGGTGCCTTGTGGGTTCTTCTCGAAATCATTCTCCCCCGCAGAATGCAACTATTCAATTGGAGATCGGGAGTTACTGGCCATTAAGATGGCTTTGGAGGAATGGCGGTACCTTCTGGAGGGGGCAGTCCATCCATTCATAATCTTCACGGACCACAAGAATTTGGCATATCTTCAGTCGGCACAAAGGCTCAACTCCAGGCAGGCCAGGTGGTCACTATATTTCTCCCGGTTTGATTTCAAGCTCCATTTTCGACCTGGAAACAGAAACATCAAGGCGGATGCCCTATCCAGGTCCTTGCAGTCACCTGAGACGGAGGAGCTTTCTCACATCATTGAGCCTGCCAAAGTTATCTCCGTGGCACCCGTGACACTCTCCCCCTTTCTGCCGGGCAAGACCTTCGTCCCACAGAATAAGAGGTCGGAAGTCCTTGACTGGGGGCATTCCTCCAAGATTGCGGGCCACGTCGGGGTAAAGAAAACCCTCAGCCTTCTCTCTCGCTACTATTGGTGGCCTTCTCTTCACCAAGATGTGACAGATTTCATAGCCTCCTGCACGACTTGTGCTCTGAACAAAGTGCCCAGAAGTTTGCCGGCCGGCTTGCTTCACCCTCTGCCTCCTCCTGAGTCCCCTTGGCGACAGATTGGTATGGACTTCATTACCGACCTACCTCGCTCTTCCGGGTGTACTACCATCCTAGTAGTGGTCGACCACTTCTCCATAATGGCCCATTTTATCCCGCTGCCCGGATTACCCGCCGCACCTGAATTGGCCAAGGTCTTTATCGACCAGATCTTCAGGCTTCATGGACTTCCTCAACGAATTGTCCCCGATTGAGGAGTTCAATTCACCTCGCTCGGCAAACTCATGGGTATATCTCTGGACTACTCCTCTGCCTATCACCCTCAGTCCAATGGACAAGTGGAACAGATTAACCAGGTACTGGCAGCCTACCTGCGTCACTTTTCCAACGCCCATTAAGACAACTGGGTGTCTCTCCTGCCATGGGCAGAGTTCGCCCATAACAACCAGCCTAATGAGTCCACCACTAAAACACCCTTCTTCGTGGTTTTTGGCTAGAATCCGGGTGTTCCGCTACCTCTCTCCTCGCCTTCTGGTGTTCCCGCAGCAGATGCGCTTTCTTGTGAGTTTTCTCAAGTCTGGAGAGAGACTAGAGAAGCACTTGAAAAATCAAGTATTCGGATTAAGAGACATGCTGACAAGAGACGCAGGGACCTTCCGCCATACCAACTTGGTGACAAAGTCTGGCTGTCAACTAAGCATATTCACCTAAAGATGCCCTCTTATAAACTGGGTCCACGATACATCGGTCCAATCGAGATTCTGGGACGCATTAACGACGTGGCTTATAAATTGAGGTTGCTAGCTTCACTCCGGGTCCCTAACGCCTTCCATGTCTCGCTCCTTAAACCTGTTGTTCTTAATCGGTATCGTCCTGTATCACCTCCTTCCCCTCAGCCAGTAGGGGCCGATAACATCTTCGAGGTAAGGGATATCTTAGCCATGAAAAGAGTTCGGTGGCGAATCCTCTTCCTTATCGATTGGAAAGGTTTTGGTCCTGAGGAGAGGTCTTGGGAACCCAGGGAGAATGTTAATGCTCCTCTTCTTTTAAAAAAGTTTTTGTCCAACCTCAGGAGGGGGAGACATAAAGGGGGGGTACTGTCACGGCGGCGGCGGTAGCCGTCGTCGTTCCAGCAGCGGCGGGGCCCGCCGCTGCCGACACTCACCCGTCCTTGCCTCGCTGTACTGTGGCTGCCTCCTCACTCCCATCCCCTCGGCGCCTGCGGTCCACGTGCGCTCGCTCTAGGGCGCAGGCGCGCACTCTGCGGGTTCTTTAACCCTGCAGCACCCGCCCAGAGCGCTGGCCACCAATCAGACTGCTGCACATGCTATATCAGGCGTATCCAAGATGGAGGAGATGCCTGATTATCATGTGCTTTTCCTGCGGTATTCTGGCCAAGCTGTAGGGGCTCTCCCTGCAACTCTACCTCTGTCCAGTACTCCGTGCCTCAGTACTCTGTACCTCAGTCCTGTACTCTGCACCTCTGTCCTGTACTCCGTGCCTCAGTACTCCGTACCTCAGTCCTGTACTCCGTACCTCAGTCCTGTATTATGTACTTCAGTCCTGTACCCAAGTACCTCCGTCCAGTATTCTGTACCTCTGTCCTGTACTCCGTGCCTCAGTACTCCGTACCTCAGTCCTGTACTCCGTACCTCAGTCCTGTATTCTGTACCTCAGTCCTGTACCCAGTACCTCCGTCCTGTATTCTGTACCTCCGTCCTGTACTCCGTGCCTCGGTCCGGGACTCCATTCTCTGTCCGGTACCCTGCATTCAGTCCAAAACTCCGCCAGCTCCTCTCTTGTCCCTTGAGCCTCCCCTCTTGGTTCTAGCAGTCGCGGTATCTGTCTTCCGAGGGTCTGCCCCTAACGGTCCCTGTATAGGGGTCGGCACCAGCTGGCGCGCTCGCCCCCGGGAGCTCCAGTTCCGCGATCCAGAGGGTCCACTCTCGGACGTTACCTTCCCGGTTGTCACAGTGGGTCTGAAACCAAGAACCTTGAAGGTACAAATATCAGCCCTAAGTTCTTTCTTCGATCAAAGCCTGGCAGAGCATCGATGGATCAGGAGGTTTATGTCAGAAGCTTCCAGAATCCATCCAAATAAATCCAACATGGCCCCGACATGGGACCTGAATATAGTACTAAAGGGTCTAACGAACCCTCCATTTGAACCTATCGACCAGGCCCAGATAGATAAACTATCCTGGAAAACAGCACTACTCGTAGCCCTTACAACGGAAAGGAGAGTGGGAGAAATTCAGGCTCTGTCCATCAGAGAACCCTATCTAAAAATTCTGAACAATAGGCTAATTCTTCGGCTAGACCCTTCCTTTGCGCCAAAAGTGTCTTCAGATTTCTACAGATCCCAGGAAATAATACTCCCCTCCTTCTGTGATAGCCCGAGGGACGAGAGAGAGAGAGGATTCCATTCACTGGATGTCCGGCGAGCAGTTCTGACCTATTTGGAAGAGAACTTTGGAGGAAAGATCAGAATCTCTTTGTTCAGTATGGCGGACCAAACAAGGGGAAGAAAGCGTCCAAAAGCTCCTTAGCTAACTGCATCAAAAAAGCGATAACGGCCGCTTATAAAAGCCAGGATCTAGCTCCTCCGGTATCCCTGAAAGCCCACTCCACCAGAGCTGTCTCCGTCTCCTGGGCAGAAAAAGCTGATGCATCCATTGAGCAGATCTGCAAGGCCGCAACCTGGTCTTCAGTCCATACCTTCACGAGGCATTATAGATTAGATCTTATGTCAGTACGAGATCTAGCCTTTGGCAGGAAAGTCCTGCAAGCCGTGGTCCCTCCCTAAACCATTATCCTTTGGTATATCTCCTATGTGCTGTCGTGGAGGGGATTAGAGAAAATAGAACTACACTTACCGGTAGTTGGGTTTCTTAGACCCTCCACGACAGCACGGGTAATTTCCCCTCCCCTAACAAAATTTTGTTCATGTGACTTATGTGAATAAATAATATTTCAAGCATTTACTCTATGTGATCCTTGCAAAAAAACACTGGGGATTAGACGAAGGGGAGGGCTATTTAACCTCTTGTTTCCGGTCCCTAATCAGGATGGGGAGGCAACCTCCTATGTGCTGTCGTGGAGGGTCTTAGAAACCCAACTACCGGTAAGGGTACAGTTACACCTAGCGATGCACCAGCGATCCCGACAAGCGATATGACGCGGTCAGGATATATGGTGCATCGCTAGGTGGTCGCTAGTGAGCTGCCACACAGGCAGATCTCACCAGCGACATCGCAGGGGTCGGGGGTCGCTACTTAACTGTCAGACACGGCGATCCTGCGTCCTCCACGCGTCGCTCGTCGGCGCCACAGGAAGCCCAGCAGGAAGCTGACGACGAGAAACGGTCCAGGACATTCTCGCGCGATCAGCGATAACCAGCGGGGGAGCCGGTCGGAGGTAAGTATCAGACATAGCGATATCGCTAGCAATATCGCTGCTACGTCACAAAATCGGTGACTTTACAGCGATATTGCTAGCGATATCACTATGTGTAACGGGGGCTTTAGTGTAGTTCTATTTTCTTATCTTTCAGGTTTCATGGGGGGGCTTATCTACAGCATTACAGAATGCTGTAGATAAGCCCCTGATGGCGGTGCCGGCAGTTTATAGGGCTAAAATGGGGTGACAGATTCCCTTTAAAGGAAATGTATCATCTATACTTTTTTCCATTAATTTAAACCAGATAGTGATACATCTTATATTTTTATTATTCTTTTTTTTTCAAATTGCAGATCTCTTCTTTATTTTTTGTATAAGATTTATGTAATCCTGACTGTGATAATGAGGTGACATCAAATATGTTTCTCTATAGAACAGGAAGTATTTGTTATATTATTATCATTATTATTGTTATAAGGCTCATTGGTCAGAATGAAAACAGCAAGATTTCAGGATTTTCTAAAATACTGATAGAGACATGGAACATTTTAAAAAAATGTATATACCGTATATACATTTACAGTATATATAAGTTTTCCCACCTACAAAGAATGGAGAGGTCTGTAATTGTTTTCATAGGTACACTTCATCTATAAGAGACAGAATCTAACAATATGAAAAATCACATTGTATGATTATACATAATTAAATTGCATTTTATTGCATGACATAAGTATTTGATCACCTACCAACCAGCAAAAATTCTGTTGCTCACAGACCTGTTTTTCTTTAAGAAGCCTCCTACTCTGCACTAATTTCCTGGATTAATTGCAGCTGTTTTAACTCATTACCTGTATAAAAAACACCTGTCCACACACTCAATCAATGACACTCCACCCTCTCCACCATGGGCAAGAACAAAGAGCTGTCTAAAGACATCAGGGACAAAATTGTACACCTGCACAAGGCTGGGATGGGCTTCAGGACAATAGGCAAGCAGCTTGGTGAGAAGGCAACAACTGTTGGTACAATTATTAGAAGACGGAAGAAACACAAGATGACGGTCAGTCTTCCTCGGTCTGGAGCTCCATACAGGATCTCGCCTCATGGGGTAAGGGGGATTATAAGAAAGGTCAGGAATCAGCCCAGAACTACATGGGAGAACCTGGTCAATGACCTGCAGAGAGCAGGGACAACAGTTTCAATCATTACCGTCATGAATTAAAATCCTGCAGGGCATGCAAGGCCCCCCTGCTCACGCCAGCACATGTCCAGGCCTCTTTGAAGTTCGCCAACGACCATCTGGATGATCCAGAAGAGGCATGGGAGAAGGTCATGTGGTCAGATGAGACCAAAATAGAACTTTTTGGTTTCAACTCAACTTGCTGTTTTTGGAGGAAGAAGAAGGATGAGTACAACCCCAAAACACTGTCCCGACCATGAAGCATGATGAGGGAAACATCATACTTTGGGGGTGATTTTCTGCAAAGGGGGCAGGCCAAGTGATGAGTGAACGTGCTTGGAAAACGTGTTATCCACGCAAACTCAGGTGTCATCCGAGTATCTTGGGCATTCTCTAATAAAATGTTCTAGTCCCTGCGGCTGCATGTTTTTCGTCTGTTAGACAGCTGCAACACATGCGTGGATTGCCTTAAAAACAGTCAATCCCTGCATGTGTTACAACTGTCTAACAGATGCGAGACATGCAACTGTGGGGACTCGAATATATTATTTGAGCACGTCCGAGACACTCAGATAACAACCGAGTTTGCTCGGTGTTATCTGAGCATGTCCGTTCATCACTAGACAGGATGACTGCACCGTATTGAAGGGAGGATGGATGGGGTCATGTATTGCGATATTTTGGCCAGCAACCTCCTTCCCTCAGTAAGAGCATTGAAGATGGGTCATGCCTGGGTCTTCCAGCATAACAATGACCCAAAACAAACAGCCAGGGCAACTAAGGAGTGGCTCCGTAAGAAGCATTTCAAGGTCCTGGAGTGGCCTAGCCAGTCTCCAGACCTGAACCCAATAGAAAATCTTTGGATGGAGCTGAAACTCAATGTTTCACAGCGACAGCCCCAAAACATGAAAGATCTAGAGAAGATCTTTATGGAGGAGTGGGCCAACATCCCTGCTGCAGTGTGGGCAAATTTGGTCAAGAACTACAGGAAACATCTGACCTCTGTAACTGCAAACAAAGGTTTCTATACAGAATATTAAGTTCCGTTTTCTATTGTATCAAATACTTATTTAATGCAATAAAATGGAAACTAATTATGTAAAAATCATACAATGTGATTTTCTATTTTTTTTTCATTTTTAGATTCTGTCTCTGACAGGTGTACCTATGATAAAAAATTACCGACCTCTACGTTCTTTGGAAATGAGAAAACTTGCAAAATTGGCAGTGTATCAAATACTTATTTTCCTCACTGTGTATATTATAATAGGTTGTAGGTCATTTTCTGAAAAACTTTCTTTTTATAGGGAATCCCATTTGATCTTTGATCTGGGAATTTGCATTTCTGTGTAACTACCACTGCTTGGTATAAATAGTAGAAGGCACTTACATGACAGAATAGAATTTTTCTTAAGGCTGATCTTCATTTTAGAAGTTCATTTGCCTAAACATATTTAGTGAATTTCTTTCTTTATATCTCTCTTGTTTTTTGCTTGTTGTAAATTATAATCAAACTATAATTTTAATGTAAAATCATACGGATAGGGAATTTACAGTGGTGTTCAAAAGTCCTGCATAGGATAAATTGATTTTTCAAGTTCTAAACATTTTCTGTCGAATATCTTCGATGCTAATATGACATATTATATATGGTTTTGTTCAGAATACAATTTTGCATTCTCTCCCTGTAATATTTTTAGCTTTTGAAGCAGCTTTGCCTGAACTTATTGCAACAATATGGGAATTGAAAGCACAACTAAATATTGTACAGCTTCAGATCCAAAATTAGCCAATCACAGATGAGGTTCTTGTGACCAATCATAACCTGGATATGGCAACCAATCACATCAACTGTTAGGAAGAGATGTTTGGAAGCAGGATTGAGAGGGTGCAATGCCCGAAAGAAGCCATTGATGACAGCCATACAAAGACAAAGGCGAAAACTGTGGGCATTGAAATATTTAAAATGGAGGAAGGAGGAGTGGGAAAAAGTGCTATTTAGTGATGTAAGCACTTTTTGCATTTTAGGAAATGATGGCAAGTCTTATGTGAGAAGGTTCCCACATGAAGAGTACAAGCCAGAGTGTTTGAGCTTCCCTGTGAAACATCCGATGAAAGTAATGGTCTGGGGCTGTATGGCAGCCAATGGTGTTGGAAGGCTTCATATTGTGGAGGGTATGGTTAATGCAAAAAAATACATAGACATCCTTAATAAGAAAATGCTGCCTTCTGTTCAACACCTGTTTTCAGGGGATTATATCTTCCAGGATGAAAATGCTCCTTGTCACAGAGCTAAGACAGTAACGGAATGGAAAAAAAAGAACAAGGTGGCTACTACTGACTGGCCAGCTCAGTCCCCGGACCTCAATCCAATTGAAAATTTGTGGCACAAGGTATCATTAGAGATATCTAGAAAACAGCCAAGGACCAAGAGTGAGTTGATTGAGGCTCTGATACAGGCCTGGAACCACATCATCACTCGTGAACATCTTGCAGAAGCTGGTGCTCAAGAGCAAAGGCTGGCCAATAAAGTATTAGAAGCTAAAGATGCACACAAAAGGCCCTTTTCAGGACTCTGAATTAAATAAAAAATAATACATCTTAAAAACTAAAATTTAAGTCTGTGTGAACTTGCATTGGAAGTTAATGAACTTAGAAACCTGTTCACCATTCTACACACTGTACTGGTGTAGGTATGGTTATGCTGTAAAAAAATGATCAAAAATGCGCATACCATAACAATTTATACACTTGGGACATTCAAAAATGAGTATGGCATACAATGAGGGATATGTTCCACCAGTTTCACTGTAGATATGCAGAAGTATGAAACATATAATTTGCTTCACGCCTATGCAGGACTTTTGAACAACACTGTAGATTGTAAGCCCCATTGGAGACATTGATAGTAATGTCTGTAAAGCGCTGTGGAATGTGATGGCGTTATATAAGCAACGCATAATAAATAATAATCTATATATAAAGCTGAGTGTATATATGTGTGTGTATATGTATCAAACCATGCCCACTCCACATAGCCCCGCCCACTCCTCATAGCCACACTCACTCCAAACGCAAAGCCCTGTCCACACGGCCCACATTGTTAGTGTATACGGGCGGAGACACATTCATCCCCAAAGCCACCCTGCAAAACTCACCAGCTACGATGTCCCAGCTGCTGCGAGCTACAATCAGGGCCGCCACCATCAGAGTATCAGTGCGCGGCAGGCACAGGCCACATCTAGCTCTAGAATGGAGTTGCTCCTGTGAGGCGTGACGTCAAGGGAAAGGGAGGAGCCTCATGGGTTACAAAGCTGTGCTCATAACAGGAAGTTGCTGTGCACGTGTGAGGGAAAGAGAGGAGTGAGGTGAAAATGAGAGGAGTCAGGAGTAAAATGAGAGGAGTGAATGGAAAAATAGAGGTGTGAGGTGAAAATAAAGAGGAGTGAGTGGAAAATGAGAGGAGTGAGGGGAAAATAGTGGAGTGATCGGAAAATGACAGGTGTGAGGTAGAAAAATGAGAGGTGTGAGGGGGAAAATGAGAGATGTGAGGGGAAAATGAGAGGCATGATGGGAAAATGAGAGGCATGATGGTAAAATGAGAGAAGCGAGGTGCTGATGCATTATGAGAAGAGTGAGGCACTGCAGTTGGAGGCTGTGTATAAGGCCAAATTCACACGTTCAATATTTGGTCAGTATTTTACCTCAGCATTTATAAGCCAAAACCACAAGTGGGAGAAAAATACATAAGTAGTGATGTGTTTCTATAACGTACTTTTCTTCTGATTGTTTTCCTCCAAGTTTTAGCCTACAAATACTGAGGTAAAAATTCTGACCAAATAACGTGTGAACGAGGTTTAAAGGAGAAAAGTGTAGTACTGCACAAGTAGTAGGCTGTGTATACGATACGCTTTTTTGGAATTAATGTAATTTCTCTTGTGATGAAGTGTTTCCAATTATATATGTAAGAGGAGTGTGAGGTGCTGCCGGAGGAGGCGACTATAAAGGAGAAAAGCTGTGCTGCAGAAAAATGCTGTGTATAAAGGAGGAGCGTGAGGTGCAGGAGGAGGCTGTGTAAAAAGAAGGAGCATAAGGTGAAGGAAAAATAAGGCCCTTTAACTGCTGCCGTTACAAGTTGTATCGGCAGTTGTTAAGGGGTTAATGTTGTGTTGAAAAAATTTTTTGCTTCAACAAAATGACGCTTGTTGTGCTCCGTGTACCAGTGCGGGAGCGTTGCTATGTTCAACAGCGACGATTTCTTTTTCTTGTGCATGTTCTCACACTGGTCCTCGGAACACAGTGGGCTGCGCATGTGCAGATTGAGAGCATTGCTTGCCGATAGAAGCTATTGCGCTTGCGCCAGCACCGTTTTGTTGAAGCTAAATTTTTCTTTTTTGAAGACTTTGCACCGGAAGGAAAAACCAAAAATGTTGTTTATCAAAAGTCTCTTGAATGAGTTGAAAATAAAATACTATCAATACTTGGGTAATCATTTAGTTAATTTTTGTTGCAAATCTGTAGTGTTGAATATATGATGTGAAATGTTTTTAAGTGCAATATAATCATTATAATTTGTTATAACTAACCACAGTTACTATGCCCGGGCAACGCCGCGCTCTTCAGCTAGTAAATAATGAATAAGCAATTCTCAACCATTCATTAACTTTTGAGTGACAATACGGAGGGCTTGCACTTATACGCAGAAGCCAATCTAAACTGGCCAGGCTACAGTGTAACAGAAAATAGAGACAGAGCAGCGGCTTAAAGGGATTGTCCAATTTTGAGGACAAATCTCAATTTATTTTCTTAAATGCATATAATTGGGGCTAAAAATTATTTTTTAGAATTGCATTTCATTAATGATATTGCAGTGTTTGCCTTCTATAGCCCCTGTGTTGTACTCTCTATTGCTAGCTGAAGAATGAGTAAACTGAGAATGAGAATCTGTCAGCGAGCTCATTCTAGTCTCAGATGTCTTTTGATCCAATTAAACCCAATTGTAAAAATTGTTTTTAGCCAAAAATACATGCATGTAAGTAACAAAAAAAATTGGTCCCAAAGGTGGACAACCCCTTTAAGACTGAGTGGAAAGATGTCAGACTATCCCAATGTATTTACAGAAAATCCTACCTTTTTGTTCATAGAGCAGAACTAGAGCATACCCACCTCTCAACATGAGCAGCAGAGGAGCACTGCCTAAATATTGTCATTTTGATCAATTCACCAATTATTGATGGTATCTGTGATAAAAAAAAAAAGGTCACCGCATGGATTAATGGCTTTCAACAATTTCCAAGCATTAGATGTCCAGTGATTTTCCATATCAGTTAGTAGATTGGAGTATCCGAGGATGTCTCCACGTAGATCTCCACATCTCTCCTGCCCTATCCACTTCTTCTCCTGCAGCCCATTACTGTCTAACCTACTGACCTTGTCGGTGACATCTGATTGTCCATTCCTGATGCTAAGCCTTTCTTCCACCTCCTGTCAGGGTTGTACGTGGTTCAGCTGAGCGGAGCCTTCACCTCATCATTTCCACTGGGAATCTTAGAAGTGGGAGATGAAATCTTGGAGATGAATAGGCTACAAGCAAAAGATCTACGTTTGGATGAAATCTATACTCTTCTTGAAGAAAGCAGCTGTGTCCTCCTCCGAGTGTCCCGGAATGTCTCCTCATCTTCATAGGGTCCAGTTGTTTAGATAATGTAATGTGACTCCGTGTCCTAAAATAAAAATAAATGCTATATGTGATATGACATATACAGTGGGGCAAAAAAGTATTTAGTCAGTCAGCAATAGTGCAAGTTCCACCACTTAAAAAGATGAGAGGCGTCTGTAATTTACATCATAGGTAGACCTCAACTATGGGAAACAAACTGAGAAAAAAAAATCCAGAAAATCACATTGTCTGTTTTTTTTTCATTTTATTTGCATATTATGGTGGAAAATAAGTATTTGGTCAGAAACAAAATTTCATCTCAATACTTTGTGATATATCCTTTGTTGGCAATGACAGAGGTCAAACGTTTTCTGTAAGTCTTCACAAGGTTGCCACACACTGTTGTTGGTATGTTGGCCCATTCCTCCATACAGATCTCCTCTAGAGCAGTGATGTTTTTGGCTTTTCGCTTGGCAACACGGACTTTCAACTCCCTCCAAAGGTTTTCTATAGGGTTGAGATCTGGAGACTGGCTAGGCCACTCCAGGACCTTGAAATGCTTCTTACGAAGCCACTCCTTCGTTGCCCTGGCGGTGTGCTTTGGATCATTGTCATGTTGAAAGACCCAGCCACGTTTCATATTCAATGCCCTTGCTGATGGAAGGAGGTTTGCACTCAAAATCTCACGATACATGGCCCCATTCATTCTTTCATGTACCCGGATCAGTCGTCCTGGCCCCTTTGCAGAGAAACAGCCCCAAAGCATGATGTTTCCACCACCATGATTTACAGTAGGTATGGTGTTTGATGGATGCAACTCAGTATTCTTTTTCCTCCAAACACGACAAGTTGTGTTTCTACCAAACAGTTCCAGTTTGGTTTCATCAGACCATAGGACAGTCTCCCAAAACTCCTCTGGATCATCCAAATGCTCTCTAGCAAACTTCAGACGGGCCCGGACATGTACAGGCTTAAGCAGTGGGACACGTCTGGCACTGCAGGATCTGAGTCCATGGTGGCGTAGTGTGTTACTTATGGTAGGCCTTGTTACATTGGTCCCAGCTCTCTGCAGTTCATTCACTAGGTCCCCCGCGTGGTTCTGGGATTTTTGCTCACCGTTCTTGTGATCATTCTGACCCCACGGGGTGGGATTTTGCGTGGAGCACCAGATCGAGGGAGGTTATCAGTGGTCTTGTATGTCTTCCATTTTCTAATTATTGCTCCCACAGTTGATTTCTTCACTCCAAGCTGGTTGGCTATTGCAGATTCAGTCTTCCCAGCCTGGTGCAGGGCTACAATTTTGTTTCTGGTGTCCTTTGACAGCTCTTTGGTCTTCACCATAGTGGAGTTTGGAGTCAGACTGTTTGAGGGTGTGCACAGGTGTCTTTTTATACTGATAACAAGTTTAAACAGGTGCCATTACTACAGGTAATGAGTGGAGGAAAGAGGAGACTCTTAAAGAAGAAGTTACAGGTCTGTGAGAGCCAGAAATCTTGATTGCTTGTTTCTGACCAAATACTTATTTTCCACCATAATATGCAAATAAAATGAAAAAAAAACAGACAATGTGATTTTCTGGATTTTTTTTTCTCAGTTTGTCTCCCATAGTTGAGGTCTACCTATGATGTAAATTACAGACGCCTCTCATCTTTTTAAGTGGTGGAACTTGCACTATTGCTGACTGACTAAATACTTTTTTGCCCCACTGTAAATATACTGTAAGGGCAGCAGTACTCGCCAGCAAGAAAGATATTCTGTTAATGATAAAGTAGTACTCAGGTCATAACCATAGTCCCCTATCACAGCCACAGTGATCCCTCACAGCCACAATGCTCCATCACAGCAGCATGCCTCACTGACAGCCACAGTGCCTGATTACACAACCATGCCCCATTACACCACAGCACCCTACCACATTCATAGTGCCCCATCACAGCCATAGTGCCACATCACAACCCCAATGCTCCATCACAGCATGCCTCACTGACAACCACCAAGCCTGATTACACAACAGAGCCCCATTACACCACAGCACCCTTCCACGGCCATAGTGGCCAATCACAGCCACTATGACCCATCACAGCCACAAGTCTCCATCACAGCAACATGTCTCACTGACAGCCACAGTGCCTGATTAAACAACAAAGCCCCATTACACCACAGCACCCTTCCACAGCCATAGTGCCCCATCACAGCCCCAATGCTCCATCACAGCAAGCCTCACTGACAGCCACCGAGCCTGATTACACAACAGAGCTCCATTACACCACATCACCCTACCACAGCCGTAGTGCCCCATCACAGTCGCTGTGACCCATCACAGTCATAGTGCCCCATCACAGATCTTGTGACCCATCACAGCCATAGCGCACCCATGCACCATGGTAACCCCATCACAACACAGCCACAATGCTCCATCACAGCAGTGTGCCTCACTGACAGCCACAGTGCCTGATTACACAACAGAGCCCCATTACACTATAGTGTCCTATCACAGCATCGGGCACCATCACATTTCTTTACCTTAATGACAGCCACTGTGTATCTTCTCACAACCACAAGGCACCATCACAGCTACAGGGCCTCATCACAGACACTGTTTCCCTCACAGCTTCAGTTATCCCGTAACAATCACAATACTCCATGAGCACATATAACCCCTGCCCTCCACAGTACCCCCATTATACTTACAGTTCCTCCATCACAATCACAGTGCCTCAGTAACATTCATAGAGTCCCAACACATAAAAACACCTTGATCACAACCACGGCTCCCTCATAACAGAGTGCCCAAATAACCTCTTATTGCCCCTTTACCCCACAGAGCCCCAATTATAGTTACAGTGCCTCCCTAATATTCACTTATTATATCACAGTGCCTCATCACTGCCATAGTGTCCCTTCACAATTTCAGAGCCCTGAGTATGGCTATTTTGACTCCATTACACACACGCATACTTCATACTTACGCTCTCCAAACATTGGAGATTATTTATTACTCTGTCGTCAGGAATTCACACGTAAAAGACCTACTATGTCACAGTACTGGAAGACAGTCTGTCGTCTTGTATTAACAGTCTATGAGCAAGAAAAAAAGGACCAGTCTACCCTCCTGTTCAAGGTATGACAATTTTTGCTGGGGTTACAAAAAATGATGAATTTTGGGCTTTAACTCTGCTTATAATTTTTTACCCTTCATCATTTTATAGTAACGTTTCTTTTTATCTATTTCTACCTGTAACTTGCACTTTATTATGTATAATTTTTAGATCCTTATATCTGTGTGCTACTTATATTACTGGAAAAATGAAAAGATATATAAAAAATGTACAGGCTATTCCGCTTATATAAAATATGATATATGTAAATTATTGTACTAACTTGCTTAATAAACTTTTTTTATGGCAAAAATCTGGTGTTTTTTTAAATGTGTGTTGTTTTTTTTACATATTTTCACAAGTACAAATTGTTTATTTTATATTATTATTAATTAATATTATATTATTATTAATTCACATTGTCATGAAGACAAACCTTTTTCTTAAAAAAGCAATGAATTAATTGCTGTGGATCCGACTGTCAAAAAAATGAGAAAAAAAAAAGTCACACGTTTCAAAAAATAAATGAATCAATGAAAGATTCATAGATCTCACCACAAATTAACCATCTGAGTAAAATCTCTCGGAAGTGAATTGACTGCTTTCAAATACACAGATCTGTCATAGGAATTCACACGTGGTAATAATGATCAGGGGCAGAGCGTTTTCAAGCTTGTATGGAGAATTGTGTGTCTCGCATATTAATGAAGTCCATGTACGAATGAAGACATTTTATGGAAGGATTCAGAAACGTAACGATCAACAGATCAAGTCACAACTATCACTCTATTAATTTGACATGGTCGCTCTCCATTACAGCCTATGGTCACTAGGGAATTGGCCATGCATGCTTACCCAGCTTTTACCATACCTCCCATATATATTAATGGGGGGCTACTGTGCATTTTTGTAGTTGATCAGGCCTCATTAACAGCCTAAGCTCAGCCCGTCTAAATGCAACTTAATACTCCAAATTGAAAGAATGAAGGGGGAGTCATTTAGAGGTAAAACTGTAGCAGCGATATCCTAAATTGTAGACCCGTACTAATGCAGCTTAAAGAGAATCTAGACTACTAACTCCTGTTCTTCATATGGACATTAGCAACAATTGACTCAGATCCCATTTGTTTGTGTGGAAGCCTTATGTGAGCATGCTCTAATCTGGACAAAAGTTATTGTGAAAGAAGAGAGGGAGAAGGTGAGCTGTGATGTCTCCTATTGTGAATCCTGTTATCTTCTGTATATAGAGGTGTTATCTGTCATTGTAAAAAAAGACTGGGAGTTGAGCTGTTACATCACTTAGTGTGATTGGTGGATCATGTGTTATCTACTGTATATAGAGGTGTTATCAGTCATTGTACAGGAGGAGGAGGCGCGCTGTTACATCACCTATTGTGAATGGTGTATAATGTGTTATCTACTGTATATAGAGGTGTTATCTGTCATTGTACAGGAGGAGGTGACCTGTGATATCACCTACTGTGAATGGTGAATCCTGTGACATCAACTGTACATAGAGGTGCTATCAGTCATTGTACGGGAGGAGGAGGTGAGATGTGAAACCACCAATTGTGAATGATAGAGCCTGTGTTATCTACTGTATATACAGGTGTTATTGGGTCGCCCTCCCAGGGCTGTGGGGTACTTGGTACCGGGCCCGATGAGCTTCAATGGGAGATGTCACGGCAGCTGGGACCCGGCCCGTGGCCCTGGGCGCCCAATGTAAAAGGGGAATGTTCAGTGTGCTTATGTTGATTAGAGTTTATAAATGAATAAGTCGTGACGCCACCTGTGGTGTTCGGCAATGAAGATGTTAAGCCGACGCTGCAGACAGATCCTCTGGGACAGATGGTGGGGTGCAGCAATGGTGTTATAGCCCTCCACAGGCAGGGCTGTAGTCCCAGGGCAGAGTAGGTGAAGTGACACTTAGATGGTGTAGTGTCGGGCGCAGGGGATGTAGCAGTGCTGGGCAGGTTGACGCAGGAATAAGTGGAGGACACCAGGGCATGTAATTCCAAAGCTTTGCTCACAGTCTGTTTTGGCACAAGAGCCCACATCCGTGCCATGTCCTCCGGGTCAAGAGCTCAGCCAACTTCCAGGCAAGATGAAGTACTCCTTTCCAACACTCCACCAACATACAGTATGTGCCTTTTCTGAACGTCTCCCTCTTTGCGCCTTTTAGTGAAGTACTCACAGTACTGAGTTACACTGGAGTTCCTCCTGTCAGATGTTCTTAGAACTCTACTTGTACGGCAGACAGCTGTAGCCTGCTTTGGGGACTCCTTGCTACCTAGTCCCGGCTCACTCACGATGCTGTTGTGCCCCCAAGTCTTGTGTGGGAATAAAGTGGTGACAACTTCTATTCCTCCGGTGTCTGCTGCAGGACCATTAGTATCCATACAACCTCGGGGACCGGACCCCGGCCTTGCGCTTAGAACTTGGGAAGGGTTCTCCTCTAACCCTAATCCTGAGTTCTCTTCTCCTCGCGTTCCGTACTAATCCTTTCCTTCTTATGGAGAGTCAGGCTTTCTAATAATGTTCCTTTCCTGTGCCAGCGGACCCAGGTCACTGAGGTCAGCTGCTGCACTTCCTTTATCCATCCCACTCCGGGGATCTCCATTCACAGACTGACCTCGTCAGACTCCTGTGACCAACTAACTAAATCCTACACTCTTCCCGCTCTTTTGAGTGCAAACTAAACTCCACCTGCCTCCCAGCACGCTTCGTGTTCCAAGCAGGGAGCCACCAAAGGGTGCTTTGCTACACTACTATGTTGTGTGGGATGCAGGTGTTGGTCAGGTGTCTCCACCTTACCTGAATGATGGGGTACCACACCTCAGGAGGAGGCGCAGTACCTCTGTGGCGACTGAACCCTCAGGGGCGCCACATACCCCCCGTTAAACACAGCATGTCCGCGGGCTGCAAGAAAAATCAGGTGGACAAATACAGGAACATACAAAAATTTTTGTAATGCTTAGTAAACAATTCTTATCTAATCTTCTCAATATGAAAGGCACTGTTTCTTGAACGTTGCAAAACAATCTTAACTATCTATGTTTTAATACAGTACATAATTCAAAAGTGCTATTGGCAGTAACTCACTACCACTTCAAGTATCCTTCATCAACACATTTCTTCATCATCTCTTCTTTCACATTTTCTACATCCTATTATTAATCTTAAGTGACAACCGCTGATGCCGGGTTCGTCACCTGCAAGTTTTTAAATCTTTATTCAAATATCAAAGCTTTGGTCTAAATTCTATAAAGCATTCACTATTCTCTTTTTCTATCAAAAATGCTAAACATTATTAATAAGTGCAACATAGACATTGATCCAGCCAAGATGTCTTGAAATGTCCTTATTATCAATGAGGTAGTCCTTATTCTTAAAAGACTTATGTAGAACCAAGAAAGGGCACCTAAAGAGGTGCAACTATTTACAAGAAAGTTTGTGATACATTCCAAGTTCATGATCACTGCAGTTCAATAAGAAAATGCTGCCAATAAAACTGAGCAACAAAACTGGAATCAACAGGGAAAACATCATGATAACAAAAATAGAAAAACAAGCACAATGGTGCAAATACCCTCCTGGGTAACAGAGTTAGTTATTTTCTCCTTTAGTGTTGGTGTTCCCCTCCTGGGGTACTGGAAGCTGATGACTTGGGCTGCTGCTTCCAGGGGAGAACTTCTGGACATCCTTTTCCTGTTGACTGGTTGCAAATTGCAGGTACTCCTTTTCTCCTGGAGTGAGGTTGGCATCTGCCTGGGTAGCTGGAATGGCAGCGGGAGTAACTGCTGCCTGTAAGGGTAACACGTCAACTGCTGCTGGTGGTATCTCTGCTGCCTGTAATTCTGCAGGAGTTGCAGCTGATATCATTGGATGCTGTTCCTCAATTTCAGGCGGTACTGCAGTTGGCGGTACTACTATCTGTTGCTGCTGGTATAGCGCCATTTGGGTGCTGTCGTTTGATGCCTGAGCAACCCCTGGGCCATTTCTGTCCATAGGCGCCGTCCCTAACACCAGGATCATGGTCGGAGCAGTGACCGTACCTGGTGCCTCTTGATGAAGCTCCAGTTCCTGCGCGGGTACAGAGGGGCGAACGATGGCAGCCATAACCCCCGAGGCTGCCCGGTAGACGGACGGCAGCTGGGTCTGTACTGGTGCAGGGTTGGCTCCTGCCAAGGCCTCCGGGGTGGACATGCGTGGCCGCACCAGGTCCAGGTAGGGCCCCAGCCCCTGCTCCACCGCTTGCTCCGGGACTCTCATGTACCTCATCCGGGCAGGCCGCATCCTGTGGCGGCACTGGTTCGGAGGTGGAGGTGGGCGCTGTAGATGGTATCGCAGTGGTCGTATGCCCCGCAGGGGCTGCCGGGGAGCAAATGGTTTTTCCCCATCGCGTTCTTCTGGCTCCGCCCGTCCTCCATTATGGTGTTCTCTCCTCCTTCTTCCTGTCTGGACTCTTTTCCCGCCACCGGCTCTCGCTCCTCCTTCTGGGGGCGGCGTCTTCTTCCTACTCCTCCATACCAAGCCAGTATACGGACCCCTCGGGGGGTGGGCCATGTTGCAGTTGCATAGAAGTTCAGGCAGGGGAGGCCCAGGACAGTTTGCGGTCTTTTCTTAGGACCTCCCATATTGTCACGCCCTTCTTCACCGCACCGGCGGCCATTTTTAGCGGTCATTTTACAGTCTATCAAATTGGGTCTTTTGCACATTTCCACAAGTTTTTAAGTCCAATAAATCGTAGGCGCACAGAACCCGGTGGCACCGGGCTTCATCATCCTATTCGTGACGCCAAGTTGGGTCGCCCTCCCAGGGCTGTGGGGTACTCGGTACCGGGCCCGATGATCTTCAATGGGAGATGTCACGGCACCTGGGACCTGGCCCGTGACCCTGGGTGCCCAATGTAAAAGGGGAATGTTCAGTGTGCTTATGATGATTAGAGTTTATGAATGAATAAGTCATGACGCCACCTGTGGTGTTCGGCAATGAAGATGTTAAGCCGACGCTGCAGACAGATCCTCTGGGACAGATGGTGGGGTCCAGCAATGGTGTTATAGCCCTCCACAGGCAGGGCTGTAGTCCCAGGGCAGAGTAGGTGAAGTGACACTTAGATGGTGTAGTGTCGGGCGCAGGGGATGTAGCAGTGCTGGGCAGGTTGACGCAGGAATAAGTGGAGGACACCAGGGCATGTAGCTCCAAAGCTTTACTCACAATCTGTTGTGGTACAAGAGCCCACATCCATGCCGTGTCCTCTGGGTCAGGAGCTCAGCCAACTTCCAGGCAAGATGAAGTACTCCTTTCCAAAACTCCGCCAACATATGTGCCTTTTCTGAACGTCTCCCTCTTAGCGCCTTTGAGTGAAGTACTCACAGTACTGAGTTACACTGGAGTTCCTCCTGTCAGATGTTCTTAGAACTCTACTTGTATGGCAGACAGCTGTAGCCTGCTTCGGGGACTCCTTGCTACCTAGTCCCGGCTCACTCACGATGCTGTTGTGCCCCCAAGTCTTGTGTGGGAATAAAGTGGTGACAACTTCTATTCCTCCGGTGTCTGCTGCAGGACTATTAGTATCCATACAACCTCAGGGACCGGACCTAATCCTGAGTTCTATTCTTCTCCTCACATTCCGGAATAATCCTTTCCTTCTTATGAAGAGTCAGGCTTTCTAATAATGTTCCTTTCCTGTGCCAGCGGACCCAGGTCACTGAGGTCGGCTGCAGCACTTCCTTCATCCATCCCACTCCGGGGATCTCCTTTCACAGACTGACCTTGTCAGACTCCTGTGACCAACTAACTAAATCCTACACTCTTACCGCTCTTTTGAGTGCAAACTAAACTCCACCCGCCTCCCAGCACGCTTCGTGTTCCAAGCAGGGAGCCACCAAAGGGTGCTTTGCTACACTACTATGTTGTGTGGGATGCAGGTGTTGGAGTGTGGTCAGGTGTCTCCACTTTACCTGAATGGTGGGGTACCACACCTAAGGAGGAGGTGCAGTACCTCTGTGGTGACTGAACCCTCAGGGACGCCACATTATCATTCTTTATACAGGAGGAGGAGGAGGTGAGCTGTGACATCATCTATTGTGAATGGTGGATCCTGTGTTATCTACAGTATATACAGTTGTTATCAGCCATTGTACAGGAGGAGGTGAGCTGTGAAATAACATATTGTGAGTGGCGGATTTCTGAAAAATATGTTTAACATTAGAAATCTAGTTTAAACCATAGATCATTTTCTGATTACACATTTTCTTTAATTTGCATAATGAGTAGGTGCCTTCATCAGAGAAGATAACTGTACCCCAGTCTTCTAGAGTCCAATCACTAAACTTTCTGCAACGTTATTTTCCATGATTAAATACATTCAGACTGTTTTAGACATGTACAGTGGCCCGGGTCAGGAAAGTATTCAGACCCTTTCAAATTTTTCAGTCTTTGTTTCATTGCAGCCATTTGGTAAATTCCAAAAATTTTATTATTTTTTCATTAATGTACACTCTACACCCCATATTGGCTGAAAAGAAAGATAGCTGGACTTCATTGGAGTCCAGCTGTGTTTAATTAAACTGATAGGACTTGATTTGTAAAGGCACACACCTGTCTATATAAGACCTCATAGTGCATGTCAGACCAAGTGAGAATCATGAGGTCAAAGGAACTGGCCAAGGAGCTCAGAGACAGAATTGTGACAAGGCACACATCTGGCCAAGATTACAAAAGAATTTCTACAGTACTCAAGGTTCCTAAGAGCACAGTGGCCTCCATAATCCTTAAATAGAAGAAGTTTGGGACCACCAGAAGTCGTCCTAGACCTGGCCGTGCAGCCAAACTGAGTGCGAGAGGTAAAGAAAGAACCCCAAGATAACTGTGGCTGAGCTCCACAGATGCAGTAGGAAGATGAGAGAAAGTTGCACAAAGTCAACTATCACTGCAGCCCTCCACCAGTCGGGCCTTTATGGCAGAGTTGCCCGACGGAAGCCTCTCCTCAGTGCAAGACATACGAAAGCCCGCATAGAGTTTACTAGAAAAAACACATGAAGGTCTCCCAGACTATGAGAAATATGATTCTCTGGTCTGATGAGACAAAGATAGAACTTTTTGGTTATAATTGTAAGCGGTATGTGTGAAGAAAACCAGACACTGCTCATCACCTGTCCAATACAATCCCAACAGTGAAACATGGTGGCAGCATCATGCTATGGGGGTGTTTTTCAGATGGCAGGGAAAGGATGACTGGTTGCAATTGAAGGAAACATGAATGTGGCCAAGTACAAAGATATCCTGGATTAAAACCTCTTCCAGAGTGCTCTGGACCTCAGACTTGGCCGAAGGTTCACTTTTCAACAAGACAATGACCCTAAGCACACAGCTAAAATAACAAAGGAGTGGCTTCAAAACAACTCTGTGACCATTCTTGACTGGCCCAGCCAGAGCCCTGACCTAAACCCAATGGAGCATCTCTGGAGAGACCTGAAAATGGCTGTCCACCAACGTTCACCATCCAACCTGACGGAACTGGAGAGGATCTGCAAGGAAGAATGGCAGAGGATCCCCAAATCCAGGTGTGAAAAACTTGTTGCATCATTTCCAAGAAGACTCATGGCTGTACTAGCTCAAAAGGGTGCTTCTACTCAATACTGCTGAGCAAAGGGTCTGAATACTTATCACCATGTGATATTTCAGTTTTTCTTTTTTAATAAACAAGCAAATATTTCTACATTTCTGTTTTTTTTCAGTCAAGATGGGGTAAAGATTCAATTTACAAAATGGCTGCAATGAAACAAGGAGTGAAAAATTTAAAGGGGTCTGAATACTTTCCGTACCCACTGTAGAAGAATGATTGTCCAGGGAAGAGAAGGTGAGCGCTACAACAAGCCCTGTGTAATGCCAACAGTAATGCCAGACCATTCATGCGTGGGGCTTTTCATCCATGGAGGGCCTCACTCACAATTTTTTCTAAGAACACTGCCATGAATAAAGAATCCGATTTAATCATCCTCCAAGAGCAACTTCTCCCAGTGATCCAGGAGCAATTTGGTGAACCGCTGGGCTAAATAGCACTAGGAGTATGACGACTATCGTCGCTGTGGAATTGCGCTGAGGCGGTGGCCCTTCTGGCATGCGGTCAGTAACGCTGTATGTGGAGGAGGCTATGTCCAGCGGTACAGACCGCACGCCAGAGGAGCCATCATCTCAGCGCAAACCAATAGTGACGGTTAGTCGCCTTACCTTTAGCGCTATTTAGCTCATACCCATGAAACACAGCATCCAGTAATCTTAAAGAGATTCTCTGATGAAGGTCTTATGTTGGACCGAAAACGTTTAGAATTAAACTTCACCTGGATGCCAATAAAAATCAAATCTTCTTTTTCAAGAAATATTGAGTGCCAAGTTCATTACTATTTCCTTCCTGGTATAATGTCCACTCCTTCCAGTAATAATGTCTTTCATCCTGGGCCCCTTCCTGGTGTAATGTCCCCTATCCTGGGCCCTTTACTGTAATAATGTAATAATGTTTCCCAGCCTGGCCCCTTCATGTAGCAATGTCTTCCATCCCGCTATAATGTCCCCCATCATTGGCCCCTTCCTGGTATAATGACCTTCATTCTGGGACCCTTTCTGGTATTATAACCACCATCTCCATATCATGGGCCCCTTCTTGGATTAATGACTCTCATCTTTCGACCCTTCTTGGTGCAATGTCCCCCATCCTGACCTTCATCCTGGTATAATGCTCCCAACCTTCTTTGTAAATGTACCCCCATCCTGTGTACCTTCCTGGTAAAATGTCTATTCAGCTGCTCTTTTCCAATACATGAAAAAAAAAAGATTCTTCTTACGTTTCTCTGCTCCTACGACATGTGGCATCCCCTTCTGTAGTCAGCAGCTGGTTTCGGCCTGCCAGCCATGGGCGGTGCATGCCATTCTCCCCGCTTGTTACAGCCACGCCGTCGCCCGCTGCCGACCTCTGAATGGTCGGTGGAGTGTATTGCAGTGCAGGAAGCCGGCGAGTTCCTGGGCCACAATACACTTCAGCTGCATAAGCGGTCTCTGACCCACAACCAGTTGAAATAGGCACTGGCGTTGCCAGGTCCCCCTCCCGCACGGTCACGGTCGCAACCCTCTGTGACTGCTATCATTACACCCTTATTGGTCAATAAAAGTGTAAAAACTTATGAAATGCTGATGATTGTACTTCAGTAGAAGCACTCAACTAAAATATCTAAAAACAATGAAGCAGCAAACTTTGTGAAAACAAAAGGTTTTTGTCAGGTTTAAAACTTTTGGCCATGAGTGTAGTTAGGCCTCTGGTCTATTAGCAGCCAGACATTACGGCGTTAACCAGGGTCCCAGGGACAGGCTGCTGATGGCTCCTCATGTGATGCTGGCTCCGATGTCATCCAGTTCCACAGAATGATGTCTAACCCACTTCCTGCTATGACTTACAGGGAATCACATGCCGCCGCCGCTGCTCCCTGTACACACGCTGCTCCGGGAACATTTCACATTTCCTTCCTGGCACGGCTGCTCTTTATAGATCATTGCAGGGATATTTTACTGACTCTGAAGAAGGCTGCATAAACAGCAACTCCCTTATAAAGGCTCATGACAATTAAAGCAATCACATCCTATTTATCCAGCAAAACAGCCGGGGTGGGGGGTCCATTCCCGGGTAGGGGGTCCATTCCCTGGAGACGGCATGGTACATTAGTATTCTCAATAAGCCTGTGCCTGTGGGGAGCAATTTTCTTAATGAGACTATTTTTGGAAAGTCAGAATTGTCCCCTGAAGGTAAGAGGTATAGGCCGATGTATATGGCTGAGAGCGATATGTGACAAACTAGAGAACAAATAAAATCAGCATTTGTTTCCTGATACCTGATCATTAACAGGGTTCTCCCACCGGGATTGGCTGCCAGGAACAGCAGGGAGGGGAGGCGGAGTCTTGTGTCACTATTATTGACTGCCAGGAACAGCAGGGAGGGGAGGCGGAGTCTTGTGTCACTATTATTGGCTGCCAGGAACAGCAGGGAGGGGAGGCGGAGTCTTGTGTCACTACTATTGGCTGTCAGGAAGAGCTGTGAGATGAGGCGGAGTCTTGTGTCACTACTATTGGCTGCCAGGAACAGCAGGGAGAGGAGGCAGAGTCTTGTCTAACTACTATTGGCTGCCAGGAAGAGCTGGGAGAGGAGGCGGAGTCTTGTCTCACTACTATTGACTGCCAGGAAGAGCTGGGAGAAGCAGAGTAGGTAGATTCTTTTTTCATGACTATTGGTTGCCAGGAAGAGCTGGGAGAAGGAGCAGAGGCACAGTCTTTTTTTTCACGACTATTGGCTGCCAGGAAGAGCTGGGTAAGGGGAAAGCTTGAGCCATAGGAGACCGTGGCAGCACTTTCTGAGGTAATATGGAAGACAATGATACCGTAATTAATAAACATAAACTTCTTTCCTCTTAACAAAGGGTGAATAAAATCTGTCAAGGATGTGTCGAAGGAGAAGTCATTATTATGGGGGACTTCAACTACCCTGAAATACATTGGGGAACAGAAACCTGCAGTTCCAGCAAAGGTAATGGGTTTTTGACAACTATGAGAGAAAATGACCTTTCACAACTGGTTCAGGACCCAACAAGAGGGGGGGCACTGCTAGACCTAATATTAACCAACAGGCCAGACCGCATATCAAATGTAAGGGTTGGGGGTCACTTGGGTAATAGTGATCACAAATTAATAAGTTTTCATGTATCCTTTAATAAGATGTGTAGTAGAGGGGTTACAAGGACACTAAACTTCAGGAAGGCAAATTTCCAACGGATGAGAGATGATCTTGGTACAATTAACTGGGACGATATCCTGAGACATAAAAATACACAAAGAAAATGGCAGACGTTTATTAGTATCCTGAATAGGACCTGTGCACAATATATACCGTATGGGAATAAACATGCGAGAAATAGGAGGAAACCACTATGGCTAAATAGAGCTGTTAGCGTTCAACGGCTGCGACTCCACATCGTCTCATCTGCTTTTCCATTGGCGTTGCTTCTATAGCCAGTTTATGGTAGGTATATTTTGGAGTCTCAACAGCGTTTCCACATTTTTTTCAATTTTTTTATTTTATTTTTAAACTCTTTTTAAATCTGTGCTACAGTTGCTATGGTGGGAGGGTGTTTTTTTTTTCTTTCTTTGTGAGAACAAAGGGTCATGCATTGGCAGCCATTTTAGGGTGTATGAAGTGAACACACCCAACACCCTGTATTTTTCTGCAATTTTTTTTTTTTTCATGGTATACTTTTTACAAAGTTCCATTCATGTTCGTAGTATGTTAACCTATTTTTTTCTCTTTACAGATGTCTTAAAATAGTGAGGAGTTCGTTCGGGAGATGATTGAGCTGTATTGATATCTTCCATGTCTTTGGAAAATAAAGTCTGCCGACTACAGTAATAGGATCAAAAAAAAGGAGGCTTATAAGAAAATGATTTGCCTCTTCAAGCGTCATAACCCGAACGAGAAGGTGGACGAAACTCTTGTTAAGAAAAAAATCCAGTCTCTCCGCACTGTTTATAAAAAGGAGTTGAACAAGGTGGAGAAGTCGAGGAAGTCTGGTGCCGGCACAGATGAGGTTTATGTGCCCTCGCTGTGGTACTACGACCTACTCGGCTTCACCCGCGACCAGGAACTTCCGAGGAAGACAGTGTCTTCGATGCGGCCGAATGTGCAACCTGACACAGAGATCGAGAATGATCCAGACTCACCTGTTGGAGATGTAAGTACCTACTTTTTTCCAATGAACATTGAATTTTTATTTTGCATGTACATGCCATAGTTTATTTGAAAAATATCTATAATAATACATGCCCCAAGCAGCTTCCGGTTGTAACAACTTCCGTCCAGTTGTAACCGGTGACGTCACCGCACACCTCTTTCCATGTTAACCCTCAACACACCACTCCTCCTCAACACACACACTCCTCTCACCTTTCACCATCTCCACTCACGTCCACTCACTCTTTCACTCCACATACGACCCCTTCTCTCACTCCGTCTCTCATACTCACGCTGTCATCGCCGCTGATCCACGATCCCCGACATCTTCTTCCGCCGGCGCCATCCTGGATCCAGACGTCCTCCACGCCGGCGACATGTTCTTGCGGCGACGCCATCTTGAGTATCGTGAAATCCCGCGATACTCAAGATGGCGTCGCCGCAAGAGCATGTCGCCAGCGTGGATGCCGTCGGGATCCAAAATGTCGTCCGCGAAATCTCGCGGCGCCGGTGGAAGAAGATGTCGGGGATCGTGGAGCAGCGGCGATGACGGCGTGAGTATGAGAGACGGAGTGAGAGAAGGGGTCGTATGTGGAGTGAAGGAGTGAGTGGACGTGAGTGGAGATGGTGAAAGATGAGAGGAGTGTGTGTTGAGGAGTGTGTGTGTTGAGGGTTAACATGGCATCGGGCCATAACCTAGTTTATTATAAAATATCATCTCCCCCTCCTAGGGTGTGGCATTGAAAGTTGTGACATATTTGCCATTCTTTGCTTAATTTTTTTTTGTTGGGGTTTCTTTGTTTTTGTTCCCACAGCAGCGGCAACAAGAGCAAGCCACGCAAGCCACGCAAGGGAGTGACACCATTACCGAGACTGAAAGAAGTATGGAGGAGGCAGAGGGGTCAAAACCTGCTCCCCCTACTTTATCTCTAGACGACAAAATATTTCACGCAAAAGAAAGGGAACTTTGCCCCCGTCCCCTGACCTGATGTGTTTGGCAAATCAAATAATGGCAAGCTCGGCCATGGACAGCTTTGCCAACTTTGCTGCAGATCGCCTTCGTAAGCGAAAACACACCGAAAGGCTAATTTTTGAAACCTTGAGTGAAGCGGCGTCAGGCCGACTGGATGAAAATTCGACCGTAAAAAGTGTGATCGCCCGTGAGCCTTCTTGGCCTCCTTCATGGACACAAATTCAAGAGCCACTGCGGAGCACACCAGTGCGGAGGATTGGGCCACCGCAAAACCATCCCCTACCCCCACCCAACCACCATTTTCCTCACTTCTCTCAGTCGTTCCTTTCAGAACTATCTTCTCCGCCAAGGCGTGGTTTTTCAAATCAAGATAATCAATATGAAGAATAATAGTTTTTTTCTTTACTTTTTTGGATAACCAGTTAAAAATATTTAAATTTCTTTAATAATTTTTTGTAAATATATTTAATCATGCACTGTTTTTATTTATTTATTGTTTGTTATATTTTAATAAAGTTTTACTTTTTTTTGCCATTAAAGTGACTGCATTCTTCATTGTATTTTGCCTACTTCACCAAGTATTTAGGGTAATAATGTGTGGAACCTCAATAGGAATGAAAAGCTATGTGAGCGTGTATTTTTTTTTTTTTTCTTGTCAAAAGAGAAAACACAACAACTGTAGATATTTAACTTTTTTATAGCCAAGATTTTCGGCTATTCATGAAAATTTTGAACATAAAACAAGAAAAAACGTAACTGGAAACCAAAAAAAAAAAAAAATTAGCGTCTTCCGCCCCGTGTTTGGGCCGCCGCTGCCCTTAGCAACAGCTGTTGATGGTCCTCAACAGCTTGTTTCACTCTCCTGAGTGACACCAAGAGCTCTTCAGGAGTTGGAGTTCCTATGGTGAGAAATGGTAAAACTTTTAAATTCTAAACATGCAACATATTCTTGGTTACTTTATTGTTTAATAAACTCTTATGGTTTCTCTGGCCCTCCCATTCTTCTGAGGATGAGGGGCTTATGTTCCACCCGGATCCTCGTGCATCCTCTTCTTCATTTTCAGGTGTCTCTGGCAGTGGCTCTGGCTCTTCTTCCGTGCCAACTTGGCTCTCAGTATCTGGAGGAAAAAAACACAATTATCAATAGCACTGGTACTAAGCGGGTCTGTGCAGGCCTTGGGTGGGACTTTTCAGGGACTATACAGGGATTCGTGAGTCTGTGCTGGTACTATGCGGGTCTGTGCAGGCCTTGGGTGGGACTTTTCAGGGACTATACAGGGGTTCGTGAGTCTGTGCTGGTACTATGCGGGTCTGTGCAGGCCTTGGGTGGGACCTTTCTGGGACTATACAGGGGTTCGTGAGTCTGTGCTGGTACTCTGCGGGTCTGTGCAGGCCTTGGGTGGGACTTTTCAGGGACAATACAGGGGTTCGTGAGTCTGTGCAGGTACTCTGCGGTTCTGTGCAGGCCTTGGGTGGGACTTTTCAGGGACTATACAGGGCTTTCGTGAATCTGTGCTGGTACTATGCGGGTCTGTGCAGGCCTTGGATGGGACTTTTCAGGGACTATACAGGGATTCGTGAGTCTGTGCTGGTACTCTGCGGTTCTGTGCAGGCCTTGGGTGGGACTTTTCAGGGACTATACAGGGGTTCGTGAGTCTGTGCAGGTACTCTGCGGTTCTGTGCAGGCCTTGGGTGGGACTTTTCAGGGACTATACAGGGGTTTCGTGAGTCTGTGCTGGTACTATGTGGGTCTGTGCAGGCCTTGGGTGGGACTTTTCAGGGACTATACAGGGGTTCGTGAGTCTGTGCAGGTACTCTGCGGTTCTGTGCAGGCCTTGGGTGGGACTTTTTAGGGACTATACAGGGGTTTGTGAGTCTGTGCAGATACTTTACGGTTCTGTGCAGGCCTTGGGTGGGACTTTTCAGGGACTATACAGGGGTTCGTGAGTCTGTGCAGGTACTCTACGGTTCTGTGCAGGCCTTGGGTGGGACTTTTCAGGGACTATACAGGGGTTTGTGAGTCTGTGCAGGTACTCTACGGTTCTGTGCAGGCCTTGGGTGGGACTTTTCAGGGACTATACAGGGGTTCGTGAGTCTGTACTATGTGCACTCACCACGATGGGAGACCATCTGGGCACAGACACTGGCGATGCGGCTGCTCGACCGGTATCGCAGATCTGCAAGCTTCTTTCTAATCTGCGTAGTCGACCGCTCCACACCAAATTGCCTGGCCAAGCCCCGCCTAATCCTCCGCAGCACTGCCTGCTTATGGAGGACAGGGTGTTGATGTGGCTGCGTACAGGCATAATCTTGCTCTTCCATCTCCCTGATGAGATAGCGGACCTCTGCATTACCCCAGTGACTATAACGCCGCCTGGTCGCCATTTTAAAAACAGCTAGGCCGCAGTAAGGTCATAAAACATGCCCACGATGCAACAGCTCCACCCACATTTATTATTGACATGCGGCGGCTTCGCGGACGCTACTGTGTCCTCCAACATTTATTCCCATATGAACTCACGGCCCGCCTGAGATGCTTTTGCGTCCCGAAACCTATAAACTTCCCACATAGCCATATATTCATATTAAGTACAGAATGAGTATGTATGCTTTTCAGTTTGTGAGTGTGTAGTATGTGTATTATAAGGTAAAGGCACATGTATGTTAGTGTGTTTTCATGTGTGTAAGAGGATTACTGTCAACCTTTATATGAAAGAAAGAAAAAGACAAATTTTTTTTTTTAATTTAAACATTATTATTAAAACATTTATGAAACCACAAAATAACAATATTAGTTAACACGGTAAAAATAAAAAAAAGGAAAGAAATTAAGTTACTGATGATTCTGCCAAGCAACAGCACCAGGACCATTGAAATAATGGCAATACTGTTCACGGCAGGTCTTGGCATCGCTGGTGTATCTGCCGGGTCCTAAAGGTCGAAGGCCTGCTATTGCGGGTGCGGTTGAACGCCATTCCCCCAGCTGCACTTTGCCATTTGTTACGTCCACTGAGTCCATGAACCCAGGCGGACAGTACGAACTGGAATCTCGGTGCCAGAGAAAGTTATGGCGCACACAGCAGGCCATCACAGAGTCAATTGAGTCCATCTTCATGTTTCTGGGCGTGTGCAATACACGGAACCGATTGGCCATGATCCCAAAGGCATTTTCAACCACCCGACATGCCCTTGACAAGCGGTAGTTGAAAATACGTCTTTCAGCCGTTAGAGTTTTTGGGGGGGAACGGTTTAAGCAAATGTGGATGAAGCGGGAAGGCCTCGTCGCCGACAAAAACAAAAATCATGTTTCTTTGGGTTTCGGAATTTGGAGGCAACTGAAGGTCTGAGCCAAATAAACGTTCTCCAAAATGGGTATGCTCCAAAACTCCCCCATCGGAAACCCTTCCGTTCATGCCGACGTCCACATAAATAAATTCATAGTTGGTGTTTACAAGGGCCATCAGGATGATACTAAAATAGCCCTTGTAATTGAAGAAGTATGACCCGCTGTTTGGCGGTTGGGTGATGCAGACATGTTTGCCGTCCAAAGCCCCACCACAATTAGGAAACTGCCAAAGTTCCTCAAAATCTGAGGCAATCTTTTTCCAGTCCTCCTGCGTTTCTGGAAAATCCATGAAGCTGCGTAGACATTGGAAAATTGCTCTGCATGTCTCCGGAATAAGAACACTGAGGAGGGGCCTTGAAATAGTGGCTGAAAAATGCAGGTCCTGAAGTGAGCGTCCGGTGCCCAGGAATCTCAGCGTGACTGCCAATCTTTCATCTGCCGGGATGGCAGCACGCATTTTTGTATCCCTCCGTTCAATAAGTGGAGTAATTTGCTCCAGTAAGTAGATGAACGATTCCTCTGACATCCGCAGATAGTTCCGGAAATCGTGTGGATTTTTGTCCTGCAACTCTCTCACTAGCTGCATGTGCGACAATTGGGACCTCCTCTGCAGCCATTCTCTGGTCCACACGCAACGTCTTCTTTTGGAACGCCTCTCCAGGATCAGGGCTTCATCACGATGGCGAGCTTCCTCAGCCAACAAGGCAGCCACCACAACCGAACACTGTGCCTTGTTCATGATGGAGCAAACTGCAAAAAAAATAGAAATATTATAAAAGGTTTAAAAAAAAAAAAAAAAGCAACAAAGTAGGTGTGATGCAAAATTGCATACCATCCTATTAACGGACGTGGCAGTAACGTGCTTTGACCAACTAAAATGACTGTCCAGACAATTTCATACGGGCATGCCGGTTACATGCTTTTACAAACTAAAATGGCTGACCATACAAAAGTCAAATAAACCAAAGCCCTCCCTCAAGCAGACCAAAGTAGACCCCAAAGATACATACCGTTAACACTGAGTAGGCGTCTGGGTAAATCAATCTGGAATCACAGCCGGTGAACGCTACTAGGACAGCCGGCAAACGCTAATAGGACAGCCGGTGAACGCAAATAGGACAGCCGCTACTCGCTACTAGGTTCTGATAGCCAAAACACTCACGCGGTCAGGAACAATGAAATGAAGCGCTAGTATGTCACCTTCTTTTAAATGCAAGGCCGCCAATCAGGACGCGGTAGCGACCACCAATCAGAGCTGAGAGGGCGTGAAAAAGGGAACGCTATCCCCGCCTGTGTAAATACAGCATCACACAAAACATCCCTCATCGAGCTGAGAATTGTCAAGGGAACATGCAATGTGACAGGGTCCCAACGACCGCCGACATTGTTACAAAGGTCGCTATGGCATGCTAGATCGTCGGGTAGATCGGACTGTTTGACATCTCAATAGCGATCACATAGCGATGCGCCAACGATCCCTGCCATGTCGTATCGTTGTCGGGATCGTTGTAGCGTCGCTATGTGTGATGGGACCTTTAAGAGCTGGCTCAGGGATAGAAAACAAAGGGTGGTTATTAATAGAGCACAGTCGGACTGGGTCACAGCAGTGGGGTACCACAGGGGTCAGTTTTGGGCCCGCTTCTTTTTAACATATTTATTAATGACCTTGTAATGGGCATAGAGAGTGGAATTTCAATATTTGCAGATAACACTAAACTCTGCAGGGTAATCAATACTGAGGAGGACAATTTTATATTACAGGAGGATTTATGTAAACTAGAAGCTTGGGCTGATAAATGGCAAATGAGCTTTAATGGGGATAAATGTAAGGTCATGCACTTGGGTAGAACAAATAAGATGTTTAATTATGTGCTTAATTGTAAAACACTGGGCAAAACTGTCACTGAAAAAGACCTGGGTGTATGGGTGGACGATAAACTCACATTTAGTGGCCAGTGTCAGGCAGCTGCTGCAAAGGCAAATAAAATAATGGGATGCTTTAAAGAGGCATAGATGCACATGAGGAGAATATAATTTTACCTCTATATACGTCACTAGTGCGACCACACTTAGAATACTGTGTACAGTTCTGGTCTCCGGTGTATAAGAAAGACATAGCTGAACTGGAGCGGGTGCAGAGAAGAGCGACCAAGGTTATTAGAGAACTGGGGGGTCTGCAATACCAAGACAGGTTATTACACTTGGGGTTATTTAGTTTGGAAAATCGAAGGCTTAGGGGTGATCTTATTACAATGTATAAATATATGCGGGGACATTACAAAGACCTTTCTAATGATCTTTTTACTCTTAGACCTATGACCGGGACAAGGGGGCATCCTCTACGTCTGGAAGAAAGAAGGTTTAAGCATACTCACAGACGCGGATTCTTTACTGTAAGAGCAGTGAGACTATGGAACTCTCTGCCATATGACGCTGTAATGAGTTATTCACTACTAAAATTTAAGAAGGGACTGGATGCCTTTCTTGAAAAGTATAATATTACAGGGTATATACACTAGTTTCCATAATATTGCGTTAATCCAGGGAGCTAGTCTGATTGCCGTATGTAGAGTCGTGAAGGAATTTTTTTCCCCAATGTGAAGCTTACTGTTTGCCACATGGGTTTTTTTTTGCCTTCCTCTGGATCAACATGTTAGGGCAAGTTAGGACAGGATATGGGTTGAACTAGATGGACTTAAAGTCTTTCTTCAACCTTATTAACTATGTTACTATGAATGCATGATCAAGGGCAGACGGGCATTATGTACCTGTGGATTCTCGGACACTGCCCTAAAGCTGGCAATCTGCTATAGGACTGAATGAAAAACAATATGTTTATCCCAATAGTTTATATGGGGAGAGCTAATAACCATTATTAGGAATGCCATATGTTGCTTATCATTGGTCGAATATGCGGCAACATTGCCATTGTCTACGAGCAGCGGTAGTAGAGAACAGTCCTACTGTTGTCAAATCGAACATTTACATGGAACAACCTGAGCTGCAGAGAATGGAGTCTGCCGCCGTGTACACAGCCTGAGTTCTCTTGCTTGTACATGGAAGATCAGGACAGGAATAGGAAGCTAAATCATCCTGTAAGAGGATGTTATCAATGGAAGAGGACACAAAGCTGCTGCAGAGCTGGAAGCATGGTGGAGCTGACACTTAGAGAGTCCATCCATCTAAAATATGGGTTGCTAGCAGTAAACACTATATATGGTATATACATAATGTCTCCATTTGGGAAAACAATTTAACACCCTCTGAGGAGGAAACGTGGCCTTATCTGCGGCTCAAGTAACAGATACTGGTGTGAGGCTGCTGCTTATTGTTGGTAGATCATTATTCTGCTAAAGAAATCTGCAAACCTGAACTAGCTTAATGGGAATTGGGATGTTTCTAGCTTATAAACCTAATTTTAAAATACCATACTCTTTTTTGGAAATTTGGAGAATAAGGAGGTCCCCCTTTCAGGACCCTCAAAATAGGAGACAGCGACAAAGAATATGTCTTTGTATGAGGATGTCCAAGATTATAGTCCCCCAGTGTGACATGACCTAGTAACACAATTCACTGATCTGGAGAATCATGTTACCAGGTCATTTTTACAGCATAATGAATGTTGTGAAAATAAAACTTACACAACAATGGTGGAATTGGTTTTTTTTTGTTTACAAGTGCATTTTTTCCCTTTTTTTCAGTACATTATATGGTATATGTAGCATTTGACTGCCTCCTGCTTGTGGCAGCTGACAGGGAGAAACCTATCACAAGCAGAAGACAGTGAAGACAGGCTTAAGCTGCGTCATACATAAATGGTGTCATTCAAAGCAACAACTTGTTCTGCAAAGAAAAAGCGCTATGCTGACAATAAAAAAGTTATGGTCCTTGGAAGAAAGGGAGGAAAAACAAAAGTGCAAAAATGAAACTAGTATTATGTACACTGGTCCTTTAAACTGATTTTCAGTGTACTTTAGGAGGAGCGTTTTCTAACATTTTGATATTTTTACAGCTTTGATCTTCAGAAAGGTCTACAGCGGTGGCCCGGTCACCGTGCCAAAAAGCCAACTGTAAAATATTCCAGCGCCTTAATTACAATGCCGTCTCTAGAATTATGAGTCGCTGAAGAGTGAAATGTTGCTATCTGGACATTGTTCACAAGCAGGGGGGATTTATTTGCATTTGCACATTATGCAGAAAAGCTCCAGAAAGCTGCTGGCTTGAGCCCACTCCCTCACTCACATTGAGAGCCAGCTTGGGTTTTCTAGGTCAGAAGCAAAAGCCTTTTCTCCGCTTCCATTGTTTCCTAAGCTGCAGGCAGCTGAAATGCGATTGTAAGTGCTGGAGGCTGACGATGACAGAGCCGGTCCTGCTTATAAAGAAAAGACAGCCACAGGGGAAGCTGGGCAGCTTGCACAGCAACGTCTGTCTCCTGATTCTCTTCAGCTTATGTCAACAGAGCTTTATTCATAGGAGGAAAAAAAATCCAATTTAAAGTTACAAATCAGCCCCTTTTACCAAAACTGATGTGTATTTGCTGTTTAATCAGAGCCCAGATAGTTCCCCATCATTATAGAGGGAAATGTTACCATTCCCATGTCTGGAAATAATATTTGTAGAAACATCTGATGCCAGAAGATGATGATTATACAGAGACGAGCGACACGGCACAAGCTGGCACTGCTGATCTTTCATCTGGGTCAATCATTATTTGACGGACATGTGGTTTGTATGCAAAATATCATAATACACACCTCAGTTGCTGCAGAACATCATAATACACCTCAGCTGCTGCAGAACCTCATAATACAAAGCTCAGCTGCTGCAGAACATCATAACACAAAGCTGAGCTGGAGCAGGACCTCTGCTGCAGAACCTCAACATACACAGCTTAGCAGCTGCAGAACCTCATAATACACATGTCAACTCAGCTGCTGCAGAACCTCATAATACATACCTAAACTGCTGCTGAAAATCCAAATCCAAAGCTCAGCTGCTGCAGAACCTCATCGTACATAGCTCATCTGTTGCAGAGCCTCATGATACATAGCTCAGCTGCTGCAGAACCTCATAATACAAAGCTCAGCTGCTGCAGAACCTCATCGTACATAGCTCATCTGTTGCAGAGCCTCATGATACATAGCTCAGCTGCTGCAGAACCTCATAATACAAAGCTCAGCTTGTGCAGAACCTCATAATACACACATCAGCTGCTGCAGAACCTCATAATACAAAGCTCAGCTGCTGCAGAACCTCATTATATATACAGGTGCATCTCACAAAATTAGAATATCATCAAAAAATTAATTTATTTCAGTTCTTCAGTACAAAAGCTGAAACTCATATTATATAGTGTTATTACAAACAGAGTGATCTATTTCAAGTGTTTCTGTTAATGTTGATGATTATGGCTTACAGCCAATGAAAACCCAAAAGTCATTATCTCAGTAAATTAGAATACTTTATAACACCAGCTTGAAGAATTATTTTAAAATCTGAAATGTTGCCCTACTGAAATGTATGTTCCATCAATTCACTCAATACTTGGTCGGGGCTCCTTTGGCATCAATTACTGCATCAATGCAGTGTAGCATGGAGGCGATCAGCCTGTGGCACTGCTGAGGTGTTATGGAAGCACAGGTTTCTTTGATAGCAGCCTTCAGCTTGTCTGCATTGTTGGGTCTCCTGTCTCTCATCTTCCTCTTGACAATACAGACAAGCTGAAGGCTGCTATCAAAGCAAGTTGAGCTTCCAAAAGTAATCAGGCCAATCAGGTGCCATTATTATCTTTGTACCCTGTACAGTGGTGCTTCACAACCTCTTCGGCCTTGGAGCACCCCTGGTGAAGAGAATAATTAATTAAGAGAACACCTACCAAATAATTTTCTTAACAAATGTGCCCCCTAAATATAAAGTATATACTGTGCCCCTTGAGTATAAAATGTATATACTGTGCCCCTAAATATAAAGTACATACTGTGCCCCCTGAGTATAAAATAAACATACTGTGCCCCTGGAGTATAAAATGAATATACCGTGTCACCTGAGTATAAAATGAATATACTGTGCCCCCTGAGAATAAAATTAATATACTGTGCCCCCTAAGTATAAAATGAATATATTGTGCCCCCTGAGTATGAAATTAATATATTGTGTCCCCGAGTATAAAATTAATATACTGTGCCCCCTAAATATAAAGTATATACTGTGCCCCTTAAGTATAAAATGAATATACTGTGCCCTCTAAATATAAAGTACATACTGTGCCCCCTGAGTATAAAATAAATATACTGTGCCCCCTGAGTATAAAATGAATATAGTATGCCCCCTGAGTATAAAATAAATATATGGTACTGTGCCTCTGGAGTATAAAATGAATATAGCATGTCACCTGAGTATAAAATGAATATACTGTGCCCCCTGAGAATAAAATGAATATATTGTGCCCCCTGATTATGAAATTAATATATTGTGTCCCCGAGTATAAAATGAATATACTGTGCCCCCTGAGTATAAAATTAATATACTGTGCCCTCTAAATATAAAGTATATAATGTGCCCGCTGAGTATAAAATGAATATACTGTGTTCTGCCCTCTTAATAGGGCAAAAATTGTTTTATTATGTGCTGGGTTAATTATAACACCATCTAGTGGTGGCTGAATTTATAGCAGTGTCTTCAATAGCATTATAAAGCCTGTGACTTTAACAGAAGCAATGCATTAATGGATTAAAGCAGTGCTCTATGGGAAGGAAGCAATGTATTCTGGGATGAAGAAGGGCCATTTTGCTTATGTGGATCTCATAGGATGCACATGTTATTTTGTCCTCCTGTGTAACCTTTGTTTTTCCTGCAACTTCTCTACTTGAGTCACTACCCGGCTAAAGCATATCTGTTTTACCGCCCATGTTCTATACTCTTCACAAATAAACAAGTTAGACTACAGAGAACAGTCTGCTTATTTTGGAAGACAGAGCTGTGGTTTATACTGTATGCTGGATTGCACATCGTGTCAGCGTGCCTGAAGGCAGAATATACTGTGCCCTTAGAATATAAAATGACTATACGGTGCCCCTGAGTATAAAATGAATATACTGTGTCCCCTGGATATAAAAATAATATACTGTGCCCCCTAAATATAAAGTATATACCGTGCTATGCCCCTGGAGTATAAAATGAATATACTGTACCCCAGAATATAAAGTGAATATACTGTAGCCCCTGAAATTATAAAATGAATATACTGTGCCCTGAGTATAAAATGAATATACTGAGCCCCCTGAAAATATAAAATAAATATACTGTGCCCCTTGAAAATACAAAATGAATATACTGTGCCCTCTAAATATAAAGTATATACTGTGCCCCCTGAGTATAAAATGAATATACTGTGCCCTCTAAATATAAAGTATATACTGTGTCCGCTGAGTATAAAATGAATATACTGTGCCCCCTGAAAATATAAAATGAATATACTGTGCCCCCTGAGTATAAAATAAATATACTGTGCCCCCTGAAAATATAAAATGAATATACTGTGCCCCCTGAGTATACAATGAATATACTCTGCCCCTAGAATATAAAATGACTATACTTTGCCCCTGAGTATAAAATGAATATACTGTGCCCTGATAATAAAATGAATATACTGTGCCCCCTGAAAAGATAAAATAATATACTTTGTCCCGAGTGTAAAAAGAATATACTGTGTCCCCTGAGTATAAAATGAATATATTGTGCTCCCTGATTATAAAATGAATATACTGTGCCCCCTGAGTATAAAATGAACATGGTGTGCCTCCCGAGTATAAAATGAATGTTCCGTCTCCGACATTTAATTCATAATCCCCCGAGTATCTTCTTGTTAATGTTTACAGTGTTTTCTGGCTCCATCTAGTGACCAGAGTCATAACCGCAGTGTTAATGTGTGTTTTACTTTAACTTTGCTATTTCCCTCCATTTGCATTGCATTCTGTTAAGGTTGCAATGCATCCTGGTAGCCTTTTGCAAAGGATTATGGTTAGTTCAGCCCCCATTTTCCCTTCAGTCCTCCATTTTCCTTCTGCCTGCATTCAGGAAGCATCTCATTTCTCTTCTACCCTTGTGACAGCATCACTGATATGTATTTATGTTTCCTGTATCCAATTCCTGTCTCATACTAGCCTGCTTAGTTAGTTCTCCCCTGGTTAGCTATTAGTGCAGATGATGTATTATGTATATATGAATCCCTGATGAACCCAGTATTGATTGTATGCATATATGTTTTTGTTTGTAGTTTCACTGCGCCAATATACCATCACGTTCAATAAAGCACAGATTCAACCTACAGTCTCATTATTGGACCCCAGTATAGCGGTTTAGCTGCCTGTATAAGCTACATGAATTCTGCTTCATTTAGTGAGGACAGAACAGTGAAAGAGTGACTATCCAGCTAGTGGAAACTCAGGGAAAGAAGAGTCTTCCATCCTGCAGAGGCCAGTAAAACAGCGGCCATCCAGCTAGTGGAATTCAGGGAAAAGACAGCCCTTCATCCAGCTTGCAGGAACTAGTGAAACTGCAGCCACCCACCTAGTGAGATTCAAGTCACCGGCTACACAGAGACAAATACAGGTGCAGCAATCTCTGCACAGCCAAGCATTCCTCCAAGACACCATGTCCCACAAATCACATAGGACAAAATCTGTTACATCTGTCTAATCAAAGACTATATCCATCAGCAGCGCGGTCGCCATTGCACGCGCAAATGCTGAAGCCGCCAAAATGTGAGCAAACTATGCTGAAGAAGAGATGCAACTTAAAGGGGTTGTCCGGGCTTTTCACATAATCTCAGTACATATCTGGGAGGCAGAATTATGACAATAAGTAATTTACTTTCTGTCACTAGTTTGCACGGTTTTCTAGATATTCTGAACAGAACGTCCAAGGGGGGTGTGTGTTATGGCATTGAAAAGAGAACTAGTTGTAACCTCCTACTCTACTCCAAACATGCCCTCTATAGCAACAACCCCACCCTCCATAGCTACAGGCCCTCCCCGTCCACATGAAGAAGCCCTCATCACACAGTAACAAATCCTCCCCCTCTAGCAGCCTCACTGCAGAGAGCAGACCACCCAGCTGCTCCTCCTCCAGACACACGCTGAACAGTGATCTATGGAAAGTGAAACTAGTGAGGAGGGAAAATCGTCCTGTATTCTGGGACAGGCTGCTCCCATCAGTATTTGTGTCATTAGAGACACAGTGCTCACACATACACTGCACCAAATCTGCTGCTGTGTGAAGACATCAGTGACACAGAGCTGTCTCATTCACACAGCAGAGCCTTTGTCACACAACAGATTACATCAGTGACTGCCATCCCCTGTGCAGATTAGAAGCTGCAGACCCCCATCACTGGCCATCACACAGTCTGTTCTCACTGCTGCCAGCAGCCTGGGACAGTGAGGGAAGGAATTACTGATGCAGTGAGCATGGCAGGGAGGAAAGGAGCACTGATGCAGCTATGCCAGAGATCACTTCACAATGTACAGAAGTCTGTAAAGGGACAATAGACAGTAGGTCCTGTTCAAAAATAGGCCTCGTCAGAGTGTACCCAAAGGGTCATAGAGATAAAGCTGTAAGACTGTATGCTATCTTGGATGATCAAAGTAATCGATCCTTGGCTAGATCAACATTCTTTGACCTATTCAACATCAAAGGGCCAAGCACTCCCTACTCATTAAAGACATGTGCAGGTACTGTGACAACAGCAGGTAGGAAAGCCACAGACTACCATATTGAGTCCTTAGACGGACAATTCTGCCTACCACTACCTACAATCATCGAGTGTAACCAGATCCCAGACAATAGATATGAAATACCTACTCCAGATGTGGCAATCCATCACGCTCACTTGAAACGCATAGCACACCTTATACCGGAACTTGACCGTCAGGCACAGATAATACTGCTGTTGGGAAGAGATATCCTACAGGTTCCTAAAGTGAGAAGTCATATCAATGGACTCCACAATGCTCCCTATGCCCAAAAGCTAGACCTAGGATGAGTCATAATAGGAAACGTATGCTTGGGACATATGCACGCCCCATCTTCTGTGTCAAGTATGTGTTAGGGACGGCGGAACGCACCAAATAATAAACAATAATAAGTGCATTCGCCGCCCGGGGTCCACCGTGCAGAAGATGTTACACTGCTGCTATGTAATGGCAGACGCACTATATGGCGGTATAACGCACGCGGGTTGAACGTCGATGCCCTCTGGTATAATGAGCAGAGACAGCGTCTCATGGTGAGATGGTGGAATTGAGAGCCTAAGGGGTGCTGCCTCGTGGGTAATCTGGGATGATAAGGTCGAACCGTTGACCACCCTGATGGGCACGGGGTGAGGAAGTGGCACCAACGGGATAGCGTGCTGTTGGGCGAAGGCCGAAGACATAAAGTTCCCTTCTGCCCCGGAGTCCACCGTGACCTCTACCTCCCAGGAGAAAGCACTGCTATCTAACGTCCCTCGGAATGCTGGTTTGGGGGAGAAGGTCTCCATAGCAAATAGACCCCCACCAATTACCACTGGACGCGACCGTTTTTTCGACTGCTGCGGACACCTGTTAGCCAGGTGACCAGACTGTCGACACTGGTAACAGCGTGTGGAGCTTTGTGCCGGACGCGGTTTGGGACCGGTGCGGGACACCTCCATGGGCTCTGGAGGTAAACTTTCCGGCTCGGGTGGTTCAAGAGGTTCAGAGAGGTTGGGAGCCAAGCTAACCTTCCGTCTGGATTGAGCACGCTCCAGCACGCGCTCTGAAAAATGGAGATCAATGCGGGTGGAAATGGCAATCAGCTCTTCCAGACTTACGGGAACCTCCCTGGTGGATAGAGCATGCTTAACATGCTCCGCCAAACCTCTCCAGAACACAGGGACAAGGGTTTTATCAGGCCATGCCAGCTTGGAAGCCAGTGTCCGGAAACGGACTGCGTACTGGCTGACCGACAGGGATCCCTGTGTTAAAGCAAGTAACTGGAGAGAGGTGTCGTGAGTGACCTGGGGCCCCAAAAAGACCTGCTTTAGTGACTTTAAAAACTGAGCAGCGCTCAGAACCATGGGGTCACGACGCTCCCACAGTGGTCTGGCCCATTCTAACGCCCTGACCGACAGGAGGGAGAGGTTAAACCCCACCTTAGCCCACTCTGTAGGAAATTGCGCGGCCAGTAACTCGAGATGGATAGAGCACTGGTTCATGAAACCCCTGCAGGTGGCGCTGTAACCAGAAAACTTATCGGGCAACGGGAGGCGGGATATATTGTCGGCGCAGGCGTGGACATGGACACACGCGAAACAGCCTCTGAGACTGCCTGGGCAGCGGCCATTGTAGCATTTGCAGCTGAGGTGGAGCTCTCGAGAGCCGTCACCCTGCCCTCCAGCTGCTGAATGTACTGCCGTAGGTGCTGCTGGTCCGCCATTACTAGCCAGACCCTGGCGCTAGTATAATGTTAGGGACGGCGGAACGCACCAAATAATAAACAATAATAAGTGCGTTCGCCGCCCGGGGTCCACCGTGCAGAAGATGTTACACTGCTGCTATGTAATGGCAGACGCACTATATGGCAGTATAACGCACGCGGGTTGAACGTCACCCGGAGTGCCCTGGGCGATCTCTGTTCCTTCACTGAGGCACCGAGGTGTTAAACACAGAGGCTGAGCCTGTTGACGTCACAGGACTCAGTCGCAACCGCGGACGCCAAGAAGAGCTGCAGACTGCAGCGCGGCGACAGACTCTGCCGCTATACGACAATGCCCGGTAGCAGGCGCACTGTCGGACGCTAGCACTGTGGAGGATGCGCATTATGGCCTGTAGCTTGCCACTGACTGGTGCTGACTCTAACACTAGTTCCCTATACACACTCGTAATATCAGAGGGAGTGGAATTTTATTGAGTCATTTGCAAGTCCATACATCCATCATCATTCACACAGTTAGCAACTAGAGTCTATACTGGCGCATGGCCGAGCGGCCATGCGAACCTTTTATAGCCAGGACCTTCCGGAAGCTTCCAGGTCCCTGAGATGGACCAATCAGATCTGGAGAAGGACCTGTGCATGTGACTCCCGATCTCCAATGGGAGATCGTCTCGTGAGCATGCTCAGTGGAGCGACAGAAGGACTTAGGCCGGTTTCACACTAGCGCTTTTTCAGCGCGCGCACGGCCGGGGGTAGCTCCGCCCCCGAGCCGGCTCTCTGCCCGGCGTGCCCGCCCCTTCCTTGTAGCGCCGCCTCCTAGCGGACAGCGGCGCCTGCGATCGGCGCACCCTATCTTTAGCATAGGGTGCGCCGATCGTGCGCAGGCCATGCGCTAGTTGCGCTTTGACCTGCGCTGCGCACTTTTGACGGTGCGCCGTGCGCGCCAAAATCAAACTTTTCGGATTTTGGCGCGCACGGCGCACCGTCAAAAGTGCGCAGCGCAGGTCAAAGCGCAACTAGCGCACGGCCTGCGCACGATCGGCGCACCCTATGCTAAAGATAGGGTGCGCCGATCGCAGGCGCCGCTGTCCGCTAGGAGGCGGCGCTACAAGGAAGGGGCGGGCACGCCGGGCAGAGAGCCGGCTCGGGGGCGGAGCTACCCCCGGCCGTGCGCGCGCTGAAAAAGCGCTAGTGTGAAACCGGCCTTAGCCTCTGGAGCGGTTTGCTGCTGAGCAGCCTGCATTGCTATTGCTGGCCCAAAGGTGGCAGCAACAGCCAGACCCACAGAGCAGGTCTGGGCAGAGCATCGGGAAAGGCGGGGTTGCTGAGCAAGCTCCTCTGCAGTCGATGGAGAATGGGAGACTGCAGAATGTGAGGCTATGGATTCCTGCCGTGCCGCTGCAGGAACCCGACGCCTAGCAGTATGCTAACAAATACATTGGAGAAAGGACGCCCATCTCTGTTTCAACCTTCCAACAATGAGTTCCATGTCAAGGAGCTACCCCACAGCATCCAACTACCCAATCATTTAATAGACTTTACTCATGACAGCAGTATGGTGTCAGGAAGCTATGAGGATCTGTTGGGGTGCACAGTCTTCCAGAGAACTAAGCAAGACAACCAAGTGGCAATATCGGTAGAGGACAAGTTGTTCTTAGAGGTAATGGACAAGGGTCTTGTAAAAGATGAGACCAACAGCTGGGTCGCACCTCTTCCCTTCAGAACCCACAGACCACATCTACCGAACAACAGATATCAAGCATTAAAACGTTTCTCATCTCTCAAACATAATCTGCAAAAGAAACCAGAGATGAAAGATCACTTTTTCTCCTTTATGTCAAAGATTTTTGAGAACTGCCATGCAGAACTAGCTCCCACTCTCAAAGACTCTGAAGAATGCTGGTTCCTACCCATGTTTGGAGTATACCACTCTAAGAAACAGGGCCAGATTAGAGTGGTGTTTGACTCCAGTGCTAAGTTTGATGATGTCTCTCTGAATGACGTTCTACTGACAGGACCAGACCTCAATAACAAACTGCTGGAAGGACTTATGTGCTTCCGTAAGGATTCCATCGCTGACATGCAGCAAATGGTCCATTGTTTCCTTGTGAGAGAAAGAGACAGGAACTTCTTAGAATTCTTCTGGTACAGAGAAAATGATCCTACTAAAGAGGTCACAGAGTATCGCATGAGAGTGCACATCTTTGGCAATAGTCCTTCACCTGCAGTAGCCATTTATGGACTCAAAAGGTCGGCTCAAGAAGGAGAAACAGAATACGGATCAGATATCAGACAATTCATAGAAAAGTACTTTTATGTTGATGACTGTCTGAAAGCCATGCCTTCAAATGAGACTGCCATCAGTCTTCTCAGGAGAGCCCAAGAGATGCTTGCTTGCCCTAACCTCAGGCTTCAAAAAATAGCCTCAAACAGCCAAGAACTCATAAAAGCATTCCCTTCACGAGACTTGTGTAACGGTCTCAGAGACCTGGACCTGGGGTCAGACCCCACACCAATGCAACGCAGCTTCGGGCTTCTCTGGAATCTACAGTCAGACATTTTCACCTTTCAGGTCAGCCAGGAAGAAAAGCCTTTCACACGCAGAGGTGTCCTGTCTACCATCAACAGCCTGTACGATCCTTTGAGTTTCACAGCTCCTGTTACAATATAAGGCAAAGCCTTACTAAGAGACTTAACTTAGGAGACATCTGACTGGGATGTACCTCTGCCACCTGATAAGAGAATCCAGTGGGAAGTATGGAAGAACTCTTTAGCAGCCCTCTCCAACCTGAATGTTCCAAGACCATACACTCCTGTGCCGTCTACAGAAATATAAAGCCAAAGACTGTACGTATTTGCAGATGCTTCTGTCAAAGCAATTGCTGCTGTTGCCTATCTCAAAACTGTAGACTCCAAATGTCAGAGCCACATCGGATTCGTTATGGGGAAGGCCAAACTTGCTCCACAACCAGAGCACACTATACCAAGGTTAGAGCTTTGTGCTGCAGTCTTAGCCGTCGAGTTAGCAGAGTTCATGGCATCCGAGATAGATATCGACCTGACACAAGCCAAGTTCTACTCAGACAGCAAAGTAGTCCTGGGATACATCCACAAATAAACTAGATGATTCTATTGTACATTTATGTCAACAACAGAGTGCTACGAATTAGGAGGTCTGTTCATCCAAAACAGTGGCATTACAGAGCAGTTGACGCAAGTCGACTGGGAAGCACAACATGGCTCTGAGGACCAAAACTATTGTACACTGAGGAACAGACACCTTTGAACTAGTGAGAGAAGACTCAGATGCTGAAATATGCCCTCAGGTGACTACACTTCATACAATGACTTCTGCTATCCAGCTTGGATCTCACAGATTTGACAAGTTTTCAAGTTGGAAGTCACTTACTTGAGCCATTACCTTCCTGACTCATATAGCTCACTCATTCAAGACTACCAGAGCTTGTGACACAGAAAAATGTAAAGGTTGGCATCTCTGTAAAAAGACCTATGTTACCGCCGACTTGGAATCTTCCTGAAACATCATCTTCACTGTTCAAAGAGAAACCTACTCTGTGGAAATCCAATGTCTCATTAACAGAGCTCCAATACCAGCGAGCAGCGCAATCCACCAGGCCTAATCTAGGCATTGGTGACCTCATCCTTGTGAAAGACTTTCAAGCACATCGGAACCAGTGGCCACATGATCTAGTGACCGCAACATTCCCGAGTAAGGATGGCAACGTCCACAAAGTCGAACTGAGGATAACCAAAGGGAATGAATGTAAAACATTCTTCAGACCAGTAACTGAGCTGGTGCTATTGTTGTCTTCGGAGAAATAGAATAGTGACATCCGTTTGATGCCAGATGGGGAGTGTTCTGTCTCCGACATTTAATTCATAATCCCTGAGTACCTTCTTGTTAATGTTTACAGTGTTTTCTGGCTCCATCTAGTGACTAGAGTCATAACTGCAGTGTTATTGTGTGTTTTATTTTAACTTTGCTATTTCCCTCCATTTGCAGTGCATTCTGGTAATGTTGCAATGCATCCTGGTAGCCTTTTGCAAAGGATTATGGTTAGTTCAGCTCCCATTTTCCCTCCAGTCCACCATTTTCCGTCTGCCTATATTCAGGAAGCATCTCATTTCTTTTCTCCCCTTGTGACAGCATCGCTGGTATGCATTTATGTTTCCTGTATCCAATTCCTGTCTCATACTAGCCTGCTTAGTTAATTCTCCCCTGGTTAGCTATTAGTGCAGATGATGTATTATGGATATGGATATATGAATCCCTGATGAACCCAGTATTGATTGTATGCATATATGTTTTTGTTTGTAGTTTCACCGCGCCAATATACCATCACGTTCAATAAAGCACAGATTCAACCTACAGTCTCCTTATTCGACCCCGGTATAGTGGTTTAGCTGCCTGTATAAGCTACATGAATTCTGCTTCATTTAGTGAGGACAGAACAATGAATATACTGTGCCCCCGGAGTATAAAATGAATATACTGTGTCACCGGGGTATAAAATGAATATACTGTGCCCCCTGAGTATAAAATTAATATATTGTACCCCCTGAGTATAATATTAATATACTGTGCCCTCTAAATATAAAGTATATACTGTGCCCGCTGAGTATAAAATGAATATACTGTCCCCTGAGTATAAAATGAATATACTGTGTTCCCTGAGTATGAAATGAATATACTGTGTCCCCTGCGTATAAAATGAATATACTGTGCACCCTGAAAACATAAAATGAAGATAATGTGCACCCTGATTATAAAATGAATGTACTGTGCCCCTGAGTATACAATGAATATACTGTGCCCCTAGAATATAAGATGACTATACTGTGCCCCTGAGTATAAAATTAACACACTGCGTCCCCTGAGTATAAAAATAATATACTGTGCCCCCTAAATATAAAGTATATACTATGCCTCTGGAGTATAAAATGAATATACTGTACCCCTGAATATAAAATGAATATACTGTACCCCCTGAATATAAAATGAATATACTGTGCCCCCTGAGTATAAAATGAATATACTGTGACCGCTAAATATAAAGTATATACTGTGCCCGCTGAGTATAAAATGAATATACTGTGCCCTCGGAGTATAAAATGAATATACTGTGCCCTCTAAATATAAAGTATATACTGTGCCCCCCGAGTATAAAATGAATATACTGTGCCCCCATAAAATATTAAATGAATATACTGTGCCCTAAGTATAAAATGAATATACTGATCCCTCTGAAAATATAACATGAATACATGAATATACTGTGTCCCCCTGAGTATAAAATAAATATACTGTGCACCCTGAAAATATAAAATGAATATACTGTGGCACTGAGTATACAATGGATATACTGTGCCCCTACAATATAAAATGGCTATACTGTGCCCCTGAGTATAAAATTAATATACTGTACCCCGAGAATAAAATGAATATACTGTGCCCCCTGAAAAGATAAAATTAATATACTTTGTCCCGAGTATAAAAAGAATATACTGTGTCCCCTGAGTATAAAATGAGTAGATTGTGCCCCCTGATTACAAATTGAATATACTGTGCCCCCTGAGTATAAAATGAGTATACTGTGCCCCTCTGAGTATAAGGTATATACTGCTCCCCCTGAGTACAAGGTATACACTGTGCCCCCTGAATATAAGGTATATACTGTGCCCCCTGAAAATATAAAATGAATATACTGTGCCCCGAGTATGAAATAAATATACTGTTCCCCTTGAGTATAAGGTATATACTCTGCCCCTGAATATAAATTCATGAATCATACAATAAAAAGGTGCAAAAAGACCAAGTAACACAAGTAAGGCTATGTTCACACGTAGCGGAACTCTCACGGAAGTTACCGTGAGAATTCCGGAATTCCATTCCGCGGGAAAATCGCATTTTAAATTCCCGCGATTTTCCCGCAGAAAAACTAGATTTGCAAAGCGTAATTAGCTTGCAGAATGCTAGTGTTTTCCAAGCGATCTGTAGTATCGCTTGGAGAACTGATTGACAGGTTGGTTACACTCGTGTTTGACAAGTGTGACCAACTTTTTACTATTGAGGCTGCCTATGCAGCATCTGTAGTAAAAGATAAAATGTAAAAAATAATAATAAAAAAAAAAAATATTGTTATTCTCACCTTCCGGCGTCCCGCACAGCCTTCCCGCCTCTCTTCACGCTCCCGGTCCCAGTAATCCTTTGCGCGAATGACCGCGAGACATCGCGCTCTCGCGACGTCATCGCTAATGACCGCGAGACGTCGCGCTCCCGCAAGAACGCGAAGTCATCGCGGTCATTCTCACAAAGGATTACTGGGACCGGGAGCGTGGAGAGAGGCGGGAAGGCTGCGCGGGGCGCTGCAAGGTGAGAATTACAATATTTTTTATTTTAATTCTATTTATTACAGGGATATGGTACCCAGAGCCCGGAGGACAGTCTCCTCTCCTCCGGACCGTGGGTACCATCCAAAAATGTTCTGCTTACTTTTCTCATGGTGGGCACAGCCACATGCGGAAAGTAAGCAGAACAATGCATTCCTACGTGGGCGGAATCGCCGCGATTCCGCTAAATTAATGAGCATTTACCGCGAAGCGATTCCGCCGCGGAAAAAAACGCAGCTTTAGCACAGCATTGCGGAATCCCATAGGATTGTATGGGATGCTTATTTTTTGCATTTTCGCGGCAAAATCGCGCGTTTAAAACCGCGATGTGTGAACTCAGCCTAAGGGTATGTGCACACGGTGCGGATTCTGCTGCCGTTCCGCAGCATTTCTGCAGCTGTGGGTCCGCAGTAGATTCTGCTGCGTTGTACAGTACTTTTATTTCCTATGGAAATTAAAAAACGCTGTGCACATGCTGCAGTTTTTTCCGTGCGGTTTTGCTGCGGTTTACAATCCGCAGCATGTCAATTGTTTGGTGCAGAAACGCTGCAGTTTTACACCTCATCCATTATGAGGTGTAAAACCGCAGGGCAAAACCACAGATAAACCGCAGGACTTTTGTCTTGCGGTTTTCTCTCCAAAATCCGCACACCAATAAAACTACGTGTGCACATAGCCTAAGGGTAAAAATATATAAATCTTTATTAGATCATATTACAATTTTTTTTATAAAACATACAGTTAGACCAAAAATGTGAAAACGAGGGGCTGCTTCTCCAGCAATTGATAAATAAGTGAATAGTAATGTGTCACTCAAATATGTGCATTAATAGAGGCATGCCGTGAACACTCATAATCATGGGGGAAACAATTAGTTAAGACCCTGTATGGTAGTATTAAAGTAAATCAAGAAGTAACCCACATAGTATAAGATGGAATACATGTGCATATTTCCTAAAGCAACATGAAGAGTAACAAGGAAAGTAGAATAAAGTATAAACACCAATGCAGGGAGACGTGTGCCAATGTCCCCTACGTGAGTTTCGGTGCTTGCCTTCTGTTCTGCCTTCATACAGGTTGACAAGGTGTTCACTCTAGCATACAGCATAAACCACTGCTCTGTCTTCCAAATAAGCAGACTGTTCTCTGTAGTCTAACTTGTTTATTGGTGAAGAGTATAGAACATGCGGTAAAACGATAAAGAATACAAACGACATGGGTAAGTATTGGGCAGATGATCACACAGCAGGAAGTATACAGTGTGATGCAAACTTTACATAGAAATACACAGGTGTCTAACTACATCTGCTGTGCACTGGCTGCCATACAGTTAATAACATCTCTGAACAAAACTGCATTGCAAGAAAGATATTAATCTTACCAGATATGCTTTACCCGGATAACGAACTCAAGTAGGTGAGTAGGTGAGTTACAGGAGGACAGATAAACACGTGTGTCCTTATGAAATACACAGAAGAAAAAGGTATCTTCCACATCCCAGAATACATTGCTTCATTCCCACAATGCATCACTCTGTTAAAGACACAGGCTGTAAAGCTATTTAAGACACAGCTATAAATTCAGCCACCACTAGATGGTGCTAACTAAACCAGCACATAATGCAAACATATTTGCCATACATTCAGAGGGCAGAACACCTTCTTTGGGGGAAGTGACTGGAGACATTTTTTTATCCTGCTCTACTGGCATTTGCAGCAGCCCCGGGTGGTATGAACACTACTCATGTTGGGAACTACTACCCCATGGCTTCATCCCTGGCTATTGCATTATGAAAACACCATGTACATGTTAATGGTGTAATAGCAGTCTATACATAGCTGTAAAGTGAAAAGCCATAACATTAATACCACTGACAGGTGAATACATTGATTAACTGGTGAAAATGGCAGCTACCAAGGATTGAATATATGAGACAACAATAGAACAGTTAGTTCAAAAAAATGCTAAATTAATAAAGACATCTCCGGATAGGGGAAATATCACCCTCACATTGAACATACGGAATTAATTATAAGTGGGGAAGTGTGACAGAGCTGTCACTTCAACCTCCATTGATGTAGGACCTCCTGCTGTGTACAGGTAATTACAACAAGGGATCTGATGAGAACCAGCCAACAAGTCTAGGATTTTTATACTGAGCTGTGAGTAGTACAATGTTGTTATCTGTTCAAATGAATTATCTGACTCTCTGGATCCAGTGGTCAGTGATGAATATTGGGATTGCATAGATCTGATATTTATGGGAGATATATTTCCTGCATCATAGCGAAGGGATCAACATAACCCATTCACTTTCCTCACCGTAAGGCTGGGCGAACACCTCTAACTTAATAATGGTCAGATGGATGATGGTATCCATGCCATGCTTCATCTCTATAGAAAGGTAAAATCATGATAGGTACCCTGACAACAATATCTCCCTCCTGCAACCTACAGGGTGAAAATATCTTAAACCTTGGGGATCTCATAAACTTTTAAAACACCTAACACATCCCATATGAACTCACCAAGGGCAGGTATGTGGGCATAACATTAATCTAATAAAAAGCAGAGTTTGGGTTCCTGTTGGCTAAACAATTGCATCCGCAACTCTCCGACATCAATGGGATCCCCATGCATCGATTCTAAAATTTGCAATAACTTGGTGAAAGTGTTCCATTCATGAGGGGGCCAAAACATTACAGAACATCTAGCCTCCCCATCCAAGACCATCACAGCAATTTCTGCTTGCATAGAGGGGGTCATAGGGTGCATCCTCAGCATGTCTTTAACCCGCTCAGTCCAGTCTCACAGCAGTGAATTGCTCCCTGTAAATTTAGGGGGATTGCTGAGCATGGCCCCCAGGGGTAATCTGGCCCTTGGGGCACCCATGACTGTTTAGTCTGCTGCCTCTGAGCTCAGACTGCATCCTGCCGACTACGCCAAATGTAAACAGGTGCTGAGATGCAGTACGCAGGGAAATGCGGTATAACAATATTATTTAATTTGAAAGTAAAGATGAAAGTAATCTCCTTGCAGGGAGTTAGTAAACAGTACACAAGAATTAAAGGAATAGTAAGAATTGATGCGACAGTCTGAGGTTTAAACAACACTTATTGTGACTCCTGTTGGTCCTCCTTGATATACAGTCCAATTGGTGTTGTAATGGCAGCAACGGCCAGCGTAGTGTCCTCAGATGGGCTCCTCTTTCAACGGGCCAACTTCTGGCGGCAGTGGGCGGTCTCCGGTTTAACCCGCTGAGCACCTAGTCCATAAGCCTGAGCAAACAAAGTGAGGGAAGCTGCAGGAGTTCCTGCAACAAGCGTGAGCTGATGCGCGCTGGTCAGGAGAGGGAACTGCACCTTGGTGTCCTGTAGCTGGTGCACACTTCTCCGTACGAGCAATGCCCGATGTTTATCCAGGCGCACGGCGCTCTCCTCGGTGACAATCCCGCTGGAGAGTGCAGGTAAGCCTGGTGGTGGTGTGTGTCAGCTCCGCTGCATGAGGAGCGCATTCACGTCACTGTAAGGCCGGACGAACGCCTCTAACTTAATAATGGTCAGATGGATGATGGTATCCATGCCATGCTTCATCTCTATAAAAAGGAAAAATCGTGATATGTATCCTGACAACAATATCTCCCTCCTGCGACCTACAGGGCAAAAATATCTTGAATGTTGGGGATCTCATAAACTTTTAAAACACCTAGCACATCCCATGACCAGCCCCCCCAATATGAACTCACCAAGGGAAGGTATGTATCATGGTCACGTGTGACTGGACACACCGCCTCCAGCAGGCCGAATTTATATGACACCCATGACCCTGGATACACCGCCTCCAGCAGGGCAAATTTAAATAATAGAACGTGCAGCCGGATACACCGCCTCCAGCAGGCGAATTTCAGTAGTACACATATGTCTGGATACACTGCCTCCAGCAAGGCGAATTTCAGAATAAAGGGAAAAACCAGGAAAACAATTACAATGGTGGCCCTGCGATAGGGAACGGGGACGTGGAGACCTCCTGCACTCCCCTGAATCAGTGTCTCTACACTCCTAACGATCCCTAGGCCGGTTCCGCACCGGGCGCTGATCAGGATACCTGAAATCCCTAGCTCGCCCTGAACCAATCCCTTACTAGTGAAGTGGACGGTGCAGAAACTAATCCCACCACTGCACTAAAACACACATTGAGGAAAGTGACAAACAGGGAAACACCACTAATGCTCCAAGCAACAGAGTCCGACACCTGAGTGCATCTTTTCCTCCAACCGGATCCAACACCTGAGTGCAGCTTTCCAGCAACAGAGTCCTGCATCTGAGTGCAGCTTTACAGCAACAGAGTCCAGCATCCAAGTGCAGCTTTCCAGCAACAGACTCCAGCATCTGAGTGCAGCTTTCCAGCAACAGACTCCAGCATCTGAGTGCAGCTCTCTTCCAGCAACAGAGTCCAGCATCTGAGTGCAGCTTTCACCATAGCTGCCACTCCACCAAGCTTTGCAAGAACTCCTTGCTGACACCGTAGCTGCCACTCCACCAAGCTTTGCAAGAACTCCTCGCTGACACCATAGCTGCCACTCCACCAAGCTTTGCAAGAACTCCACCCTGACACCATAGCTGCCACTCCTCCAAGCTTTGCAAGAACTCCTCGCTGACACCATAGCTGCCACTCCAGGATTCTGACTGGGCTGCCCGGGACTCTTCTCAAGTTCCTTCCTTCACCAAGGATGGTTGGAAAACACCAATACCACCAACTGTGAGTGAGAACACCTGACACACCTTTATAGTTAGGAGCCAGAGTCTCACACCTGTTAGAGATTCCCGTGCAATAACGCTGACCACCACCGGGGGCAAACTAGAACAAAAGACACCACTGTGCAATAACCCCAATGACCACCGGGGGCAAAACCAACTCCAAGCAACCAGCTCAAAGGAAAAAAAATGTTACTTACTCAAAACCTGTCATATCCAACCTGGATCATTAGAGTATGTGGACGTAACCCTGATCTAATAAAAAGCAGAGTTCAGGTTCTTGTCATTTTTTAGTCCTGGAAGACACAGTGATCTATGATTCTATCCATTGCTCTAAGGAGTGCTTTCCTCCGCTAAGGTCTGAGACATTTCCGTGACACAGGTTTAGCACTTTTTTTTGTAGTTCCTTTTATGCCATGTGATTGTATATAACGTATTGTATTGTTCCCATTTTGTAACTTTTTTTAGTTTTTTTTTAACACTACCTACTCTTTCTGGATTACATATATAAAATTTAATAGCTCTGTTCCTCTCACTCTGTAAACCGCACCCCTGAAACCATACGCTGTCTGTAATGGGTGTCCAATCGGCCTGTATAAATGATTGGTGGTGGCAGCTAGTAGTTATTTTTGTTATTGAGGAGCTGGCAGTGACCGTACCAGAGTATGTATATATTCCATGTGTTGGAATCGGAGGTGTGTATACCATACGCTCATCGTGAGTTCCCCAATAACCGGCCTAGTAGTGGAAGCAGCCGTGACTTCATCCATCACTCGTCAATCAGTTGCGTAGTTGTCCTGATGATTGGGGGCAGTGGAGTTCTGTCCCCTGACAAATCGGTGGCAGTGGTGGGATCTGTGTGATCTCTGGTGTTGACAGGGCAGTACTGCCAATGTTATTCTCATTGACAGCTAGCTCCTAGCTGCCTAACTATGGGAGCCGGCTGTCAATCAGCATGACCTTGGAAGTTACATCGACAGATCAGAGCGGAAAAGAATCTGTTGCTACTGTCGATGTGATGTCAGCAAAGGCAGCTGATTCACTGCCAGGAGTAGTCTGTGACGGCAAAGAACGGTGCCGGGACAAAAGGCAGGTAAGTAGCTACTATCTGCCTGTTAGTGCTTATGCACCACAGGTTCCAGAGGGATGGATCAGAGGACAAGGTGGACCTACATAATATTAGACAGGTAGTTTTATGGTTATGGCTGATTAATGTAAATGTCCTTGGCCAGTGCTGGCGATTTACAAGGGCCGGGGGTGTAGTTATTAAGGGTGCAGTTGTACATACAGTAGGTAGCGGTGCCTGAGGGGGTCTAAAGGTTTAGAGTCATAACTGGCACATGGTAGATGGGGGTCCAGATATGTATATAGCACTGGGCCCAGGAGCTTGCGGGTTATGGTTCTGCTAATACTATATCTATATACTGGACTGCTGATTGCCGTATAAATATATAATGGGTGGAATAAGGCAAATAAACCGCCCTGGTTTTAATTGCGCTACTGCAAATCCCGTCTTGCCATGTCTGCAGTGTGCTACAGGGAGGGTTACAGGCCGAACCATCCTCCCGGATAGATAGGCTTATTAAGTATGCTTTAATGCTCCCTAGGCAGTGCTATTTCATAGCAGCAAGCAGGGAGAGCAAACAGCATCTCGGATGGCCAGGGCAGGCTGGATAAAATTGTGCTGATTCTGTGCTCTGACACTCTGCTGACAAGATTCTGGCTTATTGTTAGGGGAGGAGTGATGTGTCTCCAGTCGTCCTGAAGCTTTTCTAGCGCATACAGGGCGCTTCTCATTCAAAGCCCAATCCATAATCTCGACAAACGTCTCTTCCCTGCATTGATTTCCATTTCAGCCAGTGCAGGGCCCTGAACAATAATGAGTCGGCCGTGAAAAGGGGACGCGAAGGATAGAGGCGGCAGCCTTTAAGGTGTTATGGATATACAAGATATACAGCCTTGTCAATAGAAGCAGCCGTGATGAGGAGGTGACCCAAGATTTATCGCAATGTATTTTCCATCTCGGTGACCTCCCGGAGAAGTTCAGAGAATGTCGAGATGCTCGGCTGCGGCTGGATGTCACCTGCGCTCCCTGCTGAGGTGCAAGCACCAGCAATATGCTGATCCATGTCCTGTTAAATGCCTTTCTGCCTTCCCTCCAAAGAGCTGTGCTGAGCATGATGGGGGAGCTGTATCTGCTCTTACGAGATGAGACAGAAAAGGCAAAGAATAATTCAGTACAAAATCAGCCTTAATGTTATAAAAGGTTAGCCATATATTATATATCATCTATTCTGTCCTCTGCCAGATCCTCTTACTGCACCCCATCTGGGTGCAGTGGTAAGTATAAGGGGTGAGGAGGTAGCAGACACACCCTAGAGCTTGTAGGGGCTCATAGACCCCAACTGAACATATGAAACCACCAGTATTATACATTGTACATGGTAAGCGTGGCCCCTGTTACAGATTTTGCACTGGAATCCGAAAGCTTTAAACTACATCTGCTCTCGTTGACTACAAGTAACATCAAGAAATTTACCCAAAGATGTAATTGAGGCGATACCATGGCTTCACGCACATGGTGGAGATATGGAGTCGCTACAGCACCGGGTGATGAGCCGTAGGCAATCCACGTATCAATACATGGTTCATGATACGTGGCAGTGAGAATCTGGAATTTCTCTGCCTGAGGAGGTGGTGATGGCGAACTCAGTCGAGGGGTTCAAGAGAGGCCTGGATGTCTTCCTGGAGCGTAACAATATTGTATCTTACAGTGATTAGGTTCTTTAGAAGGACGTAGATCTGGGGATTTATTCTGACGAAATAAAGGCTGAATTGGATAGACAAATTTCTTTTTTCGGCCTTGCTAACTATATTACTATGTTACTATATGGCTACAGTGTGGTTCTCTGCTAGTATGGAAAACTACCTTCGATATATGTCATTTTATGGAACATGGCACAATTTTTTTGTAGTTATACCACTGTATGCCTCTGTATAAAAATAAAAACCATACAGTTCTATACGTTCTGTTCAGATTCTTATAGCATGGATTGTACAGGGCCACATATCACCAGCTTCAATGATTGAATGGTTTGGCTAATCTATATCTAGTTACCAGATTCTCCAGTGATAAGTGTCCACTGCCCGCATCCTCCACCAAATGTGATGTTTGGCAGGGAAGTGCTCATGCTCCTTCTAGCAGCACATAAGAAGCACACCTTCTAGCAGGTATTCTTCTCAGTAAGGTCCACAATGGGTCATATGGAAACTGTTGGACTCAGATATAACATTTCTATATAAAAAAAATATTACTTAGTCCTGATCTCAACCTTCAGTCCAAAAACGTTGTACACATGGAAGTGTACGCTTGTTAGGTGTAGACAGAAGACTAGGCGATTATTTCCAGTAAATGGATGCATATCTATACATCAATAAGATTTCATGGAAGCTAATACAGCAAAGAACTTCCTCAAAGAGGTGGTAAATATCAGATACTACAAGACAGAGAAAATGTAGGTGAAATAATACCTTATTATTGAGTAGTTTACAGTGTTTGGACCCCTGGCACTCAGCTCTATGGAGTTACTTGAAAATAGGATTGTCCTAAATAGAAAATCCTATTAAGATAAAGGGGTGTTTTCAAGTTTAAAAGTTATTTCCTATACATAGGTTAGGGGGATAAGTTTCCAATCGCTGAGGGTCTGACCACGTGTCCTCCACTGATTCTGAGAACTGGGGATTCAGCAGAAGTCAATCATGCGCACTTACCTCTTCAGAGCTTCAGGTCTCGGGATTGATGGGGCCAACAGCAGTCGAACCCCAGCAGTCGAATATCCCATGAATAGAGGTTATCTTTTAATCTTGTGAACACTCCTTTAGGACTCGCCATACCCTTTAGACTTAAGCCCCAGTCACAAACAGCGTGATCGCTAGCGAGATCGCTGCAGAGTCACATGTTTTGTGACGAAACAGCGATCACACCAGTGATCTCGCTGTGTGTGACACGTATCAGCGACCGGCCCCCCTACCGGGTATCGCTGATCGTGCTCTAATGTCCAGGACATTTTTTTGATCTGCGTGTGGCAGCGGGAGACTATCGATCAGCGAGCTTCCAGTGCTGTAAGCAAACGCTGGGAGCTGGTATCCAAGGTAAACTGTGGGTAACTAAGCGCGCGTCGCTTAGTTACCCGCTGTGTACCTTGGATACCAGCGTGCTAGCGCTGGGAGCTGGTATCCAAGGTAAACAGCGGGTTTCTAAGCGCCGCGCACGCTTGTTACCCGCGTCATCGCTGTGTCCTGATCGCTGGTGAGAGCTGCCTGTTTTACAGCTCACCAGCGATCATGTAGCGACACACCAGTGATCCTGACCAGGTCGCATCGTTGTCGGGATCGCTGGTGCATCGCTATGTGTGACCGGGGCTTAACAGCAGCTGAAGCCGATGATATCGACCAGCTCTGCTGATGGTCTAATGCATGGGTCCTCAAACTACGGCCCGCGGGCCGAAGGACTTTTATCCGGCCGACATTAAACTGCACTGATTACAGAGCCGACGGGCCCAGTATGCAGCAGAGACCACACAGGCGACGTGATTATCATCACGCCGCCTGCGCGGCCTGATGACGTTATGCCGCCTGTGCCTGTGCTGGAAGAAGACGGAGATGAGCAGGGGACATAGGTGAGTACTGTTTTTTTTTCTTTTTAACTCCGGGTTCTATTGGGGACCTGTGCTGCATAATGGGGACCTGTGCTGCCTTTTGGGGACCTGTGCTACGTATTGGGGACATGTTCCTGCCTATTTGGGACCTGTGCTACCTTTTGGGGACCTGTTACAGTACGTATTGGGGACATGTTCCTGCCTATTTGGGACCTGTGCTACCTTTTGGGGACCTGTTACAGTACGTATTGGGGACATGTTCCTGCCTATTTGGGACCTGTGCTACCTTTTGGGGACCTGTTACAGTACGTATTGGGGACATGTTCCTGCCTATTTGGGACCTGTGCTGCCTACTGGGGACCTGTGCTACCTTTTGGGGACCTGTGGTAGGTATTGGGAACATGTTCCTGCCTATTTGGGACCTGTACTACCTACTGGGGACATTTACCTGCCTATTGGGGACCTGTGCTACCTTTTGGGGACCTGTGCTACCTGTTGGGGACATTTACCTGCCTATTGGGGACCTGTGCTGCCTATTGGGGACCTGTATCTGCCTATTGGGGACCTGTGCTACCTACTGGGGACATTTACCTGCCTATTAGGGACCTGTGCTACCTATTGGGGACCTGTACCTGCCTATTGGGGACCTGTTCCTGCCTATTGGGGACCTGTACTGCCTATTGGCGACCTGTGCTGCCTGTTGGGGACATTTACCTGCCTATTAGGGACCTGTGCTACCTATTGGGGACCTGTACCTGCCTATTGGGGACCTGTGCTGCCTATTGGGGACCTGTGCTGCCTATTGGGGACCTGTGCTACATATGGAGCACATTTTCCTGCCTATTGGGGACCTGTGCTGCCTATTGGGGACCTGTACTGCCTATTGGGGACCTGTGCTGCCTATTGGGGACCTGTGCTGCCTATTGGGGACATTTACCTGCCTATTAGGGACCTGTGCTGCCTATTGGGGATCTGTGCTACCTATTGGGGACCTGTACCTGCCTATTGGGGACTGTGATGCCTATTGGGGACTGTGATGCCTATTGGGGAACTGTGCTGCCTTTTGGGGAACTGTGCTACATATTGAGCACATTTTCCTGCCTATTGGGGACCTGTGCTACCTATTGGGGACATTTACCTGCCTATTGGGGACCTGTGCTGCTTATTGGGGACCTGTGCTGCCTATTGGAGACCTGTGCTGCCTATTGGGGACCTGTATCTGCCTATTGGGGACCTGTATCTGCCTATTGGGGACCTGTGCTGCCTTTTGGGGACCTGTGCTACATATGGAGCACATTTTCCTGCCTATTGGGGACCTGTGCTGCCTATTGGGGACCTGCACTGCCTATTGGGGAACTGTGCTGCCTATTGGGGAACTGTGCTGCCTATTGGGGACATTTACCTGCCTTTTAGGGACCTGTGCTGCCTATTGTGGATCTGTGCTACCTATTGGGGACCTGTACCTGCCTATTGGGGACTGTGATGCCTATTGGGGACTGTGCTGCCTATTGGGGAACTGTGCTGCCTTTTGGGGAACTGTGCTACATATTGAGCACATTTTCCTGCCTATTGGGGACCTGTGCTGCCTATTGGGGACATTTACCTGCCTATTGGGGACCTGTGCTGCTTATTGGGGACATTTACCTGCCTTTTAGGGACCAATGCTGCCTATTGGGGATTCTTGCACTAGTCTGAGACTGTGGTAAAAGTGGAGTTCCACCAATATGGGCACTGGTGAGGCTGCATTGATGGGCACTGATCAGGCCGCATTGATGGGCGCTGATCAGGCCGCATTGATGGGCGCTGATCAGGCCGCATTGCTGGGCGCTGATCAGGCCGCATTGATGGGCGCTGATCAGGCCGCATTGATGGGCGCTGATCAGGCCGCATTGATGGGCGCTGATCAGGCCGCATTGATGGGCGCTGATCAGGCCGCATTGATGGGCAGTGCAGTCAGTATGTCTCTGTGTGGGAAATTTTATTGCTGGTATATTGTTTTTGTAGCGCTGTATATATGTTGGTATTTTACTAATAGCAATTTTGAATCCCTAGGAAGCAATGATATCAAGAAAGAGAAAAAATTGACTCGAAGTGTAGGATATTCGAAGAACCCCAAAAAAAAATCAGTAAGTTTGATGATTTAACTACTTCTTCATTTTTAATATTGTATTTGTTCCTATTTTGTTTTATTATTTCTAAATAAGATATGTGCAGTGTGCATATGAATTTGGTCCTAATTTTTTTTAAACTATATTCCGGCCCTCCAGTGGTCCGAGGGACCGTGATCTGGCCCCCTGTTTAAAAAGTTTGAGGACCCCTGGTCTAATGTGTATTGGCTCCTCCCGATTCTCAGCCAACAGGTGATGTCAGGAGGGATAAGGATCTATCATAAGGGGGGGGGGATTTTTGAAGCTCACCATGCCATGTCATCCAATATTGGAGGCTGAAATCTGTGTGTCGGGTGTTGGTCCTGCTGGTGAAGCTCAGCCAAAGGTTCAGAGAAAGGAAATAGGCGGCACATCTGTCCACGATATGTAAAACTTTAGTTCATGCTTTATTCAAATTCATTAAAAACATGGAATACAAAAAATATAGATAAAAACCTGACGCGTTTCTGGCATTCAAGCGCCCTTAGTCATAGGATATGTTTTTAATGAATTTTGAATAAAGCGTGAACTAAATTTTTACATATTGTGGATGGATGTGCCGCCTATTTCCTTTCTCTGAACCTAAAGGCCCCGTCACACTAAGCGAGATCGCTAGCGAGATCGCTTAAGCGTCACCGATTTTGTGACGCAGCAGCGATATTGCTAGCGATATCGCTATGTGTGATACTTACCTCCGGCCGGCTCCCCCGCTGGCTATTGCTGATCGCGCGAGAACGTCCTGGGCCGTTTCTCGTCGGCCGCTTCCTGCTGGGCTTCCTGCTGGCGCCGACGAGCGATGCGTGGACGCGGACGGGAGGACGTCTTCATCGCCGCGTCTGACAGGTAAGTGACGACCGCAGACCGCTGCTGCATCACTGGCGAGATCTGCCTGTCTGGCAGCTCACTAGCGACCATTTAGCGATGCACCAGCGATCCTGACCGGGTCGTATCGTTGTCGGGATCACTGGTGCATCGCTAAATGTGACGGTACCCTAAGGCTCTATCATGTCTAACTTCTGACTGCCAATCATTTTGTTCAAGATAAGCCACCGCCAGAGAAGTCTGCCATCAACTTTTTTATAGCGAACATAGTAGCACTCGGCAGAATGAACGCTCCTAAATAGGTAGGAGTAGGGAGAAATAGCTTCTGCCTAACTGCAGCACTCTTAAAGGGAGCCTGTCACCAGAAAAAAACGCTATTAACCTGCAGATATGGGGTTAATCTGCAGATTGATAGCGTTATTACTCTGCCTGGCTCATTCACTTAGCCAAACGCTGCGGGCAGAGAATTAACTTTATTCCACTGGTAGCGTTCGGGACTTAGTTGTGGCGCCCCTGAGGCTCAGTCGCCACAGAGGTACTGCACCTTCTCCTAAGAGGAACCCTGCCTATAGGTTCTCAGCGCAAGGCCGGGGCCCGGTCCCTGAGGTTGTATGGACACTTATGGTTCTGCAGCAGATACTGGTGGAGTAGTTGGCTGTAAATGCACTACTCCCATCTAAGACTTGGGACACAACAGCAACCGAAAAGAGAGAGCCAGGACTCAGAGAGGAGTCCCTCATAGAGGCTACAGCTGTCTGTCATACAAGTAGAGTTGTTAGGAACATCTGACAGGAGGAACTTCAGAGTACCACGATACTGGAGCTCTTCACACTAAAGGCGCAATAGAGGAGTCGTTCAGGACAGGTACATGTTGGCGGAGTGTTGGAGAGGAGAAACCTAACTTGCCCGGGAGGTTGATTGAGTCTCTGCCCCGGAGAACACGGTATGGAAGCGGGCACCAGTGGTTACCAAGAACTGTGAGTAAAAGCATTGAAACTGCAAGCCCTCCATTCCTTCTTGCGTCCGCCAGCACTGCTACATTCCCTGCGCCGGACACTACACCATCAAGGTGTCCCCACATCTACACTGCCCTGGGACAACAGCCCTGCCTGTGGAGGGCTATACCACCATTGCTGCATCCCACCATCTGTCCCAGAGGATTTGTCTGCAGCGTCGGCTTAACATCTCCCTTGCCGAACACCACAGGTGGCGTCACGAACTATTCAATTCCATTAACCACACACCACCATTGACATTGGGCGCCCAGGGCCACGGACCGGGTCACAGCTGCAGTGATACTTTCCCCCTGACACCGGCCCGGTACCGAGTACCCCACAGCCCTGGGATGGGGGCGACCCATAGTCATGGGAGCAGCACCGGCACGGGTTCAGGCACCCCTGGCCATTATTGACACTGGCTCTGCATTGTGGCCGGCTGTCAATAAGGGCCAGGGACACCATTACAGTCACAGGTCTATATTCTCAGAGCGGTGACTGAACCCGTGCTGGTGCCTCCCCCATGACTGCAACCGGAATGCTGCCGGGGGAATAAAATTAATTTTCTCCCCGCAGTATTCGGCTAAGTGCGTGTGCCGACCAGGTTAATAATGCTATTAACCTGCAGATTAACCCCATATGTGTAGGTTAACAGCATTTATTATGGTGAAAGGTTCCCTTTGAGTTATCAGGGATGAGATTGACGACATGCTCACTAACTGATTACAGGATAATCAACAAGAATGGTGATTGCAGCTCCGGAATATAATACAGACTGTAAATCAGGATCAGTACAAGATATGAAGTGACATGCAATTGCAAAATTACTGAATTTCTTATATAGATTATCTTTTTATAGAATTTGTACAATGGTTTTCAAATAGGGACATACCCTTGAAAGAGGTTTTATGAGACTTTTATGTTTAAGGTCTATCCCTACTAAAAAGGATAACAGTATCTGATTGTGGGTGTCTAAGGGTACTGTCACACTTAGCGATGCACCAGCGATCCCGACCAGCGATATGACACGGTCAGGATCGCTGGTGCATCGCTAAGTGGTCGCTAGTGAGCTGCCACACAGGCAGATCTCACCAGCGACATAGCAGGGGTCGGGGGTCGCTACTTACCTGTCAGACGAGGCAATCCTGACGTCCTCCACCCGCGTCCACGCATCGCTTGTCGGTGCCACAGGAAGCTGACGACGAGAAACGGTCCAGGACGTTCTCGCGCGATCAGCGATAATCAGCGGGGGAGCCGGTCGGAGGTAAGTATCAGACATAGCGATATCGCTAGCAATATCGCTATAACGTCACAAAACCAGTGACGTTATAGCAATATTGCTAGCGATATCGCTTAGTGTGACAGGCCCTTAACTTGAGTACTCTACAGCAATCGGCAAAGTGAAGGGGCTCCAGATAGCGCAGTGTACCCTTCATTCTTACCCTATGACGTAGAGAAAAATTAAAATCCATAAAGACATCTGCAGAGAGGGAACATATCACCCTCATAACGAACACGTGGGATTAATTATAACTGGAGAAGCTGGAAAAAACTGACACTTCAATCTACATTGAAGTAGGATTTCACATTGAACATATGGGATTAATTATAACGGGGCAGTAAGAGCTGACACTTTAACATCGATTGAAGTAGGGACCTCCTACAGTGACCAGGTAATTATAACAGGATATCTACTCTAGCCAAACATTAAGCTTGGATTAGTTTATGCAGAGGTGGAGAAGTACACTTCTCAAGAAAGACCTTCTTATCAAAGGACTGTTCTGAGACTTGTTCAATCCAGTGGTCAGTGATGAATATTGGGATTTCTATTGACGTGTGGAAAGAAGCTGGAGGTTGAGCTGAGGATAGAGAGCTCCCTCCCGGTGAAAGCGCATGATCTGGAGCCTGGTCTCCATGGTTGTATGGATACTGAAGGTCCTGCAACAGAAACCAGAGGAATAGGAAGTTGTAAATGCTCTATTCCCACTAAGACTCGGAGGCACAACAGTGACCGATGAGCCAAGAGAGATAGAGGGCTACAGCTGTCTGCCATACGAGGTAGTTCTAAGAGACGATAAGAAGGAGGAACTTCAGTGTAACATAGTACTGGATGTACCTCAAGCCAGCGCTAGGAAGGAGACTACACAACCCATCTGATAGAGAGATCCCTGAGTTGCTTCCAGGCTAGCTGCTCCTGTACCATCTGTAATCAGGACCCTGGACTGCGTTTGCCAAGTAAAGGTAAAGAAACTGCACCCTGTTGTGTCCTTGCCTCCTTCCTGCAACATCCTCAGCACTACTACATCTCTGTGCCAAACACTGCACCTTCTTCCTAACCCTTTATCTACACTGCCCTGGGACTACAGCCCTGCCTGTGGAGGGCTATAACATCACTGCTGCACCCCACCATCTGTCCCAGAGGATCTGTCTGCAGCGCCGGCTTAACATCTTCATTGCCGAACACCACAGGTGACATCACGAATCACTTATAAACTTTATTCCCAACTCAACCCCTTTTACATGGGCGCCCAGGGTCACGGACCGGGTCACCGCTGCTGTGACAATCCCCTCTGAGAGACCGACCCGGTACTGAGTACCCCACAGTCCTGGGAGGGCCACCCACTGTCTATGCCATGTTTCATCACTGTAGAAGGGTTAAATTGCAATAGGAAACATTACAAGAATATCTATCGCCTGGGACCTCCAGGTGCGAAAATATCCTGTAAATTGGGGATCTCATAATCTGCTAAAAGACCTAGCACATTCCACAACCAGCCTCCCTTATGAGCTCACCAAGGGAAGGTATGTCAGCATAATTTTGATGCTCAGCGCATAAATTGGCCAATTCATGTGTACCTGGCAGCCACGGTAAGGCGATTCTCGTTTGCGAGGACCTAATGCCAATCCTCTCTTAGACAGTCAACATCTCTCTGGGAACCTAATATGAATCCTCTCTTGGAATAAAGTCTATATCTCTGTAAAGGGGTAGGATCCTATTGCAATTAAAACCGCCTGAGGCTAAGAGGCGGATTGCTCAGTCAGAAGGCTAATACAAATATCAATAAAACTGACCATCACATCCAAACATAAATAAGGTCTGAACAGGTGCTTACCTAGAGTAGGCAACTCAAATACAATCAAACAAATAAGGCCGCACTCTGTAGCACTATAGCATACAAACATGAATTATGAAAATTGCATTACTGCACTGGAAATATGAAAAGTTGAGAATGCTTAGAGCATAAATTGGAACTTATTGTTCTCATTTACAAACTCTCCACAGTGCTGCATGTCCCACTCCTCTGTGTACCACCCTGTCCATGCACTCAACAGTGCTGCACTAACCTCCATCTCCCCTTCATTTCTGTCTACTACTTTGCTCATCTTCACAGTGCACAACCCTACATCTCCTCTTCATTTCTATCTACCTGTCCCCTTCAGCATGCTGCATCTACTATTATCTTGTCTTCAACTCTCTCTATCACCCTACCTGTCCTCTCTACAGTGCTGCACCATCTAACATCTCCTCCTTATCTCTACCCCCTATTCTAAATACTATGCTACAATGCTACATCACCCTACTTCTCCTTCTCATCTCTGTCTACCAACCTGCCCATGCATTCTGCTAATGACCTAAGACCTAAGGAGGAGTGACCTTATCACTCTTGTCTCCAATACTCTTCTTCTGATGCACCATTTCTCTGGATTGCACTACTTCTGGCAATCTGATTAATTACTGTTCTGCCCTTTTATGTGCAGCAAGTTAATTCATAGTGTCATACCAGTTATAACCATTAGCGGTCATTTAGGTACCCATTTGTCCTGTTCCTGGATACAGGAACATTTCTCCTTTATCAAAGTAATGTGTTCTGATTAGTACCGCCCCCTTAGCTTCCCAGGCAAAGAAGGCTTGCAGACATTTCCCGGGCTTTCCTGAGTGATTCACATGTACTCCAAGCTTTATCTCCCTACAAATCACTGCTCCTGGCCAGTGGATGCCAGTGAAGGTCAAATGTACTTGTGTGTTTATGTAAGAATCTGTATAAGCAACCACTGTGTAATATACTGTGCAGTTAGGTATATTGTGCTCTGTATCCTGCAGCTTAATTATAATGCTCTTTGCACTGCATGATTTCTGTATAGAGTAGTGCAGTGCTAGCAGTGTGACTTGCTCTAGATAGCCATTATAACTGCATTTCTGTGTTATGCTGTTGTTATGCACTCTCTGCAATGTCCCAGTTGTTCATGTTAATTGCATCCTGTATCATGCTGTTGTCTCTGTAATGTGCCAAGTACTGATACGCTGTTATTTCCTTGTAGTTTTTACCCATTATTGTCCACTACCACATCATCCATATTGTCCACCGTCATCGTTCACTGTTACCAAGTTCACATCATCACCTCAATAAATATAGACTTAGGAATCCATACAGTCTCTATACTGGGAAAGTGATGAGGGTTTAGCTGTATGCTGAAATCCACAGAGCACCATACGTGGAGGAAGGCAGAACAATTAACAGAGTCCTTAGTTTTTAGTGTGCTTTGAAAATACATCTCTTTAAGCATGTGTATCTGGACATACAGTAGATTGTGAAAGTATTTACCCCATTGGAATTTTCTGTGTTTTTCTACCTCACAACCTGGAATTTCACTAGGTTTTTTGAGGGTTTGCATAAGTTCATGTAAAGAACTGAGAACATTTGATTTTCTTTTTATTGTGATGCCAACAACAAATAGGAGTAAAAAACTGAAAACTTCAGTGTGCATACCTATCCACCCCCCCTAAAATCAGAACTTTTTAGAGTCTCCTTTTGCAGCAATTACAGGTGCAAGTCACTTTGGGTAAGTCTCTATGGGCTTTCCATATCTTGCCACTAGGATTTTTTTCCCATTCCTCAAGGCAAAACTGCTCCAGCTCCTTCAAGTTAGATGGTTTTCTCTGGTGAACAGCGATCTTCTAGTCTGACCACAGATTATCGATTGAATTAAGATCTGGGCTTTGTCTAGGCCACTCCAAAGTATTTACACATTTCCCCTTAAACCACTCGAGTGTTGCTTTAGCAGTATGCTTTGGGTCATTGTCTTGTGGGAAGATGAACCTCCGTCCCAGTCTCAAATCAGTGACAGACTGAAACAGGTTTTGCTCAAGAATACCCCTGTATTATGCATCATCCATTTTCACCTCGACAAGGACCATTTTCCTTATCCCTGCTGCCAAGAAACATCCTCACAGCATAATGCTCCTGCTGCCACCACCATGTTTCCCTTTGGGGATGGTGTTCTTTGCTGATGAGCTGTGTTTGTTTGGCGCTAGATATAGCGTTTATCTTGGTGGCCAAAAAGTTCAATTTTGGTATCATCTGATGACAGCACCTTCCTCCATACATTTGGGGAGTCTCCCACATGTCTTTCAGCAAACTCAAAATGAGCCTGGTCATTTTTGTTTGTAAGTAGAGCCTTTTTTCTGCCCACTATTTCATAAAGGCCACCTCTATGGAGTGTACGGCTTATTGTGGTCGTATAGACAGATACTCCAGTATCTACTTGGGAACTCTGCAGCTCGTTCAGGGTTGCATTTGGCCTCTGTGCTGCCTCTATGATTAATACCCTCCATGCCCAGGCTGAGAGTTTTGGTGAGCTCCCTCGCTTGGTAGGTTTGTTGTGGTACAATGTTCTTTCCATTTGATGATAATGGATTTGATGGTGCTCCGCGGGATAATCAGAGATTGGGATTTTTTTTTACAACCCAGCCCTGACTTGTTCTTCTCAACAACTTTGTCCCTGACTTGTTTGGAGATCTCCTTGGTCTTCATTGTGTTTGGTTAGTGGTGCCTCTTGTTAATGGTGTTGCAGCCTCTGTGGCCTTTCAGAAAAGGTAAAGTGCATATACTGACAGACATGTGACACTTAGGCTATGTTCAGACGTTAAGTTTTTGATGCGTTTTTTGCCTCAGGTTAAAAATGCTCTCTTGGCAGTAAGAAACTTGCTTTTGTGATGGTACATTTGTCTCTTGTGCATGCTGATAAAGTTTAGTGCATATAAAAAATCTGATTCTACTTCATCAGGTTTTGGCACCAAAAACATAGCAAAAACTGATACCTCCACATTTTCAGCGTTTTTTTTGCACCACACATTGTTTTCAATTGGAGAAAAACGCTGAAAGAAGTGACATACTGCATTTTGCAAAAAACAAGGTATTGCACAAAGTACCGAGGACAAAAAAAAAACAAGCTATGTGCATGAGATTTCTGACATATCATAGACTTTTGCTGGTACTGTAAAACGCAGCTGAAAATCTGCATGAAAAAAATGCAACGTGTGAACATAGCCTGAGATTGCACACAGGGGGACATCCTTTCACTAAGCATGGGACTTATGAAGGGAACTGCTTGCACCAGAAATTTTTATGGGCTTCATAGCAAAAAGGGCAACTACATAAGCACATGCCAAATTTTAGTTATTTGATCCCATATATTTAATTTATGCCTATATTTTTCCCACTTCACCAACTTAGACTATTTAGTGCTGATGCACCATACACAAATCATATTACAAAAGTATTTATACACAGGTTGTAATGTAACAGAATAGGTAAAAATCCAAGGGGGTGAATACGTTTGCAAGCCACAGTATACAGATACCGGCTGATGATTAGTTCATGCAGTTTTATATGAATACTATTATTTATTATAAAGATGGCTGGACCGTACAATAGAAGCACTTTTCACCTTTTGTGCCACCCCAATGATATATACGTATATATATATATATACATACACAGTATATGTATATACTGTATATATACACCTTCTATAAACACAGCCTTTAAATGCTTCCTATTTTCTTAGGCTTTGCTGTGTTCCTGGCTACGTGCATATATACAATATGGAAGTCAGATTTTGTTTCCAATATATCATACCCGACACCATATTTACTTTATCACGAGCAGGTCCAGTGCTGTATTACCCACAGACTCTAATGAGATGTGACCCCTGTGTGCAAATTATCAAGAATAATGGGGCAATGTATTAGGCTAGTGTCAGAGCGAGAGACGGTTTACTGCGTCTTTACCGTGAAGCCAAGGATATGCCATGATGCATCTTTTCCAGCTCACTTGCTTCCATATGGAGTTGCAATACCATCCAATATCCTGTATGATAAATTTTAGCCCTAAAAAAAAAAATAAAAAAAATCCTAAATTTATATTTAATCTAGAAAATTTCAGGGTCCAAATATTGAAACAAAAAAAATAGACTAAACACAGAAATTTTCTAATTGGAGACTTAAAAATGAATGTACTCTACATGGCAAGGGTACGCTTGTATCAGAGGCTTCCCCTGTTACCCAACTGGATCAATAACACCTTTCGCCCGGGGTCACACTAGCGATTAAAACGGTAGAATGCAATGCGATAAAAAATCGCATTGCATTCGAACCCATGTTATTCTATGGGGCAGCTCCCATCATGCAATTTTTTATCGCATCCGATCCTCGGACCAAGACAATCGCAGCATGCTGCGATTGTCACCGATTTTCGGATCGGATTCCCCAATGCAAGTCTATGGATGCGATAAAAAAACGCATGGAAAACGCACCACACGTGTGACTTGCGATTAAATCACACAACTTCTCTAGGTCTATAGGATAGGGCATCAGGCATTGGCATTGGATGTCAATTTGATGCTTAGATGCGATTAAAATTGGTTCCTTGCCGGAAAATGGGATGACAGACGGATATCGGGCCAAGAATTCTTTGTGCGATTTCGTACCATTAAAATGGGACCGATTTTTTAATGGTTGTGTGTGACTCCAGCCTTTTACTAAAAGTTGCAGCTATTTTTTTCTGAGGCCATTATAGATTGTATAATCTAAAGGGTTAAACTGCGGTAATCTGCGTTTTGGTGAAGCTTCTCCCCATGTCATACTATTATCGCAATGGTGTGTTAATAAGGTTTTCGGATTTCAGGAAAAAAACCACCTGTCTCTTGGCTGCAGTTTCCTTTTTTGGAAAAAACCCCACCCAAAAAACTGTACTTTATTTCCCTTTCCCCAGACCAGTGACGAGTGTCTTGTCGCTGCTTCATTTGGCTATTATTGTCTGCAGCGCTGAAGTCAACGTTGACAACACTGCAGCCAATCTTCGAGCATAGTGGCTCTGCCCAAGTTGACAGGCGCATGAGCCGTTTAAGAGATAGATCTTCCCTAAAAAGGGGCAGCCCCTTTCCATACAAGCTAGGGCATATATGAACATCATGAGGGTTCCCCTCTGTTAAGCCTCTTTCACATTTCCGTTTTTGACGATCAGTCAAAATCCGCCAGATTTTGAAAAAAATCGGATCCGCCATTTTTTTTTTGCGAATCCGTTTTTTCCCCCATTGAGTTGCATTACTGACGGATCTTGACGGATGGCCAGGGGCGTATCTAGGGGGGGGCAGCCGGGGCAGTTGCCCCGGGCACAGCCAGCAGGGGGGCGCAGTCGGGCCGCCTAATGCAGCGGTCCGCAGTGTCCTCGCTGGTGGCTGCGTTCTGCCGCCCCCCCTGGCCTGAGAGTCGGCGGTTCTCTGTGTCAGCTGTCAAGCTGACAGCTGGCGGAGAGAAGGTGCGCGTGCCGGCTCCCAGGGAACAATTGTACTGGTGTCTGTATAGACGCCAGTACAATTGCAGATCTGATCGCCGGGCCAGAGCGATGTCAGCAGCGTGATCAGGTCATGTGATCACGCTGCTGACGTCACTCCCCGGCGCCTGGAGTGAACGCTCAGCGCTGGTGGTAAGTGTGCTCCAATGTGGAGCTGAAGAAACCACCGAAGATGGGGGGTGTTAATGTGTGGCGACGGGGGTTAATGAGTGGGGATGGGGATAATGCGTGGGGGGGGTTAATGAGTGGAGATTAGGTTAATGTGGGGATGGGGATTAATGTGTGTGGGGGGTTAATGAGTGGGGATGGGGTTAATGTGTAGTGGGGTTACTGTGTGGGGGGTTAAAGAGTGGGGATGGGGGTTACTGTGTGGGGGGTTAAAGAATGGGTATGGGGTTAATGTGTAGTGGGGTTAATAAGTGGGGATGGGGTTACTGTGTGGGGGGGGTTAAAGAGTGGGGATGGGGGTTACTGTGTGGGGGGGTTAATGAGTGGGGATGGGGTTAATGTGTGCGGGGTTAATGAGTGGGGATGGGGGGTTAATGTGTGCGGGGTTAATGAGTGGGGATGGGGGTTAATGTGTGGGGGGTTAATGAGTGGGGATGGGGGTTAATGTGTGACGGGTTAATGAGTGGGGATGGGGGTTATTGAGTGGGGGGTTATTGAGTGGGGATGGAATTAATGTGTGGAGGGTTAATGAGTGGGGATGGAATTAATGTGTGGGGGGTTAATGAGTGGGGATGGGGGTTAATGTGTGGGGGATTTGGAGTGGGGGTACATAATGTGTTGGGGGATTTGGGAGTATGGACGGGGGGGTTAATGAGTGGGGATGGAATTAATGAGTGGGGATGGGGGTTATTGTTTGGGGGGGTTAATGAGTAGGGATGGGGTTAATATGTGGGGGGTACATAATGTGGGGGGGATTTGGGAGTGGGGATGGGGGGTTATTTAATGTGTGTGAGGGATTTGGAGTGTGGATGGGGGGTTACTTAATGTGTGTGAGGGATTTGGAGTGGGGATGGGGGGATTTAATGTGTGTGGGGAGATTTGAGGAGTATGTATGAGGAAACAGTATGGGGGTTGGGTGCAGACAGTATGGGGAGCGAACGGGTTAATGTATGTGGACACAGTATGGGGAGTCGGGGGTATGTGTGAGCAGGCAGTATAGAGAGTGAGGGGGTAAATATATGAGGAGACAGTTATGGTGAACAGGAGGGATGTTAGAAGAGACAGTATGAGGAGGGAGGGGAATAGTGTGAGGTGACAGTATATTGCAGACATTTTTATTTAAGAGCATTATAATGACACTTCTATCTTTAAGGGCATCGTGTGGAGATTTGCTGCAGAAGACCGGAGAAGATGGACGTCTACAGAGACGGCTGTTTATGAGAAAACTCATCATGAGGGTCTGGACAAGAGGAAGAAAAGGAGAACGACTCCAGAGACGACGTCATCTATAAGGTACCTGGATGTAAATATTATTTGTGCTACTGACTTATTCTCATGTTTTTATTTGTTAGGAACATTAAAGGGATTGTCCAGGCTTATGCGGAGTCTGCAGACATTCTATGTGACTGCAGACTTCTCACAGTGCTCACTGCACACTGTCAGGATTCTCTCGTGCCGGTAATTTACATACATGCGGTCACATGCTGACTAGACATGTGTGGCCTCACTCAATGAAAATGAACGGAGCGAGGCCGGGCACGTCTAGTCGGAGTGTGGCCAGAGGTATATAAATCACATGCTTGTGCTGACATGACTGTACATCGGCAAGGGAGAATCCTAAAAGTGTGCAGTGCATTCGTTGTGAGAATTCAGAAGCTGCAATCTCAGGATTCAGCTCTGCAGGTTCCAGTAGTCATCACACGGACACTTCACTCATATGCGATTTTCATACTTGACAACGAGCTTCTCTTCCTGCTTCTCTCAGTTTTTTACTGAACATTGAGAGCATTAGGGAGAGCAGCTCGTGGGTGCATGGCTAAGTGTGCAAGTCGCATATGCACTTGGTGTGGGGGGGGCGCCGAACCGAATTCTTGCCCCGGGTGCCAGGAAGCCTAGATACGCCTCTGCAGATGGCCATCTGTTGGATCCGTTTTTGTGAGGATCCGCCAAATTTTTTTTGTCCGCCGGCATGCCTGGACGGACCTTGCAACGTTTTTTTTGTTGTTGGATCCGCATTTTCCATTGCGCATGCCCGGAGAAAGAAAAAAATTCATTCTCTCTCTCTCTTTCTCCCCTTCCCGGCCAGCGGTTCCTTTAAAATTCTTCAATCTGAGTGGCATCCGTTCACATCAGTTAGGAACGGATCCGCTTTTCCGCCTTTTTGGCAGATTTTAACGGACACAAAAAAACTGAAGTGTGAAAGAGGCCTTAGCGGAAGCCACTAGATAAAGCTGGGTTTTACCCACAGTTGAAAAACCTCAAAGGAGTCGTTCATTGTTCATTCTTTGTCAATTTCCTAATGTAAAAATGGCAATTTTAGTGATTTTCTCAAGTTTGTGCCTTATTCGTTATTTAATTTTCACCTTTTTATTAGCAAACTTTACTTGGTTTTGCCTTTTTTTTTTTTTTCATCCAACTCATTATTTGACTTTTTAAAATTTCCCAAATTTTTGAGCAGTAATTTAGTACAAAATCTATTTTTTATGCCAGGCAAGTTAATCGTTATCAAAAGGTGTCTCTAAAAAAGGCATCAAAAAAATAATATTGATTTTGCACCAATTCTAGCATAGTGATCACATAAGATAAGGGTAATTATAAGTTGACGGAGACGGGTTTTTTGCTAATATTGTATGATGCTTTAAGGAGTGGGTGTATTGAATAGGAAGCAAAAATCCAGCGTCGGGTTACAACAGCCCATCCGTGAACACTCAATTTCACAATATTCCAATATATATACACATTACCCACAAATATATATCCATCTCAAGCTTAGGGTGCGACAACACAAGTCGAGTCAGAAGACACAATGGAGAGAGCGTGGTATTTTGACCGTGCCCCAGGAGGGGTATGTGCATTGATTGAACGCAGGTTGGTGTGGAGCCGGTGTGAGCCTCATTCCCTGTTGCTGGCTTACAATTATTGGAAAAGCACTCGTGCTGCAGCACTGAAATTAGTTATTGATCCCTTGTCCGGGTGATGAGCCTGGGCTCCTCCACTCTGCAGAACACAGCTCCCTCACATCTACTGACAGCCCTGACTCCTCCACAGCGGCCTTTATAGCTACAAACATATAGGACAGGCCTACAGCACAAAGGCGGCTTAACCCCTTCTCTGCCCCCTACTACCCATGTCATTGCCTAAAGACAAACTGATGAATGCAGAGAGCTTTTTTTTTTCATTTTTTTCATTTATTTTACTCACTTATATAGTGCCATTAATTCCACAGCGCTTCACACACATTTTCGGCACTGTCCCCATTGGGGCTCACAATCTTAATTCCAAATCATATTGCAATAGGGGAGTCACTGATAATAATCCTGCTGCAAAAAAAAAACTCCACCGTTATGATACTTAACCCATTCTTGACGCAGCTTTAGCCATAACATTTTTCTAATTTTATGTCAATACGGGGATTGATTTTTGTTTTGCAGGATGAGTTGCCGTTTTGAATAACATCATTTATTTGATCAAAAAATGTACTGAGAAATAGGAAAAAAAATTCAAGTACAGTGGGATAATGAAAAATAAAGACGCAATTCTGCCATCGTTTGTCGGATTTTGTTTTTACGGCCTATGACCTGATAACATGATTCTCCAGGTCGGTATGAATACAGCGATATCAAACTTGTACGGTTATTTGCTTTATTATTATTATTAATATTATTTTAGTGGTTAAAATCTGTACTTTGTAAAAAAAAAAGTAATTTTTATTTGAGTCACATTTTCTCAGACAGGTAATTTAAAAAAAAAAAAATTTCTGTGGTTGGAGCTGTGTGAGAGGTTTTTTTTGTGCATTAAGGTGTAGTTTTTTTCATTAGTATCATTTTAATGTATGTCTTATGGCTGTTTTTGCATTTTTTTTTTTTTTTTACAGATGTGTGGGTGCTTATGTGGCGCCCCTGAGGCTCAGTCGCCACAGAGGTCCTGCACCTCCTCCTGAGGTGTGGTGCCCCACCATCCAGGTAGGTTGGAGGCTCCTGACCACGCTCCAACACCTGCACCCCACACCACAGAGTAGTTCAGCAAAACCACATTGCGGCTCCCTGCTTGGAGTGTAGCAGAGCACCTTTGGTGGTTCCCTGCTTGGAACACGAAACGTGCTGGGAGGCGGGTGGAGTTAGAATACATAAAAGAGCAGGAAGGTTTAGAATTTCAGTGAGTTTGAGGTCAGTCAGTGAGAGAGTCACTCAGAGAGGAGTGAAGATCCCTGGAAGAGGGATGGAGGAAGGAGGTGCTGCAGCAGACCTCAGAAGAAAGGAGAAAGACACTGAACCGAAACCTGATCTTCCATAAGAAGAAAAGACTAGTACGGAACGTAGGAGTAAAAGGGAACAGAGGACGTGGGTTAGAGGAAGAACCCTGCCTAGAAGTTCTAAGCGCAAGGCTGGGGCCCGGTCCCCGAGGTTGTATGGACACTAATGGTTCTACAGCAGACACCGGTGGAGTAGTGGGCTGTAAATGCACTACTCCCATCTAAGACTTGGGGGCACAACAGCAACATTGATAGTGATCCGGGACTCAGGAGTAAGGAGTCCCCGAAGCAGGCTCAAGTAGAGTTCTTTGGAACATCTGTCAGGAGGCACTCCAGTGTAACTCAGTACTAGGAGTACTTCACACCAGGCCCGGATTGGCAATATAACCAACCGGGCATTTTCCCGCTGGGCCGCTGTCACGTGGGCCGTCATCTGGCCGCTTGCCAGCTGCTGCGGCCACTGTTGCTCCTGCCGCTGGCCCTCTGCGGGCATGGCGGTGATAGTTTCAAGTTCCTCCCGCACTGCAGGGAGATAAGCCGCCACGCCCCCCATCCTCGCCTTAGCATGAGACCCCCTCCCCCCCGCAGCCACTCACAGCGTCGCACTCACTTGCCTGCTCTCTCTGTTCGCAGGACCTGTGATGAGGTCACAGGAGGGGAGGAGTCAGGGGGTCACATGATCAGGAGCCTTTGTCCAGACCCCCGATCATGTCACCCCCTGACTCCGCCCCTCCTGTGAACTCATCACAGGTCCTGTGTGCTCAGCCTTGCCTCTACCGTCTGCAAGACTCTGCTTTGCTGTTGTCATGGTGCTGGTTGAGGTAAGTATGTGTGTGGTCAGGATTTACAGTGTGGATGTAGCAGAGCCGTGTGTGTACGAGGTGTACGGAGCGGAGCCGTGTGTGTAAGAGGTGTACGGAGCGGAGCCGTGTGTGTACGAGGTGTACGGAGCGGAGCCACGCGTGTACGAGGTGTGCGGAGCGGAGCCACGCGTGTACGAGGTGTACGGAGCGGAGCCGCACGTGTACGAGGTGTACGGAGAGGAGCCGCACGTGTACGAGGTGTACGGAGAGGAGCCGCGCGTGTACGAGGTGTACGGAGAGGAGCCGCGCGTGTACGAGGTGTACGGAGAGGAGCCACGCGTGTATGAGGTGGACGGAGTGGAGCCGTGTGTGTATGGAGTGGAGCCATATGTGTACGGGATGTACGGAGCGGAGTCAAGTGTGTACAAAGCGGGCTTTTCCCACGGACACAGGAGTACACGGCGGAGCCCCAAGGAGCATTTTAAAACACACACATGACGTTCCACCTGAAGTGATGTGCTGGAAGCTGACCGGAAATGAGATAATTTCTTGAGGAGATTGTGACGGAACCAGGAATGCTTCAGATCCATCACCGTGTCCTCCTCCGACAGCGCAGACAGCAGGATCGCCTTGGAATCGGGGATGCCGGCCATGTGAGCGGATCATGATAGGTCCTGCACCGGGAGGCTCAGGTGGGCACTACAATGGGAGCCGGGCTGCTATAGTATCTTTGTAGAATCTTTCTTTATTTCTCTCTTTTTCTTTCTTTCTCTGTTCTTTCATTCTCTGTTCTGTCTTTCCCTCATTTTCTTTCTCTCCCTGTTCTTTCTTTCTCTCCCTGTTCTTTCTTTCTCTCTCTGTTCTTTCTTTCTCTCTCTAATCTTTCTTTTTTCTCTCTCTGTTCTTTCTTTCTTTTTCTTTCCTCTCTTTCTCTGTTCTTTCTTTTCTTTACTTCTTTCTTTCTCTCTCTGTTCTTTCTCTGTCTCTCTCTGTTCTTTCTTTCCCCTCTTTCTTTCTCTCTCTGTCTCTCACTGTTCTTTCTTTGTCTCTCACTGTTCTTTCTTTCTTTCCCCTTTCTTTCTCGCTCTCTTTTTTCTTTTTTCTCTCTCTGTTTTATCTCTTCCTTAGTGCCAGTCAGTGTGCCCATAATGCCAGCCACTGTGCCCTCAGTACCAGTCAGTGTGATCAGCAGTGCTAAATGGGTGCGATTAGGTGTGGACATGGGTGTGACTAGTTGTGAAATGGGTGTGGCTGTGCGCGCCGCAGTCTTTGTCCTTCTTTCCCTTCTTCAAAAGTTGGGAGGTATGATAGGGGCAGCTATGACCAGGGGGTCTGGTTGCCCAATGGATAGCAGTTCTGCCAGGAATTCTGTCATCATGCATACAAAAGGGGACAGAGCTTTGGGAGGAGTACTGTACCTAAAAGCAATAAATAGGACTGAGCTGAAATACTGGGCACAGCTGTGACTACATGTTATATAGTCGTGTTAATCTCCTCTCACTTCTTGTAAACTACAAGTGTACAAAGATATTATATAGTCACCATGTGACTAGTGGGCCTGTGTAACTTCAAATGCCAGGGCTGAATTTTAGTCCCAGTCCGGCCCTGCTTCACACTTGTTGGCGGAGTGTTGGAAGGGAGCATTCCATCTGGCCTGGAGGTTGATTGAGTCCCTGACCCGGAGGACACAGCACAGAGGCAGGCACCTGTGTGTACTACAGACTGTGAGTAAAGCTTTGGAACTACAAGCCCTGGTGTCCTCCATTCATTCTTGCACCAACGCACCCAGCACCGCTACATCTGGGTACCAGCTTCTACACCACTTGTGCCTCTCCTCTCCCGCTACATCTACACTGCCCTGGGGCTACAGCTCCACCTGTGGGGAGCTTCACCATCTTGGCTGCAACACACCACCAGCCCCAGAGGATCTGCATGTAGCATCGGCCTAACACCTCACTTGCCGAACACCACAGGTGGCGTCACGAACTATTCCATTAACTACATTCCATCATTCTATTTTTCCCCTTTTCACATTGGGCGCCCAGGGCCACGGACTGGGTCACCGCTGCTGTGACACATCCCGCCGACACCGGCCCGGTGCCGAGTACCCCGCAGCCCTGGGAGGGCGACCCACTTAAAAAAACGGCCATTTTGGCATTGCAATTTTTTTTTTTTTTTTAACCATATGAGTTAAATAATGTTATATTTTGATGGATTGGACTTTTAGGGTGTGTGCACACGTTGCAGATTCTGTTGTGGATCTGCATCAGTTTCTGCTGCGTTGTACAGTACTCTTTCAATCTATGAAAAATGAAATCCGCAGTGCCCACGGTGCGGAATTTTCCATGCGGATTTGCTGTGGTTTTAAATCTGCAGCATGTCACTTCTTTGTGCGGAATCCGCAGCGGTTTGACACCTGCTCAAAAGACCTGTGGTTTATCTGTGGATTTTCTGCGGATTTGCCTGCGGTTTGACACCTGTCATGGATCAGGTGCCAAACCGCTGCGGAATCCGCACAAAGAAGTGACATGCTGCCGATTTAAAACCACGGAAAATTCCGCACCGTGGGCACTGCGGTTTTCATTTTGCATTGCCTTAAACGGTACTGTACACTGCAGCAGTTGCGGATCCGCAGGACCAAATCCACTGCGCATCCGCAGCAGAATCCGCAACGTGTGCACACACCCTTTCAGACTTGGCAATACAAAAAAAAGTTTTGATTTTTTTTTTTTCTTTATTTTTGTATTGGGATTCATATTTTTTTTTTAATATTTAGAAAAAAAACCTTTATTTTTCTAGTCCCCCTAGGGGCCTTGAACATGTGACTTCTTGTGCTAAAATATTGCAGTATATAGTGAAATGAATGATCTCCTATGAGGTCCAGTTACAAGCTGGGTTTCAAAGGACTAGAAAAATGTCAACAGGGGTCTTCAAGTAGGCCCTTACCTGCCATGGCAGCCCACCTTATCATGGGGCGGGGGATCATGCACCATTTACATACCGTTGTCAGAGATTGACAGCAGTGGTTAAACATTACCTCCATACACATGTAGGATCGTTATCTCAGAAAGCACTAAAAAGGGTGGTCCAGCATTGTATAAAACACAGCTGATTACTTTCAGAAACAGTGACACCCCTGACCATTGGTTGTTTTTAGTATTACAACTCAGCCAGAGCTGAACTGCAATACCGCACACAACCCATGCTCAAGGGTGGCGCTCTTTCTGAAACAAATCAGTAATCTTTTCTTAATCCTGCACAATCTAACTGTCCCCTGGGGGCATAAACCTTTAGGGGAGACTACTTCGGTAATTCAGCATGCAATAATATATGTCACGCCGTACAGGTTTCATGAGAAAAATACCTCCTTACGACATCAGGGGAATACAGAGGTACAATATGGGCTCAAAAAAATTCTCTAGACTTGGTTATTTGCTCATTGTGCCTCTTAAAACACAAAATAAAAAGTGTTATTAAAGTTGTATTGTACCCAAAAAATGAAAGTGATACTAAAATAAAAAACCTTAAGCTCTCAGAATATGGCAAGGTAAAAGGAAAAAAACCCCCACAGATTTAGGAAAACTGTCTTTGTTGCCCATAACAACCAATCACAACGCAGCTTTCATTTTTCAAGAGCACTTTAAAAAATGAAAGCTGAGCTGTGATTGGTTGCTATGGGCAACAGTTTCATAAATCTCCATGAGGCTACATTCACATGAGAATATGAAAAATGCCCCCCCAAAAAACAGAAGTGTTTTTTCATCTGTATTGTGGTTTCTTTGCCATCTGTATGCTTGTTTTGACATCCATTCGTGTCCAAAAAAAAAAAAAGGACATGTGAACAGCCTCCTAGACTATAACGGCCATGTTTTCTAGCTGTGAAAAACGTGAATAAAACACATTTTTTCTTGTCTGCTGGATCTGTTTTTTTCAGCCTACTTTGTCAGAGCGTCATCCGTTTTCCTCATATGTTGAAAAAAAAAGATGGCGGCAACCAGTCAGCAAACAAAAGACCGCATGAACACAACATGGCGTGCTATCCATTTTTTTTCCTTCCTGGACCCTTTAACTTGAATTTGCGAGTTTTCTGGTTATATTTTTTGCCATTTTTTATCACGATTTTTGTGGTGTTTTTTCCTGGCTATGTGCAGCTTACTCCAAGGTGCGGATCATTTTTTTCTAATTTTCATAAAATTTTCAACCATCCGTGTGTCCATTTTTTACGTCAGTGTGCGTTCAGTTTTCACACAACTGCAATAAAACTCGTCCATGATCACATACAGTTTCCTAGGTCTACAATAGAAATCTGTCCTTAAAAATCAGATGCCGCTCTGAGGCTGTGTGCTCACGTTCAGGATTTTTCGCGTTTTTCCCCTCCAAAAATGCTTAAAAAACGCACACATTAAGCATCCCATTATTAGAATGTATACCACAATTTTTGTGTCCATGCTGCATTTTTTTCCGCAAAAAAACGCATCGCGGAAATAAACGCAGCATGTTCATTAGCTGAAAATCTGCGGATTTGCCACTATGTCCATTGTATTAGGATGCTCCAACCACTCGTAAAAAAAATAATTCCAAGATCGGTAGCTTTTCTTCTCCTTAATGGCACAGGCTGTGCATTTGCTGCACTCCAAGAGCTTATTCTGCTGCGCAGCACTGAGGAGGTGTGGACCCTGGGTGCATTTACCATATACATATGACATTGCAATCAGCCTTCCTGTGTCTCATTCTGCATTGCTGATCTCCTCCTCCCTCCAGCTCCTAGTGGTTACTGGTTTACAGAAGCAGATTGGCAAGTCAGAGAGGATGAGGAGGAGTCTGGCCTGCACTGATATGTATACATGAGGAAGTGTGTGCACGTTGCTGGGCTGCAGAGGCCTGGTCATGTCTGCTGCACTAGATGAATTGCTTGGCAAGATCCGGGCAGAAGCACTGGTGAGAGGTAAGGACTGGCAGAAAGTGGCAGAAATCCTTGCAGATGAAGGAGAAGTGACTGATACCCATGATCTGATGCCATGTACTAGGACAGCTAGTCCTCTTGAGCACAAGAGTCCGTCCCCGGAGCCTAGAGCTAAGCGCAGAGTTCAAAGCCCTGTTAGTGACCCTCCAAAAGCAGCTCCAGTTGTTACATCTTTTGTGAGCTATGGAAGTAGTTTCACAGATGTGGATTTTAGTGCAGATGAAATAATAGGGATGTGGTCAGACACACCATCCCAATGTGCAGCATCTACAGCGGTTCCTTCAAAATCTGTGGAGAGCCAGAGGTCCAGAGATGGTCACTCGGAGCAGCATTGCCATAAATCGGACTCTAAGCCAGCCAAGGTTTCCGTAGCCTCAGAAGGGCATGTCCAACAAAATGACAACATTACTGAAGATGAAATACTAGGGATGTGGTCAGACACACCATCCCAATGTGCAGCATCTACACTGGTTCCTTCGTCATCTGTGAAGAGACAGAGGTCCAGATATGGTCACTCGGAGCAGCACTGCCATAAATCGGACTCTAAGCCAGCCAAGGTTTCCGTAGCCTCAAAAAGGCATGTACAGCAATATGACAACCATACTGAAAATGAAATAATAGGGACGTGGTCATACGTGCCATCCCAATGTGCAGCATCTACAGCGTTTCCTTCATCCTCTGTGAAGAGACAGAGGTCCAGAGATGGTCACTTGGAGCAGCATTGCCATAAATCGGACTCTAAGCCAGCCAAGGTTTCCCTAGCCTCAAAAAGGCATGTCCAGCAAAATGACAACCATACTGAAGATGAAATAATAGGGATGAGGTCATACATGCCATCCCAACGTGCAGCATCTACAGCGGTTCCTTCATCATCTGTGAAGAGACAGAGGTCCAGATATCGTCACTCGGAGCAGCATTGCTATAAATCGGACTCTAAGCCAGCCAAGGTTTCCCTAGCCTCAAAAAGGCATGTCCAGCAAAATGACAACCATACTGAAGATGAAATAATAGGGATGAGGTCATACATGCCATCCCAACGTGCAGCATCTACAGCGGTTCCTTCATCATCTGTGAAGAGACAGAGGTCCAGATATCGTCACTCGGAGCAGCATTGCTATAAATCGGACTCTAAGCCAGCCAAGGTTTCCATAGCCTCAAAAAGGCATGTCCAGCAAAATGACAACCATACTGAAGATGATGCAGATGGTCCCGGTACGGCCCAATCCAGCAGCACAGCTGAGGAGTCCATTGAGTTACGTATAGACCAGTTACTCCGCGCTTGTTCGGCTGCAACGGGTTTGCCTCTTCGGCATGCACCGTCTGCAGCGGAAAAAGATGGCATCCCTTGTGAACATCCTAAAAAGGGTTTGTATTTGGCAATCTTTTCTACATCTTCAGATTGTGCGGTCAGTGGGGGGCCAACTTCCGGGACTTGTTGCATGATGATTAGAAAGAGTGACAAGTCTTGGAGGCTCAGACGCGAAGGGAGCCATTGCAATTTCCCCAAAAATGGTTAGGTCGATAGGTAATAATGATGTATTCAGGAGCTAAAAAATTCAAAAATGCAGTTTTAATGGGAATTGCCAGTCTATTGCTATATATAATATATATATATTTTTTTTTAGTCGTGTCTATGAACCTATAGTTTACTGTTTCACTGCAACGCAAAATTGTGGCATTGAATAACACTCGATGGTAGCCGTTAATCGGTTTTGACAGGTCAACCACACTTCACATGTGCACAGAACAATCAGTAATTGTTGAGTGCACATTTGCACAGGACAATGTGCTGCCGAGAACAAGTTTAAAAATAATTTCACCCAACAAACAATTGTTTTGCTCACGTGTTGGGCAGCCTATCCACAATGACCTGTTATCTGGATACAAGCATTCCTAATAATGCTCATTCCTGATAACTGACCAGTCTAAAGGCCCCGTTACACATAGCGATGTCCCAGCGATCCCACCAACGGTCCGACATGGATGGGATCGCTGGGACATCGTTAGGCTGATCGCTGGTAAGCTGTCACATAGACAGCCCCTCCAGCGATCAGGACCAGCGAGCAGCTGGTTTCCAATGTAAACAGCGGGTATCTAAGAGGATCGTTGGTGGGATCCTCTTAGATACCCTCTGTTTATCCAAGCTAAGAGGATAATCGTTGGTAGGATCGCTGGGACATCGTTATGTGTAACGGGGCCTTTAGACTGGGCAGTTATCAGCAGCTCTTAGATACCCGCTGTTTACATTGGTGTCCAGCATCGCTGATCGCTGGTCTCTCGCTGCCACACGCAGCGATGCGTGCTGGCCAGCGGGAGACCAACGATCAAAAAACGGCCCAGGACGATGGAGCGCGATCAGCGATACCCGGCAGGGGAGCCGGTCGCTGATCCATATCACACACAGCAATGTCGCTGGCGAGATCGCTGTGCCGTCACAAAATCAGCGATCTCGCTGGCGATATCGCTGTGTGTGACGGGGTCTTAAGGGTGTGTGCACACATTGCAGATTCTGCTGCGGATTTTTCCTTGCAGAATCAGCAAGTCAAATGACCTGTGGTTTATCTGCGAATTTACTGCGGTTTTCCCCTGCGGTTTGACAGCTGTCATGGAGCAGGTGCCAAACCGCTGCGGAATCCGCACAAAGAATTGCCATGCTGCGGATTTAAACCTGCAGCAAATCAGCACGGAAAATGCCACAACGTGTGCACTGCGTTTTTTTATTTAGATTGACTAAAGGGGTACTGTACAATGCAGCAGAATCTGCTGCGGACCCGCAGAGCCAAATCCGCTGCGGATTCGCAGCAGAATCCGCAACTTGGGCACACACCCTAAATGCACTTTTAAGGCCCCCATACACATTAGACTATCGCCTGAACCCATTGATATCAATTCTAATATGTATAGGGAGCTGGCCAACTGTTCATCGGAGGAGATGTTGATTGGGCATATCTGTTTTCGGTCTACCAATTGATGGTGGCTGGTAGCGGAGATGCCTGTCAGTGGCTTTCTCAAGGAATATACAGGTGCGCTCGGCTGAGTGAGTGCTCGTGCACATGGGAGAGACAGTCAAGATGGCTGTCAGCAGAGGTGTATCTAGGCTTTCTGGCACCCGGGGCAAGAATTGCGCCCCCCCCCCCCCCCCCCCAAGCACACATGCGATTTGCACACTTAGTCATGGACTGACGAGCTGCTCTCCCTAATGCTCTCAATGTTCAGTGAAAAACTGAAAGAAGCAGGAAGAGAAGCTCGTTGTCACAGGACCATAAGTATTAAAATCGCATATGAGTGAAGTGTCCGTGTGATGACACTGGAACCTGCAGAGCTGAATCCTGACATTGCAGCTTCTGAACTCTCACAACGAATGCACTGCACACTTTTAGGATTCTCCCGTACCGGTGGCAAGAGAACACGGTCATGTCAGCACAAGCATGTGATTTACATACTTCTGGCCACATTCCGACTAGACGTGCCCGGCCTCGCTCTGTTCATTTTCATTGAGTGAGGCCACACATGTCTAGTCAGCATGTGACCGCATGTATGTAAATTACCGGCACGAGAGAATCCTGACAGCGTTCAGTGATCACTGTGAGAATTCAGAAGTCTGCAGTCACATAGAATGACTGCAGACTCAGCAAAACCTGGACAACCCCTATAATGTTCCTAACAAATAAAAACATGAGAATTAGTCAGTATCACAAATAACATTTACATCCAGGTACCTTATAGATGACGTCTCTGGAGTCGTTCTCCTTCTTTTCTTCTTCTTGTCCAGACCCCATGATGAGTTTTCTCATCCACATCTCATCTTTGCAGACTTCCATCTTCTCCGGTCTCCTGCAGCAAATCTCCACACAATGCCCTTAAAGATAGAAGTGTCATTATAATGCCCCTAAATAAAAATATTGGCAATATACTGTCGCCTCACACTATTCCCCTCCCTCCTCATACTGTCTCCTCTAACATCCCACCTGTTCATACTGTCTCCTCATATATTTGCCCCCTCGCTCTCTATACTGTCTGCTCACACATACCCGAATCCCCATACTGTGTCAGCACACATCCCATCACCCTCACTCCCCATACTGTGTCCACATACACTTTTCCAATCGCTACTCATACTGTGGCCACATACATTTACCCGTTCGCTCCCCATACTGTCTGCACCCATCCCCCATACTGTTTCTTCATACATGCCCTCATACATACATACTCTTCATTTTGTGTCCTCAAATCTCCCCACACACATTAAGTCCCCCACTCCAAATCCCCCCACACATTAAATAACCCCCCACTCCAATCCAAATGCCCCCACACATTAAATAACCCCCCCCCATCCCCACTCTAAATCCTCCCACACATAAAGTGACCCCCATCCCCACTCCAAACTCCCCACACTTTATGTACCCCCTTCTCCTCCCTCAATCTTCGGTGGTTCTTCAGCTCCACAGTGGAGCACACTTACCACCAGCGTTCGCTCTGGGCACCGCTGAGTGATGTCAGCAGCGTGATCACATGACCTGATCAAGCTGCTGACGGCGGTTAGAGCTTCAATTGTACTGGCGTCTGTACAGACGCCAGTACAATTGCTCCCTGGGTGCCGGCGAGCGGCAGCTTCTCTGCACCGGCTGTCAGCTTGACAGCCGACACAGAGAATGGCTGACTCCCAGGCCGGGGGGTGGCAGAATGCAGCAGCCAGGGGAGACTCTGCGGACCGCTGCATCAGGCGGCCTGACTGCACCCCCTGCCGGCTACGCCCCCTGGATACGCCTCTGGCTGTCAGCCAAATGATCGTCCGGCAGCCACCTACAGTAATATGTATGGGGGGCTTTAGGAAAGGTCCTAAACAAGATAGCGTTGAAGTGAGTGGTTATGAGCAATGTCAGCAGGCGCTATCGGGTAAATTTTGCAGAAAGAAAGTCATGTGCATGATAGCGTGGCAAACACTGCTTCTAATCGGCGGAGAAATCATCCCTGCCGGTCGGAGAGCCGCGGTTCCCACACTGTCAAAAGACAGCGTGAGCACTCAACTGTGATCGGAGGTATAAAGTTTACCTCTGGTCACTGGTGGCGGCTGATGGGACAACTGCTCCCATCATCCACCACCTGCTGCCGCTAATAACAGCGAGAGCAGGAGCGACGAATGGGAGTATTCATCAGCCACTCCTGCACTATGAATAAATAATTTCTTCAAAAAACGGCATGGGTTCCCCTGTATTTTTGAAAACCAGCCAGGCAAAACTGACAGCTGGGGGCTGCAACCCTCAGCTTCAGCATGGCTAGTTATCAAGAATAGAGGGGTCCTCACGCTGTATTTTTTAAAATTATTTAAATAATTTAAAAAAAAAAAAAAAGGCGTGGGGTCCCCCGCATTTTTGTTAACCAGGCTTGCTAAAGCAGACAGATGGGGGCTGGTATTCTCAGGCTGGTAAGGGGCCATGGATATTGGCCCCTCAGCCTAAAAATAGCAGCCCACACCTGCCCAGAAAAGGCAGCTAAACAGGTGAATCTCACAAAATTAGAATATCATCAAAAAGTTAATTTATTTCAGTTCTTCAATACAAAAAGTGAAATTCATTATATAGAGTCATTACAAACAGAGTGGTTTATTTCTGTTAATGTTGATGATTATGGCTTACAGCCAATGAAAACTCAAATGTCATTATCTCAGTAAATTAGAATACTTTATAACACAAACTTAAAAAATTATTTTAAAATCCGAAATGTTGGCGTACTGAAATGTATGTTCAGTAAATGCACTCAATACTTGGTCGGGGCTCCTTTGGCATCAATTATTGCATCAATGTGGTGTGGCATGGAGGCGATCAGCCTGTGGCACTGCTGAGATGTTATGGAAGCCCAGGTTGCTTTGATAGCAGCATTCAGCTCGTCTACATTGTGGGGTCTGGTGTCTCTCATCTTCCTCTTTATAATACTCCATGTTATTATTATTAATTATTATAGCGCTATTTATTCCATGGCGCTTTACATGTGAGGAGGGGTATACCTAATAAAAACAGGTACAGTAATCTTAAACAATATGAGTCACGATGGGAACAGGAGGAGAGAGGACCCTGCCCGTGAGGACTCACAATCTACAAGGGATGGGTGAGGATACAGTAGGCGAGGGTTTTGCTGGTCGTGCAGTGGCTTGGACGATTGTTGATTACTGCAGGTTGTTGGCTTGTCGGAAGAGGTAGGTCTTCAGGTTCTTTTTGAAAGTATCCATGGTAGGTGAGAGTCTGATATGCTGTAGTAGAGAGTTCCAGAGTAGGGGTGATGCGCGGGAGAAATCTTATATGTGATTGTGGGAAGAGGAGATAAGAAGGGAGTAGAGAAGGAGATCTTGTGAGGATCGGAGGTTGCGTGCAGGTAAGTACCGAAAGATGAGGTCGCAGATGTATGGAGGACACAGGTTGTGGATGGCTTTGTATGTCATGGTTAGGGTTTTGAACTGGAGTCTTTGGTAATGGGGAGCCAGTGCAGGGATTGACTGAGGGGGAGAGGCTGGGGAATAGCGGGAGGACAGGTGGATTAGTCGGGCAGCAGAGTTTAAAATAGATTGGAGGGGTGCGAGAGTGTTTAGAGTGGAGGCCACAGAGCAGGAGGTTGCAGTAGTCAAGGCAGAAGATGATGAGTGCATGGACTAGGGTTTCTGCAGATTCTTGGTTGAGGAATGTACGATCCGGGAAATATTTTTGAGTTGAAGTCGTCAGGATGTGGAAAGAGCTTGGATATGTGGTTTGAAAGAGAGATCAGAGTCAAGGATTACCCTGAGGCAGTGAGCTTGTGGGCCTGGGGAGAGTGGGCAGCTGTTTACTTTAATGGATAGGTCCGTTGGGGGGGTCGAGTGAGGTTGGAGGAAAGATGATAAATTCTGTTTTGTCCATATTAAGTTTGAGAAATCTTGCAGAGAAGAAGGCTGAAATAGCAGACAGACATTTTGGGATTCTGGTTAGTAGGAAGGTGATATTTGGTCCAGAGATGTAGATCTGTGTGTCATCAGCATAGAGGTGATACTGAAAGCCGTGAGATTCTATGAGCTGTCCCAGGCCAAAGGTGTAAATAGAAAAGAGCAGGGGCCCTAGGGCTGAACCTTGTGGGACTCCGACAGATAGGGGGCAAGGTGAGGAGGTTGTGTTCGAGTGGGAGACGCTGAATGTCCAGTCTGTTAGGTATGACAAGATCCAAGATGGGGCCAGATCTGTGATGCCAAGAGATGAGAGGATCTATAGTAATAGGGAATGATCCACTGTGTCAAAGGCAGAGGACAAGTCCTGGAGGAGGACAGAGTAGTGTCGCTTGGCCTTAGAGGGTAATAGGTCATTGGTGACCTTAGGGCAGTTTCAGTGGAATAGTGCAGCCAGAAGCCAGAATGTAAGCGGTCGAAGAGGGAGCAAGAAGAGAGGTGGGCGGACAGTTCATGATGGACGTGTTGTTTCCGTAGTTTAGAGGCATAGGGGATAAGTGATATAGTCCAATAGCTAAGCTAGATACAGAGGATGGGTCAAGTGAGGGCTTTTTGAGGATAGGCGTGATTGAGGCATGTTTAAACTTTGAGGGGAAAACACCAGTTTTTACTGATAGGTTGAAGAGATGGGTTAAGGTTGGGATGAAAACTGGTGAGGTTTGGGATGAAGTGGGATGGGATCGGGTCAAGTGCATAAGTGGTGAGATGTGATCTTGATAGTAGAGTGAAGAGTCGATCTTCTGTAATGGTGGAGAAGTTTTGGAGGATGAGGGCTGGACAGTTAGGGGAAGGGCTCTAGGGGTTGTCGACCCAAACTGTCTCTGATGTTATCAATCTTCTGCTTGAAAAATGAGGCAAAGTATTCAGCTGAGTGGAGAGGGAGGAGGTGCTGGGGGACGAGGAGAGAATTAAAGGTGTTGAATAGCTGTTTAGGGTTGTGAGACAGGGAGGAGATGAGAAGTAAGTTTCCTTTGCTGCAGCGAGTGTGGCCTTGAAAGTAGTGAGGGACTATTTTGATGAAGTCCTCGTTGGAGTGGGATCTTTTCCATCTCCGCTCAGCAACCCTGGAAGCCTGTCTCAGTTCTTTGGTCAGGCTGGTGTGCCAGGGCTGTCTGTTGATTTTGCGAGCTGTGGTATGTGTGAGAGAGGCAACCTGTGACGACTCCTGGAGTGGACCCTCTGGGTCGTGGCACCAACCCTCCTAGGGCAAGCTGACCTAGTGAGGACCACCCCCTATACAGGGAGTGTCAGGGGCAGGCCCAAGGGGGTAAGGTGCCACGACTGCTGGAACCAGGTGGCCGGCTCACAGGAGACACGAATGAATGTGTCAGCAGGACGCAACAGGAAGTGTGCAGAAAACAGGAGTGTGGACACAGGAACACGCAGGGTATAGGATAGTACAGGGCGAGTGTACGAAAGCACAGAGGATACAGGACAATACAAGGCATGTACACAGGAGTGCGCTAGATACTGGATAGTGCAAGGCGAGTACACGGGAGCACATATGATGCACACAGACAAGCACGCCTGGGTGCGAGCAAAGCAAGGTGCGTGCAAAGGAGCACCCCAGAGTACTGAGTTAGACAGAGCTCGAGCTGGGAAGCACGGATGAGTGCATGGTTAGACAGAGCGTGCGCAGAGAAGAACGCCTGAGTGCAAGGCTAGGCAGAAGTTGTGCTAAGAAGCACGACAGGGCACAGAGCAGAGCGTGTGCCCAGAGGCACGACAGAACACAGTGCAGGAGCAGAGCGTAGATACATAGCATGTGCTAGGAAGCAAGGCAGAGTACGGAGCACAGGGAAGAGGACCCAAATACAGTGCACAGCCAGGCAAGGACCAAGCAAACCAAGCCAGGAAGCACAACAATAATCAGGTAATCAGGCACCTCCCATAGGAAGAGGTAGCCTGATATAGGGCAAGAGCACAGGGACTTCCTGGTCAGGTCCTCCAGGACCATAGAGAGGGCATGGTTGCAGCTAGAGCCAGGAAGAGCACGCATGCGCACTAGCAACGTTGTGCAGCCATGGAACTAGATGCGAGAGTTGCGCATGTGCACCCGATGGGACCCTCGGAGCGGCCGTGGAGCCAGAAGTGGTGACGTCGGGTGCGGGGTCCCGCCCCCAGGCGAGAGCGGCGTGACAGGCGGCGTGACACAACTGATTCATAAGCTACAGCTATTGTGGTGTTATATAGAGCGGCATTGGCATTGTGTAGGGAACGCATGTCTGTAAGAGGGCGAAGAGATTCAGAGAGTGAGTGTAGATCGAGTTGTTTGAGATTTCTGCAAGTTTGTGGAGTGGGGATTGTAGACCTGGAGAGGGCAGAGAATGAAAGCAGGTTGTGGTCAGAAAGAGGAAGTGGTGAGTTAGAGAGGTTAGATAGGGAGCAGAGGTGAAGATGAGGTCCAGCCGCACATGTACGGGTTGTAGGGAGTGTTGATGTGTATGTATTTTGGCATGGGGGGCCCATTTGAAATTTTGCATCGGGGCCCATAACTTTGTAGTTATGCCACTGGTGGTAACCACCATACGAAAGTGCAGCAGGAGAGGCAGTGTCAGAGGGGGTGAGCCAGGTTTTGGTGATTGCGAGGAAGGAAAGTTTATTTTTAATGAAAAGATCACGGATGTAGGAAAGTTTGTTGCAGACAGAGCGAGCATTCTATAGAACTCCTGTTAGTGAGACTGGGGAAGCAGGTGTTGGGCGACTGGGTATAAGGTTAGAGAGGTTACGGAAAGTTGTGATAGAGCGTGGATGGGAGGTAGAAATGACTGGAGATGTGGTGAGGAGGACCAGGATTAGAAGAGATATCACCAGCAGTGAGGAGGAGCAGCGAGAGTGTTATCAGGTGGGAGCAGGAGAGGGCATGAGGTGGCTGTCTGTGTTTGGAGACAGAGGATTGTATGTTGAGGAACAGTTCTGAGGAGGAGGTGAAATGGATGGGGAGGATTGAAGAAGAGATGAACAGTTCCTCACTTGGATTAGGGGGGATAGTAGAAAGTGAAGGATTATAGGGGTGAAATTAAACAGGAACATTGTTTACAGTGAATATCCAGTTACCTTCAGTTCACTTCTGGGGTTAACCCCTTCACGACCAATGACGCCAGATAGGCGTCATGAAACCTGGTTCAAATCTGACCAGTGACGCCTATGTGGCGTCATGACTTTAAAGCCCCCCTGCGGGTTGGGTGACCTAGGTCACTGAAAGGTCACCCGACCCGCAGATACAGGGGTCTTTGTAATTCACCACAGGGGGCATGGCTTCGCCCCCACGTGGCTACGATCGCTCTGATTGGCTGTTAAAAGTGAAACAGCCAATCAGAGCGATGGTAATATTTCATCAATGAAAATTGATGAAATATTACAATCCAGCCATGTCCGACGCTGCTGTAGCATCGGACATGGCTGGAGACACCAATTCCACCCCCCTCCACCGGCGATCGCCCCCCGGCAACTGAATGACAGCGGCGATCTGCCGCCGCTGTCATCATCTGCCCCCCTCCCATTCCCTCTGCTCCCCGCCAGCCTCTGATCCCCCCCCTCACCCCCCCCGGTACCTCCTGAGTCCCCCCGTCCCTCCCGGTGTCCCTCGGGTCCGGATGATGGGCGCCGCCATCTTGGAAAATGCCCGAATCTGCCGACTGCAGATTCCATTCTTTCATTTTGATCACTCTCACAGTGATCAAAATGAAAGAAAAAGTAAATAAACCCCCCGATTATCACCCCCATAGGTAGGCAGAACTAATAAAATAAAGAAAATATTTTTATTTTTCCATTAGGGTTAGGGTTGAAAAGAGGGTTAGGGTTAGGGTTGAAAAGAGGGTTAGGGTTGGAAAGAGGGTTAGGGTTGGAATTAGGGTTAGGGTTGGAATTAGGGTTAGGGTTGGAATTAGGGTTAGGCTTGTGGTTAGGGTTATGGTTAGGGTTGGGATTAGGGTTAGTGGTATGTTGGGGTTAGGGTTATGGTTAGGGTTGGAATTAGGGTTAGGGATGTGTTGGGGTTAGGGCTGTGGTTAGGGGTGTGTTGGGGTTAGGGCTGGAGTTAGAATTGAGGGGTTTCCACTGTTTAGGCACATCAGGGGGTCTCCAAACGTGACATTGATTCCAGCCAATCTTGCGTTCAAAAAGTTAAACGGTGCTCCCTCCCTTCCAAGCCCCGACGTGTGCCCAAACAGTGGTTTACCCCAACATATGGGGTATCAGCGTACTCAGGAAAAATTGCACAACAACTTTGGGGGTCTAATTTCTCCAGGTACCCTTGAGAAAATAAAAAAATTGGGGGCTAAAAAAATAATTTTGTGGAAAATTTTTTTTTATTATTTTCACGTCTCTGCGTTATAAACTTCTGTGAAGCACTTGGGGGTCCAAAGTGCTCACCAGGCATCTAGATAAGTTACTTGGGAGGTCTAGTTTCCAAAATGGGGTCACTTGTGGGGGGTTTCTATTGTTTAGGCACATCAGGGGCTCTGCAAACGTAATGACGACCGCAGACCATTCCATCAAAGTCTGCATTTCAAAACGCCACTACTTCCATTCCGAGCCATTACGTGTGCCCAAATAATAGTTCCCCCCATATATGGGGCACCAGCGTACTCAGGACAAACTGTACAACAACTTTTGGGGTCCAATTTATCCTGCTACCCTTGTGAAAAAAAAATTGCTAGCTAAAAATCATTTTTTTTGAGGAAAAAAAAATATTTTTTATTTTCACGTCTCTGCATTATAAACTTCTGTGAAGCACTTGGGGGTTCAAGGTGCTCACCACACATCTAGATAAGTTCCTTGGCGGGGTCTAGTTTCCAAAATGGGGTCACTTGTGAGGGGGTTCCACAGTTTAGGTACATCAGGGGTTCTGCAAATGTAACATGATGCCCGCAGACCATTCCATCAAAGTCAGCATTTCAAAATGTTACTACTTCCCTTCCGAGCCCCGACGTGTGCCCAAACAGTGGTTCCCCCCCCACATGTGGGGTACCAGCGTACTCAGGACAAACTGGACAACAAATTTTGGGGTCTAATTTATCCTGGTACCCTTGTGAAAATAAAAAATTGCGCACTAAAAAATAATTTTTTGAGGGAAAAAAATTTTTTTTTATTTTCACGGCTCTGCGTCATAAACTTTTGTGAAGCACTTGAGGGTTCAAGGTGCTCACCACACATCTAGATAAGTTCCTTAGGGGGGTCTAGTTTCCAAAATGGGGTCATTTGTGGGGAGCTCCAATGTTTAGGCACACAGGGGCTCTCCAAACACGACATGGTGTCCGCTAACGATTGGAAGTAATTTGCATTTCAAAAAGTCAAATGGCGCTCCTTCCCTTCTGAGCCCTGCCGTGTGCCCAAACAGTGGTTCCCCCCACATATGGGGTACCAGCGTACTCAGGACAAACTGGACAACAAGATTTGTGGTCCAATTTCTCCTGTTAGCCTTGTGAAAATTAAAAATAGTGTGCTAAAAATCATTTTTGAGGAAAAAAAAATATTTTTTATTTTCACTGCTCTGTTATAAACTTTTGTGAAGCACTTGGGGATTCAAAGTGCTCCCTACACATCTAGATAAGTTCCTTAGGGGGTCTAGTTTCCAAAATGGGGTCACTTGTGGGGGAGCTCCAATGTTTAGGCACACAGGGGCTCTCAAAATGCGACATGGTGTCCGATAACCATTGGAGCTAATTTTCCATTCAAAAAGTCAAATGGTGCTCCTTGCCTTCCGGGCCCTGCCGTGCACCCAAACAGTGGTTTATGACCACATATGAGGTATCTGTGCACTCAGGAGAAATTGCTCAACAAATTTTAGGATCCATTTTATCCTGTTGCCCATGTGAAAATGAAAAAACTGAGGCTAAAAGAAAATTTTTGTGAAAAAAGTATTTTTTTTTTTTACAGATCAATTTGTGAAGTACCTGGGGGTTCAAAGTGATCACTATGCATCTAGATAAGTTCCTTGGGGGGTCTAGTTTCCAAAATGGGGTCACTTGTGGAGGAGCTCCAATGTTTATGCACACAGGGGCTCTCCAAACACGACATGGCAACCGCTAAATATTCCATCATATTTTCCATTCAAAAAGTCAAATGGCGCTCCTTCCCTTCTGAGCTGTGCCATGCGCACAAACAGTGGTTTATGATCACATATGAGGTATCGTTGTACTCAGGAGAAATTGCCCAACACATTTTAGGATCCATTTTATCCTGTTTCCCATGTGAAAATGAAAAAATTGATGCTAAAAGAAAATTTTTGTTGGAAAAATTAAAATATCCATTTTTTCTTTCCACATTGCTTTAGTTCCTGTGAAACACCTGAAGGGTTAATAATCTTCTTGAATGTAGTTCTGAGTAGCTTGAGGGGTGCAGTTTTTAGAATGGTATAACTTTTTTGGGTATTTTCTGCCAAATAGACCCCTCAAAGTGACTTCAAATGTGAGGTGGTCCCTAAAAAAAATGGTTTTGTAAATTTTATTGTAAAAATGAGAAATCGCTGGTCAACTTTTAACCCTTATAACTTCCTAACAAAAAATATTTTGTTTCCAAAATTGTGCTGATGTAAAGTAGACATGTGGGAAATGTTATTTAGTAACTATTTTGTGTCACATAACTCTCTGGTTTAGCAGAATAAAAATTCAAAATTTGAAAATTGCAAAATTTTCAAAATTTTCGCCAAATTTCTGATTTTTTGACAAACGTAAAAATTATCAACCTAAATTTACTACTAACACGAAGCCCAATATGTCACGAGAAAACAATCTCAGAATCGCTAGGATCCGTTGAAGCATTCCTGAGTTATTACCTCATAAAGGGACACTGGTCAGAATTGCAAAAAATGGCCTGGTCATTAAGGTCAAAATAGGCTTGGTCATGAAGGGGTTAAAGTCTGGTGACTTTGCTGGCCAATCAAGCACAGTGATACTGTTTGTAAACCAGGTATTGGTACTTTTGGCAGTGTGGACAGGTGCCCAGTCCTGTTGGAGAATGAAATTTCCATCTCCAAAAAGCTTGTCGGCAGAGGGAAGCATGAAGTGCTCTAATATTTCCTGGTAGACGGCTGCACTGAATTTGGACTTGATAAAAAACAGAGTACATACACCAGCAGATTACATGGCTCCCGAAACCATCACTGATTGTGGAGACTTCTAGCACATTGTGGAGGGCTTATTTTTTTGCGTGTCGGGCTGATGTTTTTAATGATGCCCCTTTGTGCAGATATGTTCTTTTGATCGCCCGTTATTGCATTTTAATGCAATGTCGTGGCGACCAAAAAATTCCGGCGTTTTGATTTTTTTTTTTTCCTCGCTACGCCGTTTAGCGATTGGGTTAATCCTTTTTTTTTTTTTTTTTATTGATCGGGCAATTCTGAATGTGGCGATACCAAATGTGTAGGTTTGATTAGTGAGGCTCTGTTCCCAACCAGGCTGAACTGCCGTGACCTCGGTGAGGTCCCCGCTAGCACCGTGAGAAAGTCTGACGGTGCAGAGACAAGTTCATCGGGAGAAACTTCTCACGGTTAACTCACCTCTTCACCGTGAGACTTTTTCTATTTGTGCTAGCAGTGATCACCGCAGTTCAGGGGCCTGCTCGCTGCAGCTCATACTTCACTGCTTTTCAGTATGAATGGTGGCATGATTCCACCATTCATACTGAAGAGCACATGTAACACAGATGGATAACAGCTTGAGACATTATGGATTCCAGTCACCCATCCATCCAGCTATATCTTCATCCAACCCTCATTCATCCTTCATCCATCCATCCATCCCTCATCCACACATCCTTCCATCCATCCAGCTATATCTCCATCCTTCCCTCCAGCCATCCATCCCTCATCCACACATCCATCCGTCCAGCTTTATCTCCATCCATCCATTCTTCATCCATCCCTCCAGCCATCCATTCTTCATCCATCCATTCCTCATCCACAGATCTCACATCCACACACACATCCATCCATCCATCCATCCATCCAGCTATATCTTAATCCATTCATCCCTCATCCATCCTTCATTCACACATCCATCTGTCCAGCATCATTGCTTAGCAACAGCATAACAAGGTTATTGTAAAGAATTCAGAGACTTATTGTACTTTAAAAGTGTTGGTCTTACATAAAATGCACACATTTACTTGTATTTAATTTATACATATTGTATGGCTCTCACGGAATTACATTTTAAAATGTGTCGTTCATGGCTCTCAGTCAAAAAGGTTCCCGACCACTGTTGTAGGGTGAGGCTCGTTTATTTTTAGATGTTGACCTAATGTGCTTTGTGTTCACAGGTCTAAAAACTATCTGGATTGTGGGAGACTCCTTTGTTCATTTGGCGGAAGACAGAGCTGCTGGATGTTCGTACGGCACGCGGCTCGGCTTGCCAAGTGACAAATGCAAAGTTTTTTGGTATGGCAGAAGAGGACTTCATTGGGACCAAATGCAAAAACTTGTAGAGAAAGCTGCCAGACGCACTCCGTCACCGGATATTCTCGTTATTCATGCAGGAGGAAAAAACTTAACAAAAACGAAGTCGTCAGAATTAATCTTTAAAGTCATCGGGGACATTAGAAGTTGGTTGGCAAGGTGGCCAGGGCTTAAGGTCGTCTGGTCAGAAATTATACAGCAAGGAGATTGGTGTAATACCAACTGTGTTACAACTGTGGCAAAGAGCAGGATAAAGGTGAACAAAGGTGTTGAGAAATTTGTGAAAGCCAACGGGGGCTCAGTTGTGCGCCATGAAGGAATCAACTCTAAATATGCTGAGCTATACAAGGGTGATGGAATACACCTGTCTAATATGGGGTTGGATGTTTTTAACAGTTCTTTGCAGGATAAACTTGAAAGGTACATTTGAGGTTTCATTGACTAAAGGGTGGCGGAAAAGTAGGGGCAAGTTGACAAGGTGAACTCACTGTTCTTCAGTTGTGTCCTGAAGGACAAATAGACATGTGTTGTGTTGTGTACTGTAAGTCAACTGCCAGAAGAAGTGGACATAGCTGGCCAGTCAGTCCATCCATTGTAGATTGATAAACCAGTTGTGGGCTGCGGATGATACAGGGGATCCATAGTCCGATAGATGAGTGTCAACTCCAGACACTGGGTTCACCTATAAGGGTGAGCGCACACGCTGCGGATTCACCTGCGGATTTAAAACCGCAGCAAATACGCTCGGAAAAAAATGCAGCGTGAGCACTGCGGTTTTTAAATCCCATTGGCTAACATTGTACTGTACAATGTCTGCGGAACTGCTGCAGATCCGCAGCAGAATCCGCAGTGTGTGCAGTAGGGTGACCGGATCTCATATGGGGGGGAAAAAATGTCGGAATCTTGTTCGTCTGGACCCCACAAAACGATTCCCCTTTCCAGATATTGAGATAGCCAAAATTTCAGCTCGATCAAACGACGTTAACCCGTGCCGCTCGTCGCTCAAAGTTTGAAAAAATCCAAATTGAGGTATTTTAAGATTTAGGTATTTTGCATAGTCTGTTAGACTATAAAGAATGTGACAACAACATTGCAGAAATAGCCCTGACCAAATTTTCCAACCATTTGTGGTATTTGAATGCAGAGTTGGTGGGATTATCGTTTTTTGATCCCACCATTACAGACAATGAAAAGTTGTTAATGGCTAATAAATTGCTCAGTAGCACAGATGAACCATCAGAGCACGCTAACCTACATGAGTTGATAATTTTACATAGTTACCTTAACTATTCTAGAGCTTTTGTTTAAAGTAGTTTTTGAAACGTCAGAATATAATGCTCGGCATTTGCTTACAACTTGCAGGACATATTGCTTTTGTTCTTCATCTTTTGTCAGAAGGTCGTTAAAGTCGGTTACTTCCTACCTCTTTTAATTTTTCTTTCCTAACTTTTGGATTTACAACCCTAGCGTGCTCTGATGGTTCATCTGTGCTACTGAGCAATTTATTAGCCATTAACAACTTTTCATTGTCTGTAATGGTGGGATCAAAAAACGATAATCCCACCAACTCTGCATTCAAATACCACAAATGGTTTGAAAATTTGGTCAGGGCTATTTCTGCAATGTTGTTGTCACATTCTTTATAGTCTAACAGACTATGCAAAATACCTAAATCTTAAAATACCTCAATTTGGATTTTTTCAAACTTTGAGCGACGAGCGGCACGGGTTAACGTCGTTTGATCGAGCTCAAATTTTGGCTATCTCAATATCTGGAAAGGGGAATCGTTTTGTGGGGTCCAGACGGACAAAATTCCGACATCGATTTTTTTGCGGTCACCCTAGTGTGCACATACCCTAAACGTAGATTGGCTGAAGTGCCAATATTTGGGCCACTTTTCCTTAAGAAGTACAGTATATGCTTGCATGTTTATTAAGAAAATTGTTTTCTCCACCACCTTATTACCAAATATTGGTTTTGCAAAATGGTTGTTTATTTGTAAGGATGTGTTCATAGAATAAGGAAAAGATGAATTTGGAGCAAGAATGTCTGCAGAGAACAATGGATAATTTGGGAGTGGCAAATTTACTCGTCGGTAAGGAATGGTTGGAGACAGAATATATAGTTATTGCCAAAAGTGTTGGCATCCTTGAAATTGTTCCAGAAAATGGTGTATTTCTCCAAGAAAATTATTGCAATTGGAACATGATTTGTTATACACATGTTTATTTATTTTGTGTGTACTGGAACAACACAAAAAAAACAGAGAAAAAATGCAAATTGGACATAATTTCACACAAAATCCTCCTAGTTCTCTTGCCATAGTGTTTCATTTCATTCCAATGTCGATAGATAGTTCGCACTGACACTGATGTACCCTGAGCCTGCAGGACACCTTGAATTTCTTTGGAACTTGATTGGGGCTACTTATCCACCATCCGGAATATCCTGCATCGCAACCTTTCATCAATTTTTCTCTGCCGTCCACATCCAAGGAGATTAGCTACAGTGCCATTGGTTAAAAATCTCTTGATTATGTTGCATACTGCGGATAAAAGAACATCCAGATCTCTGGAGATGCACTTGTAGCATCGGGATTGTTCAACAATTTTGCTTCTCAAGTCCTCGCAGAGTTCTTTTCTCCTTTTTCTGTTTCCCGTGCTTAGTATGACACACACAGACACACACTGCAATGATTCACTCAACTTCTCCCATTTTTATCTGGTTTCAGGTGTGATTGTCATATTGCCCACACCTGTTACTTGCCACTGGTGAGTTTGAACGAGCATCTCATGCGTGAAACAAAGGTGTTTACCAACAATATTGGAAAGGTGCCAACAATTTTGTCTGGACCATTTTTGGGGGGTTTTGTGTGAAATTATGTCCAATTTGCCTTTTTCTCAGTTTTTTGTTTTTTTTTGTGTAGTTCCAATACAGAAAAGAAAATAAACATGTTTATAACAAAACGTGTAATTGCAATAATTTTCTGTGAGAAATACTTCATTTTCTGGAACAATTTCAAGGGTTCCAACTCTTTCAGCCATGACAGTATAAGAGAGGAGACTAAGGGGGAGGGAGTAGTCTGTACAATTTTGGGAATTAGAAGCTCACTTGCTCGTATTACTTACTGTATTAAGATGCTACAGAAATAGGAAAGATTGATGTAGGTGTAGTATTATTCAGATTGTTCCAAGTTGGAATCTCAGTGCTTCAGCCTTCAAGATGGAACCATAGATGAGAAATAATGGCCTCATGGTGAGATAGGCATGTACTGCCATCTAAGCCAGCCACCGGGTGGAGGAAGGTAATATGGCTGAATGGCTTCTAACTCACAGTGGGTCCAGGATTGGCAGGTAGCCAGGAATGCATTGTTTGAAGGAATCGGCTATGCCTGCAGTCTCTGCCTTCCAGGGTAGTAAGGTGGAGGTGCCGCGATTTGATTTTATTTACTTGTACATATAAATAAATTGTTTTTGCCAATACCCTTTAACAAAATGTGTTCCGGTGTCTTTCTGTCAGGCTTGCGCCTGAGTTGAGGGACTTGTATGAAGTGTATTTCTTATAAAAGGGCTACTCTTACAGCTCAGCTTCTGTGTCCCATGGTTCTTTTGCTGATTGTAAAGAAGGCACTGTTAGACCCACGGAGGCAACAGGGTAGTTTCACGCATGCCAGAATTGGGCTGAAATAAAATGTTAAGTATATGGTGATGGGTGAATGCGCAGAAGGGAATTAATGGCTCTGTCAAGGATGTGGAGTTCATAATGTTCATGTGAGCCATCCACTGCAGTATGGTACAAGTGTGCGGTCTTTAGACTTGTGAATGGTGTGAAGGTACACGATGAGACATTTACAGCATCTGAAGCCCTGTGTGTGTTTTATTAGAATTCTTCTTTTGTTATAGGGCCGTCTAATATTGGGAAATTGCTATTTAAGGAATCTTCAGGTAGGTTGCCAGATTTCTTGCAAAAATGTTTGCACCTGATTCATTTGAATACGGCATGCTGGAACAACAATACATTTAGATGAAAGAAAACTGAAGCAGAAATTTATGCCACAAAATCTCTCAATGTGAATTTACTCCAAAGCAAAATTTCTCAAAGGAGGGAGATGCACAGACATCGTATGGTCCACACTCTTATATCTTCAACCTGTTGCTCTCAGGCTCTTGGAAAGGCTACAACTCCCAAACGACTGCTGTACCGCAAGCAGATTCTCAGGAAACAGAGCTCTTTATTAGTGATGAACCAACATGCTTGGATAACGTGTTATCAGATCATGCTCTGGTGTAAACGTGTAAAAATAATTTATAAAAAATCCCCAATAAATTATTTTTTTGTAAATAAAAAAACGATAAAAAATGCACATATTTAGTATCGCCGCGTCCGTAACGACCCGCCCTATAAAATTGTCCCACTAGTTAACCCCTTAAGAAAAACAAAGCAAAATCAATGCTTTATCATCATACCGCCGAACAAAAAGTGCAATAACGCGCGATCAAAAAGACAAATATAAATAAACATGGTACCGCTGAAAACGTCCTCTTGTCCCACAAAAAATGAGGCACCACACAGCATCATCAGCGAAAAAATAAAGAAATAGCTCGCAGAATAACGGCGATGCAAAAATAATTATTTTTTATATAAAATTGTTTTTATTGTATAAAAGCGCCAAACATAAAAAAAGACATAAATGAGGTATCGCTGTAATCGTACTGACCCGAAGAATAAAACTGCTTTATCAGTTTTACCACACGTGGAACGGTGTAAACGCATCCCCCAAAAGAAATTCAAGAAATGCTGGTTTTTGTTCATTCTGCGTCCCAAAAATCGGAATAAAAAGCGATCAACAAAGTCACGTGCCCGAAAATGGTACCAATAAAAACGTCAACTTGTCCCGCAAAAAATAAGACCTCACATGACTCTGTGGATCAAAATATGAAAAAATTATAGCTCTCAAAATGTGGTGATGCAAAAACTTTTTTTTACTATAAAAAGCGTCTTTTAGCTTGCGACAGCTGCCAAACATAAAAACCCGCCATAAATAGTAAATCAAACCCCCTTTAATACTCCCTTAGTTAGGGAAAAAAAAAAAAAAAAAAATGTATTTCCATTTTCCCGTTAGGGCTAGGGTAAGGCTGTGTGCACATGATGCGGATTCTGCTGCGGATTTTTCCGCACAGATTTGGCTAAATCCGCAGGTATGTCCCCAGGTCAAATGACATGCGTTTTACCTGTGGATTTAGTGCGTTTAGCCTGTGGTTTTCCCCTGCGTTTTGACACCTGGTAATGGAGCAGGTGTCAAACTGCTGCAGATTCTGCACAGAAGTGACATGCTGCGGATTTAAAACCGCAGCAAATTCGCGTGGAAAAATCTGCAGCATGTGTGCGTCTTTCATTTGCCATTGAATATAAAGATACTGTACAATGCATCAGAAGCTGCTGCGGATCTGCAGCAGAATCCGCAAGGTGTGCACACATCCTTAGGGTTAGGGCTGAGATTGGGGTTAGGATTGAAGTTAGAATTGGGGGATTTCCACTGTTTAGGCACATCAGGTGCTCTCCAAACGCAACATGGCGTCTGATCTCAATTCCAGCCAATTCTGCGTTCAAAAAGTCAAACGGTGCTCCTTCCCTTCCAAGCTCTGCCATGCGCCCAAACAGTGGTTTACTCCCACATATGGGGTATAAGCCTAGTCAGGACAAATTGCACAACAAATTTTGGGGTCCAATTTCTCCTGTTACTCTTGGGGAAAGTAAAAAATTGGGGGCAAAAATATCATTTTTGTGGGAAAAAAATGATTTTTTTATTTTTATGGCTCTACGTTATAAATTTCTGTGAAGCACTTGGGCTTTCAAAGTGCTCACCACTCATCTAGATAAGTTCCTTGAGGTGTCTAGTTTCCAAAATAGAGTCACTTGTGAGGTGTTTCCACAGTTTAGGCACATCAGGGGCTCTCCAAAGGCAACATGACACCCGCAGACCATTCCATCAAAGTCTGCTTTCCAAAACGTCACTACTTCCCTTACGAGCCCCGACGTGTGCCCATACGGTAGTTTTCTCCCACATATGGGGTATCGGAGTACTCAGGACAAATTGGACAACAACTTCTGGGGTCCAATTTCTCCTGTTACCCTTGGTAAAATAAAAAAATTGGGGACTAAAAGATCATGTTTGTGGAAAAAAATATGATTTTTTTTAATTGTACAGCTGTACGTTATAAACTTCTGTGAAGCCCTTGGTGGTTCAAAGTGCTCACCACACATCTAGATAAGTTCCTTGGGGGGTCTAGTTTCCAAACTTTTGTCATTTGTGGGGGGTTTCCACTGTTTTGCACATCAGGGGCTTTCCAAACGTGACATGGCGTCCGATCTGAATTCCAGCCAATTTTGCATTGAAAAAGTCAAACGGCGCTCCTTCCCTTCTGAGCTCTGCCATGCGCCGAAACAGTGGTTCCCCCCACATATGGTGTATCAGCGTACTCAGGACAAATTGCACAATAGCTTTTGCTGTCCAATGTCTCCTGTTACCCTTAGTAAAATAAAAAAAATTGGACCTTTTTGTAAAAAAAAAATTAAATGTTCATTTTTTTTTTTTTTTTTTTTTTAAAACATTCAAAAAATTCCTGTGAAACACCTGAAGGGTTAATAAACTTCTTGAATGTGTTTTTGAGCACCTTGAGGGGTGCAGTTTTTAGAATGGTGTCACTTTTAGGTATTTTCTATCATATAGACCCCCTCAAAGTGACTTCAAATGTGATGTGGTCCCTAAAAATAAAATGGTGTTGTAAAAATGAGAAATCGCTGGTCAACTTTTAACCCTTGTAACTTCCATATCAAAATAAATTTTGGTTCCCAAATTGTGCTGATGTAAAGTAAATAGGTGGGAAATGTTATTTAAGTTTTTTGTGTGCCATATCTCTGTGATTTAAGGGCATAAAAATTCAAAGTTGGAAAATTGCTACATTTTCAAAATTTTCGCCAAATTTCCATTTTTTTCACAAATAAACGCAAGTTATATGAATGAAATTTTACCACTAACATGAAGTACAATATGTCATGAGAAAACAATGTCAGAATCACTGGGATCCATGGAAGCGTTTCAGAGTTATAACCTCATAAAGGGACAGTGGTCAGAATTGTAAAAATTGGCCCGGTCAAGGTGCAAACCACCCTTGGGGGTTAAGGGGTTAACGTTCTAAAGAAAAAGTATATGTTCGCCTCCGGGTGAGAAACATACAATTAAAATTATAGGCTCCTCAGGGTAAAGACACTTGTGAACAAGAATGTTGCTATATAGTTCCATTTACATGCTTCTAAAACAACTGAAAGTGGAGGGCACCAACAGTCAAAATAGGATAAGAGATCTACCCAGAGTGTGTCAATTACTGATGCAAACAAAGAAGAGAAAAGAGACACACTATATTTCAGGGACCACCAAGTTCCATCTACGTACTTATTTCCTTTGACATGTTGGCCTTTTTCGACCTAGTAAGAAAAATTGGTGGGTCCACCCAACAGATCAAAGGTATTTATGATAAACTTTAGCATTGATGTGGTTAGAAACGTTCTTTGAATAGGTAGAAGTGACACTAGACTATGAATAGTTAGGTTGGGAAGTCACTTTCAGGTACAACAGATGTACAAATTTGTGATTGCTTGTTTAAGGGCGCTTCCACATAATCCATTTTTTGGTACCTGTGTTATTTGCTATTCTTACAGATAGACCACAGACCCACTGCCATAAAAAATGAGTCTTTGTTTTTTGATTTGTGTTGCAAATCAAACTTGTCAATGCAAGTTAACTGAAGAAAAAAAATTCTTTCACACTTTCATGTCCATATGTTACTAACACATGGATGAAAAATGGGTCCAGAAAACTGGAAAAAAAAACAAATACAGAACTGTGCTTGATGTATGAGGAAAAAAAATATGAAATCAGCCTAGCCATTTTCCCGGAGATATCCAGCCTTGCTTGGTGTTGATTCTTGGAAATTCTCTTGTTACTTTAGCTTTGGAATGAGAATCTTCCCTACCAGATTCTCACCAGATGGGCTTCCCGCTCTCGGAGGCCATCATTCATTGGTTAGTTTTTTATTACCTGGTTTGGAATTGTGTAAGATCTACAGTTATTCGTTACTAACGTCAGGACCGGTCTCATATTATACCGTTTGCGCTCCCCAGGGAAAATGATCCGGGTGTTACTCCAATGAATGTACTCGTGAAAATGATAAAGTCTGATCTGTCGAGGATGAAGTCCTTCTTTCCAAAAATGCTTGCTGTATAGTCAGACATAAATGGTCAAATTTCTTCAAGGCAGTTGAGAAAGCTTAGTTCAATGTGAACAAATGTGTGTCACAGTTGTCATGGTCCAGTCCGGAGTTTATTTTCTGCTGTCTTCACTCTGGACTGGTCATGCGGGGGTTAAGCTCCTCAGCCTCGTTCTGGAGCTAGCTGGGCTATTCAGTCTCTTACAGCCGGCTGACCAGTGTTAGTGATAGCTCAAGCTTCCAGTTTAGAGCCTCTGACCCTTGTACCTTGGTGATCCTCCTGCCTCTGACTAGTATCCACGTGTATGACCTGGACTGATCTCTGACCCCGTCTCTTGGTATTCGTCTCTTGCTTCTCCGTCCATACCTGAAAATAAGCTCTTTGTGCCTGTTCAGTATAGATTAAGGGTGCTTTGGGAGTTCCGACTCGGCTCTGAGTGGGCATCCTGGAATCTCGGCCACTCGTAAAGCCATCACTAGGCTGTTCTGGTGGCCCTCGCTGACATCTGACATCACTGGCTTTGTGTCCTGTGAAATTTGTGCCCACGCTAAAGCCTCTCACAACCGGCCGGCCGGGGAATTGGTGCCACTGCAAATTCCGGATAGTCCGTTGACTCATCTGTCCATGGATTATATCACCGATCTCCCCCCCCCCTAATGGCAAAACCGTGATCTGGGTAGTGGTGGATAGGTTCAGTAAACAAGCACATTTTGTACCATTAAAGGGCCTTCCAAATGCTGAGACTATCTAAACTATTCATTGAGAATGTGATCCGGTTGCATGGTGTGCCTGTCTATGTGATGTCTGATAGAGGGGTGCAATTCATGGCCAGATTCTGGAGGGCTTTTTGTAAAAGGCTGGGCATCAGTCTGACCTTTTCATCGGCCTACCATCCCGAGACCAATGGTCAGACTGAAAGGACCAATCAGTCTTTGGAGCAGATTCTACGGTGTCTAGTCACATCCAGAGAGGATGATTGGTGCTCTATGATCAGCGTCGGACTGGAACACCTTGGGCCCACCAGAGAAAATCATTCTTGGGGCCCACTATGTAGCTGCATAGAGTTAAATACCAGACCACCAATTATGCGGTAAAACACGCTAATATCCGGGTATAATATAAGGTTGTACATGTCTTAATTATGTAGCAGGAGTTGGGGTAGCCCCCTCATAGAATATAAAGCAGCCCCCTCACATAGTATAATGCAGCCATCTCATAGAATATAATGCAGCCATCTCATAGAATATAATACTGCCCCCCTCATAGGGTATAATACTGCCCCCCTCATAGGGAATAATGCACCCCCTCATAGGGTATAATGCACCCCCTCATAGGGTATAATACTGCCCCCCTCATAGGGAATAATACACCCCCTCATAGGGAATAATGCACCCCCTCATAGGGTATAATGCTGCCCCCTCATAGGGTACAATACTGCCCCCCTCATAGGGTATAATACTGCCCCCCTCATAGGGAATAATGCACCCCCTCATAGGGTATAATGCTGCCTCCTCATAGGGTATAATACTGCCCCCCTCATAGGGAATAATGCATCCCCTCATAGGGAATAATGCTGCCCCCTCATAGGGTATAATGCTGCCCCCTCATAGGGTATAATACTGCCCCCCTCATAGGGAATAATGCACCCCCTCATAGGGTATAATGCTGCCTCCTCATAGGGTATAATACTGCCCCCCTCATAGGGTATAACGCTGCCCCCTCATAGGGTATAATACTGCCCCCCTCATAGGGAATAATGCTGCCCCCCTCATAGGGTATAATACTGCCTCCTCATAGGGTATAATACTGCCCCCCTCATAGGGAATAATGCATCCCCTCATAGGGTATAATGCACCCCCTCATAGGGTATAATACTGCCCCCCTCATAGGGTATAATACTGCCCCCCTCATAGGGAATAATGCACCCCCTCATAGGGTATAATGCTGCCTCCTCATAGGGTATAATACTGCCCCCCTCATAGGGAATAATGCATCCCCTCATAGGGAATAATGCTGCCCTCCTCATAGGGTATAATGCTGCCTCCTCATAGGGTATAATGCTGCCCCCTCATAGGGAATAATGCTATATAGATATAGAGTTAGATAGAAATAGATAGAAAGATAGATGTAGAAATAGATAGATATAGAGATAGATAGTAGATAATGGATAGAAAGTAGATAATGGATAGATATAGATAGAAAGATTCATAGAGATAGATATAAAGATAGATATAGAAAGAAATATAGATAGATAGATCGATAGGTAGATAGATATAGAGATAGATAGAAAATAGATAATGGATAGATAGATAGATAGATATAGAGATAGATAGCTATAGATAGAAAGATATAGAGATAGATAGATATATAGATAGAGAAAGATAATAGATAGAGATAGATAATAGATAGAGATATACAGATATAATAATAATAATATAGACATATATAGATAGATATAGAGATAAATATATATAGATAGATGGCTATAAATAAAAATAGATATAGAGATAGATAGATATAGAGATAATAGATATAGAGATAGATAGATATAGAGACAGATAGATATAGAAAGATAGATATAGAGATAGATATAGAGATAATAGCTAGATATAGAGATATGTATAGAGATAGATAGATATAGAGTTAGATAGATATAGAGAGATATAGAGATAGCTAGATAGATGGATAGATATATATAGATAATAGAGATAATAGATAGATATAGAGATAGATATAGAGATAGATGGATAGATCAATAGATAGATAGATAAAGAGAGAGAGATAGAGATTGATAGATAATGAGATATAGAGATAGATATAGAGATATAGTGTTAGATAGAAAGATAGATATAGAGATAGATATGGATATAGAGATATAGAGATAGATAGATAGATATAGAGATAATATATAGATAGATATAGAGATAATATATAGATAGCTATAGAGAGAGAGATATAGAGATAGATATAGAGAGAAACAGATATATATATATATAGAGATAGATATAGAGATAGATAGGTAGATAGATATAGAGATAATAGATATAGAGATAGATAGATATAGATATAAAGATAGATAGAGAGAGCTGTAGATAGAGAGATAGATACAGAGATCGATAAATAGAGAGATAGATATAGATAGAGATAGATAGATAAAGATAGATAATAAATATAGAGATAACAGATAGATATAGAGATAGAGTAAGATAGAAAGATATAGAGATAGGTAGATATAGATAATAGAGATAGCTAGATAGACATAATAGATAGATATAGATAGAAAGATAGATATAGAGATAGAAAGATAGATATAGAGATAGAGCGATAGATAGATATAGATAATAGATAGAGATAAATAGATAGATAGATAGATATAGAGATAGAAAGATAGATAGATATACAGAGAGATCGATATAGAGATAAATAGATAGATAGATATAGAGAGAGATATAGAGAGAAATAGATATAGATATAGAGATAATAGATATATATATAGAGATAGATAGATATAGATATAGAGAGATCGATACAGAGAAAAGATATAGAGATAAATAGATAAAGATAGATAGATATAGAGATAGAAAGATAGATATAGAGATAGAGAGATAGATATAGAGATAGATAGAGATATATAGATAGATAGCTATAGAGATAGATATAGAGAGAAATAGAGATAGATAGAGATAGATATATAGATATAGATATAGAGATAGAGCGATAGATAGCGAAAGATATAGATATAGATATAGAGATAGATAGATACAGAGAAAAGATATAGAGATAGATAACGGATAGATAAATAGATAGGTATAGAGATAGATAGATATAGATATTAGATAGAGATATATATATAGATAAAGATAGATATAGATGGTAGCTAGATAGATAATAAATATAGAGATAATAGATATAGAGATAGATAGATAGACATAATAGATAGATATAGAGATATATATAGAAAGATGTAGAGATAGATAGATATAGAGATAGATGTAGAGATAGAAAGATAGATATAAAGATAGAGATAGATATAGATAATAGATAGAGAGATAGATATAGATAATAGATAGAGATAGAAAGATAGATAGATATAAGAGAGATAGAGAGAGAGATATATTGAGAAATAGAGATAGATAGAGAGAGACAGATAGAGAGAGCGAGAGAGATATAAAAAAAAAAAAAAAAACACAATACTCACCTCTCCTCCTCGCTCCCACGCTGATCCCGGCTTCAGTGTCAGGAGCTGCCCCCTCTGCCAGACACACAGCGGGTGCGCGATGTAGTGACGTCATCGCGCACTGGCTGTGAGCCAGGAGCAGAGAGGACTGAGGGCGGCGCCTTACAGCTGTAGTCTGCAGAGCGGCTTACTGGGCTGGGGGCGGGGCCTCTGGGGGTGGAGACCTGAAATGATATTCACTGCTTCGCAGTGAATATTCATTTCTCTTTAGCAGCGGGGACAGGGGCTCCTGCCTCCTGACACCCGCTGCTGCTCCGCTGGCAGGGGCCCCCATAGCAGCTGCATGGTGTGCGACACACCACTGGCTGGGGGCCCCTGGAGCAGCGGGGGCCCTAGGCAACTGCTGGCCCTGTATGCCTGCAGGTGCCAGGGCCCACCAGATGCCAGGGCCCACCGGAGAATCCTCCGGTTCCCCGGTGGGCCAGTCCGACGCTGTCTATGATACCTATAGCGGAATTCGCTTTCAATAATCGTGTCAATCAGTCTACTGGTACTTCTTTCTTCTGCAACTACGGGTTTCACCCTCATTTTGGTGAATTTTCCTGACTGGCTACGGAGTGTCCAGGGGCTGATTCGGCCTTTATGCGGTTGGGGGAGGTTCAGAGGAACATTGGGGAGGCTCAAGGCAAATATACATTTTTTGCGGATAAACGACACTCTGTTGGGCTGGCTTATCAGGTGGGGGATAAGGTATGGTTATCCACCAAAAATATAAGGCTGATAATTCCCTCTGCTAAGTTGGGTCCCAATGTTATTGGTCTGTATGAAATTCTAGAGGTGATTAATCCTGTGGCCTTTCGCCTGCGTTTGCCTCCGTCGTTGCGGATCCCTAATGTGTTCCATAAGGCACTTCTGAAGCCGTCGGTGCCTTCCTCTGATGAGTCTCCCTCGCACCCGCCGCCTGTTATGGTAGATGGCCAGACTGAGTACGAGGTGGAACAGGTGGTGGATTCTTGTATGCTCCGCCGTTCACTTCAGTACTTAGTCCATTGGAAAGGGTACGGTCCTGAGGATCGGTCATGGGTGGCGGTGCGGACTGATCTCTGACCCCGTCTCTTGGTATTCGTCTCTGCTCCTACGTTTCCTCTCTGGCATTTGACTTCCCGGCTTGTACCCCGACCACGTATTTCGCCTCACGTTTCTGGACCCTGTGCTCATGTTTTGGCTTTCTGACCCTCGGCTTGGTATTTTGACTACGTGTATTGCTGCTCCTTCTGGTAAGTCTGCTCCTGCTAGTTTCTGACTCGATTCGTCTAACCATTCTCTCTTGTTACCTGTCACATCTGTGCTATTGCTCAGTGTTTGCTACTCTTAGTGTGTAACCTCTCTTCCCTCACCAGCTCCCCCTGGTGGAGGTTTCACTACAACAGTATTTCAAACATATTGGTGGAGTAGTAGTTCCCCACAGTTGTTTGGAAGGCAATTTCACCCAACTTGTTTGATGCAATTTGTCTTAATACAATGGATAATGTCATATGGTGCTTTAGCAGTCAAGAAGGCATTTATAAAGCACTTCATCTTTGGCATGAACATTCCCCCCTTAGTGACAGCCAATTGGTACTTAATGACCAAGCCCATTTTTACAATTCTGACCACTGTCACTTTATGAGGTTATAGCTTTGGAAAGCTTCAACATATCTCACTGATTCTGAGATTTGTTTTTTTTTTTCGTGACATATTGTACTTCATGTTAGTGGTAAAATTTCTTTTAATTTTTGTGCCCTTAAATCAGAGAGTGGTGTCATACATAATAGTTAATAAATAACATTTCCCACATGTCAACTTTACATCAGCACAATTTTGGAAACATAATTTTTTTTGTTAGGACGTTATAAAGTTTAAAAGTTGATCAGCGATTTCTCATTTTTCCAACAAAGTTTAAGAAACCATTTTTTCTAGGGACCACTTCACATTTGAAGTGAGTTTAGGGGATTAATATAACAGAAAATACCCAAAAGTGACACCATTCTAAAAACTGCACCCCTGAAGGTGCGCAAAACCACATTCAAGAAGTTTATCAATCCTTCAGGTGCTGCACGAGAGCTAAAGCAATGTGGAAGGAAAAAATGAACATTTTAATTTTTTCACAAAAAAATTTACTTTGGAGCCATTTTTTTTATTTTTACAAGGGTATCAGGAGAAAATGGACTACAAAATTTGTTGTGCAATGTCTCCTGAGTACGCTAATACCCCGTATGTGGGAGAAAGCCACTGTTTGGGCGCATGACAGGGCTCAGAAGGAAGGGAGCACCATTTGACTTCTTGTATGCAAAATTGTCTGAAATCAATGGTGGCGCTATGTCACGTTTGGAGAGCCCCTGATGTGTCTAAACAGTGGAACTCCCCAATTCTAACTCCAACCCTAACCCCAACACACCCCTAACCCTAAACCGTAACCATAACTCTTACCACAACCCTAATCCCAACCCTAAATGTAATCCCAACCATAACCACAACCCTAGCCCAACCCTAACCCTATCCCCAACCCTAGCTTTAGTCCAACCCTAACTTTAGCCTAACCCTAACTTTAGCCCAACTCTAACCCTAATGGAAAAATGGAAATATATTTTTTATTATTTTTACCGTACCAAGGTGGTGATAAAAAGGGTTTTGATCTACTATTTTATTTATTTTGATCACTGTGATAGACCCTGTCACAGTGATCAAAATGAACCAATAGGAAAAATTTCCTATTGATGCCAGCTGGCTGATCTCGGTGGGCCCTTTTCTTCCTGGAAGAAGACTCCGGCAGCAGGGGAACTTCACAGGGGATGCAGGAACACCGGAGGTAACGGGGGAAATTGCGGGACCCCATTTCTCTCCTTTGATGTACGATCATAGCCCGGGTCAGCCTGAGCCTGCGTCATGTTGTCATGCACCAACTGCGTCAAGGTCTGCATCTTGTCACGGAAGCGCATGACATAATTCACGATGGACACTTCTGTGGGGTTTGGCTCATCTTCCCAGGATTCTCTTATCAACCCAAGGAGTCCCCGGACTCGCCTGCCATACAGGAGCTCGAAGGGGGAGAACCCCGTCGAGGCCTGCGGAACCTCTCTGTAAGCGAACAGCAGGTGTGGGAGGTACCGTTCCCAGTCGCACCCCTGGGTCTCAACCAGCATGCGGAGCATCTGTTTGAGGGTACCGTTGAAGCGTTCACACAAACCATTAGTCTGTGGGTGATACACACTCGATACCAGGTGCTTTACCTTAATTTTCTCACAGCCGCCATTAGGCGAGACATGAATTGGGTCCCTTGATCGGTAAACGTCTCCCTGGGAAATCCTACCCTTGAAAAGATGGTCACCAGTGCGTCAGCCACCTTATCTGCCCGGGTTGAAGACAGAGCTACTGCCTCTGGGTACCGGGAAGCGTAGTCTACCACGGTGAGAATGTATTGCTTTCCAGAGCTGCTGGGGACGGCCAGCGGGCCTACAATGTCCACCGCGATCCTCTGGAAAGGCTCCTCTATCACTGGCAAAGGGATAAGGGGAGCCTTAAGAGCAGGCCCCGCCTTACCCACCTTTTGACAGGTGGCACAGGAGCGGCAGTATTTTGTGATGTCTGTCCCCATCTTGGGCCAATAGAAGTGTTGAGACAGCCGTGCCTTTGTTTTGCTGATCCCCAAGTGTCCAGCGAGTGGAATCTCATGGGCAATCTGCAACAACTCAGTTCTGAACTGATAGGGGACGACCAGCTGTCTTTCCCTCATCCACTCCTTTTGGGAATCTCCGGGTACTGTCTCTCGGTACAACCTTCCTCGTTCCCAGAACACCCTCTCCTTATCAGGCTCGGAGGTGGGCGTGTCGGCGAGATCTCTCAATTTCTCCAGGCTCGCATCTGCGTGCAGAGCAGCCTGGAACGCCTTGCTGGAGGCTGCCAGAAGTGACGTCAGGGTTCCTTCCTCACTGGGACCCTCTGGAACCTGCTCTGGGTTCACCTCTGGTTCAGTCTCTCCTGTAGCAGAAGAGTGTCCAGAAGACAGGGCGCTACCTGCGATCTGGGCACTCTGACTGCGTGTGACAGCTGCTACGTATGCTGTCTCCCTGGGGATTTCTACAGTCCCACCAGTCGGCGCTGCTATGGGCTCTACCTCTCCATCCACCCCCAACACTTCAGGAGCAGTGCTACTTATGGGCCAGTTACCTTCCTCATGGTCATAGAATCATAGAATCATAGAATCGTAGAGTTGGAAGGGACCTCCTGGGCCATCTGGAGGTCCCCATGCACCTCCCCATTTCCTTGAGCACCGTTGCTTGCTCCTGCCAGGGGTTCCTCAGCCGTCTCACTCCGCAGAGTGACGTGGCTAAGCACTTCGTTACCTGTGAACACATCTACCGTTTCAAAGAAATGGTTAACATGTTCATTCGGCACAGATACAACATCATCATCATTCCTAGGAAAAGAATGGTTATCAGATTTCTTTGGTACATTTACATCACCATCAGCATCATTCCTGGGGAGAGAATGGTTATTAGTTGGATCATTACTCATCAAGGCAATAGCAGGCAAGACATTCAGTTTCCCATCATCATCATCATGGTTAACGCTACCCTTATTACCAGATTGGGGAGGGGTGTCAGGGACGTAGTATGCAACCATCCTCCCCAAGTCAGTCCCCAATAAAACATCAGTGGGCAGGTTTTCAGACACTCCCACTTCCCTCACCCCGCTCCCAGCACCCCAATCAAGAAAATCCCGGGCCACTGGCAAGGGACAACGGGTGCCTCCAATCCCGGTGACAGACAGGGTTTTCCCCTCAACAAACTCTTCAGGGGCCGCCAGTACACCTCGGGTGTCAGCCGGTATTTGGCGATCAGAGCCTGCTTGATGGCATTATAGTCGTCATAGTCTTCTGGCGGGAGAGAAGCAAACGCCTCCAGAGCTTTGCCTTTTAGCCCTGGGGTCAAATACCTGGTCCATTGTGCTCTAGGCAGCTGGTACTGTCTGCAGGATTTCTCAAAGGCCCGCAGAAACGTGTCCAAGTCCCCTTCCTTTTCCATCACGGGAAAATGCTCTGGCCGGGGTTTAGGACTCTGGGCGCTGCTGGGCTCACTGCTTCGGGCTGCGAAGGGCATTCCCCTCACCCGGGCCAGCTGCAGTTCATTGGCTCTCTCTTGAGCTTGCTGGATCAGCTGCAGACGTCCCACATGGTCTTCGGCAGGGAGTTGCTGTAGGGCCAATTGCAGATAGGGGTCCAGGACTTCCTGGACCTCTGCGACTGCACCATCGGCACTGGTGCTGCCTTCTGCGCCCTGGCTCTCATCCCATTGCACTAGAGCTATGACCAACTGGGCTTTGGTCTTGTCGGCGACGTCAATCTGCTTTGATGTGCACAGGGACCTCAGGGTGTCCTTATTAAGCTGCTTATAATAAGATTCTCCCCGCGTAGCCATGGTTGCCAAATAAAAGATAGAAAAGAAAAACAAAGAGAAGGGAGGGGATACTCGCAAGTACACAAAATTGTCTCAAGACTAGTAACCACTGTCTGTTCTCCTAAACCTATGACGCAGGATTCCCGCTGGAACCGTGCAGGTTTTTAGTGAGAGGAATGATTGCTGAAACCAAATCACTAATGCTCTATGATTATCCCACCGCTGCCACCAATATGTGACGAATCCCACCGCTGCCACCAAAATTGTGACGATCCCATCGCAGACATCAATATGTCAGCGGACGGAGGGACGCGACGCACTGCCGGCACACGGCTATCACAGGCACAGTGGGGCTTATCTTAGTTATCCCACCACTGGCACCATGTGACAAAAATACAGCAAGCTAATCTTGCCCTAACAATTTATCGCAGGGGGTTATTTTGGATGCCCTACCACTGCTAGCAACCTTCTAAGGACTGCGGGGATTTATGGATATCCCACTTTCTCAGTTCCACTTTGGAACTCGCAGCTCTCTGGCGCCCCCCTTACCCTCAGGTCAGTCAGGGAACTGTACCTAGGATAATTAGTCACCGGATGGGCTGCTTGATGTGCACGGTCAATTAGACTACTGCAGTAAGGAAATTATCAATGCTTTGGCCGCAGCCACTCATTTAGCATATAAGACCCTTCTGTACTACCAGCTGCCCAACCGACCGAACACACCACGCTGCCACCAGCCACGATTCACTTAATCAAAGAGTTAATTAAGAGGGTCTGTAGCAACCCCCAAATTAGTAGCGTAATTATCTAAAGGCACGTGTTCGTTTCTCAGAGCATTGAGACAAACTGATAATTTTACGATTTATTCCCCAAAGAGGGCAGTGATTACATAGATAAAAAAAGTTGTTACAAAGTTGAGACATTAGATATGTACAGTGCAAATATAAAATAAATGGGATTAACATAGATCAACACTTACAGTTACTTAATGGTCTTTAGGCAAGCCATGTGGGGAAAGAAGGCGGAGTCACACGTCTCCACTCATCTGGTGTTCTTGTCAGCACGGACTCTGCAGCTCCAACTCAAGAATTTTAGGGAGGGATATCTTATAGCCTAGGGTTGGTTACATCACGAAAGGGGCAGTCTGGGGAGGGTCAGCCCCCTTTCTCTAAGTTGCAATTTAACTAAAATACTTATACTAACTATATCTAGACGAGGGAAGCTCGTATAAACATGCCGATGGTATCATGTTTCCCAGTTTATCAAATACAATAAAACAAGCATGCCATAGTTCCATTACACCATTTGGGAGTAATCCATATTTCAGTTTCTGGGGGTGTTAGAACTTTGCAAGAGCCAGGTAGGGAAGCCGGGTCTGCTCAGATCACAGAAATGTCCGTTTCAATTTTCTGCCGCGACCGGAGCCCATGCTAGCTTAGTTTAATATCTCTCATAGTTTTATTCAGCTGCATGTCTCAAACAAAGACATTCTTTTTCACTCGGCTTAATTAACATCCCTTGCAGGGGGAGGGGAGGGGAGGGGAGAATTCCTCGGTGTGAGTTCAGATTTCATAGAGCTGCAAGCAGGGGGGCACTGGTCTGTGTGTGTATGTAAGCTGTGGGCGAAAAGAGGAGGGGGAAGGAGGATGCTGCAAGCTTGTGACAGGCTACAATGTCCTCAGTAGAGTGAAATGGGAGATTTCTAGCATGTTACCGAAACATCATACTTTAAAGACATATCTTACATTACACTATGAATGCACTGCCACTTTTTAGCACACGCACTTAATTCTAATTGGATATACAGCTCTGACAAAAATTAATAGACCACTTTCAAATGTTCTGTTTGTCTGATTTTTCTCTTTATAGGTATATACTAAGGGCTGGCGGAACGCACCAAATAATAAAGATGGTATGAGGTGCGTTCGCAGCCCGGGGTGTTGTGATTGAGTTACCGTAGGAGGCAAAAACAAAAATGCTAGCTAAGTCCAGAAAACCAGAGAGGTTGGCAGCTATCGGATTGCAGACCCCTGATCCTATCACAACAACTAACAGTAGCCGTGGGGGGTTCCTACGATGCCCTAGACCCCTCGATCACAGCCGGAGAATTAAATAGGCCTAAAGAAAGAAAGGGGAAATCTAAACTGCCCCAGAGCAGACCCCAAAGCAAAAGGCAGCCCCCAACGTATAATGACGGTGAAGCAAGATGAAAACACTAACACAGACAGAAAGATAGACTGAGCAAAGACGGGGCCCAAACTACCTAGATAGGAAAGGACAGGAAGGCTGCTGTCTGCAATCCGTGAAAAACCCTATGAAAATAAGAGCCAACAGACTGACAGTGAAAAAGGCCCTGAAGACGCTAGGCTTCAAAAAAGCTATGTCAGTACTCAGGAATATTCTGAAGACAGAGCAACCGGCAAAGGGAGATTCAGCTCATCCCAGCAGGGAATGGCAGAATCCAGAAAAGCAAAGAAAACAAACACAAAACATAAATGCAAACAGGCAAAGCAGAAACTTAGCTTTAGGGAAGCAGGAATCAGACTGGTGTCCTAGAAGTCCACAGAGAATTCACCCGCAGGGCAGAAGGGCGTCGGCAGCCTTATATCCAGTCAGTGACTCCACTCAGCCAGTCATCCTTATTAGACTCAGGTGCCTGATAATCAGGCTCATTACCTTCCTTTACCAGAATAGGGAGTTCACCAGACCTCGGTGACGAAGGGGAAAATGAACTCACAACAGTACCTCCCCCTTGAGGAGGGGTCACCGAACCCTCAACCACGCCACCAGGGCGATCAGGGTGAGCCCGATGAAAGACACGCACCAATCTTTTGGCATGAATATCAGAGGCAGAGACCCAGGAATTATCCTCCTGACCATAACCCTTCCACTTAACCAAATACTGGAGTCTCCGTCTAGCCAGACGGGAATCCAGTATTTTCTCTACCTCATATTCCATGTTACCTTCAACCAATACAGGGTCTGGAGGTGCCACCCCAGGAACAACTGGTTCAACAAACCTCTTCAACAAGGACTTATGGAACACATTATGGATTTTAAATGTGACAGGAAGAGCCAAACGAAAAGAGACCGGATTAATAATCTCCAAAATCTTGTAAGGTCCAATAAATCTAGGCTTAAACTTAGGAGAAGCCACCTTCATAGCAATATTTTTTGAAGATAACCACACCATATCACCAATCTTAAACTGGGGACCAATGGTCCTATGTCGATTGGAAAACCGCTGGGCCTTTTCCTGGGAGAGAGATAACTTATCCACCACTTGGTCCCAGATCTGGTGCATTCTCTCCACCACAGTGTCAACATCTGGGCAGGCAGAAGGCTCCACCTGCCCTGAAGAAAATCGAGGATGAAACCCAAAGTTACAAAAAAAAGGTGACATCAAAGTGGCAGAACTAGCTCTATTATTTAAAGCAAATTCGGCCAAGGGCAAAAATGAAACCCAATCATCCTGATCAGCGGAAATAAAACATCTCAAATACGACTCCAAGGTCTGGTTTGTTCTCTCTGTCTGCCCATTGGTCTGAGGGTGAAAAGCAGAGGAGAAGGACAACTGAATTCCCAGCTTGGAACAGAAAGTCCTCCAAAATCTAGACACAAACTGAACTCCTCTGTCAGATACAATGTTCTCAGGAATCCCGTGCAAGCGAACCACCTGTTGCAAAAACAGGGGCACCAACTCAGAGGAAGATGGCAACTTAGGGAGTGGTACAAGATGAACCATCTTAGAGAACCTATCACAAATCACCCAAATAACAGTCATTCTTTGAGAGACCGGCATATCAGAGATGAAATCCATTGAAATATGGGTCCATGGCCTCCTGTGGACCGGCAAAGGCATCAACAACCCACTAGAGCGAGAACAAGATTTAGACCGGGAGCAAGTCCCACATGACTGCACAAAATTCCTGACATCATGAGACAAGGTGGGCCACCAAAAAGAGCAACTCACCAGATCTCTAGTACCAAAAATACCTGGATGACCAGCCAATGCAGAGCAATGAACTTCAGACATCACTCTCTTCTTCCACTGGTCAGGAACATATAACTTTCCACTGGGACAATGCTCAGGTTTGTCCTCCTGGAACTCTTGCAGAGCAAGTCTCAAATCGGGCGAGATGGCAGAAAGAACTACCCCTTCGCCCAAGATGGTAGCAGGCTTGGTCACCACAGGAGAATCAGCAAAGAAACTCCTAGAGAGGGCATCTGCCTTGACATTCTTAGTTCCAGGAAGAAAAGAGACCACAAAATCAAAACGTGTAAAAAACAAGGCCCACCTAGCCTGTCTAGGGTTCAGGCGTTTAGCCGACTCTAGGTAAATCAAATTCTTGTGGTCAGTGAGGACCACAACTTGATGTTTAGCTCCCTCCAACCAATGTCTCCACTCCTCAAATGCCCATTTCATGGCCAACAGTTCCCGATTCCCCACATCATAGTTACGTTCAGATGGAGAGAACTTTCGGGAAAAGAAAGCACAGGGATTCATTTTAGATGTTACAGGATCCTTTTGGGACAAAACAGCTCCTGCACCAATCTCAAAAGCATCCACCTCTACCTGGAGCGGGAGTGAGACATCCGGTTGCCTCAAAACCGGGGCGGAGGTAAATCTTCGCTTCAGCTCCTGAAAGGAAGCAACAGCCTCCGGAGACCAATTCAACACATCAGCACCCTTCTTAGTCAGATCAGTCAATGGCTTGGCAATACTAGAAAATTTTGCTATAAATTTCCGATAAAAATTAGCAAACCCCAAAAACTTCTGGATGGCCTTCAAGGAAGTGGGCTGAACCTAATCATAAATGGCCTGTACCTTGGCCGGGTCCATTTCAATAGTTGACGGAGACAAAATAAATCCCAAAAATGAAATCCTCTGTACTCCAAAAAGGCATTTCGATCCTTTGACATACAGGGAATTCTCCCTCAAGATCCGGAACACAGTCCGAATATGTTCCACATGAGAATCCCAATCCTTGGAGAAGATCAAAATATCATCCAGATAGATAATCAAAAATTTATCGACAAAGTCTCGGAAAATATCGTTCATGAAGCACTGGAAGACAGAAGGGGCATTAGTGAGCCCAAAAGGCATCACCAGGTACTCAAAATGTCCCTCCGGAGTATTAAACGCCGTCTTCCATTCATCCCCCTGCTTAATGCGGATAAGATTATACGCCCCCCTGAGGTCAAGCTTGGTAAACCAGCAAGCACCTCTAACTCTAGAGAATAGATCCGAAATCAGGGGTAACGGATACTGATATTTAATAGTAATTTTATTGAGGGCACGATAATCAATACAAGGCCTTAAAGAACCATCCTTTTTGGCCACAAAAAAAACCCGGCACCTAAGGGTGAAGAGGATGGTCTAATATGACCCTTCTCCAACGCCTCCTTAATATAGGACCGCATAGCCTCGTGCTCGGGTACAGATAAATTGAAGAGCCGACCCTTGGGAAATTTACACCCCGGGCTTAGTTCAATTGCACAGTCATAACTCCTATGAGGAGGCAAGGACGCAGACTCATTCTCACTAAATACATCATAAAAGTCCGCCAAATAGTCAGGAACATCATGCGACTGAGGAGAGGTGGAAAAAACCGGAGCCTCACTAAAGGCACACCGACAACCCCAACTCACCACAGACACAGACTTCCAATCCAAAACTGGATTATGAATTTGCAACCAGGGAAACCCCAGAACAACGGCATCATGCAGACCATGCAACACCAAAAATCTGCAATTTTCTTGATGGTCTGGGGCGACCCGCATGACCACCTGGGTCCAAAACTGAGGTTTATTTTTAGCCAAAGGAGTAGCATCAATCCCCCTCAAAGGGATAGGCGTCTGCAGAGGTGTCATCGGAAAGCCACAACGTTTAGCAAAATCCAAGTCCATTAGGTTTAGCGCTGCTCCCGAATCCACAAAAGCCTTGGCAGAAAATGTGGACAGGGAGCAGATCAGAGTAATTGCCAGAAGAAACTTAGGTTGAACACCACCAACAGAAAACGTGTGTGCAAAGCGTTTCTCTCATTTAGGACAAACAGAAATAATATGCGAGGCATCTCCACAGAAAAAACACAGCTTATTACGCCTTCTGAACTCCTGACGTTGCGCCTTAGAAAAAACTCTATCACATTGCATAGGTTCAGACATTTGTTCAACAGGTGGCAACATCTCGCGTGTAGTTTTGCATTCACGTAAACGCCGATCCACCTGAATGGCTAATGACATAGAATCGTCAAGACCAGAGGGAACAGGAAATCCCACCATAGTATCTTTTACAGTTTCTGACAAACCCTTCCGAAAGAGGGCTGCCAAGGCACCATCATTCCAGGTAGTAAGGACCGCCCACTTTCGGAATTTTTGACAGTACAACTCTGCCGGATCCTGACCCTGGCTTAATGCCAACAGGGTCTTTTCAGCCTGATCAATAGCATTAGGTTCGTCATACAACAACCCCAAAGCTTGAAAGAATGCGTTCACATTAGTCAGAATAGGATCATCTGGTTTCAAAGAAAACGCCCAATCCTGGGGATCGCCACGCAGCAAAGAGATGACAATTTTAACCTGCTGCGCGGAGCTCCCTGACGAGTTAGGCTTCAAGGCAAAAAATAATTTACAATTATTTTTGAAACTCAAAAATTTAGATCGATCCCCAAAAAATACATCAGGTGTAGGGATCTTTGGTTCAACAGCATGCGAACGAGCAAGGTAGGCGGAAATTCCCAGCACTTCCGCAGCGAGCTGCTCCACACGATCAGACAATTGCTTTATCTCCATTGAGAGAAAAAAAAAATTCCTCCTACGGCCTCAGAGATATAGAGGAAAGAATATACACACACCTTTTTTTTTTTTTTTTTAGCACAATTCTTTCCTGCTATAGAGTACCCTAGGATCTGCGGTATGGTGGGTGATTCTGTTGTGATTGAGTCACCGTAGGAGGCAAAAACAAAAATGCTAGCTAAGTCCAGAAAACCAGAGAGGTTGGCAGCTATCGGATTGCAGACCCCTGATCCTATCACAACAACTAACAGTAGCCGTGGGGGGTTCCTACGATGCTCTAGACCCCTCGATCACAGCCGGAGAATTAAATAGGCCTAAAGAAAGAAAGGGGAAATCTAAACTGCCACAGAGCAGACCCCAAAGCAAAAGGCAGCCCCCAACGTATAATGACGGTGAAGCAAGATGAAAACACTAACACAGACAGAAAGATAGACTGAGCAAAGACGGGGCCCAAACTACCTAGATAGGAAAGGACAGGAAGGCTGCTGTCTGCAATCCGTGAAAAACCCTATGAAAATAAGAGCCAACAGACTGACAGTGAAAAAGGCCCTGAAGACGCTAGGCTTCAAAAAAGCTATGTCAGTACTCAGGAATATTCTGAAGACAGAGCAACCGGCAAAAGGAGATTCAGCTCATCCCAGCAGGGAATGGCAGAATCCAGAAAAGCAAGGAAAACAAACACAAAACAAATGCAAACAGGCAAAGCAGAAACTTAGCTTTAGGGAAGCAGGAATCAGACTGGTGTCCTAGAAGTCCACAGAGAAATCACCCGCAGGGCAGAAGGGCGTCGGCAGCCTTATATCCAGTCAGTGACTCCACTCAGCCAGTCATCCTCATTAGACTCAGGTGCCTGATAATCAGGCTCATTACCTTCCTTTACCAGAATAGGGAGTTCACCAGACCTCAGTGACGAAGGGGAAAATGAACTCACAACACCGGGGTCCACCGTGCAGAGATGGAAACCTCCTGCTTAGTAATGGCGGTGAGTATACGGCAAATAATAAGTGAATACACGCAGGTTAGCGTCACCAGGTGTGTACAGGAGCGAGTTCTGTTCCTTCACAGAACCGCGGTGCCGCACAAAGTAAACACCGAAACCTTTTAAGCTCACAGGGCTCGGCTGAATGAGCGCTAGGATATGGACACAGGCCTCTGCCCCAAGGACACGAGGGAGAGTCCCTCTAGTCCACTAGCGCTTGGCGCTGCTGCAGCGGCGCCAGCAAGAGAGCAAACGAAAGATAACGCACCAGTGTGCACTGCACCGCTCTGGCGAATGCCACTAACCACTCAGAGTGAGGAGGAAAGCGCTAGAGTTGCGCACAGCGCCGTACTGGTGGCTACTGCTACCTGGAGTGGTACAACAGTGCCCTGAGCAGGGAGGCACAGTCGGACGCTAGCAAATTCAGAGGACTGAGATGCACTGTGGCATATAGCCTAGCCACTGACAGGCGCTGACTCTGACCACTAGACCCTAACAACATACACAACCAAGGGTAGGCGTTTCATAATGAGTCATTCGCGGTAACAAGCATCCATCATCATACACTCCATAAGCCACAAGAGTCTATACTAGCGCATGGTCGAGCGGCCATGCGACTTTTATAGCGGCGTCCTTCTGGGACCTTCCCAGTAGTGGACCAATCCGAGTAGGAGCGGGACCTGCGCATGTGACCTCCGACCTCCAATGAGAGGTCGTCCCACGGGCATGGTTAATACCCAAAAGATAGGACTTCATCCCAGTGGCATCTGCTTGCTGCTGACTCAAACATGGAGTTATAGCGGAGCCAGAAGGAGCAACCAGATGCCTAGCATCAGCCTGTGCAAGACGCCTGGAGCGACGTCTCTGCTGAGCAGGAATCTCTGCGGCTGCAGAGGAACGGGAGACCGCAGAGAACATGACTCGAGATTCCCCCTGTGCAGTGGGGGAAACTCGACGCCTAACATTACCCCCCCTCCCAGGGCCCCCTCCTCTCTGAGCCTCAAATTCCGCAATGAGAAGCGGAGTGTGGATGTTCTCCACTGGCTCCTAGGTCCGAGCCTCTGGACCATGACCCTTCCAGTCCACCAAATAAAATTTTTTACCACGCACCACCCTGCATCCCACGATGGCATTGACCTCAAACTCGTCCGAAGATAGGTCTGATGTCCCGGCAGATGACTTGGAGAACCGGGACAATTGAACAGGCTTAAGGAGGGACACGTGGAAGGTGTCAGAGATGGCCAAGTGTGGTGGAAGGGCCAGGTGGTAGACCACTGGATTAATCTGCTCAAGGACCTTGAAGGGGCCAATGTAACGAGGTGCAAACTTAGGGGACTCAATCTGCAGCCTGATATTACGGACGGAGAGCCATACTAAGTCGCCAGGTGCAAAAGTCAGAGCGGGGCGCCTGTGCGTATTGGCGGAAGCCCTCATTCTCTCCTTAGAGGCCCGGATGGCATCCTGAGTGCCGCCCCAAATGTCACGAGCCTCCACCGCCCAGTCTACCAACCTGGAATCAGTGGACGACACGGGCATAGGGACAGGGACACACGGATGCTGGCCGTAGTTAAGGAGGAACGGCGTCTGGCCGGTGGAATTGGCCACAGCGTTGTTCAAAGCAAATTCCGCCCATGGTAGCAAGGATGCCCAGTCATCCTGCCTGGCAGAGACAAAATGTCGTAGGTATGTGATCAGGGTCTGATTGGCTCTCTCAACCAACCCATTTGTCTCGGGGTGATAGGCTGAGGAGAGATTTAGCTCAATACTGAGCAGACTACAGAGCTCTCTCCAGAACCAAGATGCAAACTGGGGGCGCCGGTCACTGACTATCTTGTCCGGCATACCATGCAAGCGAAAGACGTGTTTTATGAACAACGCTGCCAGGCCTCGTGCAGAAGGTAGCCGCGAGAGTTGTAACAGGTGCACGATTTTAGAAAAATTATCAGTAACAACCCAGATGACCGTGCTGCCACTGGACTTGGGCTGACAGACCACAAAGTCCATGCAGACCATCTCCCAAGGTCTGTGTAAAGTAGCCCGGCAGGCCTCTGACGAGAAGGCCTGTTTTGGGCGCAGGAGACACATGCCCGAATGTAATCTCCCACGTCCTGTGCCATGTGCGACCACCAATATGTCCTTGCCAGGAGTACGGTGGTCCGCCTCGTCCCAAAGTGACCTCCCACCCTGGACGCATGGGCCCAAGAGAGAACCTCTGGTCGCAGAGGGGCGGGGACAAAGGTCTTGCCCGGGGCACTGATTCAAGAGAGACCGGAGCCACAGTCCTCAAGCTCTCGGATGGGACGATTAGCCGAGGTTCAGTCTCCTCCTCCAAGGACACCACGGAGCAAGAGAGAGCATCGGCCCGGACATTCCTCTCGCTGGACAGATAGTGAAGGGTGAAACGGAAGCGGGAGAAAAACAGCGACCATCTGGCCTGGCGAGAATTCAGCCACCTGGCCGTTTGCAGATATACAAGGTTTTTATGGTCGGTGTACACCTGGAAGGAGAACCGCGCACCCTCCAGGAGGTGTCTCCACTCAGAGAAGCCTAGTAAAAAAAGGGCTATTGTATTGCTGGAAAGAGATAAGGTATAGCAGTCAAACCAAATCTAACCAGCTGAATCTGCCAATCCAATCATGTGGTCAGAAAAACCTGAATCATAGCAGTTAAAAACTGCACAATACTATTATAGCCCAAAAACCTAAAAAAACGGAAAAAAGGGGAAATGGACATAAAGAAGATGTATAAAAATTGATAATATGTGCTACCATCTGATAACAAAAAAGAAAAGAGTGACCTGGCCCTATACAAAATGACTATCTGAACACCTACCTAGGTGCGGAGGTTCGCACCCTAAGAAATACGAGAATGGTGCCCCCGCTCGTGCGATGGCTATCCCTAATCTCCTATATCATCCTATAAGACGACAGATTAGAAACAGAGGGCCAGATGGCCTTTATCCATTTGCTTAGAATATCTTCATGAATGCAGTAAAGTAGATTTATACAATCATAAATGCATGTGAGGGAAGGTAGAAAGTCCAGACTGTCTGAATAGATGCATAATACTCACACACAGTAGAACCAGTTACATATAAATTTGTAGCAAATTATGCCCTTTCCCAAAACCACTATGTTATGTATATGAAGTATATATAAAAATTGTCACATCAAGTACCCAGATAAAAAATTGCCTATAAAGGTACTGTCACACTTAGCGATGTACCAGCGATCCCGACCAGCGATATGACGCGGTCAGGATCGCTGGTACATCACTAAGTGGTCGCTAGTGAGCTGCCACACAGGCAGATCTCACCAGCGACATCGCTGGGGACGGGGGTCGGTCGCTACTTACCTGTCACACTAGGCGATCCTGACGTCCTCCCGCCCGGCTCCACGCTCGTCGCTCGTCTCTCCACAAGAAGCGCTGCAGGAAGCTGATGACGAGAAGCGGTCCAGGACGTTCTCGCGCGATCAGCGATAACCAGCGGGGGAACGGGTCGTAGGTAAGTATCAGACACAGTGATGTCGCTAGCAATATCGCTATAACGTCACAAGTTATAGCGATATTGCTAGCGATATCGCTTAGTGTGACAGTACCTTTAGACACAATGATGAATCAAAGGTAGGTAAACAGGAACGGCTTATCTGATAACAAGTTGTCAGAAATCATGAAAGCAAAGACACCACTAAATGTACCAGATTTTCAAGTCTCAGTGTAAATTAGTAGAGGTGCTACAGCCACTCCAGATATCAGATATATATCGTACCCCTAGTTTAAATCACCAGATACTGACAACAATAAGCCCATTCATGGGGAAAAAAACAAACAAAAAAAAAGTTTTATCCTTGATAGGACACTTATCCCCATTTTAAAATCGAGCGGCAGGTGGGATATCTGACTGAAGCTCCATTCATTCTCTTTATAATAATAATAATAAATTTTATTTTTATAGCACCGACATATTCCGCAGCACTTTACATTTCAGAGGGGATTTGTACAGACAATAGACATTACAGCATAACAATAATCACATACAGTAGATTATAGCAAATACCAAGAGGAGTGAGGGCCCTGCTCGCAAGCTTACAGTCTATGAGAAAAGAGGTAGACACGAAGGGTGGGTGGTAACAGTTGCCCTGATTGTATGGACCAGCCATAATGTTAAGTGTGTGACAGTACAGACACAGAGGGCTAATGGATGCATAAAGCATGTGGGAACATGATGCGGGAAATCTGGTTGTGGTAAAACTTTTGGCTGTGCCACACAGGGATAGATTAGGTTAATGTGTTGAGGCGATAGGCCAGTCTGAATAAATGCGTTTTCAGGGCACACTTAAAATTTTGGGGATTGGGGACTAATCGTTTTGACCTGGGAAGTACATTCCAAAGAATTGGTGAGGCACGTGTAAAGTCTTGGAGACGGGAGTGGGAGGTTCTGACTATTGAGGATGCTAACCTCAGGTCATCAGCAGAACGGAGGGCGCGGGTAGGGTGGTATACTGAAACAAGGGAGGAGATGTAGGGTGGTGCTGAGCCATGGAGGGCTTTGTGGGTGAGGGTAATAAGTTTATACTGAATTCTGGAGTGGATGGGTAGCCAGTGTAATGACTGGCACAAGGTAGAGGCATCGGTGTAACGATTGGTGAGGAATATGATCCTGGCTGCAGCATTCAAGACAGATTGGAGAGGGGAGAGTTTGGTAAGAGGGAGACCGATTAGAAGAGAGTTACAATAGTCCAGACGAGAATGAATAAGAGAAACAGTAAGAGTTTTTGCAGAGTCAAAAGTAAGAAAAGGTTGAATTCTAGAAATGTTTTTGAGGTGCAGATGACAAGAGCGAGCCACTGATCGAATGTGGGGGGCAAAGGAAAGCTCGGAATCAAGTATGACCCCAAGACAGCGGGCCTGTTGCTGGGGAGTAATAGTGGAACCACACACAGAAATAGCAATGTCGGGTATAGGTACATTAGTAGAGGGAGGAAACACCGGGAGTTCAGTCTTTGACAGGTTCAGTTTCAGATATAGTGAGGACATGATGTTAGACACAGCGTTTAGACAATCGCCGGTGTTTTCTAGAAAGGCTGGCGTGATGTCAGGAGAAGAAGCGTATAATTGGGTGTCATCAGCATAGAGATGGTACTGGAACCCAAATCTACTGATTGTTTGACCAATAGGGGCAGTGTACAAGGAGAAGAGGAGGGGACCTAGAACCGATCCTTGGGGGACCCCAACAGTAAGGGGAAGGTGAGAGGAGGAGGAACTGGCAAAAGATACAGTAAAGGAGCGGTCGGAGAGATAGGAGGAGAACCAGGAGAGAACAGTGTCCTTGAGGCCAATGGAACGGAGCATAGTGAGGAGGAGCTGATGATCCGCAGTGTCGAATGCTGCAGAGAGATCCAAGAGAATTAGTATGGAGTAATGACCATTTGATTTAGCTGTTAGCAGATCATTAGAGACTTTAGTGAGGGCAGTTTCAGTGCAGTGTAAAGAGCGGAAACCGGATTGGAGAGGGTCGAGAACAGAGTTTTCTGAGAGATAGCGGATAAGACGGGAGTGGACCAGACGTTCCAGGAGTTTAGAGATGAAGGCTTCTTCTTCTTTGGGGCTTCTATAAAAAAACAAGTGCAGCCACGGAGGGAATGAATGGATCAGTGATCAAGTCAGACATGCCACTCCAGTCTAATGGGGATAAAAGCTCCACATTCTGCCGATTGGGTCCACATAGTCCACCATACAATATTATGGGCAACCACATAGTCCGCCATACAATATTATGGGCAACCACATAGTCCGCCATACAGTATTATGGGCAACCACATAGTCCGCGATACAGTATTATGGGCAACCACATAGTCCACCATACAGTATTATAGGCACCACATAGTCCGCCATACAGTATTATGAGCACCCACATAGTCCACCATACAGTATTATGGGCACCTCATAGTCCGCCATACAGTATTATGGGCACCTCATAGTCCGCCATACAGTATTATGGGCACCTCCTCATAGTCCGCCATACAGTATTATGGGCACCTCCTCATAGTCCGCCATACAGTAATATGGGCAACCACATTGTCCGCCATACAGTATTATGGGCAACCACATAGTCCCCCATACAGTATTATGGGCAACCACATAGTCCACCATACAATGTTATGAGCACCCACATAGTCCACCATACAGTATTATGGGCACCGCATAGTCCGCCATACAGTATTATGGGCAACCACATTGTCCGCCATACAGTATTATGGGCAACCACATAGTCCACCATACAGTATTATGAGCACCCACATAGTCCGCCATACAGTATTATGAGCACCCACATAGTCCACCATACAGTATTATGGGCATCTCATAGTCCGCCATGCAGTATTATGGGCACCTCATAGTCCACCATACAGTATTATGGGCACCTCATAGTCCGCCATACAGTATTATGAGCACCCACATAGTCCACCATACAGTATTATGGGCACCTCATAGTCCACCATACAGTATTATGGGCACCTCATAGTCCACCATACAGTATTATGGGCACCTATTAGTCCGCCATACAGTATTATGGGCAACTACATAGTCCGCCATACAGTATTCTGAGCACCCACATAGTCCGCCATACAGTATTATGGGAAACCACATAGTCCGCCACACAGTATTATGGGCACCTCATAGTCCGCCATAGAGTATTTTGGGCCCCATAAAATGCTCCTCCATACAGTATTATGGGGCACCTGCTCCTTCATACCTTATTATGGGCCCCCTGCTCCTCCATGCAGCACATTATGGCCTCCCCTGCTCCTCCATGCAGCACATTATGGCCTCCCCTGCGCCTCCATGCAGCACATTATGGCCTCCCCTGCTCCTCCATGCAGCACATTTTGGCCTCCCCTGCTCCTCCATGCAGCACATTATGGCCTCCTCTGCTCCTCCATGCAGCACATTATGGCCTCCCCTGCTCCCCATGCAGCACATTATGGCCTCCTCTGCTCCTCCATGCAGCACATTATGGACTCCTGCTCCTCCATGCAGCACATTATGAGCCCCTGCCCCCCCCTGCTCCTCCATGCAGCACATTATGGCCTCCTCTGCTCCTCCATGCAGCACATTATGGCCTCCCCTGCTCCTCCATGCAGCACATTATGGCCTCCCTTGCTCCTCCATGCAGCACATTATGGCCTCCCCTGCTATTCTATGCAGCACATTATGGCCTCCTATGCTCCTCCATGCAGCACATTATGGCCTCCCCGGCTCCTCCATGCAGCACATTATGGCCTCCCCTGCTCCTCCGTGCAGCACATTATGAGCTCCCGGCCTCCCCTGCTCCTCCATGCAGCACATTATGGCCTCCCCTGCTCCTCCATGCAGCACATTATGGCCTCCCTTGCTCCTCCATGCAGCATACTATGGCCTCCCCTGCTCCTCCTTGCAGCACATTATGGGCCCCCAGCCCTCCCTTGCTCCTCCATGCAGCATACTATGGCCCCCCTGCTCCTCCATGCAGCACATTATGGCCTCCCCTGCTCCTCCATGCAGCACATTATGGCCTCCCTTGCTCCTCCATGCAGCATACTATGGCCTCCCCTGCTCCTCCTTGCAGCACATTATGGGCCCCCAGCCCTCCCTTGCTCCTCCATGCAGCATACTATGGCCTCCTCTGCTCCTCCATGCAGCACATTATGAGCCCCGGGCCCCCCTGCTCCTCCATGCAGCACATTATGGCCTCCTCTGCTCCTCCATGCAGCACACTATGCCCCCCCTGCATACATGAAGAAAAAAAAATTAAGTACTCACCTCTCCCGTTCCCACCACAGGTCCTGTTCACTCAGTGTCTCTCCAGACTCTGCAACGCTCAGGACAGAGAGGCTGAGCACCCAGTGATGATGTCATAGCTCCCTCTGCCCTGAGACGTCGCAAAGTCACAGGGCACTGAAGACACTGCAGCTGCCGGAACGAGGAGAGGTGAGTATTAGAGGGGGCCCCAATGCCAGCGCTGACCCCATGCTGTCTGTCCCACTCCCGTTCACCCAGGGCCCCCAGCGCCTACCTGGTTCGTTTGGTGGTGGTACCGCTGGCCCTGGTCCTAGCGGTGGGTCGGGACAGTGTGCATGCACACGCGCACCTCTGCCTCGGCCTCCTTCAGAAAACAGATGGAAATTATTGGCAATTATCAAGACACCCTCAATAAAGTAGTGGTTCTGCAGATGGGGATCACAGACCACATCTCAGTACCAATGCTTTCTGGTTGATGTTTTGGTCACTTTTAAATATTGGTTGTGCTTTCACACTCGTGGCAGCATGAGACGGACTCTACAACCCACACACGTGACTCAGGTAGAGCAGCTCATCCAGGATGGCACATCAATGCGAGCTGTGGCAAGGTTTGCTGTGTCTGTCAGCGTAGTGTCCAGAGGCTGGAGGCGCTACCAGGAGACAGGCCAGGACACCAGGAGATGTGGAGGTGGCCGTAGGAGGGCAACAACCCAGCAGCAGGACCGCTACCTCTGCCTTTGTGCAAGGAGGAACAGGAGGAGCACTGCCAGAGCCCTGCAAAATGATCTCCAGCAGGGCACAAATGTGAATGTGTCTGCACAAATGTTTAGAAACCGACTCCATGAGGATGGTCTGAGTGCCCGACGTCCACAGATGGGGGTTGTGCTGTGAGAGACTGCGGGCGTCATTTGCAGAGCCCCTAATGTGCCTAAACAGTGGAAACCCCCAATTCTAATTCCAACCCTAACCCCAACACACCCCTAACCCTAATCCCAACCCTAACCATAACCCTAACCACAAACCTAATACAAACACACCCATAACCCTAATCCCAACCATAACCCTAACAACAACCTTAACCTCAGCACACCCCTAACACTAATCCCAACCGTAACCGTAGACCTAACACTAGCCCTAACACTAGCCCTAACCCTAGCCCTAACCCTAGCCCTAACAATAGACCTAACCCTAGCCCTAACCCTAGCCCTAACCCTAACCCTAACCTGCGTACCTGCATTTTTTTCTTTACTTTTTTTGTGACAAGATTGCTGCCCTGCAATCCGACTCATAGTAACGCCACTTCTCCTCTGATCTCGCACTGACAGGAGATCAGAGGAGAAGCAGCATTACTGTGTGACTAGATCGCTGCCTGGCCACAGCTGTGCCAGGCAGCGATCTAGTCACACAGTAACGCTGCTTCTCCTCTGATCTCCTGTCAGTGCGAGATCAGAGGAGAAGTTGTATTACAATGAGTCAGATCGCCAGGAAACAAGCAGCTTTCCCAACGAGCTCTCTCATTGGCTGCTGTGACGCTGACGTCATCAGGACCTGAACCAATCAGGTCTCGATGAGGTCAGGGTTCGCAGCAAGCATTGTGAGCCGGGATCCCTGCATTATAAGGTATGTGGGGGTCCCGGGGGGCACAAAACCGCCGACAGTAGATAAACGTCGGCGCTGCACAAAGCCCAGCAAGCGCAGACGTTTATCTACAGTTGGCGGTCGGGAAGCGGTTAATTGGCATTTTATTATATGAAATGTTTTTTTTCACACAATAGAAAAACAGAACTTATATAGAAACCTTTGTTTGCAAATACAGAGGTCAGACGTTTCCTGTTGTTCTTCACCAAGTTTGCACACACTGCAGCAGGGATGGCCCAGCTTCTCATTTTTTCCCCCAGGCAACAGGGGATGCAGCCTCAACAGTTCCGGACCCGGCAAGCAGGTACCTGCAGCCCAGCCTTTCCCCTTACAATAGCATCATCCATCTGATTAAGTTGGAGGTGTAAACACAGCCTGACGGTGATGTGATTGAATGTGTTATGCTTGCCACTTTGTTACGACGACGAAAATATATTTCCCATAAAATCAGATCAATGCAAACACCAATATTCATCACTGACCACTGGCTCCAGAGTGTCTGAGATAATTCCTTTGAACAGAGGAAGCTCTTGCCTCAGGAATTGTATATGAGTCCTAGACTTGATGGCTAGATCTTAGCAGATCTCTGCTGTAATGACCTGTTCCCAGAAAGAGCTCTTACTTCAATCGTTATTGAAGTGTCAGCTCTTTGTTACTTCCCCAGTTATAATTAATCCCATATGATCAAAGTGTGGGTGATATGTCCCCTCTCCAGAGATGTATTTATGGGTTTTACAATTTTTCTTTAAGACACCTCCCCCTTTTAGAGGTGGCACAGGAGACTGATCTACAGATCATTTCCCAAGCCCACCTCATGGCACAACTTCCCTGGATCCCATAATATCCTCTCCTTCTTGGACACAGAGATGGGCTTCTCCCTGAGATCAGTCAGTGCCTCAAGACTTGCATCTATGGATAGTGCAGTCTGAAACTTCTGGCTAGAGGTAACCGCAAGCAATGTTAAGGCTGAAACCTCACAGGAACCCTCTGGGATCTGGTCAGGTTCAGTATCTGGTTCTTTTTTTCCCACTGGGTTCAGAAGGCAGCGTGATACCTACCTTCTGGGCACTCTGTGTTAGGCGTCGGATTTCTGTCGCTGCACAGCGAGAATCCCGAGCCTTACTTCCGGCGGTCTCCCATTCCTCTCCAGCCACAGAGGAGCTTGCTCAGCAAACTCGTTGGTCCCGGCGCTCTGCCCAGACCAGCTCCATGGGTTTGCTTGCTGCTGCCACCTCTGGCACAGCTATGGCAATGCATGCTGCTCAGCAGCGAGATTCTCCAGGGACTATGTCCTCATGTCGGGCCACGGAGCATGCCCGTGGTGTGATCTCCCATTGGAGATCGAATGTCACGTGCTCAGGTCCTGCTCGTGTTCGGATTGGTCCATCCGAGAAGCCAAGAAGGTTCCGTACACTCGCGGCTATAAAAGGTTTGCATGGCCGCTCGGCCATGCGCTAGGATAGCCAGTATTTTCTGACTATAAGGAGTGAGTGATGGATGCACGTATGAATGTCTCTGGTGACTGACTCATTATGAAACCCCTTCCCTTGGTACGCATGTGTTGTGCAGTCTAGCCTGATAGCGCCCAGGCTTAGGCGTAGGTAGGACAGAGTTGAGTCAGATATTAGCCACTATCAGTGACTCGGCACGCCTCAGAGCAAGTGCTCCGCACTCCTTAGCCAGCGTCTATAGCGGCGTTCGTAGCAGCGACGCCGCGTGCTCAGTGGCCTAGAAGGACTCTAACCCCGTGGGGTGGAGTTCTGTGGCTGTTTGCTGTGCGCTCTGTGGCCGGGCTCTGTGAGCTAAACAGGCTCCGGCATTCACTTTCAAGCGGCTGTGTGGTTCTGTGAAGTAACAGAATCCGCTCCTGTTCGCACTGGGTGACGTAACCCACGTGTGACTGTTTTCACGCCGCTCTTCCCTTCTGCCATTACCTAGCAGCAGTGTACCACCTCTGCACGGTGGACCCCGGGCTGCGAACGCACTCTCTACTATTTTATAATCTGGTGCGTTCCACCAGCCCTAACATTATCCTAGCGCCAGGGTCTGGCTAGTAATGGCGGACGAACAGCGACTGCATAGATACATCCAGCAGCTGGAGGGTAGGTTGGCAGCGCTAGAGCGTTCCACCTCAGCTGCGGATGTTACTTCGGTCACCGTCCAAGCAGCTACAGAGGCTGTCGTCCGTGTCTCCACGCCCAGTCCTGCCCCGACCTTGTCCCGCCTCCCGCTGCCCGAGAAGTTCTCGGGCAATAGTGCTTCATGCAGGGGTTTCGTGAGTCAGTGCTCCGTTCACCTGGAGTTGCTGGCCACACGATTTCCCTCTGAGCGGGCCAAGGTGGGGTTTATCATCTCCTTCCTGTCGGGCAGGGCCCTGGAGTGGTCCACCCCACTGTTGGAGCGTGGGGATCCCCTGGTACAGAGTGCCACCCATTTCCTGGTCACTCTGAAGCAGGTGTTCCTGGGTCCTCGGGTCACGCACGAAACCGCACTTTAGTTACTGGCTCTGACCCAGGGTGCGTCTTTGGTCAGCCAGTATGACATCCTCTTCAGAACTCTGGTCTCGGAGGTGGAGTGGCCAGATAAGGTTCTCATACCCATATTCTGGAGAGGCCTGGCTGATCACGTCAAAGACGCCCTGACCACCAGGGAGGTGCCCACCACTTTAGACGAGCTCATTACGGTCGCTACCCAAATAGACATTTGCTTCAAGGAGCATGGGCTGGAGCGTTCCAGGTCCCGCCAACGTTATAAGTTGGCTCCAAATTTCGCGAGACCTCTGGAACCTTCCGGTCAGCCTCTCGAGCCTCCAGAGGCCATGAAGGTGTCCCACACAGGGTCCAGGACCCGGTCTGCGCGGGTACCTCCAGTCTGCTTCCGCTTTCGGCAGACTGGGCATCTTGCTAACCGGTGCCCACAGCGCTCGGGAAACGCTCCCGTCTAGTGGTTATCGGAGGGGGCCTACTAGACACCGCGACTTTCTCCTCCAAGCTCCTGTTTAAAGGGGCATTAGAATTTAATTCCTCCACTCTGATGGTTGAGGTTTGTGTGGACTCAGGGGCGGAGGGCAATTTCATGTCATCTGCCTTCGCTCAACAACACGCAGTCCCCCTGGTCTTGCTACCTCAACCAGTCACCATCAGAGTGGTGAATGGGGCGACACTCCCGTCCCAAATCACCCACAAGACGGCTCCACTGAGACTCTCTTTGTCTCCTCATCAGGAGATGCTGTCTCTCCTTGTTATGACCGAAGGGATCGACCAGGTCCTCCTAGGGGTTCCCTGGTTGCGATCTCACTCTCCCCATATAGAGTGGTCTTCGGGAAAAATCCTCAGTTGGAGCAAGGCCTGCGAGGGTAGGTGTCTGAGGGACTGCGTACAGGTCGCCACTTCTGAGGTTCCTGCAGATCTCTCCTCGCTTCCCAAGCCATATCAACAGTATGCAGACGTATTCTCCAAGAAGGCGGCAGAGAGCCTTCCACCGCACCACACATACGACTGTCCTATTGACCTCTTGCCCGGTGCTGAGCCTCCCCGGGGTCGAATATATCCACTATCTCTCCCAGAGACAAAGGCCATGTCTCAGTATATCAGGAAGAATCTGGCAAGAGGATTCATTAGGAAGTCGGTGTCTCCGGCGGGTGCGGGATTCTTCTTTGTCCAAAAGAAGAATGGAGAATTACGTCCATGCATCGATTACAGGGGTCTTAACGCTATAACCGTTAAGAACAAGTATCCTTTGCCCCTGATATCGGAACTGTTTGATAGGCAACGGGGAGCGAGAGTGTTTACTAAGCTCGATCTGCGGGGAGCCTATAACCTGATTCGCATCCGTGAGGGGGACGAATGGAAGATGGCTTTTAACACCAGAGACGAGCACTATGAATACCTAGTGATGCCCTTCGGGCTATGTAACGCGCCAGCCGTCTTCCAAGACTTTGTGAACGACATCTTCCGGGATATGCTTACCACCTCGGTAGTAGTCTACCTGGATGATATTCTCATTTACTCTCCAGATATTGACTTCCACCGGAGAGATGTTCGCAAAGTTTTCAATCTCCTGCGGGCCAACTCTCTTTATGCCAAATTGGAGAAATGTGTGTTTGAGCAGGAGTCCTTGCCTTTCCTGGGCTACATCATTTCAGCCCAGGGTTTGGCCATGGATCCTGCCAAGCTACGGGCAGTGATGGTTTGGCACGAACCCCATTCTCTCAAAGCGGTGCAGCACTTTATGGGGTTCATAAATTACTATCGCCAATTCATCCCCCACTTCTCGGCTTTGGTAGCACCCTTGGTAGCCCTCTCTAAGAAGGGTGCAAATCCCAAGTTGTGGTCAGAACCTGTCTCCAAGGCCTTCTCCCCCATTAAGTCCCATATCCATAGTGCTATATAAGTAAATAAATAATAATTTGAGCTTCCCCCTTGAAAAGTATTCAGGACTCATCCACGCAGATGTCCCTTTGGGGAACGTATACTTCAGCAAATTTGTTACTGAAGTGCTCAATGACCGTCTCAACTTAGAAAAGTCAGTCAAAGTTGGGGGTCATCTTGGAGAGTGCATTTCACTGTAATGCTAAAATTTGTGGATGGCCTCAAAGCGTGTCCAGGCCATAGCCATGCAGAACACTGAAGCGTTATACAAAACGTCAACACTCCAATATTGCCGATTTTCTGGATTCCTCATTATCCCCTTGTGAAGAACCAAGCCCCAAAAAACTTCAGCATTTGCCAAATGAACCCCTGTAAATGCCATAGAAATTATGAAGTTGGATTTTAGGATGCAAATTACTGGGGGGTACAAATTTGTCTGTGATGCCATGAAGTGTTCATAATCCTCAGAGAACAAGACTTTGAAAAAGTCAATTTCTGTGAGGTCAGTGATGTCAAATTGGATTCCTGATTGTGTTACAAAATTGGGAATCTATGACTCATAATTTTCAGGAGGTAAGGTCTATACGGGGTCAGTTACGTTTGGAGCTGGTTAATTTTCTGCACTGGACGCCTGTCGAACCGTTCGGTATCACTGGAGGAGGAGGAAAAATAAAGGAAGGTGGGATCTGCTCCCTTGCTGTCAGTGTCGGAGGCAAGGAAAGCATATGCCTCCTCCTTTGAATACCATGTTTGGGATGACATTTTTTCATGTATGCAGTATTTGTGTATGTAGCAAATTTTTTCGGGTATGCATGTGAAATGTATGGTGTAAACTTTTTATTTCTTATGTAGAAGAGCAAGAAAAGAATAAAGAAAGTAGAAATATCTATAAAAAAAATAGTTGGAGGGGAGAATGGAAAACAGCAAGCAGGAGTGTAGACCAGTGATTTGTGTCACTGATCAGCGCCCACACTGGGAGAGAAAAAACGACCGGGACAAAAAAAGGCATTGAAAACAGTGAGCACTGATGTTGATCAGTGATATGCATCACTGATCAGCGCTTGGCAGTTGCAAGTGGCACGAAAAAGAGAAAAACTGCCTAAAATCGAACAATCGAGTACTGATCATCTCTCAGCAGCAGAAAGAGAGGTGAGGGAGGAGAAGGGGGAAAGAGGGATAGGAGTGGATTAGGAAGGATCATTAACTCTTCTTTTTTCTTTTTTTCAGCAGCAGCAGCAAGGAGAGTGATGGCACAGGCTTTGTGGCACCACAAGGCCCAGCAAGGAGCACAGACCAACACAGTGACCACCCTGTTATGAATGGGTCACCGAGGAGGAGAGCGCAATAGGCTATGCCACCAGAGAGGTTGGTTGCTCAGCGGATTGCAGACCCCTGATCTTAACAACACAACTAGCAGTAGCCGTGGAGCGTTCCTACGTTGCCCTAGACGCTTTTTTTTTGTAGGTCCATCCGATTCCCTGTTACACCCTCCTTTCAGTACCTGGCCAGTTGCTTTGGCTTCCCACATTCTGCTAAAACCTTAGGGCCAGTTCAAGTGCTGTAATTTTTAGGCATTGAGGCAGATGCACTGGCTATGGTCTTCTGCTGTCCTACAGAAAAATGATTTAGTCTCCATGTGGCCATTGCCTTTTTTATTCCTTTATTTTACTCTTTGACAAACACAAGTGTTTTTTTCTATTTACATGCCATGTAATTCTCATGGGCCGAGTTTTCCCAAGATGATTGTTTGTGCCTACCATACGAGTTGTCCTACCCATTCAGGATGACTTTTCTCTTTGGGAATCTTTCTTCGAGGCATGAAACTGCACAACACAAAAAAGAGAGAGACATATCAACCATGAATCCCAATTAATAATGTATGTTTTATTGATGTAACAGGAATATACTGTAAATAATGAAGAAAACCAACAATGCATGAATTAAAATTTGGTATATGCTAAATAAGGGGCAACACTATCCAGATATAGGAGCATACCAATATTACAAGTGATGCTTAAATTTATAAGACCATAAAAACATACTACTGTGCAGTGCAATAAAAAATAGAAAATATAAACAGCAGCAATGTGAATATTATGATATATAAAAAATGTGCACCATAAAAAAAAATTAAAGTGCAAGTGCTTAGAGGACACCAGTAGGTGTCAGTATTCAGGTATACCACATAAAAATCAAGGTAATGCTGATGGACACCAAAAGCATGTCAGTTTAAGGTGTGCTTGCATATAGACCAGAGCTAAGGTAATAAAGTAAACAGAAGGTATAGTGTTAAGTTAACTTACAAAGTACAAAGCTCCTGGTCTCCTGGATAGACGCCCTCCCCAACATTTATAGGAGGAAAGAGTCCATCATACCAATGATGATTTGAGTAAATGTGGTCACATTTCTAGTAACTGAAATCTCTCTGCGCTACCAATGGGGGGTCAGTAATTTTACAGAGACTTTTGTTCTGGAAATCATTTATGTCCGAGATCATCGTCTTCTCCAATGTGAACTTCTTACCAATATCTATGCTGTCTAACTAGATCATTTTGTCCATACCTCCCCTCCCCTTTCTAAAGGGCCTGTATAATCAGAAAATGATCTATTGTTTAAATTGTGGTTCTTATTTTATGCATTTTTATTTATTTTTTTAAATCTGGCAATTTTTTTCTTTTTAGGAGATGGAAACTTTGCAATTTTCATACTGGACCCATTAGGCCGTTTTAGACATGCACATACAGTTCTCTACTGAAGACTTTACAGCCGCCTTATTATCATCACAGACAGGATAACCGTGACTGGTAACACCTCTTCATAGTAGGTGACACCTCTAGATAAATTCTTTGAGGGGTGTAGTTTTAAAAATGGAGTCACTTGTGGGGGTTTCCACTGTTTAGGCACATCAGACTCTGCAAATGCGTCATAGCATCCGCTGCTACAGTGGGGAAAAAAAGTACCGTATTTTTGAGATTATAAGACACACTCCAAATTTTGCGGACAAAAATAGGATTTTTTTAAAAAAATGAAATGTTGGTGCTTCTTATAATCCATGCGTATTATTGCTTACCGGGGGTGGTGACTGTGGTGAAGCGGGGTCCCAGGGTCGCTGCTGGAGGAGGCAGGAGTGGGGTGATGCTGCAGGCTCTGATGAGGGGGTGTTATGATGTGCGGGTGTCCGGTGCCGCTGCAGGGGTTTCCGGCACTGCGGGGTTGTCTGGTGGTGCTGCGAGGGCTCTGCCAACATTTTGTGAAAGGCCAGAGCCCCTGCAGTTCCATGGTTTCCTATGCGGTGAACTCCGGGAAAATGGCCGCCGGGGGGTGGCGCATGCGCAGATGGAGATCTCGGCACCAAGATCTCGGGAGATGAGATTTCAGCCCGCCGGGCACCTGCGGCACCGCCGGACACCCGCTCATCCCAGCCTGCGGCCTGCAGCAAGGGTACCAGTAAGGTATATCCGCATTATAAGCCGCACCCCCATTTTCCCCTAAAATTTTTGGGGAAAAAATGCGTCTTATAATCTAAAAAATACGGTATTTAGTCAGCCACCAATTGTGCAAGTTCTCCCACTTAAAAAGGTGAGAGATGTCTGTAATTGACATCACAGGTAGACCACAACTATGAGAGTCAAAAGAGAAAACAAATCCAGAAAATCACCTTGTCTGATTTGGCAAGATTTATTTTTCAAATTATGTAACTTCTTCTTTAAGAGGCTCCTCTCTCCTACACTCATTACCTGTAGTAATGGAACCTGTTTGAACTTATTATCAGAATAAAAGACACCTTTCCACAGCCTCAAAACAGTCACACTCAAAACTCCACTATGGTGAAGACCAAAGAGCTGTCGAAGGACGCCAGAAACAAAATTGTAGCCCTGGACCAGGCTAGGAAGACAGAATCTGCAATAGGCAAGCAGCTTGGCGTGATGAAATCAACTGTGGGAGCAATAATAAGAAAACTGAAGACATATCTGTATCTATTCCTTACAATTTTGTGCACCAAAAGTCAAATGGTGCTCTATCCCTTCCGAGTCTGGCCGTGCGCCTAAACAGTAGCTTTCCACCACATATGGGGTATTGGTGTACTTGGGAGAAATTTCACAACAACTGTATGTTCCATGTTCTCCTGTTACCCTTGTGAGAAAATTGGGGCTAAAGCAACATTTTTGTGGGAAAAATTAAAATGTTAATTTTTTTCCCTCAATTCTTCAATTTTTGTGAAGCAACTAAGGGGTTAATAAACTTCTTGAAAGTGGTTTTAAGCACTTTGAAGGTTTTTTTAAATGGTTTCACTTTTGGATATTTTCTGTCACATGGGAAGCTCAGTCACTTCTTCAAATGTGATGTGGTACCTAAAAGCAGGGCCGGCGTTAGGGGCAGGCAGACCAGGCAGCTGCCTAGGACCCCCGTCCCCCAGGGGCCCAAAGCTAGCGGCACATCATGCTGCCTCTATGGGGCCCCTGTGAGGCAGGGGGGCCCGCCTGTCCCAAGCGCCGACTCCCCCCGCCGCCGCATTGAAGGAGGCAATGATGGAGGAGAGAGCATCAGCTGACGCTCCCTCTCCCATCATTTCCTGCTCTGCCTCTGACACAGCGGGTGCGCTATGACGTCATCGCTCACTCACTGTGTGCCCGGCAGTGCAGGAGACAGGAGCCGGGAGCAGCGCGGGCACGAAGAGAAGGCGAGGAGTGTTTTTTTTTTTTAATCAGTGTGAGTACTGGACTGTTGGGCCATTTTGGGGGAGCTATATACCATGCTGGGCTGAATACTATGCTAGGCTATATATCATGCTGGGCTATATACTATTCTGGGCTATGTACCATGCTGGGCTATGTACCATGCTGGGCTATGTACCATGCTGAGCTATATACCATGCTGGGCTATATACCATGCTGAGCTATATACCATGCTGGGCTATATACCATGCTGGGCTATATGCTATGCTGGGCTATATACCATGCTGGGCTGTATACCATGCTGGGCTGTATACTATGCTGGGCTGTATACCATGCTGGGCTGTATACTATGCTGGGCTGTATACCAAGCTGGGCTGGGCTATATACCATGTGGGGCTGGGCTATATACTATGTGGGGCTGGGCTATATACCATGCTGGGCTGTATGCCATGCTGGGCTATATACCATGCTGGGCTGTATGCCATGCTGGGCAGCCTGTATACCATGCTGGGCTGTATGCCATTGTGGGCTGTATACCATGGTGGGCTATATACCATGGTGGGCTGTATACTATGCTGGGCTGTATACCATGCTGGGCTGTGCTATATAACGTGGGGTTGGGCTATATACCATGTGGGGTGGGGCTATATACCATGTGGGGCTGGGCTATATACCATGGTGGGCTGGGCTATATACCATGGTGGGCTGGGCTATATACCATGGTGGGCTGGGCAATATACCATGTGGTGCTGGGCTATATACCATGCTGGGATATATACCATGTGGTGCTGTGCAATAGACCATGGTGGGCTGTGCTATATACCATGGTGGGCTGTGCTAGATAACGTGTGGTGCTGTGCTAGATAACGTGTGGTACTGTGCTAAATAACATGTTGGGCTGTGTTATATACCATGTGGGGCTGGGCTATATACCATGTGGTACTGGGCTATATACTATGCGGCTGTGTTATATACCATGGGGGGTACATTTTACATTATATTCTATGGGGGAGGCTGTGCTATATAATATGGGGGGCTACATTATATTTTATGGGGAGGTGAGCTGTATTATATTCTATTTAGGGCTACATTATATTCTATGGGGGTCTGTATTATATTTATTATATTCTATGGGGGGTGATTGCATCATACTTTATGAGACTACATTGTATTCTATGGGGGTCTGCATTATATTCTATGAGGGGCTAGATTATATTGTATGGGGGTTTCATTATACTATGAGGGGGCTACATTATACTATATGAGTAGGGCTACATTGTATTCTATGGAGGGGCTACATTATACTATATAAGGGGCTGCATTATATCCTATGAGGGGGTTGCCATATATTCTATGGAGGGGCTACATTATACTATATGGGGGGGCTGCATTATATTCTATGGGGGGGTTACATTATATTGTATGGCGGGGCTGTATTATACTGTGGGGTGGCTGCATTATGCTTTATGGGGTGGCTGCATTATACTATATGTGGGCTGCATTACAATGTATCGAGGACTATGGGGAATACATTATATGAAGAACTATGGGGTGCATTATACTATGGGAAGTGAATTTTACTACATGGATGACTATGGCGGTGCATTATACTATATGGAGAACTATGAGGAGTGTATTATACTATATAGAGGACTATGGGGAGTGTATTATACTATATGGAGGACTATGGGGGACATTATATTATATGGAGGACTATGGGGTAAAAACTGTAGCTGTGCTGCTGATAACATGATATTGTATGGTGATCTGTTAGTGATCCATTAGTGATCGTTCTCTCCCCATCATTCTTTCTCAGGCGGTGGAAAGAGGCCGGGAAACAAGTGTTGAACGACTTCAATATTGTCAATCACACTCATTTAGCGGCCTGAACTCAGCGCATGTAAATACAACCGAAATGCTTCTGTGTGATGTGCAATATGTTAGCATTTGGGGCCCCATTTTAAACTTTGCCTAGGGCCCCACTTTGCCTAAAACTGGCCCTGCCTAAAGGAAATGGTTTTGTACATTTTGTTAAAAAAAATGAAAAATTGGTGATAAACTTTTAACCCTTCTAACAAAAAAAAAAAACCGCTGCTGTAAAGTAGACATGTGCAAATGCAATTTATTAATTATTTTTAGTGTTTTGATCATCTGACACTGGTCAGAATTTAAAAATTTGGACTGGTCAGTAAGGTGAAACGAGGCTTGGGGTGTAAAGGGTTAAATAGTAGTTAATTTTCTGATTACAGTTTCCCTTTTAAGATGCCAACCGTACAGCTTTACGCATAGGGAAGGATCTATCCAGAAAACAGTAGCAACCATCTTAACCCGATCACCTTGTATTGCACATGTAGGAAAGAGGTCCCATGTCTGAAACCAGCAAATTCTCCCCCCCCATAGTGCGTGCGCTGGGGGGATTCATACGGGGGGGGGATGAACCAATGGGCTGAAAGTAAATTTGCTCAATATTAATATTAACATATCAATTATTATTTTATATTAATTATCACTTAATATTGAGCAGAAATAAAGGGACCCTGTCACCAAGTTTGACCAATATGAAATAATGACACCACCTTTTGTTATGCTGTAATGTCTATCGTCTGTACAAGTCCCCTCTGAAATGTAAAGTGCTGCGGAATACGTCGGCGCTATAGAAATAAAATGTATTATTATTATTATATTTTTACCTTTCAGGGCTGATATACAGCATTCTATAATGCAGTATATCTGCCCCCAACCCGACCTGTAAGACAAGAAGAAAACTTATTATACTCACCTGCGGGGTGGTCCGGTCTGAGAGGTGTCGATGGTCTTGATCCGGCGCCTCTCATCTACGTATAATCTACATCTCCTTCTTTCACTGCAGGCATAGGGAAAGGTCAGAGCCCCGACGCCTGTGCACTGCAGTATTTTGGTCTGCCCTCAACAGGACAGAGAAGTACACCTGCGCATGAGCATGATGCCAAGGAGTCTGTGTGTATGACGTAAGGATGCGTGACTGTGTGGATTATGAAGGGATGCGTTATCCACACGAAGCAAGAAGGAGAATGCCGATCGTAATAAGATGGGAGGGGCCGGACCAAGAACATCGACACCCCTAGCCCAGACCGCCCTGCAGGTGAGTATAATAAAAGGTATTTTTCTGCTCTTATAGGTCCGGTTGGGGGCTTACATACATCATTATAGAATGCTGTATATGAGCCCTGAAAGGAGATGGTCGTATCTCATATCGGCCAAACTAGGTGACAGTTTTCCTTTAAGTATGCTGACATCCACCTACATAAAGTATGAACCCCCATATATCATGCTATATACCGTAAGAGCCCCCATATTGCCTCTCATATACAGCATGTGCACCCACATAATCTTTTATATACAGCATGAGCCCCACATAGCCTCCCATATACAGCATGAGCCCCATATAGACTCCCATATACAGCATGAGCCCCATATAGACTCCCATATACAGCATGAGCCCCATATAGACTCCCATATACAGCATGAGCCAGACATAGCCTCCCATATACAGCATGAGCCCCACATAGCCTCCTATATGCAGCATGAGCCAGACATAGCCTCCCATATACAGCATGAGCCCCACATAGCCTCTCATATGCAGCATGAAACCCACTTAGCCTCTCATATTGTGATAATGTGTGCAAAACTGTAAAGCGCTGCGGAATATGTTAGCGCTATATAAAAATAAAGATTATTATTATTATATGCAGCATGAAACCCACATAGCCTCCCATAAGCAGGAAAAGACACATAGCCATACACATGAAAAAAAAAACACCACTTACTCACCTCGCTCTCGTTCCCCTGACGCTTTGCTCCTGTCTCCTGTGCACTGACTCACGGCAGTACACAGCTGACTCGATGACATGACGTCACTGCATCAGCTGTCTCACACATTGTTTAGTGGAAGAATTTGTCCAATTACAAAAAGTGCCCAGACTATCAAGTAAAGAAATGTATTATGCTCTGAGGTCTTTCCAGACCACAAAAAGAAAAAATGATATTTGCCTGTCCTAAGCCCTCATGTAACACCGCTTCCTCAGCTCACCAGTCCTCCATTAAGGTCATTGGTTCTTCTGCCAATAAGCCCCATGTAGTGACATGGTTAAGGAGGGCAACATGATGTCAATGACAAGTGTTGCACCACCGTCATAGGTCTCAGCTGTGGAAGAATCTACTACCACCATGGTGTATCTGGGATCTGTGGAGGTAGCTTAAGGAGTCAAGTGAAGGCCTAAGACACGTTAGTATTATGTTACCTTGCCAGCTATCAAAACAATCCTGTCAAATGGCAGCTAGTTGGCCACCATTTTTCAAGATTTGTGCTTATCGAATCCTGAAAATTTTGATTTCACCACAATTAATTTTTGTCCACACAGCATTCCGCTTTAACATTGATGTGGGCACAAAGGTTCCTTAAGTGGGTAGAAGTGATATAGGACTATGAAGAGGTAGACTGGGTCGTTAAATACAGATCTATGTGTGTGCAAATTTTTTAATATTTTTTTTAACCTTGTTCCTGCAGATCTCCATCCTTGCTTGGTTTGGATTCTTGGAAATTCCTTTGCTGCTTCAGCACTGGAGAAAGCATCACTTTTTCCAGACGGACGCCAGTTGGGTTTTCCGCTTTCAATGGCCATTATTCGGTGGTTAGGATTTAGCAGACTGTCTTGGGATTCTGTTACACCTACAGTTACTCGTTACTCACGTTTACACCAGCCCCCTGATATTCTGGTTATACACGTCGGGGGAGATGATCTTTATAGCGGTGTTTCAGTGTCAGATCTGATTGATAACATAAAGTATGATATATTTAAATTGGTCTCTTTTTCCAGGAGTAAAAATTGTATGGTCACAGAACATGAAGAGATATAAATGTCCAAAGGCAAAGAATCAGAAAACATTTAAAATTGCCTGCAAGCAGGTGAATAAACTACTCACACGTTAGAAGACTAAGTGGGCAGTGGTGGTTCGCCATATGGAGAGACACTGCTCTCTCCTGATTCGCTTCCTATCTTTCTGACCGCTCCTTCAGTGTTTTGTTCTCTGGGTCCACGTCATCTCCTCTTCCTCTTGCTGTCAGGGTACCTCAGGGCTCAGTCCTTGGCCCCCTTCTCTTGTCTCTCTACACAGCCTCAGCTGGACAGACCATCAGCAGATTTGGCTTTCAGTATCATCTTTATGCTGATGACACACAACTATATACGTCATTCCCCGACCTTACCTCCGCAGTACTACAGAACGCCAGTGACTGTCCGCAGTCTCCAACATCATGTCCGCTCTCTTCTGCTCCCGCCGTCTACTAACCTCCCTAAATCTGACATTTCCCTCTCCGTGGGTGGCACCAGAATAACACCCTGGCAGCAGGTGCACTGTCTGGGTGTTATGTTTGACACCAGTCTCTCCTTCACATCCCATATACAATCTCTTGCCCGCCCTTGCCACTTACACCTAAAGAACATCTCTAAAATCCACCCATTTCTCACCATGGAAACAACAAAAACCCTCACTGTAGCATTGATCCACTCCCGCCTGGATTACTGCAATGCTCTATTAATTGGCCTCCCCGTTACTCGACTATCCCCTCTCCAGTCCATACTTAATGCAGCAGCCAGGGTCATCTATCTGGCTAATCGGTACTCGGACACGTCCGCTCTTCGCCAGTCCTTACATTGGCTGCCCATTCATTATAGGATCCAATTCAAAGTACTTGTTCTCACCTACAATGCTCTCCACAGTGCAGCACCCCCCTATATCTCCTCCCTTATTTCTGTCTATCAGCCTAATCGACCGCTGCGCTCTGCAAACGACTTTCGACTAACCTCTGCACTAATCCGTACCTCCCACTCCCGACTCCAAGACTTTTCATGTGCTGCACCAATCCTCTGGAATGCTCTACCCCAAGAAATTAGGACTATCCACAATTTGCATAGTTTCAGGCGCTCCCTCAAAGCACATTTGTTCAGAGCGGCCTATGACGTTCACTAATCAAAGTCATTCTATGTGTAAGTTTGCATGTGTAGCCCATTCACTATCTCCATCTATCCCTCACTCCCTCAAGATGGCTGGACCATCATTGTAAATAAACACCTGTACTTTGTATCTCCCCCACCTCATTGTAGATTGTAAGCTCTCACGAGCAGGGGCGGCTTATTTTGCTTTAATTATTGTATTGTTAACGTTGCTACTTATGACTTGTGTTTTGAAACTGTTAAACTGTAAAGCGCTGCGGAATATGTTGGCGCTATATAAATAAAGATTATTATTATTATTATTATATGGGTCTGGAGCGTGATGTTGCTCACTTGTTTGAGGAAGATGGTGCTCGCCTTAATTCAGCAGGTAATAAGATCTGGTGCAGAGGCATTCAAGAAGGGATCAAAAATGCACTTCAACGTTGGCAACATCCAAGCAATTCTCAAAAATGACTTAGGCTAAGTGCACACGTACCGGAACTCTCGCGGAAATTACCGCGAGAATTCCGGAATTCCAGTCCGCGGGAAAATCGCATTTTAAATTCCCGCGATTTTCCCGCGGAAAAACTAGCATTTTGCAAGCGTATTTAGCTTGCAGAATGCTAGCGTTCTCCAAGCGATCTGTAGCATCGCTTGGAAAACTGATTGACAGGTTGGTCACACTCGTCAAACATAGTGTTTGACGAGTGTGACCAACTTTTTACTACTGAGGCTGCCTATGCGGCATCAGTAGTAAAAGATAAAATGTAAAAAAAAATAAAAAATGGTGTTATTCTCACCCTCCGACGTCCCGCGCAGCCGTTCCCAGTAATCCTTTGCGAAAATGCCCGCGATGACGTCCGTTCTCGCGGGATCGCGATGTCTCGCGGTAATTCGCGATGACGTCGCGCGAATGACCGCGAGACTTCGCGATCCCGCAAGACCGGACGCCATCGCGGGCATTTTCGCAAAGGACTACTGGGAACGGGAGCGTGAAGAGAAGCGGAAAGACTGCGCGGGACGTCGGAGGGTGAGAATAACAATATTTTTTATTTTTAAATTCTATTTTTTACAGGGGTATGGTACCCAGAGCCCGGAGGACAGTCTCCTCTCCTCCGGACCGTGGGTACCATCCGCAATTGTTCTGCTTACTTTCCGCATGGTGTGCACAGCCACATGCGGGAAGCAAGCGGAACAATGCATTCCTATGGGTGCGGGATCGCCGCGATTCCGCAAATTAATGAGCATGCTGCGGTTTTTACCGCGAAGCGATTCCACCGCGGTAAAAACCGCAGCATTAGCACAGCATTGCGGAATCCCATAAATGCATGGGATGCTTATTTTTTGCGGCAAAATCGCGCGGTTAAAACAGCCGCGGAAACGCGAAAAAAACGCCACGTGTGAACTCAGCCTTACCATTTGTGGTCAATGTCCAGCTAACAATCCCTGGATTCAAGCAGAGGTTTATTTGTCTCTGACGAACCAAAGTCCTAACGGCTGTTGGATAGCATGATCTCATGGTTCTTCATTTCCAAATTTTTATAAGGTGTTCATCTTGACCTGATTACTTTTTTCTGGTTTGCCAAATTCTTTTAAAGCTGGGCACTTACCAGCGCTTTTAGCAGCCCTGACAGTGAGAACCCGGAGCCTGATGGCCTGTGACAGCTGTGCTTACAGCATCCGGGAGCTGGGCAAGATGACAGCAATACAGCAGGACTGCAGTGAGCAGAACGCCTGGTGGTGAGTGTACTAACAGGACCTGCAGCACGTGACCACAGGGGGCGAGGCTTAGTGTCCTGCTGCTAGAGATGAATGCAGGATGCAACAGGGACCCTGGAGCAGAGGAGAGGGGAAAGGGGGCCACCGGACACCAGGGAATGGACGGGGCACCAGAGGGAGACGAAATCCAAGACAAGCGGAGGTCAGTAAATGAGAGAGGCAATGCGGTACACAAGGAGCAGGCTAATCAGGAGTAGTCAGGGACGTAGCAAGAGCCAGAAACCAGAGAAGCAGATACACAGTACAGAATCAAAAGGCAAACTCCCAACTGGGAAAAAGAACCGGGTCAGAACCATACAAGCAAGCTAGAATACAGGCACAAGGCACAGGCACACAGGGGTCACCACACTCAGCCAAGGGCAAAAGTCTAACTGACGGGGATTGGAGCTTTCCAGGGCTATAAGAAGCTCTCTTGAACCAAAGAGAGGCCACAATAATTAACCCCAGGTGTGCAGGTCAAAAACCTGCACTGGGATCATGACAAAAATTTGTAGCATTATTTATCACTTTATGGCATTTTTTGTGCGTTCTTTGTATAGGAGCATTATGTAAGCACTATATGGTAATATTATTCTGTACTGTGCGACATTTGTTTTCACAGTATTAGGCTACATTCCCATGGTGAGTTTTTGGCAAGCTTTTGATGCTGCAGATTTTCTGCACTCATTACGTAAAATAGGTTACTTTAATTTTTTTTTTTCAAAAATAAGCAGCGTAAAAACAATCACCAAAAATTCATTGAGGTAAAGTAGCCTTAGGCCGGGGTCACACTAACCGACGCAAAATACGGTCAGTATTTTACATGCGTAATACGGATGAATGGCCCCTAAACAGTGCTCCGTATGTCATCCGTAATCAAGGTGTCGCGTATTTTGCGCATGTCAGCATCCGTATGTAATCCGTATGGCATCCGTATGGTGAGATTTTCTCACAGGCTTGCAAAATGGACATATAATGGAGCCCTATGACAGGGTTTCTAAACAGAAACCAAAGAATAGATATAGACACATAGAATGTATATATATATATATATATATTCTATGTGTAAATATCTATTCTTTCTTTTCTTTATTAAACCTGTCAGTGTGAGTTTACTGTATAGCGCACTGAATTGCCGGCTTTGCTAAAAGACATCGGGTGCGTATTTCTCGCAAGTCACATGTGTGGTTCGTGTGTAATGCGTATTTTTTGCGCACCCATAGACTTGCATTGGCGTATTACGGGCGTAGTACGCTGACAATCGCAGCATGCTGCGATTGGCACGGACCGTAGACTACGGATGAGAAATATACGGCTGGTGCGAGGGACCCCATAGAGAATCATTGGTCCGTGTGTAATGCGTGCTTTTAGCGCCTCTCACTCGCCCGTATTCCTCGCCAGTGTGACCCCGGCCTTACTCTAAAGAAAAAAAAAAAGCTTCACATTTGCCTGGCTCTGGCAAAATCTTATTGGACAAAAGGAAGTGTCAGATATTGGAGAAAGTTGGATATGTTTTGGGTGAAGGGCGATAGTTTTTATAATCCTTACAAATACATAAACACACGAGGAGTTTATGGCACTTATCGTAGATACTTTTGAAGGCATAAAAAAGGCAAACATTTCTAAAAAAAATATCTTTATAAAACAACTGAAAAAAGGTGAGAGTTTTGAATTGGCAGAGAAAAACATTGTTTGCTTGAGTGCTAGAGAAAGGACATGTTAATGGAAATGCTAAACATTGACTCCAATTAAGGCCTGTTTCACATTTCCGTCTTTCAAGGTCAGTCAAAATCCGCCAGGCGGTTAAAAATACGGATCCGTCTCCGTCATGTGCCAAACTGATGGCACTGGATCCGTTTTGTATACGGATCCGCTGCAGCCGGCAAGAGGGTGAAATTTAAAGGAACCGCGGCCTGGAAAAAAGAGAGACAGATTTTCTTTTCACGGCCTTCCCAGAACGCTATTCAGGGTTAAAATCCCTGCCAGAGCAAATCTGGCGGGCATGTGCAATACAAAATAGCGGACTGTCACTCAGAAAAAACATTTCAGAGTCCGTCTCTTCTGCCCAGGAGCCACTAGAATTCTGACGGATCCGTCAACAAACGGATGAGACGGACGACCGTCAGTCAAAATCCGCCGCTAATGTAAGTCTATGGGGGAAAAAAACGGATCCGCCAAAAATGGGGTGGATCTGTTTTTTTCTAAAAGTGGCGGATTTTGACTGAGGACAAAAAACGGAAATGTGAAACAGGCCTAAGCCGAAAATGTATAGATCCCATACAAATTAGACTAATGTTTGTTGAACCCACCAATATCAATAGGCTCAGCTCACAATCTTTTTTTTTTTTTTATCAAATAGATTTTTATTAATCAGAATTCAAAATACAGAATATACAGTAAATCTTCCACAAACATTAGATTTACAAATTGAACATCCCTGTCCCCCCCCATGTAGACAGCATATATAACTCTTTTCTCCATAAGATTCCTCTTACACCGTAATTTACCATTAGTCATCCTCTTTACCCATATTGTCAATCAAACCATACAAAACAGAAATGTTCCTATGTCCGGGTATTAATGGTTTATCCACAAGACCAGCATTGTAAAATATAGCACATTCCCATCAGTTAACTGTACCGTATTGTAGCCAGGGATTCCACAACCTCTCATAGGTTTTAGAATTGCCTCTTTTAGCATATATCCTTTCCTCCAGCCGGATGATACAAGACACCTGATTCACAAACTCTCTCCCAGAAGGTGGTTCTTTCCTGATCCAGTTCCTCGCAATCAGCTTCCTTGCTACAGATAGTAGTCTGGCTATAGCAAGCTTTGCACTATTAACTATTTCAATTTCCTCCACATATCCCAGTATGCAGACCAGTGGGTTATTGGGTATTAGGCCGGGGTCACACTAACCGACGCAAAATACGGTCAGTATTTTACATGCGTAATACGGATGACAGACCCCTAAACAGTGCTCCGTATGTCATCCGTAATCAAGGTGTGGTCGCGTATTTTGCGCATGTCAGCATCCGTATGTAATCCGTATGGCGAGATTTTCTCGCAGGCTTGCAAAATGGACATATAATGGAGCCCTATGACAGTTTTAATAAAGAAATGAAAGAATAGATATAGACACATAGAATGCGTGTATATATATATATATATATATATGTGTATTCTATGTGTCTATATGTATTCTTTCTTTCTTTATTAAACCTGTCAGTGTGAGTTTACTGTATAGCGCACTGAATTGCCGGCATTGCTAAAAGACACCGGGTGCGTATTTCTCACAGGTCACATGTGTGGTCCGTGTGTAATCCGTATTTTTGACTTGCATTGGCGTATTACGGCCATAGTACGCTGACAATCGCAGCATGCTGCGATTGGCACGGAGCATAGAATACGGATGAGAAATATACGTCTGGTGCGAGTGACCCCATAGAGAATCATTGGTCCGTGTCTAATGCGTGCTTTTAGCGCCTCTCACTCGGCCGTATTCCTCGCCAGTGTGACCCCGGCCTAACACTTCCGTAAGCCTCTTCTATTCTGTTAATGACATTAAACCAGGGCCGGACTGGGACTAAAATTCAGCCCTGGCATTTGAAGTTACACAGGCCCACTAGTCACATGGTGACTATATAATATCTTTGTGCACTTGTAGGTTACAAGAAGTGAGAGATTAACACGACTATAAAACATGTAGTCACAGCTGTGCCCAGTATTTCAGCTCAGTCCTATTTATTGCTTTTAGTTGCAGTACTCCTCCCAAAGCTCTGTCCCCTTTTGTATGCACGGTGACAGAATTCCTGGCAGAACTGCTATCCATTGGGCAACCAGACCCCCCTGGTCATAGCTGCCCCTATCATACCTCCCAACTTTTGAAGAAGGGAAAGATGGACAAAGACTGCGGCGCGCTGCTGCAAATTTTGGCCACGCCCGGCCACACCCATTTCACAGCTAGTCACACCCATGTCCACGCCTAATCGCACCCATTTAGCACTGCTGATCACACTGACTGGTACTGAGGGCACAGTGGCTGGCATTATGGGCACACTGACTGGCACTAAGGAAGAGAGAAAACAGAGAGAGAGAGAAAAAAGAAAACAGAGAGAGAGAAAGAAAGAGGAAAGAAAGAACAGTGAGAGACAGAGAAAGAACAGAGAGAGAAAGAAAGAGGGGAAAGAAAGAACAGAGAGAGACAGAGAACAGAGCGAGAAATAAAGAAGTAAAGAAAAGAAAGAAAGAACAGAGAGAAAGAGAGGAAAGAAAAAGAAAGAACAGAGAGAGAAAGAAAAAAGAAAGATTAGAGAGAGAAAGAAAGAACAGAGAGAGAAAGAACAGAGAGAAAGAAAATGAGGGAAAGACAGAACAGAGAATGAGAAAGAACAGAGAAAGAAAGAAAAAGAGAGAAAGAAATAAAGAAAGATTCTATAAAGATACTATAGCAGCCCAGCTCACATTGTAGTGCCCACCTGAGCCTCCCGGTGCAGGACATATCATGATCCGCTCACATGGCCGGCATCCCCGATTCCAAGGTGATCCTGCTGTCTGCGCTGTCGGAGGAGGACACAGTGATGGATTTGAAGCATTCCTAGTTCCGTCACAATCTCCTCAAGAAATTATCTCATTTCCGGTCAGCTTCCAGCACATCACTTCAGGTGGAACATCATGTGTGTGTTTTAAAATGCTCCTCGGGGCTCCGCCGTGTACTCCTGTGTCCGTGGGAAAAGCCCACTTTGTATGCTTTGTACACACTTGGCTCCGCTCCGTACATCCCGTACACATATGGCTCCACTCCGTCCACCTCGTACACGCGCGGCTCCGCTCCGTCCACCTCGTACACGCGCGGCTCCACTCCGTCCACCTCGTACACGCGTGGCTCCGCTCCGTCCACCTCGTACACGCGGCTCCTCTCCGTACACCTCGTACACGCGGCTCCGCTCCGTACACCTCGTACACGCGGCTCCGCTCCGTACACCTCGTACACGCGGCTCCGCTCCGTACACCTCGTACACGCGGCTCCGCTCCGTACACCTCGTACATGTGCGGCTAAGCTCCGTACACCTTGTACTCACGCGGCTCCGCTCCGTACACCTCGTACACACACGGCTCCGCTCCGTACACCTCATACACATCCGGCTTCTCTCCGTACACCTCGTACACACACGGCTCCGCTCCGTACGTCTCATACACACACAGCTCTGCTACATCCACACTGTAAATCCTGACCCCACACATACTTACCTCAACCAGCACCATGTGTATGAAATATATCATTGTAGGTGTTAGAAATTACCCCTTTCGTAAGTCCAGCACCACCACATATATAGTCCAACACTATGTCAGATTGTATCTGCAGGTTTCTGGAAAGTTTTTGAGCCATAATGGCATGCCGTACCTGACAGTAGTGGTACCATTCAGAATCCGGCAACTGAAACTCACTCTGTAATTGCACAAACGGTCTCAGCTCCCTGTTATCCATAATTTGAGACATTAATGTCAGCCCCCTACGTTTCCAGCCTTCCAGTCTCCCAAGTTTCCGAATCTCTGGGAGGTTACTATTATCCCATATAACTGTGAATCTAGTCAACCCGGTCACCCCTCTCACCCTCTTTAGTCTGTTCCACAGGTCTTGTAAGAGTCGCAGAGTGGGACACCCGTCTCCCATTACACCCATCTTCCCATCCTCTAGGACAAGTATCAACGGGCTTCTATTTAGTACGTATTCCAGCAGCTCAGCTCACAATCTAATGTGTTTGGATGTCTCTGGACTCTTCCCCTGAAAGATGACATTGGGAATGTTGGGGGAGATAAGATTCCGATATGTTTAATTTCGGGCTGCTGATCCTTTTGTTCTTGGAACAGTTTATGGAAGAGTCAAGAGAGACAGAGTTCCTGGCCAATCAATGAACAACTATCTATTATGTATGGGTAAAGGGCCCATCACACTAAGCGATATCGCTAGCAATATCGCTATAACGTCACTGGTTTTGTGACGTAGCAGCGATATTGGTTATAGCTATGTGTGATACTTACCTCCGACCGGCTCCCCCGCTGGTTATCGCTGATCGCGCGAGAATGGCCTGGGACGTTTCTCGTCGTCAGCTTCCTGCTGGGCTTCCTGCTGTGGCGACGAGCGACGCGTGGACGAGGGCGGGAGGATGTCTTCATCGCCTCGTCTGACAGGTAAGTAGCGACCGCTGACCGCTGCTATGTCGCTGGTGAGATCTGCCTGTTTGGCAGCTCACTAGCGACCACTAAGCGATGCACCGGCGATCCTGACTGGGACGTATCGTTGTTGGGATCGCTGGTGCATCGCTAAGTGTGACAGTACCTTAAAGTTCTATAGGTAGCTTAATGTCAACATGTTTTCAGAGTCTTTCTCCTTCCTCAGGACAACCATAAATTAAATGCTTTTTCACTTGTGATTGTCCTGAGGAAGGAGTCAGATGGAATCTGAAACGCGTTTACATTAAACCACTTTTTCCTGAGATCTTATGGATCGTGTTTAAATCAGTAGCACATATCAAGAATCCACACTACCCTGATATCTCTCTGAAAACACTTGTGGATATTGCAGGAGCTGTTATTTCACCTCATCAGTGGTTGGGTCGTATACAACCTTTCCAGGTGAGCTTGAAGCCCTTTTTGCCTCACTAAAATACTTGGACAAAACCCTATTGTGCTTGGCGTTTTTTTAATCTTAAGTTCTGTACCCTAGCATAGGTAAGTCAGAGGAGGTATACCACACAAGTGAAGGTCTGCAAACTATACTGGACAGGAGCCTGTACACACAGATGAGGATATATACGGTATGCGCAGAATGGAAGGTCAGATACCAACCAGGAAGGATATAAATTGGAGCGAAGACAGGATGCCTACAATTACTGAAAATGAGGTACTGAATAATGGGAGCAAAAATAGCAATGGTTTCATCATATACAGTGGGGCAAAAAAGTATTTAGTCAGTCAGCAATACTGCAAGTTCCACCACTTAAAAAGATGAGAGGCGTCTGTAATTTACATCATAGGTAGACCTCAACTATGGGAGACAAACTGAGAAAAAAAAATCCAGAAAATCACATTGTCTGTTTTTTTTTCATTTTATTTGCATATTATGCTGGAAAATAAGTATTTGGTCAGAAACAAGCAATCAAGATTTCTGGCTCTCACAGACCTGTAACTTCTTCTTTAAGAGTCTCCTCTTTCCTCCACTCATTACCTGTAGTAATGGCACCTGTTTAAACTTGTTATCAGTATAAAAAGACACCTGTGCACACCCTCAAACAGTCTGACTCCAAACTCCACTATGGTGAAGACCAAAGAGCTGTCAAAGGACACCAGAAACAAAATTGTAGCCCTGCACCAGGCTGGGAAGACTGAATCTGCAATAGCCAACCAGCTTGGAGTGAAGAAATCAACTGTGGGAGCAATAATTAGAAAATGGAAGACATACAAGACCACTGATAATCTCCCTCGATCTGGTGCTCCACGCAAAATCCCACCCCGTGGGGTCAGAATGATCACAAGAACGGTAAGCAAAAATCCCAGAACCACGCGGGGGGACCTAGTGAATGAACTGCAGAGAGCTGGGACCAATGTAACAAGGCCTACCATAAGTAACACACTACGCCACCATGGACTCAGATCCTGCAGTGCCAGACGTGTCCCACTGCTTAAGCCTGTACATGTCCGGGCCCGTCTGAAGTTTGCTAGAGAGCATTTGGATGATCCAGAGGAGTTTTGGGAGAATGTCCTATGGTCTGATGAAACCAAACTGGAACTGTTTGGTAGAAACACAACTTGTCGTGTTTGGAGGAAAAAGAATACTGAGTTGCATCCATCAAACACCATACCAACTGTAAAGCATGGTGGTGGAAACATCATCCTTTGGGGCTGTTTCTCTGCAAAGGGGCCAGGACGACTGATCCGGGTACATGAAAGAATGAATGGGGCCATGTATCGTGAGATTTTGAGTGCAAACCTCCTTCCATCAGCAAGGGCATTGAAGATGAAACGTGGCTGGGTCTTTCAACATGACAATGATCCAAAGCACACCGCCAGGTCAACGAAGGAGTGGCTTCGTAAGAAGCATTTCAAGGTCCTGGAGTGGCCTAGCCAGTCTCCAGATCTCAACCCTATAGAAAACCTTTGGAGGGAGTTGAAAGTCCATGTTGCCAAGCGAAAAGCCAAAAACATCACTGCTCTAGAGGAGATCTGCATGGAGGAATGGGCCAACATACCAACAACAGTGTGTGGCAACCTTGTGAAGACTTACAGAAAACGTTTGACCTCTGTCATTGCCAACAAAGGATATATCACAAAGTATTGAGATGAAATTTTGTTTCTGACCAAATACTTATTTTCCACCATAATATGCAAATAAAATGAAAAAAAAACAGACAATGTGATTTTCTGGATTTTTTTTTCTCAGTTTGTCTCCCATAGTTGAGGTCTACCTATGATGTAAATTACAGACGCCTCTCATCTTTTTAAGTGGTGGAACTTGCACTATTGCTGACTGACTAAATACTTTTTTGCCCCACTGTATGTCAAAGAGAATGGAGCCCTGGATAAGAAATTAAAAGATCTGCTCTGCTTTCTCGTAGCTAATGGGAACCCACATTGGTAATACAGCATATAGTTTTACCATCGATCAGTAAAAGCCCTAAAGCGTTTTAATTTAGTTCTGATCCATCAAACTCTTAAAAAAAAAAGTTTGGAAACAATGATTACCCCGAGTTGTCATTCAGGACTTTTGGAAAGCCAGATGCCGCCGACCCCTATAGAAAATCTGATGTTGACTATATTAGTGACTTTTTACTAAACACAAGTTTTAAAAAATGTACTGAAGGAGTTGGCGGATTTTAGTGAAGGGGGTGCTCTTTAAATACTGATCGATTCAATGTCTTCAAGGCAGAATACAAGGACACCACAACTGCAGGTGTGAACCAACACAAAGTAATATACTCACAGGGCGCTCACTGTGGCCGGACTCTATGAGAAAGCCTGAGCCCAGCATAACAGTGAGGATGACGCCCATTCCCTTGAGCTAATGAGGCTGCAGGGCATTTATGGGGCGGCTTTGTTCCTGCCTCTCCCTGCTGAAATGTAAATACAGAGCTGCTAAGAGATGTCCTGCAGACAGCTGTAATTCACAATAGCCCTTGGCAAAGGGGCAAATTCCCATCTCTGTCTTCTTCTATTCTTGCACTGCAGCCATAGCTATGGTCTATTGCGTTCCAAACATATAAATACCCTGATCAGACCACAGTGTATGGGTAACTACCAGGAAAGATATATATCTTTGTACCGTGTAAAGGGCCCATTACATGCAACGATATTGTTAACGATATCGTTGCAACGTCACCAGTTTGCTGACGTTGCAGCGATGTCGAAGCAACATCGTTGCGTGTGACACGTAGCAACGATCAACGATCAGTTGGCTGATCGTTAATCGTTGCCTAATGGTCTGGGCCATAAATCTATAGTTGGTTTCCCGCTGGGCAGCACACATCACTGCATGTGACAGCGAGAGACCAACGATCAGCGAGCGCCCAGCGCCATACAGCAGACGCTGGTGTTACGGCCCCCGTCGCTCCTCGCTGTACTCACCCGGCCGATCCCGCGCCGCTGCCTGGCTCCTTTCCTGAGCTGCGGCGTCCTGTGTCCGGTCCGCGGCCTGCGACGTCCTTGCATGCTTTGCGCATACGCCGTAGGCCTCGTCCTTCTCCCTTCTCTTATGCTCCGGCGGTGCCCTGACCCGGAAGCACCGCCGGACCAATGGGGGCTGCTTCCAGGATATTTCAGGCCGCCCTCCTGTAACGGAGGCGCCTAATCGTCGTTCTTCGACCGCATGTTGTGCCCCCAAGTCTTAGGTGGGAATAAAGTGGTGACAACTTCTATTCCTCCGGTTTCTGCTGCAGGAACATCAGTATCCATACAACCTCGGGGACCGGACCCCGGCCATGCGCTTAGAACTTGAGGAAGGGCTCTGCTCTGACCCTAGTCCTTAGTGTCAGGAACACCGCACTACACTCGCTCACTGAGCCAGTGCGCGTGTCCTGAGTACAGAAACAGTGCTAAAAGATACCTGTGGAGCAGGGCAGCAGAGGTGACAATGCGTGCTTCAAACTATCGGTGTCAGGATCCTGTCAGCGCCAGAAAGCAAAGATGCACAAGACATGAGGACACTGAAGTTAGCAAGCTGGCACAGGACCTATGGCTTAGAGGGCGGTCACACCCATATATGCACTGAATGCACAATGAAATGAATAAAAAACGAATCTGAACTGAAAAAGTAAGTTAATGTGTATGCACAATGTAAATGCATATTAACACATGACCATTAACCAGAGAAAACAAAAAGCAAAAAGCACAAATATCCTGAACTAAAAAGTAAAAAATAATCTGCAAATAATGCATAAAGGTAATAATAATAATAAGGGTATTTAGAAAACATAATTTTGATCAACATAATGTACAAGCCATCCCGCCACGTCACGGCAACCCTTGTGGGACAGTCCCTACTCTAGTATTTAGTATTTTTTAGGCTCCATGGTCTACCTCGACACATTGTGTCCGACCGGGGGGTCCAGTTTACTTCCAAGTTCTGGAGGGCACTTTGCAAACTCTTGGACATATCCTTAGATTTTTCCTCCGCCTACCATCCGCAGACCAACTGGCAAGTAGAGCGAACCAACCAGACGTTAACTGTATATCTCTGTCATTTTTCCAACGTCCACCAAGATGACTGGGTTGACCTGCTTCCCTGGGCGGAGTTCGCTTACAACAACCATACCGGTGAATCCTCAACCAAATCTCCATTTTTTGTGGTGCTTGGCAGACATCCCGGTCTTCCTCTCCCTGTAGGTCCAATTTCCGAAGTACCTGCGGCCAACTCTGTGTCCCTGGAATTCTCCGAGATCTGGGCCGAGACCAACGCAGCCCTCAAGAAAGCCAGCGAGCAAATGAAGCATCACGCCGACAAGAGGAGATTGGATCCTCCACCATTTCATATCGGGGATAAAGTCTGGCTCTCATCTAAATACATCCGGCTGAAGGTACCCTCGTACAAGTTGGGCCCCCGGTACATCGGTCTCTTTGAAATTCTGGATCGTGTCAACGAAGTCGCCTACAAGTTGAGGTTTCCTGCTTCGCTTCGAGTCCCGAACACCTTCCACGTCTCTCTCCTGAAACCGGTAGGATTTCATCAGTTTCACTCCTCGCCCTGCTCCGCTCCTCGGCCAGTTGGTACCGACGACACCTTCGAGGTAAGAGATATCCTCGCTATGAAAAGAATCAGGGGAAAACCCTTTTTTCTTATTGACTGGAAGGGTTTTGGTCTCGAGGAGAGGTCCTGGGAGCCACGGGGGAACATTAACTGTCCTCGTATTCTAAAAAGGTTTTTTGCCAATTGCAGTGGGGGGTGGCTTAAGGGGGGGTACTGTTACGGCCCCTGTCGCTCCCCGCTGTACTCACCCGGCCGATCCCGCGCCGCAGCCTGGCTCCTTCCCTCAGCCGCAGCGTCCTGTGTCCAGTCCGCGGCCTGCGACGTCCTTGCATGCTTTGCGCATGTGCTGTAGGCCGCATCCGCGTCCTTTTCCCTTCTCTTATGCTCCGGCGGTGCCCTGACCCGGAAGCACCGCCGGACCAATGGGGAATGCTTCCAGGATATTTCAGGCCGCCCTCCTGTAACGGAGGCGCCTGATCGTCGTTCTTCGACCGCATGTTAGGCCCCCGTGTCCCTGCTCCATGCACTGTGCCGGTCTTCTCATTGTCTGTGCTTCCTTGCAGTCTGCCTGTGTCTGTGTCCTATTCCGTCCTGCAGTCCGACTCCGGTCCTGTCTGCCGGTGTCTGTGTCCTATTCAGTCCTGCAGTCCTACGCCGATCCTGCCTGTCTGTGCCTGATTCCCGCTGTTCTACTCCGGTCCTGCCTGCCTGTGCCTGATTCCCGCAGTCCTACTTCGGTCCTGCCTGCCTGTGCCTTATTCTTGCAGTCCTACTCCGGTCCTGCCTTCCGTGCCTGGTTCCTGCTGTCCTGCTCCAGCCTCTCCACCCGAGCTCCACGCCTCTTCCCGTGCTCGTGGTTCCAGGTACTCTCTCTCGCTCCAGTCCATCCGAGCCGCCCCTCTTGGTACTGGCTGCCGTGGCATTCGAACCCTTGGGCCTGCTCCTAACGGTCCCTGTATAGGGGTCGGTTCCACCTGGTAGCTCGCCCGGGGGCCCCTCAGTGCCACGGTCCAGAGGGTCCACTCTTGGAATTCCGCCTTGCCCAGCGGAACGCTTACAGCTGGGAGATGGTATCCAGGGTAAACAGCGGGTAACTAAGCACCACGCGGCTCTTAGTTACTCACTGTTTACCTTGGATACCAGCTTGCTCGCTGGTCCTGACCGCTGATGAGTCTGCCTATGTGACAGCTCACCAGTAATCAGCTAACTATGTCCCAGTGATCCCATCCACGTCGGATCATTGGTGGGATAACTGGGACATTAAAGCGTGTAACGGGGCCTTTAGCCAGTAGATAGAAAAATATTTAGAATTGAGAGATCTCAGTGGTTGATACCTTTTAATGGCTACCTGAAAAGATGGTAACACATTGCAAGCTTTCGAGACTACTCAGGTCTCTTCATCAGGCTAGACTAATACAACATCTGAAGAATCACATTTTTATACACAAAACAGCACAGAAATAACGCAATAGATAAGACAAGTGACGTGAAGCAGAATTGTCATTATGGGAGAGGGATAAACATAAATATTGGAACAGTTCATAGATAAGGAGCATGAAGGTTTTATTGCCCTCTGATTGGGGTCTAGTTCTGTGTTAGTGATGCCCCCAGAAAGTCTGAAGAGCAAATTCCTTAATTGATGTAAAAAGACATAAATCCATGAGACACATTCATTCCTGCAATTAGAGTGTCAAAAGTTGTCATAAATTTGTACTCAGAGATTCTTCTCTCTCTCTGAGATTTGAAGTTACCTTTTAATACAAGTAATTTAATGTTCATCATGCTATGACCAGGGATACAAAAATGTTTTGCCACAGCTAACTACCAGAAAAGCTACATTTGGTAGGTCTATGGTCATAATGTTTTAACAAAAAAGAACATCAAGAAAGAGTGGACAACAATTGTGAAAAACAGATCCAACTTTCAGCAGTGCCCCATTACAGATCCAGCCTACAACAGTGTCCCCATACCAGATCCAACCTACAACAGTGTCCCCATAACAGATCCAGTCTACAACGGTGTCTCCATAACAGATCCATCCTATAGCAGTGGCACCATATCATATCCAGCCTACACCAGAGCCCCCATAACAGATCCAGCCTACAACCTCGATCCCATTACAGATCCAGCGTACAGCAGTTTCCCCATAATAGATCCAGTCTACAACAGGGCCCCATAACAGATCTAGCCAACAACAGTGCCCCCCAAAACAGATCCAGCCTACAACAGTGCCCCCATAACAGATCCAGCCAACAACAGTGTTCCACAGCAGATTGAGCCTACAACAGTGCCCCACAGCATATCCAGCATATTACAATGTCATTATAACAGATCCATCCTACAACAGTGTCCTCATAAAAGATCCAGGTTACAGCAGTGTTCCCATAACAAATCCAGCCTAAAACAGTTTCCCCCATATCAGATCCAAGTTACAGCAGTGTCCCCATAACAAATCCAGCCTAAAACAGTTTCCCCCATATCAGATCCAGCCGACAACAGTGCCCCCATATCATATCCAGCCTACAACAGTGCCCTATATTAGATCCAGTCTGCAACAGTGCCCCATAACAGATCCAGCATACAACAGTGCTCCCATATCAGATCTAGCGTACAACAGCGACCCCATAACAGATCCAGCCTACAACAATGACTCCATAACAGATCCAGCCTATAACAGTGCCCTCATTACTGGTACAATCTACAAGAGTGCTCCCATAACAGATTCAACCTACAAGTGTCCCCATATGAGATCTTGCCTACAACGATGCCCTCATAACATATCCTGCCTACAACAGTGGTCCCATAACAAATCCAGCCTACAGCAGTTTCCCCATAATAGATCTAGTCTACAACAGTGCCTCAACAGATCTAGCCACCAACAGTGCCCTATAACAGATCCCACCTACAACAGTGCCCCAGATCAGATCCAGTCTACAACAGCGACCCCAAAACAGATCCAGCCTACAACTGCAACCTCATAACAGATTCCGGATACAAGAGCGACCCCATAACCCCATTAGATCCAGCCATAACAGTGACCCCATAACAGAGCCAGCCTATAAAAGTGCCCCCATAAGTGATCCAGTCAACAACAATGCCCCTGTAACAGATCCAACCTACAAGTATCATCATAACAGATCCAGGCTACAACAGTGGCCCTATATCAGATCCAACCTACAAGTGTCCCCAAATCAGATGCAGCCTACAGCGGTGCCCCCATATCAGATTCAGCCTACAACAGTGCATCATAACAAATCCAACCTACAACAGTGCCTCCATATCAGATCCAGCCTACGCCAGCGCCCCATAACAGATCCAGCATACAACATCGATCCCATAACAGATCCAGCCTACAGCAGTTTCACCATAATAGATCCAGTCTACAACAGGCCCCCATAACAGATCTAACCAACAACAGTGCCCCATAACAGATCCAGCCTACAACCATGCCCCATAGCAAATCCAGCCTACAACAGCGACCCCATAACCGAACCAGCCTACAACAGTGACCCTATCACAGATCCAGCCTATAACAGTGCCCTATAACCAATGCAGCCTACAAGAGTGTTTTCATAACAGATCCAACTTACAAGTGTCCCCATATCAGATCCAGCCTACAATGGTACCGACATAACTGATCCAACCTATAACAGTGCCCCCATAACAGTTCCAACCTGCAATTGTCCCCATATCAGATCAAGCCTACTACAGCGACCCCATAACAGATCCAGCCTACAAGTGACCCTATAACAGATCCAGCCTACAACAGTGCCCTCATATCAGATCCAGCCTACAACAGTGCCTCATAACAGATCCAACCTACAACAGTGCCTCCATATCAGATCCAGCCTACGCCAGCGCCCCATAACAGATCCAGCATACATCGATCCCATAACAGATCCAGCCTACAGCAGTTTCACCATAATAGATCCAGTCTACAACAGGCCCCCATAACAGATCTAACCAACAACAGTGCCCCATAACAGATCCAGCCTACAACCATGCCCCATAGCAAATCCAGCCTACAACAGCGACCCCATAACCGATCCAGCCTACAACAGTGACCCTATCACAGATCCAGCCTATAACAGTGCCCTATAACCAATGCAGCCTACAAGAGTGTTCTCAACAGATCCAACTTACAAGTGCCCCCATATCAGATCCAGCCTACCATGGTACCGACATAACTGATCCAACCTACAACAGTGCCCCCATAACAGTTCCAACCTGCAATTGTCCCCATATCAGATCAAGCCTACTGCAGCGACCCCATAACAGATCCAGCCTACAACAGTGCCCTCATATCAGATCCAGCCTACAACAGTGACCCCATAACAGATCAATCCTAAAGCAGTTTCTTCATAACAGATCCAGCCTGCAACAGTGCCCCGATATCAAATCTAGCCTAGAACAGAGACCCCATAACAGATCCAACCTACAAGTATCCCCATATCCAATCTTGCCTACAACGGTGACCCCATAACAGATCCAGCTTACAACAGTGCCCTCATATCAGATCCAGCCTACAACAGTGACCACATAACAGATCATTCCTACAGCAGTTTCCTCATAACAGATCCAGCCTACAACAGTGCCCCATACCAATGCAGCCTACAAGAGTTTTCCCATAACAGATCCAACCTACAAGTGTCCCCATATCAGATCCAGCCTACAACGGTGTCCCCCATAAAAGATCGAGCCTACAACAGTACCCTCATAACAGATCCAGTCTACAACAATGCCAACATAACAAATCCAGGCTAGAACAGTATCACTGCAACAAACCAGCCTATGCCATTGTCCCCATAACAGATCCAGTCTACAACAGTGTTCCCATAACAGATCCAACCTACAAGTGTCCCCATATCAGATCCAGCCTACAACAGCGACCCCATAACAGATCCAGCCTACAACAGTGACCCCATTTCAGATCCAGCTTGTAACTGTCTCCATTACCCATCCAAAGTACAAGAGTGCTCCCATAACAGATCCAACCTACAAGTGTCCCCATATCAGATCCAGCCTACAACAGTGCCCCCATATCATCCAGCCTACAACAGCGATCCCATAACAGATCCAGCTTACAGCAGTTTCCCCATAATAGATTTAGTATACAACACTGCCCCATAACAGAGCTAGCCAACAACAGCGACCCCATAACAGATCCAGACTACAACAGTGCCCCCCTATCAGATCCAGCCTGCAATGGTGCCCTCATAACAGAATCAGCCTACAATAATGCCTCCATAAAAGATCCAAAATACAAGTGTCCACATAACATATCCAGCTTACAACAGTATCACTGCAACAAACCAGCCCACAACATTGTCCCCATAACAGATCTAACCTGCAAGTACCCCCATAACAGATCCAGCTTACAACAGTGCCCCCTAACAGATCCAACCACAATTATGCATGTTCTAGTGAGCCCATAACAGTTACACTATGAACAGCATCCCCATAAATAATCCCCCTAACATATCTAGCATGTAATAGTGGACACATAAATCCAGCAATGTTGTCTCTATAACAGATCCAGCATGCAAGAGAGATTGACAACAGTGTGCAATTGACAGGAACAGAAGCCCAGAACACTCTGCCTCCCCATGATCATTACTTCATTCTCAGCGCTGAAAGCCTCCGAGTTCCCTTTATTTAGTCATGGCTACAATTCATGAGGTTGCAGTACCTAAATAACGCCTCTAGGTGGTGTTCTGTGCTTTATCCACATTATCAGTGACAGGACTGTTCCACTAAAGTCCTTGCTGCAAACATGACTGACTATAACTGTTAATTATAAGGCCAGCTATTGCGATGCTACATATGAGCCACATGTGATCTGTGAACCATACTTGTAAACCAAGCTACAAATGTGCACAAAATCTGAAGAGTTAGATTTCAACAAAAGGAATTGCACAGAGACAGCGATTGTTGTCATGCACTGTAAAAAAAAAAAAAAAAAGTGTTCAGAACTTTTACAGAAAAGAACCTTTTTTTCAATTAAATTTGACCACTGACCACTAGGGGCAGTGTTCTATTGCATGAGCACTAGTAGAGACTCTTGCTGCACCAGATTCAACCTGTACGTAGTCTAAATCATGCATTAGTACTGACAACCATATGGAGACCCCTGAATAATGATACTTTACTTGGAGGAGGGCTAAAGTCCTATTAATTGAATGTACACTGGATGGCTACATCCAAATGCTTATTTGGAATTAAAGCGTTCCTTAAAACCAAGGCAGAAGCAGCCATAACCGTAGGGGAGGTATCGAGGCACTGCATGTGGCAGTACTTTTGTTTGCTAACCTCCCCTATATATGATGTAGAAATAACTCACTAATTATAAGTGCCATATAGTAAGCAACTAAAAAAAAGTGCTATGGGTTGGCCAAATAACGCCTGAGTAACAATCCAATTCATCGCTGATACTAGCATAAACTGCTAAAAAATGATGTGCTGTATGGTGCCTAAATAATAGTGTCAAACAGTGACAAAATAAACACCATCATACCATACTTAAATAATGCCAACATACAGTGGCCAGACAGCTATATACATAAAATATCCTCTTGCCCATGCGAAACTATACTGCTATATAAAGGATAGAAGAGAAATGTACTTATATACAAGCCATGGGTGTCAGGCTTTTGCCAAAAGTCGTGCATTGGTCCAGAGGATGGCAAAGTGATTTCCCTTTAATAGGGTTATCCCATAAACATTTATCACCATTTGACCACAGCATAGGTGATGAATGTATGATCCCTGGGAGGGTTCGATAATAATGACAGCCATAGACAGGAAATGAAGGCACAATGCCGATCACATGAGGGCCACTAATCCATTGCCGTGGGTGGAACTTTAGTGACTGTATGGGGTTGTTGGCCACGCCGGCCCCTGGAGTTTAAAGGGAGCAAAAGGTCTCTTTGGCCCTGGTTAGAAAAACAATATTTTTACAAATTAGTTTTGGAGACTTTTCATCGGATCTCATAGGGGCAGCATGGTGGCTCAGTGGTTAGCATTGCAGCGCTGGAGTCCTGGGTTCAAATCCCACCAAGGACAACATCTGCAAGGAGTTTGTATGTTCTCCCCGTTTTTGCGTGGGTTTCCTCCCACATTCAAAAGACATACTAATAGGGAATTTAGATTGTGAGCCCCATCGGGGACAGTGATGATAATGTGTGCAAACTGTAAAGTGCTGCGGAATATGTTAGCGCTATATAAAAATAAAGATTATTATTATGAGATTCAATTTACACCACTGATCTATGGAAAAGTAATGAAAAACAAATATAATGGATCTTTTTGCTTTGACAATCCCTTTAAAAATGACAAATTCAGATATGACTTCAAGACCGGAGCTTCACTTCCATTTTTTTCTTTAATGTTTTTCTTTACTTTTCAGTGCGGATTATGACTCCCATTTATAGTCTAGTAGGTACTGGAGGTGAAGGCTGAGCTTCCTACAATACAATCCCATGTCCTACAGGATATTAAGTGTAAATGACCGCCCTCCGGTGTGGACCTGCTGGGAGGGTAAAATGCTATATATATGTTTATCTCCATCCAGGGACACAGAAAGGCTTTTTAATTAGAAGACAATCCCCTTGAAAGAAAAGCAGCTCCACCAACAATGCAGATCTCATGGAGATTCCCCCTCCAACCCAGTAGATGGCAGATAGTGAGCTGCCATTTGTTTGCAATCCTAGGAGGAGGTGTAAGATAGAGGGGAAGCTGAATTTCAAAGTGGTTTACCTCGTTTTTTTTCCCAAGGCTTTCCTCCTGCTTCCTGACTCACACATCCATTGAAATAAAAGTACCCTGGGAGGTCAGAGAAGGCAAATGCATCTTATCTCCATGGCTTAGGTTACACAAGGATTGAACATTTTGTTTTTCAGGAGAACCCCCTATTGGTCTTTCATTGGAAACTCGTTTACTTGACCAAGACTCAAATAGCATTTCTCCTATGCTAGGCTAGAGGTCTCACCATCCTTTTTGGTGACAAGAAGACAAACAAACTAATTTGGGCATAGTTCACAGCATGGAGATCTGTGACACATGGATCACCCTTGTGTTCTCTGTTTTTGAGGTATTTACTGCCCTTTAAAGCTGGCCATACACAGTATATTTACGTCAGCCAAAACTGCCAATATCGATGGGTTCAACCGTCAAACTAATGTGTGTAGGGGCGCCGGCTAAATGGTCTGGAGTGATGTCAATCAGGCATATCTGACTTCAGACATTGTTCTCCTTGAGATAAGCCACCGGCCAATCGTTCAATCTGTGTCTTTCTTATAGAGAACTCAGGAGTGCTCGGCCGATCGTGTCGGCTGAGATGGCTGGCAGCTGAACGAGCTTTCAGCCGACAGCGATCTAATCTAATCGTTTATTTTTATAGAGCGCTAACATATTCTGCAGCGCTTTACAGTTTGCACACATTATCATCGCTTTTCCCGATGGGGCTCACAATCTAATTTCCCTATCAGTATGTCTTTGGAACCTGGGAGGAAACAGGGGTACCCGGAGGAAACCCTCGCAAACAAGGGGAGAACATACAAACTCCTTGCAGATGTTGTCCTTGGTGGGATTTGCACCAAGGCTGCAGTACTAACCACTTAGTCACCGTGCTGCCCTAATGTGTATAGCTGGCCTAAAAGAGGACTTTCACTAGATTTTTTTCATTTACACTGAGTCCCCCCTCCAATTGGCGCTGGTCTAGTGATTCTGGAACAGTTTTTCTTTTACTTTTGTGCCCCTCCTTCCACAGAAGGACAGTTGTTGATTGATTGAGTATTCTGCTATCTAATGACTATGCCTATCTCTAATTATGCTTCCCCATAGGATAGGTGTTGTATGTATGATCTCTGGGATCTCCAGAGGTCCTAAAGTGTTCTGCATGATTGGAGTAGAAGGGAGCATGAGCAACCACTGCCGTATAGTGATGGTCGTACATGTTAACTTTCTACATTCATACAGATTATTTTGGGCTCCGCATACTCAGGATTAATAAGGGTTTTTAGGACCAGACCTCTAGCTATCAAATATCTATGGCTTTTTATCATATATTACAGTATTATTATTTATTTATATAGCACCATTGATTCCATGGTGCTGTATATAAAAGGGGTTACATACAAATTACAGATATCACTTACAGTAAACAAACTTACAATGACAGACTGATACAGAGGGGAGAGAGGACCCTGCCCTTTCGGGCTTACATGCTACAGGATGGTGGGGAAGGAGACAGTAGGTTGGTGGGTTGCAGCAGTTCCGGTGTTGGTTGAGGTTATATTTCCAGGCGTGGTGAGGAGGTAGCGGGGTCATTGCAGGCTGTAGGCTTTCTGGAAGAGGTGGGTTTTCAGGTTCCATCTGAAGGATCCGAATGTGGTTGATAGTCTGACATGTAGGGGCAAAGAGGAGAAGAAGGAGGATATGGCTGATAGACACTCCAGGATTCTGGACAGCAGAGAGGTGACATCTGGGCCAGAGAGGTAGATCTGAGTGTCATCAGCATAAAGGTGGTACTGGAATCCATGGGACTTTATGAGTTGACCCAGGCCAAGGGTGTAATTTGAGAAGAGTAGGGGTCCTAGAACAGAGCCTTGGGGGACTCCGAGAGAGGGTGGTATGAGGAGGTAGTGTGGGAGTGGGAGACGCTGAATATGACTTTGGTGGTGATTTATTTTGCAGGAGAACGGAAGGATTGGGTGTTGATTAGAGTTGAGCGATACCGTCCGATACTTCAAAATATCGGATCGGAATGGATCGGCCGATCTTTAAAAAAAGTATCGGTATCGCCGATACCGGAAGTCCCATTCAAGTCTATGAGACTTCCGGTATCGGAATTGGAAAAACCCTTTCCTGCCCTTGTACAGCCTCTCGGGGGTCTGTACGGGCCTTCCGGGGGTCTCTGCCGGCCTGCCGGGGGTCTGTGCCGGCCTGCCGGTGGGCTGTGCGGACTGCCTGGGGTCTGTGCACCCTGTGGGGGTCTGTACCGGCCTGCCGGGGGGCTGTGCCGGCCTGCCCGGGGGTTGTGCTGATGTCCGGGGGTCTGTGCAGGCATCGTCCGATGGGACTACAAGTCCCATCGGGCGATGCCTGCTACCATGACAGTGATTGACACATTAGCCAATGATGGGACAGTAGTAGTCCCATCATCCGGCTAATGTGTTAAATGTAAAAAAAAAAAAAAAAAATACTACATACATACATACTACATGCATGCTACATACATACTACATGCTACATACATACATGCTACATTCCTCCGCCACTTAAAAAAAAAAGTCCCTAGTCTCACTTTATGGTAAAAGCTGTATGGGAATTTCCCACACAGCTTTTACCATAAAGTGAGACTAGGGATTTTTTTTTTTTAAGTGGCGGAGGAATACAGTGCGGAAGGATACCTACCTTCCGTCATTGGATTCCTGCAGCCCGTAGAGAGCGGCAGCATCAGCTGATGCTGCAGTTCTCTACCCAAGATCGTCGTGGGACACACTCGTGGACTGCTTCGGATCATGGGTGAGTATTTTTGTGGTTTGTTATGTTAATATTTATTCCGTAGACGACAATGGCTTCGGGGAACAATGTGACAAGTATTGGTAAGTATGTTACTCTATGTTATATGTACTGTATGTCTATGTATGTATTGTATGAATGTATTGTATGTAGCATGCATGTAGTATGTATGTAGCATGTATGTAGTATGTATGTAGTATATATGTGGTATGTATGTAGCATGTAGTATGTATGTAGCATGCATGTAGTATGTATGTAGTATGTATGTAGCATGTAGCATGTATGTAGCATGCATGTAGTATATATGTGGTATGTATGTAGCATGTAGCATGCATGTAGTATGTATGTAGTATGTATGTAGTATGTATGTAGCATGTAGCATGCATGTAGTATGTATGTAGCATGTAGTATATATGTGGTATGTATGTAGCATGTAGTATGTATGTAGCATGCATGTAGTATATATGTAGTATGTATGTAGCATGTAGCATGCATGTAGTATGTATGTAGTATATATGTGGTATGTATGTAGCATGTAGTATGTAGCATGCATGTAGTATGTATGTAGTATATATGTGGTATGTATGTAGCATGTAGTATGTATGTAGCATGCATGTAGTATGTATGTAGTATGTATTATGTATGTAGCATGTAGTATGTATGTAGCATGCATGTAGTATGTATGTAGTATATATGTGGTATGTATGTAGCATGTAGTATGTAGCATGCATGTAGTATGTATGTAGTATATATGTGGTATGTATGTAGCATGTAGTATGTATGTAGCATGCATGTAGTATGTATGTAGTATGTATGTAGCATGTATGTAGCATGTAGTATGTATGTAGCATGCATGTAGTATGTATGTAGTATGTATGTAGCATGCATGTAGTGTATATGTAGTATGTATGTAGCATGTAGTATGTATGTAGCATGCATGTAGTATATATGTGGTATGTATGTAGCATGTAGTATGTATGTAGTATGTATGTAGCATGCATGTAGTATGTATGTAGTATGTATGTAGTATTTTTTTTTTTTTTTTTAAACATTTAACACATTAGCCGGATGATGGGACTACTACTGTCCCATCATTGGCTAATGTGTCAATCACTGTCATAGTAGCAGGCATCGCCAGATGGGACTTGTAGTCCCATCGGACGATGCCTGCACAGACCCCCGGACATCAGCACAGCCCCCCGGCAGGCCGGTACAGACCCCCACAGGGTGCACAGACCACCGGCAGGCCGGCACAGCCCCCCGGCAGGCCGGTACAGACCCCGGGCAGTCCACACAGCCCCCCGGCAGGCCGGCACAGCCCCCCGGCAGGCCGGCAGAGACCCCCGGAAGGCCCGAAATGATGGCGCATCATGATGCGCACACACCGCGCATCATGATGACGTCATTTCGGCTGTCAATCAACTTTGAACTTCCGATTCCGATGCCCGATATTGAAAAAATATCGGATGTCGGTATCGGAATTCCGATACAGCAAGTATCGGCCGATACCCGATACTTGCGGTATCGGAATGCTCAACACTAGTGTTGATATTCTACATCCTTGTTTTCCTCCAACATTATTTGTTGGAAGGGCCTCATACACTTTAAATGTAAGTACTTTCTTGGAGACAACTTTGGATGAACTCAGGGCCATTTAGGGGTGAGCAAGACATTTTTACCATCATGCGTTGTACCATATGGCTGTGGTATTATGTTCATATTGGTGTCTACACCACACTTTCCACTTTTGGTCATTGAATGATCCTTAACGTCCAGACAATTTTTTTTTTTTGGATTATTAATTTTATTTCTATAGCACAAACATATTCCGCAGCACTTTACTTTTTGGATCAAAAGTAGCTTAATGTATCATATGGGCTTGTGATTTCTACGAGAATAATGTCTATTCCCCAGCAAATACAGAGAAACAGCAAAATGGCCGCCTCCACGGTGTGCACATAACACATTTGCTTTCAAGAAGTATGAAATAGCAATGGGTTTTTGCGGTCCACAGCATGTGACACCATACTGTGCCTGCGAGGGACTTACATTTGATAGATTCTCATTACGGCAGGAGCAGAGGTGACTGAGGTTCTGCAAAGAACAGATAAGAAAGAGAGAAAACAGGACTGAGCAGAAAAAGTGTACAGGGAACAAGCGGGAAGGTGAGATTGTGAGGAAGATGGCAGACATAGACAGAAAGGTGCTAACTAGATGTGGTGTGATGCGGGATCTAGGAGACAACTGCTGAGACAGGATTTTGCAGAGGTAGCAGTCTCTAGACAGTCTGTGCACACAACCATGCATGGAACACGAAGGAACAAGCTCCGAAAATATAGAAATTGCAAGTACCCAAGACCATAAGACTCTGGATAAAGCATCCATGATGGACACTTCTGCAAACATGAAAAGGAAAGGTAAAATGATAACAATACTTTTTTACACACATATATAGCGCCATTAACTTCACAGCGCTTTACAGACATTATCACCACACCTCCCATTGGGACTCACAATGTAAATTCCCTATCAGTATGTCTTTGGAGTGTGGGAGGAAACCAAAGAACCTGGAGGAAACCCATGCAAACACGGGGAGAACAAACAAACTCCTTGCAGATGTTGTCCTTGGTGGGATTTGAACCTAAAGCCCCCGTTACACACTGCGATATCGCTAGCAATATCGCTGTAAAGTCACCGATTTTGTGACGTTGCAGCGATATTACTAGCGATATCGCTGCATGTGATACTTACCTTCGACCGGCTCCCCCGCTGGTAATCGCTGATCGCGCGAGAAGCTGCTGGACCATTCCTCGTCGTCCACTTCCTGCGGCGCTTCCTGCTGTGACGACGAGCGACGCGTGGAGCCGGGCGGGAGGACGCAGGATCGCCGCGTCTGACAGGTAAGTAGCGACCCCCGTCCTCTGCGATGTCGCTGGTGAGATCTGCCTGAGTGGCAGCTCACTAGCGACCACCCAGCGATTCACCAGCAATCCTGACCGCGTCATATCGCTGGTCGGGATCGCTGGTGAGTCGCTAGGTGTAACGGTACCCTAAGACCCCAGCGCTGCAAGGCTGCAGTGCTAACCACTGAGCCCCCGTGCTGACCTAATAGCACCTTATAGTGCCACTTAATGGTAAAATGCAGTGCCTGAATCAAGGTTTAGCACCCTTGGCACACTTGTGGCAGCTGGCACCCTTTTAATGTGTAAGCTGTGCAAAGATCCTGAGCTTCGGAGCCTTCAGTAAAAAGTAATGCAAAATTTGGGCATGACCCACCCTAAAAGACAGAAGATAACAGTGTAAAGGACTTGGTGGTGATGCTGGTATGGGTGAGGAGCCGATGGGTCTCGAAAAAGACAGACCCTTACGGAGGCGCAGCTGAAAAGGGACAGCATTCAGCCAACTGGAGGGCTGCTCACCAAGGACAAGTTCAACCACTGAAGCCTCCACCGATCTCGAGAATGGGGCTTTAAAATGCCCCATCACCAGAACAGAACAGCTCTATTCATGGTCTATGCATCTGCCAACCATTACTCAGCCACTAAGTCATGCCAATTGGGCATCGTAAATCCAGAAGCTCAGAATTGGGACCTCCAGCGATCACAACATAGCAACCTATCTCATGAATAAGAATAACCTAAATAATTATTTGGCAGAAAAAGGTTCACTATAATTTGCCAAGGAAGTCGAAACAGTATACCGGTTTGTTAGGTCAATTCTTGGAGGTGTGACCGTATACTGGGAGTTGTAGTTTTTCAATAGCTAATGAGGTCTAGTTTTTCTGATCCTCTTGTAATTTTATCTGTATTTTTCATCATGACTCAGGGTTGACTATGGTGGCCGGTCAGTTGGCTGCCATTAGTACTTGTGCTAACAGCCTTTTGCTATAGAGATAACATTACAAAGGGCCTTTATCCCAGAATAACATGCAGACCCCCAGACATGTTTACAGCATTTACTAAAGTGTTTGCCCTCCAGTCCTTCACCAATCTGCCTACAAAAGAAGACAAAACGGACAATTCTTCAACTGCGGTCAACACAATGGTGACTCACTTGACTATCACTGGTGTCACCCATCGCCCTGTTATAGGAAATGTCTGGGGCTTTTTTCACATTTCAGAGCAGCAGAAAGGTTGGTTCTGAGTTGCCCATTCACACAAGGCTCATCTATTTCTACTGACTCTCCCATACACAGGAATGATCGGCCACACTTCATGTCCTCCATGTTTGCCAATCCATGCAGTTCTTCTTCTAAGCCACTGTGAGCTCAGGAGTTGCCAAAACAACATTTTCACAAATTGTAGGTTGTTAAAGTGAACCTCTCACAAAGTTTGATGTGGCCTTTGTGTGGCACTTGGTGCACAACATGACCGTGGAGAAAATAGAAAATGTTCTTCTTCTGACCTCCCTTCCCCGCTGCATGGAGGAGAGCATATAAATAGATGAAACAGTGTATGCAGATGACAGCGGAGAGGATTCTTATTACCATCGTGGTTGCTCTTTGGTGCTGTCTCTATTAATGAGGGACTTGGAGCCATGGAAGTGAGCATGATGCAAATGAGAGCTGGCTCATGAATAGTAAGGGTCAGAGGAACCATCCTATTGAACAGGCGCACGGAAAACAGGCCAAATCCACACTCATGATTTGCACCCCTTCACAAAGAGCAAAAAAAAATTTGTTTTTTATTTAAATGGTTTGTCTGGGAATAAGGACCTTTTTAATCCCTTTATTTTCCTAATGTTATATATTTTTAGAAAGAACTTAATTGACAAATCCTGATGGATCTGCCGTTCTCGCTACTGGACACATGATGGATGCTAAGTCCACTTCTCCCATTCCAGCAACCAACTATCTTCAACGCAAACTTGTTCCTCCAGGTCAGACCAACATACTCTACCACGTCGCATAGTTAACCACACACTTCCCAAAAGGAGCCAAATCTTGTCCTTAAATTGGTTCTTCATGCAGAGCCAGCTAAAATCTCAGTGACTTTCTTTAGTCCTTTCCATCATCTTGAGCCAATTTCAGCTGGCTAGAGCTTAGCTGAATATAAGGGAACACCTACAATGCCAACCATAGAGGCAGCCAATGTAATTGCTTTTGGACTTGTTGAGGGACGGTTGGTCTTGTCCCCATTGGGCCTTCCCAAGCAGGGGCGTAACTACAATAGCTTCAGAAGTTGCAATCGAACCCGGGCCCTGGAGCCTAAGGGGTCCAAAAAGTCCCTTTGGCCTACATGAAAAGATCAATGCTATCAAAAACTTGCTATAAACATGGGTCCCATTGGAACTTGTGCATTGGGGCCCATGAGCTTACTCATTACGCCACTGTTCACAAGTGAGGGGATATGTAATATCAACAGACAAAGAAGTGATGAATTTACTCGTCTTGAAGATATGATGTTGGCACTAAGACATCCTACAACTGGGGGCTAGGATCATGTTGGTGTCAGGTAGTAGCTGTAAGGGGCTGCAATGATGACATGGACAATTACATATTACACAAAGAATGAGCTTTTAGGATATTCAATTCAAAATCCATAGACATTATATGGAGTTGCCCCTCTGCAGAAATAACGGTTCCCACTATTCTGGGAAGGAATTCTATAAAATTTTGGAGGTGTCTGTGGTCTAAGCGGTAAGGTTTCTCCTTGTGGAGAGTGACATACCGGCTCTGGCATGCCAATGTAAGAAGGCTTATTCGCCGTGCAATGCTCCTCTGGGAAATTTAATATGCAAATTGCCTCTTCAGAGAGGAAGAGGACTTGAACTCTATAGCACCACCTGTTGGAAGCCGTAATCCTTCAAGTCACTATCGACCCTTTAACGAGTCTTGCAACATGACTTAGGATAAAAGCCAAAATAAAAGCCAAACCACAACTTGCAGACATGGTGTTTCAGGGTAATGCCCCTTATCAGTGCAAAGTATGAGACCTGATTTAGCTAGGTGAGAGGCTCTGAACTGAGGTATAAGGGGTAACATTTGTCGTTGTGCAGAGTGACATACCGACTCAGGCATACCAATGTAAGGAGGAGGTGGCTATGGGAATTTTTCCCCATTCTTCCAGAAGAGCATTTGTGAGGTCAGACCTTAATGTTGGGGAGAGGCCGGGATCACATTCTCTGTTCTTGGGTGGAGCTGAGGCATGTGCTCTGTTCATCAGGTCATGTTCTTCTACCAAACTCCCCCTCCATGTCTGTATGGAGCTTGCGCACTGGGCACAGTCATGGGGAACAACGGATCTTCCCCAAACTGTTCCCACAAAGCTGGAAACCACAATTGTCCACAATTTCTTATGCTGAAGCATTAACATTTCCCTTTAGGCCTCTTTCACACATCAATTTTTTGCCATCGGTCACAGTCACAATCCATCGTTTTGTGAAAAAAACGGATCCAGCAAATGATGCTGCTGGATCCGTTTTTTTCTCATAGACTTGTATTAGTGACGGATTGCGATGGATGACCACATGTTTCATCCATCTTTCGATGGATCCGTCGGAAATTCTGTGTCCGTCGGCTGGATACAACGGACATAGTAACATTTTTTGTCTACGTCAAAAAGTCAGACAGCAACGGATCCAGCGCCGTCCGTCCTTGGCCATAATGGAAGCCTATGGGCGCAGGATCCGTCGCTGTCCGTCAAAAGATGGATCCGTAGCCGGATTCCGTTTTTTACAACTGAGCATGCCCAGAATCATTTCTATTCCTTTAATTTAACCCCAAAAGCCTTTCTGGCATATAAAAAAAATCAATCTCAATCTCTCTCTCTCTCCAGAATTCTGTTCCTTTAAAATTCCTACGGCGGCTGCTGCGACGGATCCGTAAAAAAAATGGATCCAGTGCATCAGTTTTTTACAATCTGCACAGGATCCATTTTTTGCTCACTTTGACGGATTGCGACTGATTCTAAAAAAACTGATGTGTGGAAGAGGCCTTACTGGAAATAAGAGGGCAAGGCCGAGCACTGATAACAAGCTCATAGCGTTATTCTCTTCCATCAGTGTGATCCATCTTTCCACAGAAACATTTACTGTGCTCCAGAATCCAGTGGTGGGCACAATGAAGTCAGGGAGTAAAGGGCCTGTCACACTAAGTGATATCGATAGCAATATCGCTGTAACGTTACTGATTTTGCGACGTAGCAGCGATATTGCTAGCGACATCGCTATGTCTGATACTTACCTCTGACCGGCTCCCCCGCTGGTTATCGCTGATCGCGCGAGAACGTCCTGGACCGTTTCTCGTCGTCTGCTTCCTGCTGGGCTTCCTGTGGCGCCGACGAGCGACGCGTGGACGCGGGCGGGAGGACGTCAGGATCGCCTCGTCTGAAAGGTAAGTATCGACCCCCGACCCCTGCTATGTCGCTGGTGAGATCTGCCTGTGTGGCAGCTCACCAGCGATGCACCAGCGATCCTGACCGGGTCATATCGCTGGTTGGGATCGCTGGTGCATCGCTAAGTGTGACAGTACCTTAGCATTCTCCTGGCATTCACTAAACCCAGACTCATCCTTCAGATGCCAGATAGAGAAGTGTGATCCGTCACTGCACAGAGCAAATTTCCTCCAGAACTCAGTGGTGGCAGGTTTACGCCACTCTATCTGACGCTTAGCATTGTGCTTGGTGGTGTACGGCTGCATGCAGCTGATCGGCGATGAAGCTACTGGTGAGGGTGCTGTGTTTGTGCTCATGTTAATAACAGAGGAGGTCTGGACTCTGCAGTTATGGAGTCAGCAGAGCGTTGATGACTTTTCTGCCCTCTGCTCCTCAGCACTCGGCCCCCGTTCTGTAACATTACGGGGTCTCCACATCGAGGCTGAGTTGCTGCAGTTTCTTCCACTTCTCAATAATATCACTCACATGTGATGGGGAAGATTTTGGAGGGAAGAAATGTCATGAACGGACTTGTTATACTGGTGGCTCCTATTACAGGACCGCGCTGGTATCAGTGACCTCTGCACCGCCAGTTATACACTGGGCGTGAGGGGCCAGATGTTATACACCAGGGGCGAGGGGGGCTGCATGTTACACACCAGGGACGAGGGGCCGGATGTTATACACCAGGGGAGAGGGGCTGGATGTTATACACTGGGGGTGAGGGACCGGATGTTATACACCAGGGGCGATGGGCTGAATGTTATACATGGGGGACAAGGGGGAAGATATACACCAGGGGCGAGGGGCCGGATGTTATACCCTGGGCGTGAGGGGCTGCATGTTATACACCAGGGATGATGGGCTGGATGTTATATATGGGGGAGCAAGGGGCCAGATATTATACATCAGGGGCGAGGGGCCGGATGTTATACACTGGGCGTGAGGGGCTGGATGTTATACACCAGGGGCGAGGGGCTGAATGTTATACACTGGGCGTGAGGGGCCGGATGTGATACACCAGGGGCGATGGGCTGGATGTCATACAAGGGGGGCAAGGGGCCAGATATTATACACCAGGGGCAAGGGGCCGAATGTTATACACTGGGGGTGAGGGGCTGGATGTTATACACTGAAAGTGAGGGGCTGGATATTATACACTAGGGGGCGCGAGGGGCTGGATGTTATACACCAAGGCGAGGGGCCAGATGTTATACACTGGGCGTGAGGGGCCGGATGTTATACACTAGGGGCGATGGGCTGGATGTTATACATGGGGGGCAAGGGGCCAGATATTTTACACCAGGGGCGAGGGGCCAGATGTTATACACTGGGGGTGATGGGCTGGATGTTATACACTGAAGGTGAGGGGCTGGATGTTATACACTGGACGTGAGGGGCCAGATGTTATACACCAGGGGCGAGGGGCCGGATGTTATACACTGGGCATGAGGGGCTGCATGTTATACACCAGGGGCGAGGGGCCGGATGTTATACACCAGGGGCGAGGGGCTGGATGCTATACACTGGGCATGAGGGACCGGATGTTATACACCAGGGGCGATGGGCTGAATGTTATACATGGGGGGCAAGGGGCCAGATATTATACATCAGGGGCGAGGGGCCGAATCTTATATACTGGGGGTGAGGGGCTAGATGTTATACACTGAAAGTGAGGGGCTGGATATTATACACTGGGGCGCGAGGGGCTGGATGTTATACACCAAGGCGAGGGGCCAGATGTTATACACTGGGCGTGAGGGGCCGGATGTTATACACCAGGGGCTATGGGCTGGATGTTATACATGGGGGGCAAGGGGCCAGATATTATACACCAGGGGCGAGGGGCAGGATGTTATACACTGGGCGTGAGGGGCTGCATGTTATACACCAGGGACGAGGGGCCGGATGTTATACACCAGGGGCGAGGGGCTGGATGTTATACACTGGGGGTGAGGGATCGGATGTTATACACCAGGGGCGATGGGCTGAATGTTATACATGGGAGGCAAGGGGCCAGATATTATACACCAGGGGCGAGGGGCTGGATGTTATACACTGGGCGTGAGGGGCCGGATGTTATACACCAGGGGCGATGGGCTGGATGTTATACATGGGGGAGCAAGGGGCCAGATATTATACACCAGGGGCGAGGGTCCGGATGTTATACACTGGGCGTGAGGGGCTGGATGTTATACACCAAGGGCGAGGGGCCGAATGTTATACACTGGGCATGAGAGGTTGGATGTTATACACCAGGGGCGATGGGCTGGATGTCATACATGGGGGGCAAGGGGCCAGATATACACCAGGGGCGAGGGACCGGATGTTATACACTGGGGATGAGGGGCTGGATGTTATACACTGAAGGTGAGGGGTTGGATATTATACACAGGGGCGTGAGGGGCTGGATGTTATACACCAGGGCGAGGGGCCAGATGTTATACACTGGGCATGAGGGGCCGGATGTTATACACCAGGGGCGATGGGCTGGATGTTATACATGGGGGGCAAGGGGCCAGATATTATACACCAGGGGCGAGGGGCCAGATGCTATACACTGGGGGTGAGGGGCTGGATGTTATACACTGAAGGTGAGGGGCTGGATGTTATACACTGGGGATGAGGGGCAGGATGTTATACACCGGGGCGCGAGGTGCAGGATGTTATACACTGGGGGTGGAGGGTCTGTATGTTATACATCATGAGGTGAGGGGCTTGGATGTTATACATGGGGGGGGCATGGGACTGAATTCAGTAACATGTGGGATGCAATATTTTCCTCCATATAATGTAAATGTGCCACTGCCTATTAGAGTACATATAACATTTGAAAATCCCATCTTTTTACTGAATTCTATAGTAGATTTGGATTGAAAATTTTTACTCTGCCTCAAGTTACAAAACCCAGTGGCGTTGTGATGAAAAATTTTGTAAAACAAACCTATGGGTAAATATGTTCATTTCATTAAAAGCACATAGTTATTTGAATAGTTAAAAAACAACTCACTAATCCCAATAAAAGGGAAAAAAAATATATAATCAAATCCGATGCTCTCCGGCCCCGTAAGTTAATAGTGACACGCTCTGCATTAGAAGAAAGTGGCGGCGGAACCTGAGACGCAAAGCGGCGATATGCGTAATAAAAAATCAGATGCGGGCAAGAAACGTAATATGACGCCTGACAAGGATAATGGATGGGCATAGGAGGAGAGCTATGGACAGATGTATGGAAGAAACAAGTGGTGGAAGAGAAAATGAATAACAAAGACGAAGGCAGAAAAAAAAAGCTCGAGAGGGAGTTTAAAGGCAAATCTGTTCTCCAGGATCTGTGCTTTTCTGTCAGGCTGCTCTGATTAACGGGCTGCCTTCCAGCTCCCAGCCGTCTGCAGGCCTCCTGCACCCCTCCCTGCTGGCTTCCTGACGTAGGCGGGGCCTGCTGAAAGGTTACATTTGCACAATGTGCCTCTGGAAAAGCATGCCAAGGGGAGGGATGGGGAAACGAAAGGAGGGGGGAAGCAGAGCAGAGAGAGGGAGAGCCAAACCATTCTGCAGTGTCTGTGTAATGGAAAAAAACCCTCTGGGGACATGCAGAAAAAAATATCAAGTTACACTCACTCGGTACAATGAAGCGAGAGAGGGGGGAGCAGTCCGCCTTGCTCTGTGCAAGAGCTCTTTCAAAAGAAGCCGGTTTTTGATGTGAGCGAATTGTTCAGTCTCCGACATTTCTTATACCAGGGGTGCGAAAAAAACGAAGTTGAGGACAGATTTGATCATTATTCCTCTTGTTTCTCCCGTTGCCCACTCGCCCCGCTGATGACAACCCTATGCGTATAATTCATTTACACATTTCCATCCAAGTCGCTTCCGAAGAACTCAGCTAATTGTTCAGCCCGAGGCGCTTATGAAGAAGTGTGAAAATGGTAGAGCGGATTCATACACAGGGTTACATGAAATATAGATGTCTACGTAGATTGTAAAAAGTGCGAGGCAAGCAGGAGTTACTTATTAACTTTCTTTAGTTGACGTTCTACCGGGTTTACGGGCTGTATTATCCACATGAGGTATCACAAGGATTTATGAAAGTGAGAGAAAGTCAATGAGGTATCGCGAGAACTCATGAAAGTAGGGGAGAGTCCACAAAGTTTCACAGATACTCATGAAAGTGTGGGAGAGTCCACAAGGTATCACAGATACTCATGAAAGTGATGGAGAGTCAATGAGGTATCACGAGAACTCCTGAAAGTAGGGGAGAGTCCACAAAGTTTCACAGATACTCATGAAAGTGATGGAGAGTCAATGAGGTATCACGAGAACTCCTGAAAGTAGGGGAGAGTCCACAAAGTTTCACAGATACTCATGAAAGTGTGGGAGAGTCCACAAGGTATCACAGATACTCATGAAAGTGATGGAGAGTCAATGAGGTATCACGAGAACTCCTGAAAGTAGGGGAGAGTCCACAAAGTTTCACAGATACTCATGAAAGTGATGGAGAGTCAATGAGGTATCACGAGAACTCATGAAAGTAGGGGAGAGTCCACAAAGTATCACAGATACTCATGAAAGTAGGGGAGAGTCCACAAAGTATCACAGATACTCATGAAAGTGTGGGAGAGTCATAGAGGTATCATGAGGACTCATGAAAGTGGGGGAGAGTCCACAAAATATCACAAGGACTCATGAAAGTGTGGGAGATCTACAAAGTATCATGAGGACTCGTAAAAGTGGAGGAATCCACAAGGTATCACAAGGACTCATGAAAGTGGTGATGAGCCAACAAGTTATCACGAGGACTCATGAAAGTGGGGGAGAGTCCACAAAGTGTCACAAGGACTCATGAAAATGTAGGAGAGTCCACAAGGTATCACGAGGACTCATGAAAGTAGGGGAAAGTCAACGAGGTAACAAGAGGACTCATGAAAGTGGGAGAGATTCCATGAATTATCACAAAGACTCATAAAAGTGGGGGAGAGTCCACAAGGTACCATGAGGACTCATAAATGTGGTGGTGGAAAGTCAACAAGGTATCATGAGGACTCGTGAAAGTGTGGGAAAGTCCACAAAGTGTCACAAGGACTCATGAAAGTATAGGAGAGTCCACAAGGTATCATGAGGACTCATGAAAGTAGGGGAAAGTCAACGAGGTAACATGAGGACTCATGAAAGTGGGGGAGATTCCATGAATTATCACAAAGACTCATAAAAGTGGGGGAGAGTCCACAAGGTATCACGAGGACTCATGAAAGTGGTGGAGAGTCAACAAGGTATCATGAGGACTCATGAAAGTGGGGGAGAGTCCACAAGGTATCACAAGGACTCATGAAAGTAGGGGACAGTTAACGTGGTATCACGAGGATTCATGAAAGTGGGGGAGAGTCCACAAGGTATCACAAGGACTCATGAAAGTGTGGGAGATCTACAAAGTATCATGAGGACTCGTAAAAGTGGAGGAATCCACAAGGTATCACAAGGACTCATGAAAGTGGTGATGAGCCAACAAGTTATCACGAGGACTCATGAAAGTGGGGGAGAGTCCACAAAGTGTCACAAGGACTCATGAAAATGTAGGAGAGTCCACAAGGTATCACGAGGACTCATGAAAGTAGGGGAAAGTCAACGAGGTAACAAGAGGACTCATGAAAGTGGGAGAGATTCCATGAATTATCACAAAGACTCATGAAAGTGGGGGAGAGTCCACAAGGTACCATGAGGACTCATAAATGTGGTGGTGGAAAGTCAACAAGGTATCATGAGGACTCATGAAAGTGTGGGAAAGTCCACAAAGTGTCACAAGGACTCATGAAAGTATAGGAGAGTCCACAAGGTATCATGAGGACTCATGAAAGTAGGGGAAAGTCAACGAGGTAACATGAGGACTCATGAAAGTGGGGGAGATTCCATGAATTATCACAAAGACTCATAAAAGTGGGGGAGAGTCCACAAGGTATCACGAGGACTCATGAAAGTGGTGGAGAGTCAACAAGGTATCATGAGGACTCATGAAAGTGGGGGAGAGTCCACAAGGTATGACAAGGACTCATGAAAGTAGGGGACAGTTAACGTGGTATCACGAGGATTCATGAAAGTGGGGGAGAGTCCACAAGGTATCACAAGGACTCATGAAAGTGTGGGAGATCTACAAAGTATCATGAGGACTCGTAAAAGTGGAGGAATCCACAAGGTATCACAAGGACTCATGAAAGTGGTGATGAGCCAACAAGTTATCACGAGGACTCATGAAAGTGGGGGAGAGTCCACAAAGTGTCACAAGGACTCATGAAAATGTAGGAGAGTCCACAAGGTATCACGAGGACTCATGAAAGTAGGGGAAAGTCAACGAGGTAACAAGAGGACTCATGAAAGTGGGAGAGATTCCATGAATTATCACAAAGACTCATAAAAGTGGGGGAGAGTCCACAAGGTACCATGAGGACTCATAAATGTGGTGGTGGAAAGTCAACAAGGTATCATGAGGACTCATGAAAGTGTGGGAAAGTCCACAAAGTGTCACAAGGACTCATGAAAGTATAGGAGAGTCCACAAGGTATCATGAGGACTCATGAAAGTAGGGGAAAGTCAACGAGGTAACATGAGGACTCATGAAAGTGGGGGAGATTCCATGAATTATCACAAAGACTCATAAAAGTGGGGGAGAGTCCACAAGGTATCACGAGGACTCATGAAAGTGGTGGAGAGTCAACAAGGTATCATGAGGACTCATGAAAGTGGGGGAGAGTCCACAAGGTATCACAAGGACTCATGAAAGTAGGGGACAGTTAACGTGGTATCACGAGGATTCATGAAAGTGGGGGAGAGTCCACAAGGTATCACAAGGACTCATGAAAGTGTGGGAGATTCTACAAAGCATCATGAGGACTCGTAAAAGCGGGGCAGAGTCCGCAAAGTATCGCTAGGAATCATGAAAGTGGTGGAGAGCCAATAAAGTATCATGAGGACTCATGAAAATCAGGAAAATTCCATAAGGTAGCACAAGGAGTCATGAAAGTAGGGAACAGTTGACGTGGTATCACGAGTATTCATGTAAGTGGGGGAGATTCCATGAAGTATCACAAAGACTCATAAAAGTAGGGGAGAGTCCACAAGGTATCACAAGGACTCATGAAAGTGGTGGAGAGTCAACGAGGTATCATGAGGACTCATGAAAGTGGGGGAGAGTACATAAAGTATCACAAGGACTCATGAAAGTGTGGGAGAGTCAATAAGGTATCACAGGGACTCATAAAAGTAAGGGAGATTCTACAAAGTATCACCAGGTCTCAAAAAAGTTGGGGGGAATTGACAAGTTATCACAAGGACTCATGAAAGTGGTGGAGAGCCAACAAGGTATCTTGAGGACTCATGAAAACGAGGGAGAATCCATAAGGTAGCACAAGGACTTATGAAAGTAGGGGAAAGTTGACGAGGTATCACGAGGACTCATGAAAGTGGGGGAGATTCCATGAAGTATCACGAAGACTCATGAAAGTGGAGGCATGTCCACAAGGTATGACGGGGACTCATGAGAGTGGGGGACAGTCCACAAGATATCAACAGGACTCATGTACATGGGGAGAGTCCACAAGGTATTACAGGGACTCATGAAAGTTGAGGAGCGTTCACAAGGACTCATGAAAGTGAGTGAGAGTCCACTGGGTATCACAACAACTCATGAAAGTGGAAGAGAGCCCCTGAGGTATTACAAGGACCCATTAAAGTGAGGGAGAGTCCACAAGGTGCCACGAGGACTCATGGAAGAGGGGAAGAGTACACAAGCTATCACAAAAACTCATGAAAGTGGATTAGAGTCGCTTTTCTACTTTTTATATACTTAAAATGCACAGTTAAGTAATGAAGACTTGATGAGTTTTACGGTGAAAGTCCAGCCTCTGATTGATCCACCATGGATTTGGTTTTGAGGGTTGTAACTCAGTCATGTTTTTGGTTAGTTGAGTTAAATTACCTTTATCAACAACCCTCTCCCCAAAAGATTGAGGAAAAACAGTGATTTGTATGGATAATGGGCCTCACATGGCAACATTTGGCCCACCAGGATAATGAAAGAAGACTGTCTCATAAAAAAGTAGCCATTTTGTACAATAATTTTCATTGTATCTCACAAACAATAGGGCTAACAATGCCAACCAGGACCACAAATAAAGAATGTCTCATAAAAAAAACCACATCTGTAAGCAGTTTGTACGTTCTCCCCGCGTTTGCATGAGTTTCCTCCGGGTTCTCCGGTTTCTTCTGACATTCAAAAGACATACTGATAGGGGATTTAGATTGTGAGCAACAATGAGGAACAGTGATAATGATGTCTGTAAAGTACTGTGGAATTTATGGCGCTATGTAAATGAGTAAAATAAATAAGTAAAATAAGTAGCCATTTTGAAACATCACTTCACTGTGAGCTTACATATCAGGCACATGTTAGGGATGAATCTTTGTGGTCAGATGAATTATCCCACCTTCCTAAAGGTACTGTCACACTTAGCGATGCACCAGCGATCCCAACCAGCGATATGACGCGGTCAGGATCGCTGGTGCATCGCTAAGTGGTCACTAGTGAGCTGCCACACAGGCAGATCTCACCAGCGACATAGCAGGGGTCGGGGGTCGCTACTTACCTGTCAGGCGAGGAGATCCTGACGTCCTCCCGCCCGCGTCCACGCGTCGCTCGTCGGTGCCACAGGAAGCCCAGCAGGAAGCTGACGACGAGAAACGGTCCAGGACGTTCTCGTGCAATCAGCGATAACCAGCAGGGGAGCCGGTCGGAGGTAAGTATCAGACATAGCGATATCGCTAGCAATATCGCTGCTACGTCACAAAATCAGTGACGTTATAGCGATATCGCTTACTGTGACAGGCCCTTAAGAGATTGTAAGGGGAGAAAACAGTGATTCAGATGGACAATAGTCCTCACATGTCAACACTTGGCTAACAGTGCCCATCAGATCCACAAATAAACACTTATCTCCTAGAAAAATTAGTCCTTTTACACAATCATATTGCACATTGCAGCTTTGTGAATGGTTGGGTTAATTACCTTAACATCCCACTAAAGGTTCCAAAACAAAATAAAGCCTTGATTTGTGTGGACAATGGGCCTTACATATTTCTAGTTGGCTAAAAATGCCCACCAGGGCCATGAATGGAGACTATCTCATAAAAATAAGACAAAAAGTAGCGGGCGGCACCGCTGTTACCGTGCTGGGATCAGTAGTTTGCAGCCGGCGGTACGATCACATCCAGGATCCCGGGTGCTTGACCTCGTAGCAAACCAGTAGGACAATCCAAGAGAAAAGGGTCGCACTCAACGGGATTAGTGTGAATGTTTAATGACACAAGATTACATGTCACGTCGGGGATGTGATAACATGAGTGTCAAGGGCTGACAACGTCCCGTGGAAGCGCTCGAGTAGCGCGAAACGGCCGTTGTCAGCCCTTGACACTCATGTTATCACATCCCCGACGTGACATGTAATCTTGTGTCATTAAACATTCACACTAATCCCGTTGAGTGCGACCCTTTTCTCTTGGATTGTCCTATCTCATAAAAATGATACACAAAGCAGCTACTGGAGTGTATTACAAATGACCAATGTGTGTAATATGAGCAAAAACACACTTTAAAGGGAGTCTGTGAACCCAAACTGCGAGCATAAACTAAGCACACAAAGCCTTGTACAGGCTATAACCCCAATAAAAAGTGCCCTTTTAGTACTCTAATCACTGCCTCTGTTCTGTAGAATCTAAAGTTTGACCAAATATGCAAATTAGGCAGCTCAGTGCACCTTGGGTGTGGGCAAGAGACTTATTATCCCACCCACTGTTTTTTTACATGCTCTGCCTCCATCACTGATGATTGACAGCACTGACTTGCCTGAGGTTTTGCATCATACATCGCTTGATCCAGGTAAGGCAGAGCTGTCAATCTTTAGTGAAGAAGGTGGGGATCAGAGGGCGGAACAAAGCACTGAGATTCTTGCCACACCAAGGGTGCACTGAGCACCCTATATACTGTAACAAATCTAGTTAAACTTCAGTTTCTGCAGATCGGAGGCAACGATTAGCGCGCTAAAAGCATTCTTAGTGCTTAGTTTATACCAGCAGTGTGGGATGACAGAATCCCATTAAGATTACTTTGCAAGACTCACCATGGAATTGGGTGGTCTCTTTTTTTTCCTGAATCTATCGATCAGATCACCTTTAGTTTTCTAATCTTTGATTGGTTGAAATAGTCAAGTCACTCAGCGAACCAGCAGCCCCAATAAAGATCATATGGTACCCTCAATGTGGACAGAATCGGTCAACAATCTAATGTGTATGTGTATTCTAGACAGATGGTTGTCTGCGGAGTTAAGGATGAGGCATCTCTGATTTCGGACTGCCAATCTTTTTGTTCTTCCTGTCACTAAACCCTACAATTTAGCCTTCTAACATGTGTATGTTATTCTCATATTAATGTTCTTGCACCTTCCCTATTAAAATGGATTTGTCTTTTTACTTCCCTACTTACAATTCTGTGTGCCATTTGCGCTTTGTCTAGTCCTCCACAAAATGAAGACCAGAAGAACTGGATCTTTGAAGGCAATTAGAGGCATCAAGTCTGATGGGCTCCTTTCACCAGTTAGTGAAGACTGGATTGTACCTTGCCAATTTCCACCAAACATCTGACCCATACTAGAGTTCACATCAATTATTTTTAAGATGCTAGGAGTAAAATAACAATGATTTTAAAATATAGTTAGAGACTGAAATGTCTCATTTACACTACCAAAGTGCTCTAAATGTGAGAACATCAATGACATCTAGTGGAGATCGAGTGATAAAGGCCCCAAATTTTATGTATTACTCCTTCCTTTTCCCTATATCTCTAAGTGGTTACAGACCAAGATCTTCTGTTGAGGATAATAATTTAGGTCTTCAGAATCCATGCAGAGGTGTCTAAGGACCGCAGAGAGCCCCATGTAAGAAGATTGTATGGGCTCCTCAGGAAACGATGTTTACCCTCTAGGCCCCTATGAATTTTGCACCTGTGGTAAAATTGCTGTTGAATTCATGTTTTTTTTTTTCCCCATTTGAAAATAAAAGTATTATGTCCCAGAGGGTAATTGCCCAATGGTCTCTTTTTCAGCCTTGCTTAACATCTAGCATTTATTGATCAATGCTCTTCAGCTGTTCAGCCTGTTTTTCTATGTTTTCTCTCTAAATATTGTATAAGTGGATGGAATGAAGCTTTCTCCATGTGTAAGACAGATGTCAGCTGCTGATTTACTGGAAACTGGACTGGCCAACTAGAGCGCTCATGGTGAACCTGATGTGTATGATCTGTATGTCATTCCTTATTCTTATAAGGTCAATGTTTTATATGTAAGACAGAATTTAGACATCTGAGAACCGGCAATGGTTCTCTTGACCATAACTTGGCTGCCTCATTACCATATATGAGGCTGTAAGGTTCGGTGCAGGAGACCTATGCATGCCCGGTCTGTACATCGTGGTACATACTCGGATTCTGATATACAGATGTCTGAGTTCAACTTAAGGATAGGAATTATTTTCCACTCACCCCTAATACACAGACTATGGTACTTTTCGTAGACACAACAGGCATTATAGTTGAGTCTGTTATGGTGGAGATGACCTTGAGATTGTTGGACTTAATGTGTTTTTGCTAAGTTTTGATGTCATCCACCATGCATAGAGTAAGGGATATCCTCACAATCACTGGGGGTCCGACCGCAGAGAGCCCCATTCTCAGGTTTAGGTGAGATCCTAATAGATGGAACACCAGCAATCTAGAACTCCCAAATTTGCCATAAATCCTATAAGATTTCCACACACATAATAGTCAGCCAAACCAGCAGGATGGACCAAATATTAAATGTCTATGGTGTTTCCCAGCTTCCCATAATGACAGGTATGAAGTGACAAATGGATCGAGCATGTTAAGATTTGTATATGCCTGTTCTTTAATTGCCAGTTCTTTATTGAAATCCCATGCACTCTTGACCAAGCCACATGTGTATGTGTATGGGGGATCAGGAGAAATAGCTGTCAGATGATGCATTCATCCAACGGCTATCTATCGTGTATGAGCAGCAACATGGCTCAAAATGCTCACCACCATTACCATGCCAACATGCCAACTTTTAGGAACTGAGTAAATGTTACGGTTAGATCTTCCCATTGAGATACGTATGTAATATTCATGGATTTCAGTTACCTGACTCCTTTAAAGAGTTTTTGCAAGAATAAATATTCCATCTCTATTGGTTAGGCTGTCTGTAATTTCCCTTAAATGCTTAAAAAGATGGTAGAACTCTTGTATTTCCAAAATAGTTGACAAAGCTCCCAGACACGTTTCTCCTGTGAGGCACCAGGTTACTTGTCATCAGACTGAGACCTTGCGCCCAGGTGCTCATTTAGGAGGCATTAAAGGGACATGGAAGGGTGTGACCTATTAAATGGGTGTGGTTATGCAACAACATTTTGGCCGCACCACACTCTAGAATGTTTGTGAGACCATATACAAAAACTGCCCTATAGGTAAGGGGCACACTGCCATCTTAAAATAAAATAACATTATTTTCTGCTTCATTCTGCACAAATGGGACTGTGTTAATGGTTCCTATGGCTCATGACTAGTGTTGAGCATTCCGATACCGCAAGTATCGGGTATCGGCCGATACTTGCTGTATCGGAATTCCGATACCGACTTCCGATATTTTTTCAATATCGGAATTCGGCATCGGAATCGGAAGTTCAGTTGATTGACGGCCTGACGTCATCATGATGCGCGGTGTGTGCGCATCATGATGCGCCGTCATTTCGGGCCTTCCGGGGGTCTCTGCCGGCCTGCCGGGGGGCTGTGCCGGCCTGCCGGGGGGCTGTGTGGACTGCCCGGGGTCTGTACCGGCCTGCCGGGGGGCTGTGCCGGCCTGCCGGTGGTCTGTGCACCCTGTGGGGGTCTGTACCGGCCTGCCGGGGGGCTGTGCCGGCCTGCCGGTGGTCTGTGCACCCTGTGGGGGTCTGTACCGGCCTGCCGGGGGGCTGTGCCGGCCTGCCGGGGGGCTGTGCTGATGTCCGGGGGTCTGTGCAAGCATCGTCCGATGGGACTACAAGTCCCATCGGGCGATGCCTGCTACCATGACAGTGATTGACACATTAGCCAATGATGGGACAGTAGTAGTCCCATCATCCGGCTAATGTGTTAAATGTTAAAAAAAAAAAAAAAAAATACTACATACATACTACATGCTACATACATACTACATATATACTACATACATACTACATACATGCTACATACATACTACATGCATGCTACATACATACTACATATATACTACATACATACTAAATACATACTGCATGCTACATACATACTACATACATACTACATGCATGCTACATATATACTACATGCTACATACATACCACATACATACTACATGCATGCTACATATATACTACATGCTACATACATACCACATACATACTACATACATGCTACATATATACTACATGCTACATACATACTACATATATACTACATGCATGCTACATACATACTACATACATACTACATGCATGCTACATACATACTACATACATACTACATGCATGCTACATACATACTACATATATACTACATACATACTACATACATACTACATGCTACATACATACTACATACATACTACATACATACTACATGCTACATACATACTACATATATACTACATACATACTACATATATACTACATACATACTACATACATACCACATATATACTACATACATACTACATGCATGCTACATACATACTACATGCTACATACATACCACATACATACTACATACATGCTACATATATACTACATGCATGCTACATACATACCACATATATACTACATACATACAATACATTCATACAATACATACATAGACATACAGTACATATAACATAGAGTAACATACTTACCAATACTTGTCACATTGTTCCCCGAAGCCATTGTCTTTCCGGAATAAATATTTACATAACAAACCACAAAAATACTCACCCACGATCCGAAGCAGTCCACGAGTGTGTCCCACGACGATCTTGGGTAGAGAACTGCAGCATCAGATGATGCTGCCGTTCTCTACGGGCTGCAGGAATCCAATGACGGAAGGTAGGTATCCTTCCGCACTGTATTCCTCCGCCACTTAAAAAAAAAAAAGTCCCTAGTCTCACTTTATGCCATTGCTGTGTGGGAAATTCCCACACAGCAATGGCATAAAGTGAGACTAGGGACTTTTTTTTTTTTAAGTGGCGGAGGAATACAGTGCGGAAGGATACCTACCTTCCGTCATTGGATTCCTGCAGCCCGTAGAGAACGGCAGCAACAGCTGATGCTGCAGTTCTCTACCCAAGATCGTCGTGGGACACACTCGTGGACTGCTTCGGATCGTGGGTGAGTATTTTTGTGGTTTGTTATGTTAATATTTATTCCGTAGACGACAATGGCTTCGGGGAACAATGTGACAAGTATTGGTAAGTATGTTACTCTATGTTATATGTACTGTATGTCTATGTATGTATTGTATGAATGTATTGTATGTATGTAGTATATATGTGGTATGTATGTAGCATGTAGTATGTATGTAGCATGCATGTAGCATGCAGTATGTATGTAGCATGCATGTAGTATATATGTAGTATGTATGTAGCATGCATGTAGTATATATGTAGCATGTATGTGGTATGTATGTAGTATGTATGTAGCATGCATGTAGTATGTATGTAGCATGCATGTAGTATATATGTAGTATGTATGTAGCATGCATGTAGTATATATGTAGCATGTATGTGGTATGTATGTAGCATGTAGTATATATGTAGTATGTATGTAGCATGCATGTAGTATGTATGTAGCATGCATGTAGTATATATGTAGCATGTATGTGGTATGTATGTAGCATGTAGTATATATGTAGTATGTATGTAGCATGCATGTAGTATGTATGTAGCATGCATGTAGTATGTATGTAGCATGTATGTAGTATATATGTAGTATGTATGTAGTATGTATGTAGCATGTAGTATGTATGTAGCATGCATGTAGTATATATGTAGTATGTATGTAGCATGTATGTAGTATATATGTAGTATGTATGTGGTATGTATGTAGCATGTAGTATGTATGTAGCATGCATGTAGTATATATGTAGTATGTATGTAGCATGTAGTATGCAGTATGTATGTAGCATGCATGTAGTATATACAGTGCCTACAAGTAGTATTCAACCCCCTGCAGATTTAGCAGGTTTACACATTCGGAATTAACTTGGCATTGTGACATTTGGACTGTAGATCAGCCTGGAAGTGTGAAATGCACTGCAGCAAAAAAGAATGTTATTTCTTTGTTTAATTTTTTTTTAAATTGTGAAAAGTTTATTCAGAGGGTCATTTATTATTCAACCCCTCAAACCACCAGAATTCTGTTTGGTTCCCCTAAAGTATTAAGAAGTATTTCAGGCACAAAGAACAATGAGCTTCACATGTTTGGATTAATTATCTCTTTTTCCAGCCTTTTCTGACTATTTCAGACCCTCCCCAAACTTGTGAACAGCACTCATACATGGTCAACATGGGAAAGACAAAGGAGCATTCCAAGGCCATCAGAGACAAGATCGTGGAGGGTCACAAGGCTGGCAAGGGGTACAAAACCCTTTCCAAGGAGTTGGGCCTACCTGTCTCCACTGTTGGGAGCATCACCCGGAAGTGGAAGGCTTATGGAACTACTGTTAGCCTTCCACGGCCTGGACAGCCTTTGAAAGTTTCCTCCCGTGCCGGGGCCAGGCTTGTCCGAAGAGTCAAGGCTAACCCAAGGACAACAAGGAAGGAGCTCCGGGAAGATCTCATGGCAGTGGGGACATTGGTTTCAGTCAATACCATAAGTAACGTGCTCCACCGCAATGGTCTCCGTTCCAGACGAGCCCGTAAGGTACCTTTACTTTCAAAGCGTCATGTCAAGGCTCGTCTACAGTTTGCTCATGATCACTTGGAGGACTCTGAGACAGACTGGTTCAAGGTTCTCTGGTCTGATGAGACCAAGATCTAGATCTTTGGTGCCAACCACACACGTGACGTTTGGAGACTGGATGGCACTGCATACGACCCCAAGAATACCATCCCTACAGTCAAGCATGGTGGTGGCAGCATCATGCTGTGGGGCTGTTTCTCAGCCAAGGGGCCTGGCCATCTGGTCCGCATCCATGGGAAGATGGATAGCACGGCCTGCCTGGAGATTTTGGCCAAGAACCTCCGCTCCTCCATCAAGGATCTTAAGATGGGTCGTCATTTCATCTTCCAACAAGACAACGACCCAAAGCACACAGCCAAGAAAACCAAGGCCTGGTTCAAGAGGCAAAAAATCAAGGTGTTGGAGTGGCCTAGTCAGTCTCCTGACCTTAACCCAATTGAAAACTTGTGGAAGGAGCTCAAGATTAAAGTCCACATGAGACACCCAAAGAACCAAGCTAACTTGGAGAAGATCTGCATGGAGGAGTGGGCCAAGATAATTCCAGAGACCTGTGCCGGCCTGATCAGGTCTTATAAAAGACGATTATTAGCTGTAATTGCAAACAAGGGTTATTCCACAAAATATTAAACCTAGGGGTTGAATAATAATTGACCCACACTTGTATGTTTAAAATTTATTAAAATTTAACTGAGCAACATAACTTTTTGGTTTGTAAGATTTATGCATCTGTTAATAAATCCTGCTCTTGTGTGAAGTTTGAAGGCTCTAACTTATTTGCATCTTATCAAACCTGCTAAATCTGCAGGGGGTTGAATACTACTTGTAGGCACTGTATGTAGTATGTATGTTGCATGTAGTATGAATGTAGCATGTATGTAGTATGTAGTATGAATGTAGCATGTATGTAGTATGCATGTTGTATGTATGTAGCATGTAATTTTTTTTTTTTTTTATTTTTTTTTACATTTAACACATTAGCCGGATGATGGGACTACTACTGTCCCATCATTGGCTAATGTGTCAATCACTGTCATGGTAGCAGGCATCGCCCGATGGGACTTGTAGTCCCATCGGACGATGCCTGCACAGACCCCCGGAGCCTGCACAGACCACCGGCAGGCCGGCACAGCCCCCCGGCAGGCCGGCACAGCCCCCCGGAGCCTGCACAGTCCCCCGGCAGGCCGGCACAGCCCCCCGGAGCCTGCACAGTCCCCCGGCAGGCCGGCACAGCCCCCCGGCAGGCCGGCACAGCCCCCCGGAGCCTGCACAGACCACCGGCAGGCCGGCACAGACCACCGGAGCCTGCACAGACCCCCTGGCAGGCCGGCACAGCCCCCCGAAAGGCCCGTACAGACCCCAGAGAGGCTGTACAAGGGCAGGAAAGGGTTTTTCTTATTCCGATACCGGAAGTCCCATAGACTTGAATGGGACTTCCGGTATCGGAATCGGCGATACCGATACTTTTTTTAAAGATCGGCCGATACCATCCGATACGATACTTTGAAGTATCGGATGGTATCGCTCAACTCTACTCATGACTGTATGGATCAGCTGCAATCCTTTAGAGCTTTACTTTAGTTGATTTTGTAGGCTGGTTGGCAAACACATGTTTTCATATCTGTGGGACCACCATAGAACTTATAATTATTTCTGCTTACAATGGACCTGTTATCAGTTTTCTTACCTGGTGTAAATGCCGCTGTTCTCCTGAATCCAGTGTCATTTTTCTTTTGTTACTGTGCCTCTCCATTCCTGAGATATGGCCTCCTCTTCCCTGCATGTAAGTCTAGTGTTGTTGGCCAGTTCGGCATTGTACCCAACTCTACTCTGTGGGTTGGCCTTCTTGAGGAACATGCCCAGTTGGCTAAAAAAACAAACAGATTTATATACTGAAGCGAAGAGGCCATATCCCAGGAATGGAGAGGCTCAAGGATAAAAGAAAAACATCACCGGATCCAGGAGAAAAGTGGGATTTATACCGCGTAAAAAAATTACATATTTATTACAAGTGACAAGTCCTCTTTAAGTGATCATACAAAGTCAAGTCTTCTGAAGTGCAGCCTAGTCTAAATGTTACATAGACTTCTTTTAGGTCTCAGACAGCAGGAACAATGAGAAATTAGAAAATATCATAAATGCCCTTACTAAGGGCATTGTTATTTAGGCAACTGTCTGGCTGTGTTAGGTGGGCACTGTATGGCAGTGGTAATCAAGCACTATATGGCACTGGTAATCAGGCATTATATGGTGGTGGTAATCAGGCACTATATGGTGGTGGTAATCGGGCACTGTATGGGATTGTTACCTGTACATAATATTATTGTATTATTTGGATACTCTATGATGCACCGTGTAAAGAGGACATCAATAGAAGACTCTGCATATGGTAGCATCCAAGATAAAGGCCGGACAAACTATATTGTTAGTCAAAGGTGGAGTGTAATAAATTATAACTATTGGTTATATTACACCCTGAACATTTTCCTTGTTTTAAGCTTCTGTGAACTTTCATTTAAACATTAGTTTCTAGTGTGTTCTTTAGAAGCATCTTCAGAATGTAGAATGACCTTACATTTATTAAGGTTTATATAGCAAAACTGCACCTAGTATTTTTTTGTCATTTTTATTTATCAGTTATATTATTTCATCTTATTTTTTTAAACCCCAAATTACATCAGTAAATCAGCAGAGTGACCTCTGGCCAGATCATTACATTTAGTTTTCTACAACTTATTGAATTTTATATTACTTTGTACACATTTTTTGGTCATATAGTCAAATTTTCTCAATATAATTTTCTTAATATGGTCTATGCAGTTCCCGGCTGAGCCACTTTCACACAACTCATATTAGGTTCGCAAAATGCTGACCAATTGAGGTTCTACTGAACCAAACTTAGGGCCCCGTTACACGCTTCAATGTCCCAGCGATCCCACCAACGATCCGACGTGGATGGGATTGCTGGGACATAGTTAGCTGATCGCTGGTGAGCTGTCACATTGACAGACCCACCAGCGATCAGGACCAGCGTGCACGCTGGTATGCAGGGTAAACAGCCGGTATCTAAGAGCCGCGCGGCTCTTAGTTAGCCGCTGTTTACCCTGGATAAAAGCTCCCAGCGTCGCTGATCGTTGGTCTCCCGCTGTCATAGGCAGCGATGTGTGCTGCTCAGCTGGAGACCAACGACAGAATTATGGCCCAGAACATTAAGCAACGATTAACGATCAGCCATCTGATCGTTGATCGTTGCTACATGTCACACGCAACGATGTCGTTTCGACATCGCTGCAATGTCATATTGTTCACAATATCGTTGTGTGTAACGGCCCCCTTAGATTCCTTCTGAAAATCCATTCAAACTAAAAATATTTGGATTTTCCAAAAACTGAGTCATTCAGTTGTATTGTAAAAAAAGGTAAGGGGTAAATGCCCTTTTGTGATTATTTTTCTTCTAAACCTTGGGGTTTTACTATGAACTATAATATCCAGAAATACTAAATTGTTCTTTCTATCTCTGCTTGACAACATATATTAAATTACAGGATCCTCCGAGAGGAAAACTCATGAGCACAATCCAATTTCTAATCTATAATATTGCAACATTTTGGTCCAGCGGCTAATATTACAACCAAGCATTGCAAAGACGTAGAATGTGTCCCTAAAAGAGCTGAATTTTGTTTTTATGGACGAGATTTGATGTTCATTGCTATAGACTCACACATGTAGACAGTCATTAACATTGAATGAGATTTGAAGAGAAACTGACCATAAAACCCAACTGATGTTCCTTGAGACCATGAAGAAAGATCCACCAAGGCTAGATGAGATGAGCAAGATTTTTATCTATTTCTGAAGTCCAGTAAATCTTCAATACCCTTGCCCGGCTATAGAGATGTTATGGTGTCAAGTAGAGGGTAAACATGCTCATCAATGGGAGGTCACCTTGACAAAAATACGTTCATTACCAAGTGGTCTTTACTTACCCCACTTCCCATCACAGCTACATGGAGCCTTGCTATTGGGTCAAAGGGTAAATAAAACCTGATTTAAGGGATCGATTAAAACATGACTTTTATTATATTCATTCAAAAGTGGTAGAAACTAAAGTGAGTTTATAATTACCATGATCACGTAGATTTTCTTACTCTACACACTCAACAGATCAACCTCAATATATTACTAAGGCTATACTATCTGTCTAAATATAGTTAAGCTGTGCTATACTGCCACATCATGGCTACAGTCCATGGGTTAATACAGTGTGATCAGAATATCAATGGTCTTTAACATGCACAGACATTCAGCTGACTAAAATTCACATAGCAACCCCAACAAATTTCTGTGGCTTTTCTCAGGGAACTGGGGCTATAATGAGGGATAAATCAGAGTACTAGACCTTTTAAAGCCTTTGCTTTGATACCATAGGTCTCAAAAGAGGCAATAAGATAACCCCTTGACAACATCCAATAAAAGGAACAACTACCGTAAATTAACGTATATCCACCTTATCCCATCAATAAGATTAGAACAATTGCCTATATATTAACCTTCTCTTTTGACATAAGGGAAGGAATACCCAATGTTACACCACGACGTAATTTGGTATAAGAATTTTCATCCCTAAAGTGGTGTCCACATTCTATAGTTTATTTGTTATTGGGTCTTCACAATAGGATTGGAACATGAGGGCTCCATAAAGAGGGCCCCATATCTGTTCTCAGTGGAAGAATGGTTTGATTGCCATGGAGACAGAGGGATGTTGTAATGTACTACCAGTCATTATGACAACTCCTATCATTCATCCAATAACAGAATGTGAAACCACCAAATAGTCTATAGTAATAATGGAGGCAAAGATCTTGGATTTATGAATCAATGACATATGAAGGTCAGTGGTTGGATCCAGCTTGACTCAAGGAGATCTATGATCTGAGCTTGGTCATTCCGCCCTACTCTCTACGACATAACACCTTTGTATTGAACCACTCCTATCAGTTTCTACCATCTACATATTGTAAAGGCCTCATTAGATGAAGTCTAAAGGCCCTTTTACATTTAGCGATGCACCAGCGATCCCGACCAGCGATATGACCTGGTCAGGATCGCTGGTGCATCGCTAAATGATCGCTAGTGAGCTTCCACACAGGAAGATTTCACAGCGATGCAGCAGAGATACAGCGGACGATACTTACCTTTCACATGCAGCGATCCTGACGTCCTCCATCCGCATCCACGCGTCGCTCATCGGCGCCAACAGGAGGCCCAGCAGGAAGCGCCCGACGAGAAATGGAGCTGCGCGATCAACGATGGATAGCGGGGGAGCCGGTCGGAGGTAAGTATCACACATAGCGATATCGCTGCTACGTCACCAAATCGGTGATGCTTTAGCGATATTGTTAGCGATATTGCTATGTGTAAAACCCCCTTTATCTGTCAATATTTTAGAAGAGCAGGCAAAGACCTTCACAATCGCAGCAAGGTGACGTAGGAAGTGTACAAATGGCTCAAAATACCAAATGAAATTGTGAATCTCTCTCGTCATCCAGCAATATAATTCTCCACGCAGTAATGCTATGTATAATCGGCATGTTTGGAGGATCCCCATAGGGTAACACTTGCTGTGTAGAGAAATTATGCACGTGCATGCTGTTAACACAGTGTCCTGTATTTTATTTCAGTCCTAAAGGACATGTAGGGTATTTTATGTAACAATGGTGAAAGGAAAAATAACTGGAGGATGGGAATAAATGCAGCTAAAGAGTGTTCGGTGCTCCGGGGATGGAGATCTTAATGTCAGGACTGGATCAATATTTAACCATTTTTTTAGGCTTAGAATAGACTAGAATAGAATGGTAGAGTTGGAAAGGATCTCCTGGGTCATCTGGTCCATCCCCTTACTCAAAGCAGGATTCTGTTAGAATCTGTTCAGTTTGTGACTATCTGCCATTTTCTTGTAGTGTTCTGGCTGCTGGTCTTTTTCCCCTGGTGCTGGGTTTGTCTTGGGTCAGGTGATTGTATCACCCTTTATTAACCTGCATCTGTCTCCCATTCCTTGCTGGACAACAGTGTTAATCCGCTTTAGTTCTGGCTGGGAGCTTTGCTTTCTGTGTGTTTAATTAGTGCAGTGCTGGGACCTCTGGTTCTGCTTGTCTTAGTTTATGTTTTCAGTTTGTTTCTGCAGCCTTCTCTTTGTTTTCTATTAGGAGGTGACCTGTTTTTGTACCCAGTCCTTAGATCTTTGAGGGACCCCCTTCCCCCTATCTGTAGGTCTTCGCTTGAGATTAACCTAGGATCGGCGGTGGGTCTATTCGCAAGGAATGGGTCGCCCACTCCATCGTAGGGTATCAGCCTAGTCGCAGTGCAGGGTCAGTTTTCCCCCTTCCTACCCTAGTCCAGTACTGCAGAACTGTAACAGATTCACTAAATCATCCCAGACAGTTGTCTGTCCAGCCACTGTTTGAAGACTGCCATGGAAGGAGAAATCACCACCTCTCGTGGCAGCCTGTTCCACTCATTGATCACGCTCACTGTCAAAAAGTTTTTTCTAATATCTAATCTGTGTCTCCTCCCATTCAGTTTCATCCCATTTCTTCTAGTCTTTCCTTGTGCAAATGAGAATAAAGATGATACTTCTACAGTGTGACAGCCCTTGAGATATTTGTAGACAGCTATTAAGGGCCCCGTCACACATAGCGATCTCGCTAGCGAGATCGCTGCTGAGTCACAAGTTTTGTGTGTGACAGCGATCAGCGACTGGCCCCCCTGCCAGTATCGCTGATCGCTGTAGGAAACCGCTGGACATTTCATTTGTCGCTGGTCTCCCGCTGGGCAGCACGCATCGCTGCGTGTGACAGGCGGGAGACCAGCGATCTGCTGGTAACTAACGTACACATCGGGTATCCAAGGGACGTGCGTCCCTTAGATACCCGATGTGTACGTTAGTTACCAGCTGTGAGATTGGGGACCTTCGGAGTGAACTCTCAGGATCACGACGACAAACCTCCCTCGGGCGAGCTGAACCAGGTGGACCACCCCCTATACAGGGAGCGTTAGGGGCAGACGCCGCGGAAGCTGATACCTGGGAACAGCCGGGTAAGTAAACAGGCAGGGAAATACAGGCGACCAGATGAGAGATGACGACGGCCACAGGGATGGCTGCTGAGACTGCGGGAATGGTGGTGGACAGCAGACGAGACTGGCAAAGGTGGGAGGCAGGAACCGGTACAGGACAAGACACAGGAGCAGGAGGACGGAAGCAGGAACGGACTGGATCTAGGAGGGTGAAAATGAGGATGAGTGACCTCATGGAGATCAACATCCAACACTGCGGAGACACCATCACATGTTTCTCAACGCAGTGATGCTAGAGCAATGCCCCATCCCTTATGGGAAATATGCAAAACCATGTAAATCAACAGCTGCGGAGACACCATCACATGTTTCTCAACGCAAGCAATCTTGGATCTAGGAGGGAACACAGGAAAGTCACAAACAGGAAGAACAGCGGAGGCCACGGAGAGTTAGACAGCGCAGGAACGAAGAGTAACGCAGGAGCGCGTGACCCGATACCACAAATGATAGTCAGGCAGTGAGCATAGGGTGAGACTGCCTGATATAGGACATGCTAGAGAACTTCCGGGTCAGAGTGCAGCTGAACCATGGGACCAGGAGATAGGACGCCAGGTCTAGGGGGCGTATCTAGCAGTACGCCTGTGTGAAGGAGCAGGAGCCGGCCGCAGGATGGATGATTGACAGGTGCCAGCAGAAGGGGCGGAGCAAGAGGAGCGGACGCGCCGGAGAGGCCCAGACGGCGTGGAGGCACGGGAGGCGGCGGGGACCGAAGGTGCCGCAAGCGGTGGAGCCGCGGCATCGGCAGATGGAGAGGCCCGAGCAGAGGTAGCAGAGACAGCGGCGGTCGGGACAGCGGCCGCAGACGCCGCAGAGCGGACCAGAGCCGGGGAGGTGAGCGTGCCAGGCGCCGGGGAGGAGGTGAGCGTGACACCAGCTCCCTGCATCAGCGCGCTGGTAACTAACGAACACAACGACGCTGCGCGCTCGGCGTCTCTGTGCTGATCGCTGGTGAAGCTGTCTGTGTGACAGCTCACCAGCAATCACATAGCGACTTACCAGCGATCCTGACACGTTGATATCGTTGTCGGGATCGCTGGTGAGTCACTATGTGTGACTCCAGCTTAAGTCTCCTCTCAGTCTTCTTTTTTGCAAGCTAAACATTCCCAAATCCTGTAACCGTTCCTCAAAGGACATGGTTTGCAGACCGGTCACCATTCTGGTTGCTCTTCTCTGAACTTGCTCCAGTGTGTTGATGTCTTTTTTTAAAATTTGGTGCCCAAAACTGGACACAGTATTCCAGATGAGGTCTGACCAAAGAGGAGTAGAAGGCAAAAATGACTTCATGTGATCTAGATTTTATGCTTCTGATAATACATCCCAGAATTGCATTTGCCTTTTTTGCTGCTGCATCACACTGTTGACTCATGCTCAGTTTATGATCTATTAGTATATACCCGTCTTTTTCACATGTGCTGTTGCTAATTCCTCCCATTCTGTATATGCTTTTTTCATTTTTATTGCCCAGATGTAGTACTTTGCATTTTTCCTTATTAAAAACCATTCTGTTAATTGCTACCCACTGCTCCAGTTTATTTATATCTTTTTGAATCCTCTCTCTGTCTTCTCTAGTATTAGCTATCTCTCCTAGTTTTGTGTCATCAGCATATCTAATCAGTTTACCCTCAATTCCTTCATTTAAATCATTGATAAAGATGTTGAACAATACAGGGCCCAGGACAGAACCCTGTGATACCCCACTTGAGACATTCTTCCAACTGGATGTGCAGCCATTTACGACCACTCTTTGGGTCCGTTCACTAAGCCAGTTATGAATCCACCTAATAGTTGCCTTGTCCATTCCATACTCATTTTTTGAATAAGGACGGTGTGAGATACTTTGTCAAATGCTTTGCTGAATTCAAGATATACAGTGCTGTGCAAATTAATTGGGACAAAGCATTTTTTTAAGTAAAATCGTAAGTTGGTTACCAGTCAGTGATTCAAACCAGTTTTAACTGCTTTGAACAGGTGTGAGTGCCTGTTCAAAGCAGTTAAAACTGGTTTGAATCACTGACTCATAACCAACTTACGATTTCACTTAAAAAAATGCTTTGTCCCAATTAATTTGCACAGCACTGTACTATATTTACAGCATTTCCCTGATCCACCCAGTCAGTGATTCTGTCATAGAAGGAAATTAAGTTAGTCTGACATGACTTATTAATTACAAACCCATGTTGACTATGGTTTACACTTTATTCTTATCCAGGTACTTACAAACATGTTGTTTAATAATTTGTTCAAAGATGTTTCCTGCTATAGAAGTCAGACTCACCGCACTATAGTTTTCCTGGGTCCACCTTCTTCCCCTTTTTGAAGATAGGCTCTTCTCCAGTGTTCTGGGACTTCTGTTCTCCAAGAAGTTTCAAAGATTATGGAGAGTGGTTCAAAAATTTCTTCAGCTCTGTCCTTTAGTACTCTGGAGTGTAATTCATCTGGACCTGGAGACTTGAATTCATTTATGTTAGCTAAGTGTTTCCTCACTATCTTTCTGTATATAGATGGATTCTTCTATTCCTTTAATAGGACAGTGAAGATCAGTTGATGTTACATTTCCTTTCTGAGAGAAAACAGATGCAAAATAGGAATTTAAAGGTTCGGCCTTTTCAACATCCTTTCTTACCATTTCATCATTTTCATCCTGTAAAAATCCTATAGCATCTTTGACTTTTCTTCGACTTTTGACATACTGTATCTCCAAAATCCTTTTTTATTGCTTTTGACATCTCTTGAAAGCCTCAATTCATTGTCAGTTTTAGATAATCTGATGCTTACCCTGCAGGTTCTGCAGACAGCATTATATTTTTCTTTAGATATGCCTCCCTCTTTCCATTTGATAAACATTTCTTCCTTTTTAGCATGTGTTTAAGTTCTGTGTTCATACATCCTGGTTTCCTTAAATGCTTTGCATTCTTCCCTCTTTTTGGAATTGTTAATGATTGTGCTTTGAGAATCTCATTTTTCAAGATTTCCCATCCTTCCTGGACATTTTTGTCCTTAAAGGGGTTGTCCACTGCTTTAAATTAACCTCCCCAATATATCCCCCCGGGGCCCCTAATGAATTTTGTAAATACCTCATGTTGCCTATACTGCCTGTGAGCAGCGCTATCGCTTGCCGCTCACAGGCAGCATGTGACCCTCGGCTGCAGCCGGCTCTTGCTTCCACTGACGTCCCGTCTAGTGCTGGCAGCAGCTGGGGGTCCTTCTTCCTCCTTCCGCGCTGGCAGCCAGGCTGTGGGCGGGGTTATCTTTCCGTGTCACACCCGGCATCCACCATGCGCCCATTCATTGAGAAAGCGCACAGTGGATGCTGGGTGTGACGCGGGGGGTAACCCCACCCACAACCCAGCAGCCAGTGCGGGGACCCAGCGCTGAGCCACGCCTCACTTGTCGTGATAATAGTCTAATTCACCGCACACTCAGAGGGATTTATGCAAATAAGTGCTTATTTTATTATATACAAAACATGTGGGAGCCAAACAAGAATATATAGCACGAAGTAGAAGCGATATAATAACACGACGTTTCGGCTCAGTCCGAGCCTTTATCACTTTTATCGTTGAATTGAAAGTCGGATCTTTGAATAAAGAGGAATAGAACTCCCAAGAGAATAGCCCAAGAAAGATGGCTGTTGATGGGGTGCTATACAGCGGCGCTCCCACACCTAGCTGCAGTGGCGTCATGCATAATAATGAAACCGCTGTACTTATCTTTCATCTTGCGCTCATGATAGATGGAGATACTCAGGTTCAGCACATTTTATGATGCCCGCGGTAGTAACCCGATCTCCACATATGTCACCCAACGCGTTTCGTCCGTGTTAGACTCATCAGGGGTATACTGACATGTTATCTTAAGGCATAGCCATACCTTAGGGTACCGTTACACCTAGCGACTCACCAGCGATCCCGACCAGCGATATGACGCGGTCAGGATCGCTGGTGCATCGCTAAGAGGTCGCTAGTGAGCTGCCACACAGGCAGATCTCACCAGCGACATCGCTGGGGACGGGGATCGCTACTTACCTGTCAGACGCGGCGATCCTGCGTCCTCCCGCCCGGCTCCACGCTCGTCGCTTTTCTATCCACAGGAAGCGCCGCAGGAAGTGACCGACGAGAAATGATCCAGGAGCTTCTTGCGCGATCAGCGATAACCAGCGGGGGAGCCGGTCGGAGGTATCACATGCAGCGATATCGCTAGCAATATCGCTGCAACGTCACAAAATCGGTGACTTTACAGCGATATTGCTAGCGATATCGCAGTGTGTAACGGGGGCTTTAAGACAACAAATTTTGCAGCATAATGTAGGGCCCAGTGTGAGAAAGCTGGGTCTCCCTCAGAGGTCATGAGTCTTCCAGCAGGACAATGACCCAAAACACACTTCAAAAAGCACTAGAAAATGGTTTGAGAGAAAGCACTGGAGACTTCTAAGGTGGCCAGCAATGAGTCCAGACCTGAATCCCATAGAACACCTGTGGAGAGATCTAAAAATGGCAGTTTGGAGAAGGCACCCTTCTAATATCAGGGACCTGGAGCAGTTTGCCAAAGAAGAATGGTCTAAAATTCCAGCAGAGCATTGTAAGAAACTCATTGATGGTTACCGGAAGCGGTTGGTCGCAGTTATTTTGGCTAAAGGTTGTGCAACCAAGTATTAGGCTGAGGGTGCCAATACTTTTGTCTGGCCCATTTTTGGAGTTTTTTGTGAAATGATCAATGTTTTGCTTTTTGCTTCATTCTCTTTTGTGTTTTTTCATTTAAGACAAATTAAATGAAGAAAATAATACCAAAGAATTTGTGTTTGCAATCATTTTCAGGAAGAAACTGAGTGTTATCTGACAAAATTGCAGGGGTGTCAATACTTTTGGCCACAACTGTATCTCAGGTGACTTCAATACATGGCTCATCTGAAGCCAAAGTAGAATAGGCTTCAATAATCTGAATTAGGCTTGGGCATGTTCATTTTACCACTTTGTGAGAAGTTTCAGAATCTTTTTTAATCTTCTTCACCCATGTGGACAAAAATAGGTGGCATGACTCTGAGGTCAATACCTTTTAGGTCCATGGTAGAAGAAGCCTTCCATTGATTGAGTCCATCAGGTCAACATCTCTACATGTTCCATAGTAGCTCCAGGGTCTATTCTAGGGTCTACCTATGTGGTACATTCACCCTTCCACATTTTTTTCCAAAATGTGATCACACAAGCCCAATTAATTAGCTGTAATCTGTGAGGAAATCCAGTAGGAAGTGTTCCTGAAACACCTGAACACGGGAATTTAAGTATTATGCAGTTCCAAATAAAATAAATAGGAACTGCATGGATGAGCTGGGTTCTCCGGAGTATGATATTATTTGTAGCTAGTAAATGAGATCATGTTGGAATCCCCCAATAATCAGATGAGGGAACCAATCAGTAAGTGTTCAGTTTCCCTCCAGAACCTCTGAAGGGGAAATTAAGTATTACACAATTCTCATTAAAATGAATGTTGTCTATGTAAGACAGGGCAGGATGAATCCTCCAGGGTGAGAGATGCTCTTTGTAATAACTCAAAGAGATGAGGATCCTGAAATGTGAACCCTCTATTACCAACAATTTTCCTAACTGGATATGTAAAAATAAGTTCTCTAAGGGTACCGTTACACCTAGCGACTCACCAGCGATCCCGACCAGCGATATGACGCGGTCAGGATCGCTGGTGAATCGCTAGGTGGTCGCTAGTGAGCTGCCACTCAGGCAGATCTCACCAGCGACATCGCTGGGGACGGGGATCGCTACTTACCTGTCAGACGCGGCGATCCTGCGTCCTCCCGCCCGGCTCCACGCGTCGCTCGTCGGCGCCACAGGAAGCCCCAGCAGGAAGTGACCGACGAGGAATGGTCCAGGAGCTTCTCGCGCGATCAGCGATAACCAGCGGGGGAGCCGGTCGGAGGTAAGTATCACATGCAGCGATATCGCTAGCAATATCGCTGCAACGTCACAAAATCGGTGACGTTACAGCGATATTCCTAGCGATATCGCAGTGTGTAACGGGGGCTTAACAGAAATCACCTCTTTAACTAAGGGCCTAACTAGATAACATTATCTTTCTTACCTTAGAACTGTGGTGTGTTAAGGTACTGTCACACTTAGCGATGTACCAGCGATCCCGACCAGCGATATGACGTGGTCAGGATCGCTGGTACATCGCTAAGCGGTCGCTAGTGAGCTGCCACACAGGCAGATCTCACTAGCGACATCGCTGGGGACGGGGGTCGCTACTTACCTGTCACACCAGGCGATCCTGCGTCCTCCCGCCCGGCTCCACGCGTCGCTCGCCGTCACAGCAGGAAGCGCCGCAGGAAGCTGACGACGAGAAACAGTCCAGGACGTTCTCGCGCGATCAGCGATAACCAGCGGGGGAGCGGGTTGTAGGTAAGTATCAGACATAGCGATATCGCTAGCAATATCGCTATAACGTCACAAGTTATAGCGATATTGCTAGCAATATCGCTTAGTGTGACATGCCCTTAACACCCTAAAGTGAGCTGCAATGGTAGGCATAGTGGCTACCATCACCCACTTTTTTTTAGGTCGAGAAAAATATAAAAATGTCTGAAAGCTCTCACAATATGACTGACATGGCCGATTCAAGTGCATAATTTTGCTGCTCCCACAATTATTCCTTTTGCGTAGGTGAGAGACTATAGAGTAGACCATACTGATAATATCTTCAATGTATCTCAATCCTAAGTTACACGGGAGAAGACAAAGAAGGCGATCCATACATAAAGCTGCCATGTTCACACACAAAGGAGCTCTCCAGCCAAATGAGGTTCAGTGGGGAGCACACATTGACTCAGGGAGGAACCGAGTGATGGACAGGAAGGGATTAGGTGCACCAGTCTCTATTTCACTCCAGGGAGGGAGATGACCTTTGACAGCACAGTGGAAGCCTGACCTGTCAAGACAGCCATCATCTTACATTCCTCCTCGAAGAACTAAGACATGTTTCCTATAGAGGTTGTCAGTCAGCAAGATCCCGTCCTGAAATGAATGAAAGGAGAAGCAGAGGGATGGATGCATGAAGCATGGGCAGGAATTGGGTCTGCGGAAATACAAGTGGCCAGATATTCGACTTTGCTCACCATGACACATAATAGTCTCCGATGTTGGTCACTTACCGGAAAAACTGGGTTACAACCAATATATCTGTCATTATATTACCCAAGAGGAGGTTGTCAGACAGCTGGGTGACTATTCAGTATGATACTTGGCCAATTGATGCATTTCTTGGACAATCTATCATTCAGGACTGTAGAAAATCCAGATGACAACCTATGTGCCTAAAATGACAGAGGAAGTTGTCAGATTCTTGTATGGGAAATTTAGTCTATCTTACAGCTCTGGCAAAAATTAAGAGACCACTGCACAGTTTTATAAAAATCAACTTCTCTACATTTCTGACAGCCATTCCATTCCAGTGTTAGTTGAATTCCAACCAGAGTACACCTCATTCTACTTAATGTGCTTCTGATTAGGTGATCACCTGAACCAAATCTTATTTAACGAAGGAAGGTATAATAAACCCTGCTGTGGTGTTCACAATCCTCTTGCAATAGGATAAGCTGGATGGCAAAACAAGTGCTAGTAATATCCCAAAAGTAATAGGAATAAAAAAAAACAAACTGAGGAAAAGAAGGGTTCAATTCTGGCTTTACTATCAGAGGGATACAGTGAGCATCATGTTGCCTCCATACTTAAAATTTCAAAGATGGCAGTCCATTACAACGAAGTCAAGCAGCAGACATTGGGGACAACAAAGCTACAGACCGGCAGAGGACGAAAACGACTCTCCACTGACCAGGATGACCATCATCTTATACGAATGTCACTCAGCAACCGCAGGATGACATCAAGTGACCTACAAAAGGAATGGCAAATGGCAGCTGGGTGAAGTGCACGGCAAGAACATTTCGCAACAGGCTCCTAGAGGCAGGGCTCAAGTCATGTAAAGCTGGAAAAAAGCCTTTCATCAATGAGAAGCAAAGGAGAGCCAGGCTGAAATTTGCCAAAGACCATAAGGATTGGACCATACAGGACTGAAGTAAGGTAATCTTCTCTGATGAGCCTAATTTTCAACTTTAATCATAGAATCATAGAATCGTAGAGTTGGAAGGGACTTCCTGGGCCATCTGGTCCAACCCCCTGCTCAAAGCAGGATTCGCTAAATCATCCCAGTCAGATGTCTGTCCAGCCTCTGTTTGAAGACTTCCATTGAAGGAGAACTCACCACTTCTTGTGGCAGCTTGTTCCACTCATTGATCACTCTAACTGTCAAAAAGTTTTTTTCTAATATCTAATCTGTGTCTCCTCCCATTCAGTTTCATCCCATTGCTTCTAGTCTTTCCTTGTGCAAAGGAGAATAAAGTTGATCCTTCTACAATGTGACAGCCCTTTAGATATTTGTAGACAGCTATTAAGTCTCCTCTCAGTCTTCTCTTTTGCAAACTAAACATTCCCAAATCCTGCAACCTTTCCTCATGAGACAGGGTTTGCAGACCGGTCACCATTCTGGTCGCTCTTTTCTGAACTTGCTCCAGTTTGTTGATGTCTTTTTTAAAATGTGGTGCCCAAAACTGGACACAATATTCCAGATGAGGTCTGACCAAAGAGGAGTAGAGGGAAATAATGACTTCACGTGATCTAGACTGTATACTTCTGTTAATACATCCTAGAATTGCATTTGCCTTTTTTGCTGCTGCATCACACTGTTGACTCACATTCAGTCTGTGATCTATTAGTATACCCAAGTCTTTTTCACATGTGCTGTTGCTTAGCCCTATTCCTCCCATTCTGTATATGCTTTTTTCATTTTTATTGCCCAGATGTAGTACTTTGCATTTTTCCCTGTTAAAAACCATTCTGTTAGTTGCTGCCCACTTCTCCAGTTTATTTATATCTTTTTGAATCCTCTCTCCTCTAGTATTCTTCTCTAGTATACTTTGCTCAACACCTGGTCATCTAATGGTTAGACGGAGACCTGGAGAGGCGTACAAACCACAGTGTCTTGCACCCACTGTGAAATTTGGTGGAGAATCGGTGATGATCTAGGGATGCTTCAGCAAGGCTGGAATTGGGCGGGTTATCCTTTGCGAAGGACGTATGAATCAAACCGCATACAAGATTATCCTGGAAAAACAGTTGATGCCTTCTGCTCAGGCAATGTTCCCCAACTCTGAGGACTGGTTTTTTTCCAGCAGGACAATGCGACCTGCCACACATCTAGGTCAATCAATGTGTGGATGAAGGACCACCACATCAAATCCTTGTCATGGCCAGCCCAGTCTCCAGACCTGAACCCCATGGAAAACCTCTGGAATGTAATCAAGAGGAAGATGGATAGTCACAAGCCATCAAACAAAGAACTGCTTAAATTTTTGTACCAGGAGTGGCATAAGGTCACCCAAAAGCAATGTGAAAGACTGGTGGAAAACATGCCAAGACGCATAAAAGCTGTGATTAAAAATCATGGTTATTCCACAAAATATTGATTTCTCTTTTCTCTTCCTGAGTGAAAACATTAGTATCGTTGTTTCTAAATGATTATGAACTTGTTTTTCTTAGTACTATTTGAGGTCTGCAACCACTGCATTTTTTTGTTGTTTTGACCATTTCTCATTTTCTGAAAATAATTACAAAATTTAGTGCTTGGAAATTTTTTACTTAAAAATATACATATAAAGAGAAATAGCAGACAAACTAAAAATTTTGCAGTGGTCTCCTAATTTTTTGCCAGAGCTGTATAATATAGTGAGACATCTCCATGAAAAAAAGAACTCAATCAGGACTCAGGAAAAGTTGAGTGACAAAAAATATACCTGCTGTTATGATATACAGTGGGGAAAAAAGTGTTTAGTCAGCCAACAATTGTGCAAGTTCTCCCACTTAAAAAGATGAGAGAGGCCTGTAATTGACATCATAGATAGACCACAACTATGAGTGTCAAAATGAGAAAACAAAACCAAAAAATCACCTTGTCTGATTTGGCAAGATTTATTTTGCAAATTATGGTGGAAATTAAGTATTTGGTCATTAACAAAAATTCATCTCAATATTTTGTTATATATCGTTTGTTGGCAATCACAGAGGTCAAATGTTTTCTGTAAGTCTTCACAAGGTTGACACACACTGTTGGTGGTATGTTGGCCCATTTCCTCCATGCAGATCTTGTCTACAGCAGTGATGTTTTAGGCCTATCGCTGGGCAACACGGACTTTCAAATCCGTCCAAAAGTTTTCTATGGAGTTGAGATCTGGAGACTGGCTAGGCCACTGCAGGACCTTCATATGCTTCTTACGAAGCCACTCATTCGTTGCCCTGGAGGTGTGCTTGGGGTAATTATCTTGCTGAAAGACCCATTCACGTTTCATCTTCAATGCCCTTGCTGATGGAAGGAGGTTTGCACTCAAAATCTCACAATACATGGCCCCATTCATTCTTTCATGAACATGGGTCAGTTGTCCTGGTCCCTTTGCAGAGAAACAGCCCCAAAGCTTGATGTTACCATCCCATGCTTCACTGTAGGTATGGTGTTCTTTGGATGCAACTCAGCATTCTGCGTCCTCCAAACACAACGAGTTTTGTTTCTAATAAACAGTTCGACTTTGGTTTCATCAGACCATATGATATTCTCCCAGTACTCTTCTGGATAATCCAAATGCTCTCTAGCAAACTTCAGATGGACCCAGTCATGTACTGGCTTAAGCAGGAGGACACATCTGGCACTGCAGGATCTGAGTCCCTGGCGGTGTTGTGTGTCGCTGATGGTAGCCTTTGTTACGGTGGTCCCAGCTCTATGCAGGTCATTCACTAGGTCCCCTTGTGTGGTTCTGGGATTTTTGCTCATCGTTCTTGTGATCATTTTGACCCCATGGGATGAGATCTTGCGTGGAGCCCCAGATCGAGGGAGATTATCAAGTGGTCTTGTAGGTCTTCCATTTTCTTATTATTGCACCCACAGTTAATTTCATCACACCAAGCTGCTTGCCTACGGCAGATTCAGTCTTCCCAGCCTGGTGCAGGGCTACAGTTTTGTTTCTGGTGTCCTTCAACAGCTCTTTGGTCTTCACCATAGTGGAGTTTGGAGGGTGACTGTTTGAGGTTGTGGTCTTTATACTGATAAGTTCAAACAGGTTTCATTACTACAGGTAATGAGTGGAGGACAGAGGAGCCTCTTAAAGATGAACTTACAGGTCTGTGAGAGCCAGAAATGCTGCATGTTTTTAGGTGACCAAATACTATGTAATTTCCACCATAATTTGCAAAATAAATCTTGCCAATTCAGATAAGGTGATTTTCTGGATTTGTTTTCTCATTTTGACTCTCATAGTTGTGATCTACCCACAATGTCAATTACAGGCCTCTCTCATCTTTTTAAGTGGGAGACCTTGCACAATTTGTGCCTGACTAAATACTTTTTTCCCCACTGTATCTAGCTATGCATAACCATACCTTGGATTCTAGAAAAGCTGGGTGTAAGACAATATATGTGTTAGGAACAGCGGAACGCACTGAATAAAAATAAATAATAAAGTGCGTTCGCCGCTCGGGGTCCACCGTGCAGTAGATGTTACACCGCTGCTAGGTTATGACAGACGAGCAATATGACGGTATAATGTGCACGGGTTCAACTTCACCCGAAGTGCGCAAAGCGGACTCTGTTCACACACAGAGGCGCCGCAACATAGCCATAAAAAAATGCTGAGCCTGTTGGTGTCACAGACCACAGGGAAATGCACACACGGTATCTGGTCACAGGAGCAGGACCCAAGGCAGAGGAGCTGCGTCCGTCTAGACCTACCGTGTGTGCGGCGTCACTACTGAGGACGCCAAGGAGGGCTGCAACTGCAGCGTGGCGTAGGACACAGCCGCTAGTCGACAAAGCTAGGAAGCAGGCGCAATGTCGGACGCTAAAGTAGAGGTGCGGTGTGCACAGTGGCCTAAGGCTTGCCACTGACTGGCGCTGACTGCTGCACTAATTCCCTATCCACATGCGTAATATCAGAGGGAAGGGGTTTCAAATGAGTCAGTCACCAGAGTCATATATCCATCACCATTCACACATTTAGCTTGAAAAGTCTATACTAGCGCATGGCTGAACGGTCATGCGCGTTTTTTACAGCTGTGCGGGACCTTCCAGATGGAGCAATGAGATCTGGAGCAGGACCTGGGCACATGACTCCTGATCTCCAATGGGAGATCGTCTCGTGAGCATGCCCAGTAGGAGCACAGAGGAACTTAGTCTCTGGAGCGGTCTGCTGCAAAGTAATCTTCTCTGCAGTAGATAGACAGCAGGAGACCGCAGAATGTGAGGCTCTGGATTCCTGCAAAGCCGATGCAGAAACCTGACGCCTAACATTACCCCCCCTCCTAGGGCCCCCTCCCCTCTGAGCCTTCCAATCCACCACCTTGTGCCCATCAGAGGCATAGGCCTCAGACTCGTCCGAAGGCAAGTCTGATGTCCCGGTAGATGACACGGAAAACCGGGATACGTGGAAGGTATCAGAGGCAGCAAGATTGCCAGGTTTAAGAAGGGACAAGTGGGTGACAACGGGAGTGGCAAAACCGCCCGGAGCATAGGTTGAAGTGGAATGCCGCGGTGTGTCGGCGGACGTTTCCACTCTCTGTTTAAGGAGGCTACCCCGAGCACATGAGGCGCATGCCCGAATATATTTTTTAATGTCCCGAGCCCTGTGCGGCCACCAATACAAGCCTGCCAGGAGTTTTGTGGTCTGCATGTAGCCACAGTGACCACCCGCTCTGGACGCGTGTGCCCACGCGAGAACCTTTTGGCTGAAGGCGAGGGGGGACAAAGGTCTTGCCCGGTGGCACAGAGTTTGGCCATTGCGGGGCCCCGTTATCCTGGGGAACAGAGTGCTGACAGTGGTAGCCGCAAGTGGAGCTTAGTGCCGGACGTGCCTCGAGACTGGCGCCAGACACCTCCATGGGCTCTGGAAGTGAACACTCTGGCTCGGGTGACTCCAGAGGTTCAAAGAGGTTGGGAGCCAGAGTAACCTTCTGTCTGGATTGAGCACGCTCCAGTCCGCGCTCCGAAAAACGGAGATCAATGCGGGTGGCAATGGCAATCAGCTCCTCCAGACTTGCAGGAACCTCTCTGGTACATAGAGCATCCTTAACATGCTCAGCTAAACCTCTCCAAAACACAGGGATGAGGGCTTTATCAGACCACTCCAGCTCGGAAGCCAGTGTCCGCAAACGAACGGCATACTGACTGACTGAGAAGGATCCCTGAGTTAATGCAAGGAGCTGAAGAGAGGTATAGTGTGTGACCCGTGGTCCCAGGAAAACCTGCTTGATAGATGTTAAGAACTGAGCAGCGGTCTGAACCTCAGGGTCACCACGCTCCCACAGTGGCGTGGCCCACTCCAACGCCCTGCCCGACAGAAGGGAAATAATAAACCCCACCTTAGCCCATTCCGTAGGGAATCGCGCAGCCAGTAACTCCAGCTGGATAGAGCACTGGATCACGAAACCCCTACAGGAGGCACAATCACCAGAAAATTTATCGGGCAACGGGAGGTGGGAAACTGTCGGCGCAGGGGAGGACGTGGACATACATGAAACCGCCTCTGCGATCGCCTGTATAGCAGCCTCCAAATACTTCGCCGCTGAGATAACACTCTCAAGAGTAGCCAACCGGCCCTCTAGCTGGCGAATGCACTGAAGGAGTTGCTGCTGATCTGCCATTACTAGCCAGACCCTGGCGCTAGTATAATGTTAGGAACGGCGGAACGCACTAAATAAAAATAAATAATAAAGTGCGTTCGCCGCTCGGGGTCCACCATGCAGTAGATGTTACACCGCTGCTAGGTAATGGCAGACGAGCAATATGGCAGTATAATGCGCACGGGTTCAACTTCACCCGAAGTGCGCAAAGCGGACCCTGTTCACACACAGAGGCGCCGCAACATAAACATACAAAAACGCTGAGCCTGTTAGTGTCACAGACCACAGGGAAATGCACACACGGTATCTGGTCACAGGAGCAGGACCCAAGGGAGAGGAGCTGCGTCCGTCTAGACCTACCGTGTGTGCAGCGTCGCTACTGCGGACGCCAAGGAGGGCTGCAACTGCAGCGCGGCGTAGGACACAGCCGCTAGTCGACAAAGCTAGGAAGCAGGCGCAATGTCGGACGCTAAAGTAGAGGTGCGGTGTGCACAGTGGCCTAAGGCTTGCCACTGACTGGCGCTGACTGCTGCACTAATTCCCTATCCACATGCGTTATATCAGAGAGAAGGGGTTTCATATGAGTCAGTCACCAGAGTCATACATCCGTCACCATTCACACATTTAGCTTGAAAAGTCTATACTAGCGCATGGCCGAACGGTCATGCGCGCTTTTTACAGCCGTGCGGGACCTTCCAGATGGAGCAATGAGATCTGGAGCAGGACCTGGGCACATGACTCCCGATCTCCAATGGGAGATCGTCTTGTGAGCATGCCCAGTTGGAGCACAGAGGAACTTAGTCTCTGGAGCGGTCTGCTGCAAAGTAATCTTCTCTGCAGTAGATAGACAGCAGGAGACCGCAGAATGTGAGGCTCTGGATTCCTGCAGAGCAGACGCAGAAACCTAACGCCTAACAATATGTCATTATATATTAATTTATTACATAAGAGAGACAGAAGATTCGGCACTGCTCCTTAACCCCAAAGCAGTTCCATGACTGCTATTCAAGTCGAAAATCACACACCTTGACCGACCGCCAAAATACCGTCAGAACGGGTGCTCAATCCAGAAAAGCAAACGTAATCTGATTTTGCACAAAAGAGAAAAAAAAGTGATGGCACTCACTGTTCTGTCGTGAAAATTCTTTATTAATTAAAAGGCATTGGCACGGGAGGAACGTACAGAGAGTGGACAACGGCCGTTTCACGAACTTGCGCTTCAACGGGTCCACTCTCTGTACGTTCCTCCCGTGCCAATGTCTTTTAATTAATAAAGAATTTTCACGACAGAACGGTGAGTGCCATCACTTTTTTTTCTCTTTTGTACAAAATCATATATTAATTTATGCTAATGGTTTCATGATTAGAACAAATTATCATCCAGGACTCTGAGAAAGCTGGGTGACAACCAATACACCTGCCATGATAAAAGATAAGAGATGGTTGTCAGATTTCTGGATAAAGAATTTACCAAATTATGATATGATGCATGCCTAAATTGTTGCATGACTCAGGAAAAAAAAAAATATGTTCAGAACTGTTGCTGGCATCCAATATACTTGCCATGTTTTATACCAAGGGTAAATTGTCAGTCTCCTGAGTTGCAAATCTACCTGATTATGCAGTGATAAATTCCCAACCAGTACTGGGAACAACCAGTATTCTTGCCATGATGTTCCCTCCAAGAGGTTATCAGGCTCTTGAATGGCAAATCTAACAAGTTATGGTGGCCACCAAAAATTTTTACATGACCTGGAAAACGTCTCTTTCTCAAAAAAGGCTGGCTGACAACTAATTCTCTTGCAGCAATATCCCAGAAGAAGAGGTTGTAAGATACTTTTTGACAAATTTACTTAATATTTATCCTCTATATGATCACATGACTAGGATTTTTTTTGTTCTGAACTATGGAAAATGTGGATGACAACCTACCGCATATACTCGAGTATAAACCGACCCGAGTATAAGCCGAGGCACCTAATTTTTCCACGGAAAACTGGGTAAGCTTATTGACCCGAGTATAAGCCGGGTATGCATTGTTCCCTCATCCCTGTCCTGCTTTGTGTGTCTTCCCAAGTTCTATCCTTGTATGTATAGCTCAGCTCCCCCCGTCCCATCCTTCTATACAATGCTCGGCTACCTCCAGTCCCATCCTTCTATGTATGGCTTGGCTACCCGTCCTCCTCCATGCTGCCCCGTCCTCTTCTGTGCTCCCCTGTTCTCCTCCGTGCTCCCCGTCCTCCTCCGTGCTCCCATGTCCTCCTCCTTGCTCCTCTGTGCTCCCCCATCCTCCTCCATGCTCCCCTTCCTCCTCCGTGCTCCCCCATCCTTCTCCGTGCTCCTCCATGCTCCTCTGTGCTCCCCTTTCCTCCGTACTCCCCTGTCCTCCTCCGTTCTCCCCCATTCTCCTTTATGCTCCCTGGTCCTCCTCCATGCTCCCTCGTCCTCCTCCATGCTCCCCCATCCTCCTCCGTGCACCCCTGTACTCCTCTGTGCTCCTCCGTCCTCCTCTGTGCTCCCCCATCCTCTCCGTGCTCCCCCGTCCTCCTCCGTGCTCCCTTTGTCCTCCTCCGTGCTCCCTCATCTTCCTCCGTCCTCCCCTGTCATACTCACCCTCTTCGCACCGTCGCTGTACGTCCCTGCATCTCAGTTGTCCCTGCTTCCTGCAGCTCTCCTGTGCTGAGCGGTCACGTGGTACCACTCATTAAGGTAATGAATTTTTGCTCCACACCTATGGGAGTGGAGACGCGTGCATATTCATTACCTTAATGAGCGGTACAACGTGACTGCTCAACACAGGAAGAGCTGCCCTGCTGGGACAACAGAGATGCAGGGACATTCAGCAATGGTACGAGGAGGGAGAGTATGATGTCACAGCTGCCGACTCTTGCCGCTCCCCCTCCCCCGCCTGCTTTCTGCACAATGACTCGTGTGTATGACGAGGGCGGGCATTTTCAGCACAAAAAATGTGCTGAAAATCTCGGCTTATACACGAGTATATACGGTATATATTTCTACCATGACATCCCCAAAGGGAGGTTGTCAACCTCTTATTTGGTAAATCTAGTTATTTCTGCACCAACAATATTTTTTAAAGCTTTTTCATTCTTTCCTGTCACTTGCCATAAATAAGTTTTTTTTAACATGGTGTACATGTAAGGAGGTGGCAGGTCCACTCAGTTGCGCCCTCTCCTCTCGCCGTGTGACACCCCGTGCACCTCCTGTAAAGTTATGCATCACCATATGTTGTCTATTGTGTAATGTAGTGTAATGTATGTGCTTGTTATGCCATGTAATGTAGTGTATGTTTGTCATGATCCATGCTGGATCAGGACTGATAAAAAGCACAGATAACCTTTTTTTTTTCCATAAGCTGTGCTTAAGTTTGGTTTTTGCCCCCAGTGACCATCAGGATTATTGCACTGTGGTGTCTTTTGTTCTAAGTTTGCCCCCGGTGGTGGTGAGCCTCATTGCACTTTGGTTTCTTTAGTTAAGTGCACATGGTTATAATGCAGGTGTGATTGCTCTGGCTCTCCTATAAAAGAGTCACAGGTGTTGCAATAAGTGTTGGTGATAGTGTTCATTTCAACCATCCTTGGTGGAGGAAGGAGCTGGAGAGCATTCTTTGCAGCACTTTCTTAGCCCTGGTGTGGAAGGAGTCATAGGGGATTTCCTTGTAGCTCTGACAGAGCTTGGTGGCAGCGATTCAGGAAGAGAGCTGCATTCTGGTGGTGGACTCTGTTGCCAGGAGCAAGTGCAACAGAGTAAAGCTAAGTGGTGTTTCCCTGTTTGTGTTTTTCCTTAGTGTGTATTAGTACAGCGGTGGGGCCAGTGCCTGCGCCACCCAGCTCCCTAGCAAGGGATAGGTGTAGGGTGTGCTAGGGCGACAGGTTCCTGATCGGCGCCCGGTGTGGAACCGGCATAGGGAATGTTAGGAGAGTTAGGGACACTGACTCAGGGGAGTGCAGGAGGTCTCCACGTCCCCTTTCCCTATCGCAGGGCCCACCGTTGTAACTGTTTCCCCGTGTCTTGTTGTTTTAGTTACCGGCCTGCGGGCCGTGTCACACAGGACCGTATCACGTGCCGCGTCTTGTTGTTTTAGTTAACGGCCTGCGGGTCGCGTCACACAGGACGGGTCATCGTGACAATGTTGTTATAATGTTCCCTTTAATGTACTTTGCCTGTCATGTCTGTAATGTATCTAGTAGAGGCAGGGACAGAAACAGTTCACTGCTGGGTTGGGCCAGCAGCAGTAAGTCCACAGGAAGCTGCTGTTTCCCTCCAGAACTGCCTGGGACTTGGACAGGACAGACATGCATGATACAGGGCACTGTCACACAGGACAGTATCACGTGCCGCGACTTGTTGTTTTAGTTACCGACCTGCGGGTCGCATCACACAGGACGGGTCATCGTGACATTATCACCAACCCATAACTTTTTTTTTTCTGCTGAGCCATGGACCCAGTTGAGCCCTTTGCCCAAATGCTGCAGATCCTTACTAATGAGATTAGGGGGCTGCGCGATGAGTTGATGCAGCAATTGCAGCAGTTGGTGGGCTTTGGGGGCTTGGTTCAGAGACAGGTTCAGCCAGAACCCAAGATATCCCTCCCTGACAGATTTTCTGGAGGGAGAGATCAATTGTTGGTGTTTCAACAAGCCTGCAAATTATATTTCAGGCTGCGCCCTCGTTCATCAGGGAGTGAAAAGCAATGGGTGGGAATCATTATGTCCCTTCTTAAAGGGGATTCCCAATCCTGGGCCTTCTCCCTACCGGACAATTCTCCATCATTAGAGTCTGTGGATGAGTTGTTTGCGGCTTTGGCGCTTGTGTATGGCGTCGCCCTGGCGAAATCCCGAATCCGTAGGTGTAAACAGGGAGCCCGGGTTGCTGAGGAGTACTGCTCAGAGTTTAGGAGATGGGCCACTAACACTCAGTGGAATGACCCTGCACTTAGGAGTCAATTTGTACTGGGTTTGTCTCCAAAGTTGCAGGATACTCTGGTGCAGTACGCCGCCCCCAGGTCACTTGAGGCCTCCATGTCCCTTGCCATCCAGGTGGATAGACGCCTTAGGGAAAGACATATACAAAAAGTGCCCCCTGATGACCTCGCTAGGGAGGAGGACCCACCAGTGCGGCCGGAGGAACCCAGACAGCCCGGTGTTGTTGATACAAAAAAAGGGGTGTCTGCGGCTCGTCGTGGTGGGGGGGTATGCTTTTCCTGTGGGAAGCCTGGCCATTTTATGAGAGCCTGTCCAGTTCATGCCAAGTCTCCAGACGAACCTATGCAAGTAGGAGGAGCTAGTTTGTATTCGGAGCTGCCTACGGTTCGGGGAGTGGTGTCGGCATGTTTGTACTGTGGGCAGACTGGTCATGTCCTGAAGGCTTGCCCATTGTGCGCCAAATTATCTGTGCCATGTGAGAAGCCGCATTCCCCTGGTCGCTTGGAGGGAGGCGACCAGGGAGTATACATTTCCTCCATTTTGCCCTCCCAAGGTACCATGTCAGCAGAGCTCTTGGCTGGTGGGGTACCGGAGGTGATACCGGTGCTTGTGGACAGCGGAGCAGGAGTCAGTCTGGTGGATGCTCACTTTGTCCAGACTCATAGTCTGAGGTGTAGGACGCTAGCCCAGCCTATAAGCGTCCAGGCCATAAACTCTGTTCCACTGAGCTAGGGGAGCTTGACCCAAGTCGTAGAGAGTATCCATCTGCATATAGGACATCATGAGGAGTCCTTGTCATGCTACGTCTTGGAGGGAATGCCAGTACCTATTGTTTTAGGCCTCCCTTGGCTGAAAAGACACAACCCGGTAATAGATTGGAGGGCGAGGGAAGTGGTCAGCTGGGGGCACTCGTGTGAGGGCTGCTGCCTAGGAACTACTGTCTGTGCCGTCTCTCTTCAAAGGACCCCTTTCTCTCCGGTGAGAGCAGCAGATGTGCTGCAGGAGAGTAGGGGTAAGTCTCAACCCTCGCCATTGGCCAACCCTGGGAGGCGCAGACCTCATGGTGGAAGGGGTTGGAGGATGGTGTACCCCTTGGTGAAGTGCGGGGGTGTGAGTGTGGTGACACAGGGGGACGCCTGTTGTCAATCCCAGAAAGAGTTCTCCAAATGGTGACAAACAAATGAATGGCAATAAACGTTCAGGTCCGGACCTGTGTGTGAACGAGCGTGTATGGGTGGCCACCAAAAAACATCCAGTGGAAATGTGTTGTGGAGTGTTACCAGCTCATACCAAACATACACATACACAACTTGTTCCCCAGGTCAGCGCTTCGGAGATGTGTGGTGCCTCCAGAAACGTTGCCAATACCAGCGGGCTCGTTTGTCATCAACCTGACGTGCAGGTAGTTGCTGGGGTGAACTCTGGGTCTGGGTGTCCCTGCTGTAGATGGTTCCCTGATGAGGAGCAGTCTTGAGGGTCCAGAGGCCCCTCATTAAAGGGAGGGTACTGTCATGATCCATGCTGGATCAGGACTGATAAAAAGCACGGGTAATCTTTTTTTTCTTAAGCTGTGCTTAAGTTTGGTTTTTGCCCCCGGTGGCCATAAGGATTATTGCACTGTGGTGTCTTTTGTTCTAAGTTTGCCCCCGGTGGTGGTGAGCGTCATTGCACTCTGGTTTCTTTAGTTAAGTGCACATGATTATAATGTAGGTGTGATTGCTCTGGCTCTGCTATAAAAGAGTCACAGGTGTTGCAATCAGTGTTGGTGATAGTGTTCATTTCAACCATCCTTGGTGGAGGAAGGAGCTGGAGAGCGTTCCTTGCAGCACTGTCTTAGCCCTGGTGTGGAAGGAGTCATAGGGGATTTCCTTGTAGCTCTGACAGAGCTTGGTGGCAGCGATTCAGGAGGAGAGCTGCATTCTGGTGGTGGACTCTGTTGCCAGGAGCAAGGGCAACAGAGTAAAGCTAAGTGGTGTTTCCCTGTTTGTGTTTTTCCTTAGTGTGTATTAGTACAGCGGTGGGGCCAGTGCCTGCGCCACCCAGCTCCCTAGCAAGGGATAGGTGTAGGGTGTGCTAGGGCGACAGGTTCCCGATCGGCGCCCGGTGCGGAACCGGCATAGGGAACGTTAGGAGCGTTAGGGACACTGACTCAGGGGAGTGCAGGAGGTCTCCACGTCCCCTTTTCCTATCGCAGGGCCCACCGTTGTAACTGTTTCCCGTTTCCCCATCTCTTGTTGTTTTAGTTACCGGCCTGCGGGCCGTGTCACACAGGACAGTATCACGTGCCGCATCTTGTTGTTTTAGTTACCGGCCTGCGGGTCGCGTCACACAGGACGGGTCATTGTGACAATGTTGTTATAATGTTCCCTTTAATGTACTGTGCCTGTCATGTCTGTAATGTATCTAGTAGAGGCAGGGACAGAAACAGTTCACTGCTGGGTTGGGCCAGCAGCAGTAAGTCCACAGGAAGCTGCTGTTTCCCTCCAGAACTGCCTGGGACTTGGACAGGACAGACATGCATGATACAGGGCACTGCCAGGTCTCCAGATAGGAGGAAACTGTTGCCCTGGATTCTACAGGACTGAGGATCAAGGACTAACTGCTTGCATTACGGGTCTCCAGGACTATAGGAGGGGGAGGGCCCCACATTGAAGGAGTCTCAGGCCCCCAGATTCCAGCGTGTGGATTTTTGTGATTTTGTGGGTACGGATGTAGCCAGCATCAGGGAGAGAACAGTAATCCAGTGGTACACTTTTCTTTGTCATCTTATTCCTACAATCCTCTCCTATAAAAAATTACTTTGTTTTCCCCGTTGGACACAGTTGCCTCTTCTGCCTTTGATTTGCCCAGACTACTGCAGCTGGAGCAAGAACAAGTTACGTCGTGAGGAAGGTTGTGTTGGTCCCAACTGTCTATGTGCAAGGGACCAGGGGAGTGCTCGCTGACAGTCAGCTCAGTGGACTCTATTCATGTGCCTTTAAGAATCCGGTTCTGACTACCCTCCCCTGGTCGCCCTTGTTACAATGTATTGTGCCTTTAAGAATCCGGTTCTGACTACCCTCCCCTGGTCGCCCTTGTTACATACATGCCGCTGTTTTCCTGAATCCGGCATTCTTTTTTTTCTTCTGCGCCTCTCAGTTCCTGAGATATGGCCTCCTGTTCACTGTGAGTATATCTAGTCTTTTTAGCCATCTGGGAGGGGTCATCTTCTCATAGTCCTCACCCATTTGGAAAAAAGACTAAGTTTATATTCAGTGAACAGAAGGCCATATCTCTGGAACAGAGAGGCGCAGGAACAAGAGAAAAACAGCACTGATTTCAGGAGAACAGCGACAATTACACCAGGTAAAATTAAATTACATATTTATTCAAGTGACAGATCCCCTTTAAGACTTGAGAAAAGCTGCATGACATCCCTTGTGGAAGTTAGGAGTATCCACAGGCCACCATTCAGCCTATAGATGCCTAATGAGGACCATTTTGTTGGTTTGGTAGACTACGATTTTCTATAAAATGTTTACCACAGTGTATATTGGGTAATACGATGTATAAATCTGATGAGAGGCTCAAATCAGAGCCAAATATACATATATTGGAGTGAAGTATTAATGCAGCCATGACGTAAATAGGTATGAGGTGACAAATAACCGTACGTCATTGTAATGCATGTGTGTATGAGGCCTAAGGGATCCGGGATAGGAGAGGAGCCTAGACCAGAGGATTTGGAGTGGAGAGAACGAGGGGCCTCTTTGATTTCTTCTGCTTCATACCAGACACTGTCTAGACTGCAGCAATTATTACCAGCGCAGAACACCCAGGCTCTGCCATCTCAGCTGAAAGGGAGCTTAACACAAAGCGAACCAGAGAAAAAGCACTGGAGAGGGAGAGAGGGCTGCCAGCAGACATGGCACCTCGTGCACTCCAGCCAGGAGAGGGAGATGGGCTCAGAGGACAGGTTTTACACTCTGTCAATGCAGAGAAGGCTATAATTATATTTTGTGCATAAAGAAACGGCATGTTCTGTACCACTTATTAGAGACAAAACCCCGCTCCGTATGTTTGTAACAAAGCAAAGTTAACTGATGAAATGCTCAATGCATGCACTTTGTGACACAGTGTACATATATATATATATACAGTCATGGCCAAAAGTATTGACACCCCTGCAATTCTGTCAGATAATATTCAGTTTCTTCCTGAAAATGATTGCAATCACATTCTTTGGTATTATTATCTTCATTTAATTTGTCTTAAATGAAAAAACGCAAAAGAGAATGAAGCAAAAAGCAAAACATTGATCATTTCACACAAAACTCCAAAAATGGGCCAGACAAAAGTATTGGCACCCTCAGCCTAATACTTGGTTGCACAACCTTTAGCCAAAATAACTGCGACCAACAGCTTCCGGTAACTATCAATGAGTTTCTTACAATGCTCTGCTGGAATTTTAGACCATTCTTCTTTGGCAAACTGCTCCAGGTCCCTGATATTTGAAGGGTGCCTTCTCCAAACTGCCATTTTTAGATCTCTCCACAGGTGTTCTATGGGATTCAGGTCTGGACTCATTGCTGGCCACCTTAGAAGTCTCCAGTGCTTTCTCTCAAACCATTTTCTAGTGCTTTTTGAAGTGTGTTTTGGGTTATTGTCCTGCTGGAAGACCCATGACCTCTGAGGTAGACCCAGCTTTCTCACACTGGGCCCTAAATTATGCTGCAAAATTTGTTGGTAGTCTTCTGACTTCATAATGCCATGCACACGGTCAAGCAGTCCAGTGCCAGAGGCAGCAAAGCAACCCAAAAAAATCAGGGAACCTCCGCCATGTTTGACTGTAGGGACCGTGTACTTTTCTTTGAATGCCTCTTTTTTCTCCTGTAAACTCTATGTTGATGCTTTTGCCCTAAAAGCTCTATTTTTGTCTCATCTGACCAAAGAACATTCTTCCAAAATGTTTTAGGCTTTTTCAGGTAAGTTTTGGCAAACTCCAGCCTGGCTTTTTTATGTCTCGGGGTAAGAAGTGGAGTCTTCCTGGGTCTCCTACCATACAGTCCCTTTTCATTCAGACGCCGACGGATAGTACGGGTTGACACTGTTGTACCCTCGGACTGCAGGGCAGCTTGAACTTGTTTGGATGTTAGTGGAGGTTCTTTATCCAACATCCGCACAATCTTGTGTTGAAATCTCTTGTCAATTTTTCTTTTCCGGCCACATCTAGGGAGGTTAGCCACAGTGCCATGGGCTTTAAACTTCTTGATGACACTGCTCACGGTAGACACAGGAACATTCAGGTCTTTGGAGATGGACTTGTAGCCTTGAGATTGCTCATGCTTCCTCACAATTTGGTTTCTCAAATCCTCAGACAGTTCTTTGGTCTTCTTTCTTTTCTCCATGCTCAATGTGGTGCACACAAGGACACAAGACAGAGGTTGAGTCAACTTTAATCCATGTCAACTGGCTGCAAATATGATTTAGTTATTGCCAACACCTGTTAGTTGCCACAGGTAAGTTATAGGTGCTGTTAATTACACAAATAAGAGAAGCATCACATGATTTTTCGAACAGTGCCAATACTTTTGTCCATCCTCTTTGTTATGTTTGGTGTGGAATTATATCCAATTTGGCTTTAGGACAATTCTTTTTGTGTTTTTTCATTTAAGACAAATTAAATGAAGATAATAATACCAAAGAATTTGTGTTTGCAATCATTTTCAAGAAGAAACTGAGTATTATCTGACAGAATTGCAGGGGTGTCAATACTTTTGGCCATGACTGTATATATACACACAAACTCCCTGAGTCTATCACTTTTACCAGACAAGCTTGGGGCCCCTCGCCTGGTAGACAGTCCACGCTGCAAGCTGGATATGCGTAGAATGAACACTAGCATCCAATGCTACAGTCCTTTTGCTGGGTGGTCATGGGGCAATGGGCAGCTATTTGACATGAGCCGTGACATCTCCAGCAAAGTACATCCCTAGTAAGGCCCTCAGCTGATGCCTCCATGGATTTTGGATGCCTCACCCCCTTTTTAACCTCCGCCCGCCAGTGTGGAGTGGGTTGCCTTACCAAGGACCCATCGAACCCCTGATACCTTTTGACCAGTCGAACCAAGTCATCAGTGTTCCGGTGATCTCCCTTGGCAACCCAAGTCTGCATCGGACTCGGAAGGGAGTGCACGAACGGGTCCATTACAACTCGCTTCACCATCTGCGCTGGTGTAGAGGACTCCAGCTGTAATCAGTTTTGGACGAAGAGCAGCAAATCAAACATTTGGGAGCGAGGGGGTTTGTCGCGGCGATATCCCCAGAGTTGGACCTGTTGTGCCCTGGCAGACATTGTCACCCACAAGAGTGCCAAAATTTCTGTTTTCAAATTTGCATATTCTTTGGCGTCCTATAAGGCCAAAACATAGTCGGCCTTTTGTGGTTCCCCCGTTAAGTATGACACAAGGAATTCCGCCCACTGCTTTGGTGGGAATTTTTCACTATCAGCAACTTTTTCAAAAATGGTTAAAAAGGCCTCTATGTCCTCACCCGGGGTTATTTTCTGCAAGGCTCTCCTCACCGTCTTCCGGACAGAGAAATTATCACTGACGTTAGGGTTGGAGCTGTCGCTGTGCTGCGAATCGCCTCTGTAATTCAATCTGATGCTGCTGCCACTGGCTTTGGACCAGGTTCTTGATCAGGTCCTCCATTTTGTCTGACCGCTGTTCATCCCTATCGCTGCCTACACCCAGGAAATGCAGTTTGTCCACAGCCGTCACAAATGCTTACTAGGGATCTTGCCCGCATTCTCCACCAATTGTGGTAGATCGGCTCACTTGGCTGCACACAGAGGTAGACACAGGTACACTGTCTCTTTAAATCTTCCACTCGTTTATTAAAATGTATTGCATAAACCAGTGCAATTTTAGCAAAACAAACCTTGCCTAACAGGAAAGCAAAAACATGATGTATAGCACAGTCCTTGTTGCTACAGGAATCCATCTGCTTCAGGAGCAAACAACAAAAGGTTCAACTTCCCTTAACATTTAAGCACAACTCCAGAGCTTGAACCTCCAGGCCCACTCACACACTGAATGTTCTAGAAGGCTGGGTAACTTCTCCCACTCTACAGCTATTCAATTAACCTAGCACTAAACGTGACTGAGATGAGCGACTTTACCTTTTTTAGGGTCGAGTCGGGTTTCATGAAACCCGACTTTCTCAAAAGTCGAGTCGAACGAAATCGGCCGACTATAGTGAAAAGTCGGGGGTCCGACTGAAACAAGAAACCCAATGCAAGTCATTGGGGAAGCAAAGTCGGCAGGGAGTGGAGGACAGTAAACACACCTACAGTGCCCATTTCAATGCCAACAGCATCAATTCTTATTACTTAAGCTTGTCAACCTTAATTTACTTTATAATGATAGTTACGCATTGAAAACTTTTTTTTTTGGCTAAAGTTGTGTGGGGGGGGGGGGGGGGGGGTAGGGCTGGCTCCAGGCTTTCGTGTGCCCCGGGCCAAAGAGTGTCAGTGCGCCCCTTTAACACATGCCACAATTCATGATGCTCTGATACGGCACAGAAATATAGGTATAGTACAATGAAAAATACTTCACCTCTTACATGACATGACTGATATCTATTTTAAATTCTACGATAGCTCAAAAAACGTACAGTATATTACTCCATACAGTATTATGGCCACCACATGGTGCGCCATACAGAATAATTGGTTCCATATAATGTTCCATACAGTATATGATGAGCTCCACATAATGCTATAGCATATGATGGTCTCCATGAATGATGCTCCAGTGTGTTATGGGCCCAGATAATGCTCCATATATAATGGGCCCCATTTCTAATGCTCCAGTGTATAATGGGCCCCATAGATAATGCTCCAGTGTCTTATGTTCCCCATTTGGAATGCTCCAGTATATGATGGGCCTCATGGATGATGCTCCAGTGTATGATGGGCCCAAGTAATGCTCCATATATAATGAGCCCCATTTCTAATGCTCCAGTGTATAAAGGGCCCCATAGATGCTGCTCCAGTGTCTGATCTGCCCCATTTAGAATGCTCCAGTATATTATGGGCCCCATTGATGGTGCTCCAGTGTATTATGGGCCCAAATAATGCTCTATATATAATGGGTCCCATTTCTAATGCTCCAGTGTATAATGGGCCCCAGAGATGCTGCTTCAGTGTCTGATGTCCCCCATTTGGAATGCTCCAGTATATGATGGGCCTCATGGATGATGCTCGTGTATGATGGGCCCAAGTAATGCTCCATATATAATGAGCCCCATTTCTAATGCTCCAGTGTATAATGGGCCCCATAGATGCTGCTCCAGTGTCTGATGTCCCCCATTTAGAATGCTCCAGTATATGATGGGCCTCATGGATGATGCGCCAGTGTCATATGGGCACAAATAATGCCCCATATATAATGAGCCCCATTTCTAATGCTCCAGTGTATAATGGGCCCCGTAAATGCTGCTCCAGTGTCTGATGTCCCCCATTTGGATTGCTTCAGTATATGATGGGCCTCATGGATGATGCTCCAGTGTCTTATGGGCCCAAATAATGCTCCATATATAATGAGCCCAATTTCTAATGCTCCAGTGTATAATGGGCCCCGTAAATGCTGCTCCAGTGTCTGATGTCCCCCATTTGGAATGCTCCAGTATATGATGGGCCTCATGGATGATGCTCCAGTGTTTTATGGGCCCAAATAATGCTCCATATATAATGAGCCCCATTTCTAATGCTCCAGTGTATAATGGGCTCCATAGATGCTGCTCCAGTGTCTGATGTCCCCCATTTGGAATGCTCCAGTATATGATGGGCCTCATGGATGATGCTCCAGTGTCTTATGGGCCAAAATAATGCTCCATATATAATGAGCCCCATTTCTAATGCTCCAGTGTATAATGAGCCCCGTAAATGCTGCTCCAGTGTCTGATGTCCCCCATTTGGAATGCTCCAGTATATGATGAGCCTCATGCATGATGCTCCAGTGTATGATGGCCCAAATAATGCTCCATATATAATGTTCCCAATTTAGAATTAAACCAGGCATGGTATGTGAAAAGAGCTCCATGGAGTAATCTGAAGTGTGGGCTGCTGCATCCTTCACTTTTGGTGGGGGTGAAGGACCCAAGGAAAGGTGTTGCTCCTGACCAGAAGCCTGCACTGATGACTCAGTGCTTGCATTTTTTTGAAACTTCAGAAGAGGAGGCGATAGAGCTGGAGGCTGTTTCAGCAATGTAAGGCAAAACCAGTTCGTGATGCTCCGGCTTTAAAAGCAGTTTACCTACTCCCAGAAAAGGGAGCCTTACAGGCCTTCCAGAGCCAGACAATGACACAGGCTCAACACCTCCTGCCTTAGCTGCTATTGTGCTTTTGGCACTACCAGCCGATGCACCACCACCACCATCAGTACCAGCTGGCCCCCCACGCCCACATCCGTGGCCTCTTCCACCATACTTACTAATTTTTGTGAAAATGTACCCAAAATACCAACAGATATATGGTACTGTATCAGAAGCGTACAGCTCTATACAGTCTAGGGGTAATTGTAAATCTCCGTATATATTTCATGAGTCACACAGATGCTCACAGGCTCAGTATGGATTACACCAGAATATAAAAAATAGAAAAAGGAAAATGTATTCGAAGCGTACAGTTGTGGCCAAAAGTATCGACACCCCTGCAATTCAGTCAGATAATACTCAGTTTCTTCCTGAAAATGATTGCAAACACAAATTCTTTAGTATTATTATCTTCAATAAATTTGTCTTAAATGAAAAAACACAAAAGAGAATGAAGCAAAAAGCAAAACATTGATCCTTTCACACAAAACTCCAAAAATGGGCCAGACAAAAGTATTGGCACCCTCAGCCTAATACTTGGTTGCACAACCTTTAGCCAAAATAACTGCGACCAACTGCTTCCGGTAACCATCAATGAGTTTCTTACAATGCTCTGCTGGAATTTTAGACCATTCTTCTTTGACAAACTGCTCCAGGTCCCTGATATTAGAAGGGTGCCTTCTCCAAACTGCCATTTTTAGATCTCTCCACAGGTGTTATATGGGATTCAGGTCTGGACTCATTGCTGGCCACCTTAGAAGTCTCCAGTGCTTTCTCTCAAACCATTTTCTAGTGCTTTTTGAAGTGTGTTTTGGGTCATTGTCCTGCTGGAAGATCCATGACCTCTGAGGGAGACCCAGCTTTCTCACACTGGGCCCTACATTATGCTGCAAAATTTGTTGGTAGTCTTCTGACTTCATAATGCCATGCACACGGTCAAGCAGTCCAGTGCCAGAGGCAGCAAAGCAACCCCAAAACATCAGGGAACCTCCGCCATGTTTGACTGTAGGGACCGTGTTCTTTTCTTTGAATGCCTCTTTTTTTCTCCTGTAAACTCTATGTTGATGCCTTTGCCCAAAAAGCTCTACATTTGTCTCATCTGACCAGAGAACATTCTTCCAAAACGTTTTAGGCTTTTTCAGGTAAGTTTTGGCAAACTCCAGCCTGGCTTTTTTATGTCTCGGGGTAAGAAGTGGGGTCTTCCTGGGTCTCCTACCATACATTCCCTTTTCATTCAGATGCCGATGGATAGTACGGGTTGACACTGTTGTACCCTTGGACTGCAGAGCAGCTTGAACTTGTTTGGATGTTAGTCGAGGTTCTTTATCCAACATCTGCACAATCTTGCGTTGAAATCTCTTGTCAATTTTTCTTTTCCATCCACGTCTAGGGAGGTTAGCCACAGTGCCATGGGCTTTAAACTTCTTGATGACACTGCGCACGGTAGACACAGGAACAGTCAGGTCTTTGGAGATGGACTTGTAGCCTTGAGATTGCTCATGCTTCCTCACAATTTGGTTTCTCAAGTCCTCAGACAGTTCTTTGGTCTTCTTTCTTTTCTCCATGCTCAATGTGGTACACACAAGGACACAGGACAGAGGCTGAGTCAACTTTAATCCATGTCAACTGGCTGCAAGTGTGAGTTAGTTATTGCCAACACCTGTTAGGTGCCACAGGTAAGTTATAGGTGCTGTTAATTACACAAATTAGAGAAGCATCACATGATTTTTCGAACAGTGCCGATACTTTTGTCCACCCTCTTTTTTATGTTTGGTGTGGAATTATATCCAATTTGGCTTTAGGACAATTCTTTTTGAGTTTTTTCATTTAAGACAAATGAAATGAAGATAATAATACCAAAGAATTTTTGTTTGCAATCATTTTCAGGAAGAAACTGAGTATTATCTGACAGAATTGCAGGGGTGTCAATACTTTTGGCCACAACTGTACACCAGTATACATTGTTGGGGTACTTTTAAATCTTCGTATATATTTCAGTCTCAGTAAGCCAGTTCAGACTCTCCGCTACTGGAAACTAGATGGATACAAGTACAGACAGAAAGTCGAGTGTTTGCACAAATATGGGAATTACTGATCACGGGAAAACCTCCCGGTAGATTTCGCAGAGGCGATGCTGACCTTCAATTACTTTGTCTGTGGAGACAGCAAAAACGGTTATTTGTGAAGAAAGGATTGCTGTATCGCAGTAGTGTTGGATACCATCACCGTTACTTGTCTCCATCAAATTGTGATCACAGGGAGAGATGTAGACATGGTCCTCACTGCCTATCATGATATGTCTGGTCACTTTGGAGTGCAAAAGACAGAAGCCACAGGCTGTAGGCGATTCTATTGGATTGGCATGAGAGGAGACATTGAAAAATGGTGGCAGGAATGTCACACGTCTATGACTGGGAAAACTGGGAAAGCTGATCATAAAGCACCACTGCATCCGATTGTGAGTTGATGTCCATTACAAATGGTAGCCATTGATCATCTGAAGGTAGAGGCCAGCAGGGCAGGCCATAGCTACATCTTAACCATCATCGATCAGTTCACCAAATTTGTAGTGGTCGTCCCTGTGAAGGATTTAACTGCCCAGAATACACAGCGGTGGAGCAGGCAGAGGTAAGAATTGCAACTTGCAAGTGCTGTGGCCATGAGCAAGCAGGGGGGCCCACTCATGGGTGACGGCACTGGCACAGGGCCCCTCATAGTACGCTGGTGTGTCTGACGGCGAGTGGGCCCCTTCACCATCAAAGACACTGTATTGTACTATGAGGGGCCCTGTGCTAGTGCCGTCGGCCAAGAGTGGGCCCACCCACTTGTTCAGAGCAACGGCACTTGCCCGGGTGCACCAGGTGGTGACCCCAGCCCTTGGGGGGGCAGCCCTGTTAGGGAGGTTTAAAAAATGGCATATGTTGATGTGTAGGCTGTACATTCAGCAGGTGCAAATGGATGAATTTGACAAGTCCGAGGAAGAGGAGGAGAAAAGCGAGGCAAATTTCTGGCAACCTATGTGTCATCAGGGGAAGGTGGGACAAAATCCTTTGAAACCCATGCATGGTTCATTTTAATGAAGGTTAGATCATCAACATTTTGGGTCGACAGGCGGGTCCTCTTTTCTGTCAGGATTGATCCAGCAGCACTGAAGACTCTTTCAGATAGCACACTAGCAGCAGGACAAGCGAGCTCCTGTAAGGCATATTGTGTCAATTCAGGCCAGGTGTCCAGTTTACAGGCCCAATAGTCAAAGGGGAATGACCTGTGAGGGAGAACATCGATATGGGAGAAGTAGTTTGTAACCATAGTTGACAACTGCTGTCTCCTGTCACTTGCAATCGATGCAGTATTACCAGTCGTGTGAGCGCTACTTGAGAAATCAGACCACAACATGGTCATGAAACCCCTGTCTCGGCTGTGTGCACCACGAACACCTCTTCCATTTTGCCCACTTCGGCTCATGGGAGAACCAGCACCACTGCTGTGTGCTGGGAATGCCTCAAACGGTTCACCAGAGTTGCTTGCTTGTTAGCCAATATTATCTCTAGGTTCTCCTGTGGCATGATGTTGTGTAATTTGCCTTTATAGTGTGGATCGAGGATGCTGGCCAACCAGTAGTCATCATCCTTCATCATTTTGGCAATGCGGGGGTCCCTTTTTAGGATCCGCAAGGCATAATCACATATGTGGGCCAATGTTCCAGGTGTCAATGATGCACTGGCAGTGGTGGGTGGAGGAGCACATTCTGGCAAATCCACATCCCTCCTGTGATGCACAAAACCTGTACCTGACCTTGCCATGCCAACATTTTCTCTTGCCCCCAGAGGAGCATCCTCCTCCCCAAAATAGTCATCCCCCTCCTCCTCTTCTTCCTCCACCTCTTCCAGGACAGTTCCCTGACCAGACAATGGCTGACTGTCATCAAGGCTTCCCTCCTCCTCCTGTTCCTCCTTCACTGCAGATGCCTGATCCTTAATGTGCATTAAACTTTGCATGAGCAGACGCATAAGTGGGATGCTCATGCTTATGATGGCGTCTGCGCTTACCAGCCATGTGCATTCCTCAAAACACTGAAGGACTTTACAGAGGTCTTTCAGCTTTGACCACTGCACACCCGACAACTCCATGTTTGCCCTCAAACTGCCTGCCTGTGTTTCCTCCCACAAATGCATTACAGCCTGCCTCTGTTCGTACAGCGTCTCAACCATGTGCAGGGTGGAGTTCCACCTTGTTGCAACGTCTATGATTAGGCGGTGCTTGGGGAGGTGGAGCAATCACTGCAGCTTCTGCATACGACTGGAGTGTACGGGCGAGCGACGGATGTGCGAGCTCAGTCTTCGCGCCTTTTGGAGCAGGGCTGTTAACTCCGGATAATTATTTAGTAAGCACTGCACCACCAGGTTCAACGGCCCCCCGAGGAAGCCAACGCGAAACTGCGGGAACCCTTAGTGAGGAATTATGGGTAAGAGTGGCATTTGCTACAATATGCATTTTTGATATATGAGAAACTGCTAGGGACCTCACAGGAGACCCTGTATACGGCACGTCTATTGAATTTACTCTTTTTTATGGTTTACGTTTTGGCACATGCACTTTAAATCCGTGTATTATGGTACATATACTGTATAAGCTATATGACTTTAAAACCTTCTTCCCACTTCTTGATGTTTCTCTAGGGCCCGGTTTCTACATATTTGCTTGTCTGTTCCTTCCCTGTATGTGAACCCTTTTATGCTTTTATGTACATCTATATGAACTTTTGTATATTGAATACTTAATAAAATTTGTATTTTATTGGATTTACACTCAGTTGTTTTGTTTATCAAGGTATGTGTGTGAGTCATGCAAGGGCTATGGCTGCCACAAAATTCCGGCCGTTATCACTGACTACCTTGCCTGGCTCAAGATGTAGACTGCCCAGCGAAGACTCAGTTTGTCGCTGCAAGTAGTCGGCCAGTACCTCCATGGTGTGTCTGTTGTCACCCAAAGACATCATCTTTAAAACAGCCTGCTGCCGTTTACCACTAGCTTTTCGATAGTGGGACACCTCGTGTGCAACACTGGCAGCTGCGGATGCGACTGCGCTCTGTGGACGAGCTTTCGCTTCTGGAGGAGGAGGAGGGTTGAACGCCTACAGCCAACTGTTTCCTATACCGTGGGCTAGGCAGCACTGTTCCACCATTGCTGTCCCCTGTGGATCCTGCATCCACCACATTAACCCAGTGCGCAGTGATGGACACGTAACGGCCCTGGCCATGCCTACGGGACCATGCATCTGTTGTGAGGTGCACCTTTCCACTCACTGATTGTTTGAGTGCATGGACAATGCGGTCTTTCACATTCAGGTGGAGGGCAGGGGTGGCTTTTCGAGAAAAGTAGTGCCGACTGGGTAGGTCATAGCGTGGGACAGCGTAGGCCATGAGCTCTCGGAAAGCTTCGCTTTCAACCAAACGGAAGGGCATCATCTCTAATGAGATCAGTTTGGCAATGTAGGCGTTCAAAGCCAGTGTACGTGGATGAGAGGATGAGTACTTTCTTGTCCTACTCAGAGTGTCTGCTAGAGTGAGCTGGACTTGAAAGCTGCATATGGGGGAACTAGCGGTGGACCGGATGGACTGAGGGGGGTTGGTGATGGTGTTGATTGCCTATATTCAGTGTTTCGTTGCAAAACCATTGTGATTCCCTGACTGGTTTGGCCTTGCGACGACACCTCAACATTTATTGCTGGTGGTGTGCTTACCGGTGGCGGTGGTCTTACAGTGGGGGAATCGATGGAGCGTTGCTGGCTACCTTCAGTCGGAGCAGGTGCACATGTGGTACCTGAGGTTTTGTAGTCCGTCCACGCTTGCAAGTGCATGGTGGTTAAATGTCTAAGCATGCAACTGGTATTCAAATTTCTGAGATTTTTCCCTTGGCTAAAGGTCCTTCCGCACTTCTTACAGATAACCTTTGCCTCATCAGTAGGATTTTGGACAAAGAAGTGCCACACTGCACTCTTCCTACTATGGTATAAATTTTCAGGGCTTGCACACTGTGCTAATTTGGCCGTGTGGCCAAGTTGTCTTGCACCTCTTTTAGTTTTTGTTCCATGTTTTTGGACAGCTGCGGACCTGACAGATAACCGCTGCTGCGATGTCGATGCCTGTTGCGGATCCTTCTCCTCATCTGAGCTATTGCCAGCGGCACCCTCTTCCCCCAATGGATGCCAATCTGGTCAACATCTGGGTCATCCATCACCTCCTCTTCAATTTCATCTGCACCTTCCTCTGGGTCACCGTGTAAGGTGGTATAGTATGCGGGAAGGGGCACCTGAGTTTCATCAGGGTCAGATTCTGGCTCAGTAGACCTCGAGGGCAATGTAGTGCTGTGGGTCAATATACCAGCAGAATCATCTAGCAGTGGCTGTGCATCATTGCACACCATGTCAGATTAATCTTGGATTGGGAAATTCAGGATTTGACTGGATAACCCAGGCATGGTATGTGAAAAGAGCTTCATGGAGTAATCTGAAGTGTGGGCTGCCGCATTCTTCACTTTCGGTGGGGGTGAAAGACACAAGGAAAGGTGTTTTTCCTAACCAGAACCCTGCACTGACGACTCAGTGCTTGCAGGTTTTGAAAGTTCAGAAGAGGAGGCAATAGAGCTGGTGGCTGTTTCGGCAATGTAAGCCAAAACCTGTTCCTGATGCTCCAGCTTTAAAAGCGGTTTTCCGACTCCCAGAAAAGGGGACTTTACAGGCCTTCTTGTGCAAGACGATGATGCAGGCTCAACACCTCCTGCCTTAGCTGCTATTGTGCTTTTGGCATAACCAGCAGATTCACCACCACCACCATCAGCACCAGATGCCCCCCCGCCAACGTTCGCGGCCTCTTCCACCATACTTCCTCATGTTTGTGAAAATGTAACAAAAATACCAGCAGATATATGGTACTGTATGAGGAGCGTACAGCTGTATAAGGTGTAGGTAAAAATTTATATCTCTGTATATATTTCCTTAGTCACAGACGCTCTCCCAGTATGTATTTGACCGTAATCCAACCAGCAGATATACGGTACTGTATCAGAAGCGGACAGCTCTATACAGTGTATGTATGGAAAAATTAAAATCTCTGTCTATTTTTTTACGGAGTCACACCCAGATAGCATGTGTTTGTCCATGATACCAGCTGGTACACGGTAGTGTGTGAGGAGCGTACAGCTCTATACGATGTATGTATGGAAAATTTTAAATCTCCATCTATTTTTTTTATGGAGTCACACACACACGCTGTCTCTGTATAGATTTGACTGTAAGACAAATGCCAGATATACAATACTGTTTGAGAAGCGGACAGCTCTATACAATGTATGTATGGAAAATTTTAAATCTCCGTCTATTTTTTTACGGAGTCAACAGCAGATATACGATACTGTTAGAGAAGCGGACAACTCTATACGGTGTATGGAAAAATGGAAATGTCCGTCTATGTATTTACGCACTCACACACACGCGCTGTCTCTGTATAGATTTGACCGTAATCAACAGCAGATATACCATACTGTTTGACAAGCGGACAGCTCTATACGGTGTATGTATGGAAAATTTTAAATCTCCGTCTATTTTTTTACGGAGTCACACACACGCTGACTCTGTATAGATTTGACCGTAAGACAAATGCCAGATATACGATACTGTTTGAGAATCGGACAGCTCTATACGATGTATGCATGGAAAATTTTAAATCTCTGTCTATTTTTTGGTGGAGTCAACAGCAGATATACGATACTGTTAGAGAAGCGGACAGCTCTATACGGTGTATGGAAAAATGGAAATGTCCGTCTATGTATTTACGCACTCACACACACGCGCTGTCTCTGTATAGATTTGACTGTAATCAAACAGCAGATATACGATACTGTTTGACAAGCGGACAGCTCTATACGGTGTATGTATGGAAAAATAAAAATCTCCGTCTATCTTTTTACGGAGTCACACACAGATAGCATGTATTTGTCTGTGATACCAGCCAATACACGGTAGTGTGTGAGGAGTGTACAGTTCTATACGGTGCATGTATGGAAATTTTTAAATCTCCGTCTATTTTTTTACGGAGTCACACACACACGCTGTCTCTGTATAGATTTGACCGGAATCAAACAGCAGATATACGATACTGTTTGACAAGCGGACAGCTCTATACGGTGTATGTATGGAAAAATGAAAATCTCTATCTTTTTACGGAGTCACACCCAGATAGCATGTATTCATTCATGATACCAGCCGGTACACGGTAGTGTGTGAGGAGTGTACAGCTCTATACGGTGTGTGAAAAAATGAATGCTCTGTAACTGTGCAGAAAATCAGAATAAAAGTTTTTTTGCTTTTAAAAAAGCAGTCTGCACAGCAGCTATCAGGTAGCCTTACAAGGCAGCCTAATAACCACCAGCGCTGCTGCACACACAAAAATCCTCCACTGTCACTGCACACTAAAGGCCCTGTCACACTAAGCGAGATCGCTAGCGAGATCGCTGCTGAGTCACTAGAACTGTGACGTTATAGTGATCTTACCAGCGAGATCGCTGTGTGTGACAGTGACCAGCGACCAGCCCCCCTGCCGGGTATCGCTGACCGTGCCCGAAATGTCTGGACATTTCTTTGGTCGCTCATGTCCCGCTGAGTCGCTTGTATCATCACGTTTGACACCTAGCCTAACGACCTCGTTAGCGACTCAGAAGCAAGACAAGGCGGGGATTAGTGTTCCCGTTTCCACGCCTACCTCGGCTCCGATTGGTGGTCACTACAGCATCCTGATTGGCGGGCTTCCTTTTAAAAGAAGCTAACAAAGTAGCGCTTCAGTTCTTTGTTCCTGACCCGGGTGTGTCCAAGTTGAGATCCTGTTTTTGTCCAACGGCTGCGACTCCATTTTGGATCATCTGCTTTTCCATCTTCGTTGCTTCTCTAGCCAGTAAATGCACGGCCAATCAGGATGCGGTAGTGTCCACCATTCAGAGCTGAGAGGGCGTGAGAAAGGGAGCGCAATCCACGCCTGTGTAAATACAGCGTCACACAGTACATCCCTCATCGTGGTGTGAATCGTCAATGGAACATGCAATGTGACAGGGTCCCAACGACCACCGACATCGTTACAAAGGTCGCTGTGACACGCTAGATCGTTGCTCCGTCATTGGGTAGATTGGACTGTCTGACATCCCAATAGCGACCACATAGCGATGCGGCAACGATCCCTGTCGTGTCGTATCGCTGTCGGGATCGTTATAGCATCGCTAGGTGTGATGGGACCTTAACTGTACAGTTGAAATCGCTATCAGAAGAAGCACAGTTTTTTTTCTTTGTTGCCTAACGCTCTCCCTATTGAGAATCAGCAGCAGCAACCTCTCCCTATGCTAAGATCAACATCATGAAACAATCACTGACCTCAGGGAGACCAGTCAAAGAAAACACTGTGGCAGCCGGCAAAGGCGCTCAATCAGTGAAATCCTAGGTGCATTGCTCCCTGGGAAATACGAATATGCAAATAAAGTCTGTGGAGCCTCATTTAAGAGTCTCAAACACGGGACTAGCCAGATCTTCCTCCAGGGAGGGACCCAGCCAAGGAGTGGCTCCTTATGGAAATCACCATTACCACCATATTAAGTGGCCCTTTAAGTCAATATCAAGCTCTTAACGAGTTCACAGTTATGACAAGGGAAATACCAAGGCCAGGTATCCATCCACAGACAGCTGTTTCAGGGTGTTGCCCCTCATCAGTGTGGCTGGGTCCTTCCCTGGAGGAAGATCTGGCTAGTCCCATTTTTGAGACTCTTAAATGAGGCTCCACGGACTTGCTAAGATCGGCAGAAGTAAAATGGCGGTCGGCGGTCAGGGCTTTTATAGCCACTGTGGCGCCACACAAAGCAAGCAAATCACACGATTGCCCTTCTCTAAGATGGTGGTGGCCGCTGGCGATGTCATCGCGTTGCCCACAGTGTGCGTCCTTGATGATTGGCTGAGAACAGGCGCTGGAAGCATCATGGAAAACGCGACTGGCGCGCGGGTCGGCGACCTCATGGCCGACCTCACGCTATGGTCGGGTTTCGATCGGCGAAACCCGACTTTAGCGAAAGTCGGCGACTTAACAATTTGATCGACCCATTTCGCTCAACTCCAGTGACTGATTAACCCCTTTCAGCACCTGGTGTGCTGGAGCATTTGCTAGGTTGCCATCACTGAAGCCAACATCCTTAGTGAAACATACCTCTCCTCCAGTACTTTGCCAGTGACTTTGTCAAAATATATATTCAGAAGTGTAGCTAGGGTTTTGGTTCTGGGGAGGGAGGGAGGGACCAAACTTCTGAGTGGGCCCCTAACTAGGTAATCCTGATTACAACTAAAGTGGCGTATCCTAATAGTGGATGTAGGAGAACCTCAGCAGATGACCACGCTGTTACTGAAGATAATCTCTATACAATGACCAATATTGATATTACCACCATATGGTGACCAAATAGTGGTAGATACCAGTCCAGCAGAACAAGTAAGAGATTACAGTACAGTTACAGATAATGACTTACAGCTGACTTTCTTTCTGATGGAACTGTTCACTTTTGCTGTCTTTTCCATCTGGCCCAGATCCACATGACAACTTCTCGAGCGAGGACTCGGCTGCACAGATTACAGCAAAGACACATCTGACTTCTGACATTTACAGCATCGTCCCCAATTAATCCCACCTGCACAAACCCCTCATCCTGCTGATACCCCAATGCTGAACCGCTGCTGCCGTATGTATTCCTATTACTGCACCTACTGTCTGCTACTGTGTGCCCTCTAAATGGTAAAACAACCCTCTAGAATATAGTAATGCCGGGTGCAAGTGCCCTATAAAACGGCGCCCACATTTTGCCCCCTAGAAAGTAATAATTCCCTCTGTGTGCCCCTTTGACCGTCAGAATAATTTGAGTTCCCCTATAACAACAATTTAATAATGTCCCGAATCTCCCCCTGTACAGCTCCCCTCTACACAGTATGTGTTAGCGTGGCGCTAGGCAAGGGGGTTTTCCAGGAGTGGACCCTCTGGACTGTGGCACCGAGGGGCCCCGGACGAGCAACCTGGTGGGACCGACCCCTATACAGGGAGCGTTAGGAGCAGGCCCAGGGGTTCGAATACCACGGCAGCCGGAACCAAGAGGGGCGGCTCGGAATGGACTGGAGTGAGACAGAGAACCTGGTCCAACGAGCACAGGGAGAGCGTAGGCCTCAGGAGAAGACACGAGTAGGATAGCAGGAGGCTAAGACACAGGTAGACAGGACCAGAGCAGGACTGCAGGAATCAGACACGGTTAGGCACAGGTAGGCAGGACCGGAGTAGGACTGCTGGAACAGGTACGGGTAGGCACGGGTAGGCAGGACCAGAGTAGGACTGCAGGAACAGGCACGGGTAGGCAGGACCGGAGTAGGACTGACTGCTGGAACAGGTACGGGTAGGCACGGGTAGGCAAGACAGAGCAGGAACACACACAGGAACGGAGTAGAACTGCAAGGAAGCACAGGAAGTGAGAACAGGAGCCGTGCACAGGCAAAGGCACGGGAGCCTAGAGCTGATAATACATCAATGATCAGGCACCTCCACTATGGGAGGGCGGTCTGATATAAGCGATGATCTGCCCCCATTGGTCCGGCGGCGCTACCGGGTCAGGGCACCGCCGGAATATAAGAACAAGCAGGGAGAGCCGGACGGGGCCTATGGCGCATGCGCCGGGCTCGCAGTGACGTCACGGGCCGATCAGAGGAGGACGCCACCACCGACGCTGGAGGGAGAGAGGCTGCGGCGCTGGGAGGTAAGCATGAGAGCATGCGACAGGGGCCGTGACAAGATGCGCGACGGGGGCTGTGGCTCCCAGGATCTTTCCTCAGGACCAAAACCCCTCCAGTCAATCAGGAAAAAGGTCCTACCTCTGACTCTTTTCATGGCGAGAATATCTCTTACCTCGAAGGTGTTGTCGGAGCCCACCGGCCGAGGAACAGGACAGGGTGAGGAACTGATTTACTTTAGTACCATGGGTTTCAGGAGAGAGACGTGGAAGGTGTTCGGGATACGGAGCGAAGCAGGCAACCTAAACTTGTAGGCAACTTCATTGACACGTTCCAGGATCTCAAAAGGACCGATGTACCAGGGACCCAGCTTGTAAGAGGGTAATTTTAACCGGATATACTTGGACGAGAGCCAGACTTTATCCCCGATGTGAAACGGCGGAGGATCTAACCTCCTCTTGTCTGCATGATTCTTTGTCAGGATCCTGTCAGCGCCGGCGAGCAGCCTCCGCCGAGCAGGGACTCACCCGCACTGTAGGGGGGCCCGGGGTCAGGTACAGCTGAAAAGTACAGATACACAGGACCTGTGGACGCTGAAGTTTAGCAAGCAGTCACAGGACCTATGGTCCTGTGACTGCAAGGGGGCAGGGCTTAGCGTCCTGCTTTCAGAGATGGCAGGACACTATACAGAAATACTCAGAGTCAGGCAAAACGGAGGTCATACACAGAGATATCAGTAAAGTACCAGGGATGAGACAGGACAGATAGTCAGGGCCAAGCAGAAGTCAAAACCAAACAGACATAGAAGGTACCAAGCAGAATCCAAAGCAATATCCAGAGAACAGACCGAGTCGTACACAGAGAATCAAGCAACCAGAACACAGCACAAACACACTCAGGGGTCACCACACAATGCCAAGGGCGAAAGTATAACTGACAGGGATGGGGCATCCTGAGGCTATAAGAAGCCTCTCCCAGAACCAGGGAGAGGCCATAATCATAGCCCCAGGTGTGCAGGTAAGCCTGCACTGGGATCACAACCTTTAACCTCAGAAATGCCAGTCATCAGCACTGGTTCCAGACATTAACCCCACGAGTGCGAGTCAAACCTGCACTGAGATCATGACAGTACCCCCTTCTCAACGGGGGACCTCTGGACCCCCAGGCTTGCCGGGTACTTAGCATGGAAAGCCCGCACCAGGCGATCAGCATGCATCAACCGGCCGGTACCCAGGACCTGTCTTCCAGTCCATACCCCTTCCAATGAACCAGGTACTGTACCGACCGCCGTACCAACCTGGAATTTACGATATGACCAACCTCGTACTCCACCTGCCCCTCGACCAAAACAGGAGGAGCAGCGGACTCGGAGTCTCCCCGGACTGCTTCAAAAGGTTTCAGTAGAGATTTGTGGAAGACGTTAGGGATCTTGAAAGAGGGTGGAAGGCACAGCCTGTACGCCACTGGATTGATTTTTTCCACAATCTTGTATGGGCCAATGAATTTGGGCCCCAACTTGGCTGAAGGAACCTTCAACTTAATGTTTTGCGTGGAGAGCCAAACCTTGTCTCCAACCTGAAACGTGGGCCCTGGTGTTCGTTTCCTGTCCGCAAAAAACTTATACCTGCCCTGAGACCTAGATATACTCCGCTGAACTTCTGCCCACGTATTCTGTAATTGCTGAACAGAGCCCTCAGCCCTGGGACACCCCGAGACCAGACGAGAAAATTCACCAAAATGAGGACTGAACCCATAATTGATCAAAAAGGAGTCATACCCGTGGATTGACTCACCCAACTATTGAAGGCAAATTCAGCCAACGGCAGTGCATCGCACCAGTCATTCTGTCTAGCAGAGGTTAGACACCTGAGGATCTGTTCCAGGGACTGGTTAGTGCGCTCCGTCTGACCATTGCTCTCAGGATGGTATGCAGACGAAAAGGACAGAGACATCCCTAATTTTTTGCAGAAAGCACGCCAAAACTTAGCCACAAACTGCACACCACAATCAGACACCACATTCAGGGGTACCCCATGCAACCGGATCACATGCTGCACAAACAACCTGAACAACGTCTCAGCTGACGGTAGTGCAGACAGGGGTACAAAATGAGCCTGCTTAGAAAACCTGTCCACCACTACCCATACCACTGTATTACCCTTAGATAGAGGGAGATTGGTAACAAAATCAATGGATAAGTGAGTCCATGGTCTTTCTGGCAATGCCAAGGGCATCAGCTCCCCTGCCGGACGGCTATGAGAGCTTTTAGAACGAGCGCAGACCCCACAACCAGCAATTAATTTTTTATGTCCGAACCAAGGGTAGGCCACCAAAAGATCCTAGCCACCGCCAGACGCGTAGCTGAAATACCAGGGTGAGTATTCAGCTTGGATTCATGGAACTCCTGCAAGAGTTTCAGGCGAAGTTGCTCTGGGACAAACAACTTCCCCTCCGGCTTGGCCGCCGGGGCCCGCGACTGGGCCCCCTGAATCTCCCGTTCCAATTCAGACGAGACCTCTGCTATCACAACCCCAGGGTGAAGAATGGAGGACAGTGGCTCAGGGGGCGACACCGGCTGAAAACTGCGCGATAAGGCGTCATCCTTGACATTCTTAATGTAGACCCTGGACGAAATGTAATCGTAAACTCAAAACGGGAAAAAAAAAGTGACCAACGGGCCTGTCTGGGCGTTAGTCTTTTAGCAGAGTCAATGTATGACAAATTTTTGTGATCTGTGCCTCCATTCTTCAAACGCCAATTTGACCACAAGAAGCTCTCTATTGCCTACGTTGTAATTTCTTTCCGCAGCAGAGAACTTCTTGGAAAAGAAAGCACATGGCCTGAGGTTGGTTAGAGTGGCAGGCCCTTGGGACAACACCGCCCCCACCCCCACCTCAGAGGCGTCCACTTCCACGACAAATGGTTGAACGGATCTGGCTGTACTAACACGGGAGCAGACATAAAGCTTCTTTTCAGGGTCGCAAAGGCCTCTTTTGCGAACGAGGACCAGTTTCTCACATCCGCACCTTTACAAGTAAGATCTGTGAGTGGTTTGACCACCTGTGAAAACCCCCGAATAAATTTGCGGTAATAATTGGCGAACCCCAAGAAGCGCTGAAGACCCTTAAGGTCTCGGGGTTGCACTCAATCCGCAATGGCCTGCTCCTTCTTGGGGTCCATGCGAAAACCGTCACAGGACACAATTAATCCCAAAAAAGACAATTCTTGAACAAAAAACACACATTTCTCCAATTTAGCATACAGATGATTTTCCCTCAGTCTTTGGAGAACGGTTCGTACATGATTCAGATGAGATTGACTGTCGGGAGAGTATAACAGAATATCGTCTAAGTAAATAACATCAAAACGACCAATGAGATCCGAGAATATCACGTTGATGAAATTCTGAAATATGGCTGGGGCATTGGTAAGACCAAACGGCATGACTAAATTTTCAAACAGTCCCTCGGTCGTGAGGAACGCAGTTTTCCATTCATCCCCCTACCAGACCTTTATCAAATTATATGCCCTCCGAAGATCCAGTTTGGAGAACCATTTTGCCCCTGAAAGTTGGTTACACAAATCGGGAATCAACGGAAGGGGGTACGTATTTCGTACAGTAATCTTGTTGAGCTCACGAAAATCGAGGCAGGGATGTAAACCACCATCTTTTTTCTATACAAAAAAATACCCTGCCGCCACAGGTGAGACTGAGGGACATATGTGTTCTTTGTGAAGACTCTCAGCAATGTAATCTTTCATGGCCAAGCGCTCAGGGCCAGATAAATTAAACAGACGGGCTTTAGGCAATTTAGCCCCCCAGTGTTGTGAGTTCATTTTCTGGTCTACCAGTTGTGAGTTCTCCGTCCAGGCTCCCTCTGGTGGTAACAGGAGGTAGTGAGGCTGATTTAATCAGTAGAGATCTGCCACCTGATAATGAGGATGACAATTGGACCTCAGGAATCTCAGATTGGATTTAAGACAGCCGACGCCCTACTCTGGTGCTGGTGATTCCTTCTGCTTGTCAGGTCTTGGTTCTCAACTCTGTTCCAGTCAGCTCAAGCTAAGTTTTTCTGCTATTGTTCACACTTGATTTTGTTGTTCTATTCCGTTTTTTGTGTGGTCAGCCAGCCCCAGCTGGGGCTGTGCTGAATTTCTACTCTTATTAATCTGTATTTGCCAATTTGCTTTTTGTCCCTTATTAGATTGGCCTCTTTTTGCTCTGTCTCAGAATATTTCAGAGTGCTGATATAGTGGGAGAAGTCTAGTGACTTTAGGGTTAATTTTGTTATCAGAAGTGTTGGACATTATTTTGTAGGGTTTTGGCAGATTGCAGACAGTGTCTTTCCTTTCCTTTCTAGTTAGTTTGGGCCCCATCGTTTGCTCAGCCTATTTTCCTGCCTATGTTTGTGTTTTCATCTTGTTTCACCGTCAATACATGTGTGGGGGCTGTCTATTCCTTTGGGGTCTGCTCTGGGGCAGTTAGTTTTCCCCTTTTCTTGCTTTAGGCTTATTTAGTCCTCCAGCCATGACGAGGCGTCTAGGTTCATCGTAGGTACGCTCCACGGCTGCTGCTAGTTGTGTGGTTAGGATCAGGGATCTGCAATCTGCATAGTAACCAACCTCTCTGGTTTTTCTGGGGCTTAGCTTGTTTAGGTTTTTTCCTCCTCGGTGACCCATTCATAACACCCCGGGACTAACTCGAAAGCGCAGTCAAAGGGTCTATGTGGCGGCAACGTCTCGGCCTCGCTTTCAGAGAAGACATCTTCGAATTCTTTCAGGTACTCCAGAATACCTTCCAGCTCGACAGATGACACAGATACAGATTTAACAGGTTCAACCAATAGTGCAGACTTATCACATAACATCGAATCATTAAACCCCCACTGAACAATCTCCCCCATTTTCCAGTTAATGACTGGGTTATGGCGTTGTAACCAGGGCATGCCCAACACCAATCCTGCTGGTAGATTGTCCAGAACCAAACTACTTAATTTTTCCACATGGGTAGCGCCCACTTTGAGCGAAAACAAGTCAGACATAAAGAGAATTCCCTCTTTAGTGAGGGGGGAGCAGTCAATGGCCACCACTTTGATTGGAACCTTAAGTCTAACTGTCCCTATCTTACAGCGTGTGACCAATTGGGAGTCAATGAGATTGATGAATGATCCGCAGTTCACGAAAGCTGTAGAGGGAAAAAACTACCGTCCACTAACAGTTCCACATGAAGCAACACCTTAGAAAACGAGGAAAAGGGTACCTGAGGGTCTGAGTAGTCTCCCTGCTGACTACCCAGAGCTAGTCGTTTCCCGTCGACCGGGTTGAGGATGGACAATCAGGACACTCCCTTTTCCAATGTCCCATTTTACCACAGTAGAAGCATAACTGCTTTTCTCTCCGGCGTTGTCTCTCCTTTTCCTTCAGGGAGAGAGCCCCTACATCCATGGGCACAGAAACAGTCTCTTTTCCACTAGGGAACAATGGAGTCTCTGCCTGCATCACCCCCCTGGCCCGCAGCCTGCGGTCCATCCGGACGGCCTGGGTCATGGCGTCCTCGAGTGAGTTAGGTGGGGGATGTAATGCCAAGGCATCCTGTAACCGCTCGGACAAGCCTCTGCGAAATAGTCCTCGGAGTGCGGCATTGTCCCAAGAGACCTCTGCGGCCCAGCGGCAGAATTCTGTACAAAACCACTCAGCCGAGTGTTTCCCCTGACAGACACTCATCACCATGTCCTCTGCCAATCGGACTCGGTCCGGCTCATCATATATGTGCCCGAGGGCCTCAAAAAACGCATTCACAGACACTCAGGGGCAGTGGGAGGAAGGGAGAAAGCCCAAGCTTGTGGGGACTCTCTTAACAGAGACATAATGACCCCAACCTTCTGACTTTCGTCCCCAGAGGAACGTGGCCTCAAACTAAAGAAGAGTTTGCACCTCTCCATGAAGACCCTGAATTCCTTTTTGCTCCCAGAAAAGAAATCAGGCAGTTTAACAGGTGGTTCTGGGGACACCAAAACAACATCACTCGCCCCAGCCCCAAGAGACCCAGCAGCTAAAGCCCCCCACACTGTCTCAGAAACCTGCTGCTGAGAACGAGCCAGAGCTTGCTGCTCCAGAGATAAATCATGAAACATCTGACTCAGATTTTTCATTTGCTCAGCAAGAGATTGTATGGGATCCATATTTCCCAGCAGAGAAAGAAAAAAAAAACCCAAAAAACTTAACGGTCAGTTATAATGTCAGGATCCTGTCAGCGCCAGCAAGCAGTCTCCGCTGAGCAAGGACTCACCCGCACTGTAGGGGGGCCCGGGGTCAGGTACAGCCGGAAAGTACAGATACACAGGAGCTGTGGACGCTGAAGTTTAGCAAGCAGTCACTTGTGACTGCAAGGGGGCGGGGCTTAGTGTCCTGCTTTCAGAGATGGCAGGACACTATACAGAAATACTCAGAGTCAGGCAAAACAGAGGTCATACACAGAGATATCCGTAAAGTACCAGGGATGAGACAGAACGGATAGTCAGGGCCAAGCAGAAGTCAAAACCAAACAGACATAGAAGGTACCAAGCAGAATCCAAAGCAACATCCAGAGAACAGACCAAGTCGTACACAGAGAATCAAGCAACCAGAACACAGCACAAACACACTCAGGGGTCACCACACGATGCCAAGGGCGAAAGTATAACTGACGGGGATGGGAGCGTCCTGAGGCTATAAGAAGCCTCTCCCAGAACCAGGGAGAGGCCAAAATCATAGCCCCAGGTGTGCAGGTAAGCCTGCACTGGGATCACAACCTTTAACCCCAGAAATGCCAGTCATCAGCACTGATTCCAGACATTAACCCCACGTGTGCGAGTCAAACCCGCACTGAGATCATGACATTCTTCATCCGCTCACTGGCCCTCTTGAGTGCCGTGGTGGTCTCGGACCAGATTTCAGAAAATTCTTGGGACAAGGAGTTGGCTGCAGGTACCTCGGAGGCCGAAGCTACAGGGAGAGGTATGTTGGGACGTCTGCCAAACACCACGAAGAACGGCGACTTGGTAGAGGATTCGCCGGCATGATTGTTGTTGGCAAATTCCGCCCAGGGAAGCAGGTCAACCCAGTCGTTCTGGTGGGCGTTGGAGAAGTGACGAAGATATCCAGTCAACGTCTGGTTAGTTCGCTCTACTTGTCCGTTGGTCTGCGGGTGGTAGGTGGATGAGAAATCCAGGGATATATCCAGGAGTCTGCAAAGGGCTCTCCAAAACTTGTAAGTAAACTGGACTCCTCGGTCAGATACAATACGTTGAGGTAGACCGTGAAGCCTAAAAATCTGATGGATGAAGATCTTGGCTAATCCGGGCGCATAGAGGGGAGGCCGCTCAGGAATAAAATGTGCCATTTTGGAAAAGCGGTCCACTACTACTAGAATCACCGTACAACCGGAAGAGCGGGCCAATCGGTGATAAAGTCCATGGCAATATTCTCCCAAGGTGACGTAGGAGCCGGCAAAGGGAGCAGCAGACCAAACGGCGGCCGACAAGGTATTTTATTGCTAGCGCAGGAGGGACAGGAGGCAACAAAGTCTGCCACATCTTGGCAGAGAGTTGGCCACCAATAGTGCCGAGATATGAGGGCAAGAGTCTTCTGAATTCCGGCATGGCCTGCCAATTTGAAGGAATGCCCCAAAGCAGAACTCTTCTTTTGGCACTCTCTTGCACAAGAGTCTTGCCTGGGGGTGGAGAAAGCAAACTCAGCGGTGCCACGGTGATAATCTTCGTGGGCTCGATGATGTGAGATGGTTCCTCCCCTACCTCGGACGGTTGGAAGACTCTGGATAGGGCATCGGCTTTGGTGTTTCTGTCCCCAGGGCGAAAATGGAGCTCAAAATCGAAGCGAGTGAAGAACAAGGACCACCTGGCCTGCTGAGGATTAAGTCTCTGGGCGGACCGAAGGTAGGCCAGGTTCTTGTGGTCCGAGTAAATAACAAACGGGTGGAAAGCTCCCTCCGGAAGGTGACGCCACTCCTCCAATGCCAACTTGATGGCCAAGAGTTCACGGTCGCCAATCAAGTAATTGCACTCGGATGAGGACAAGGCTTTGGAGAAGAGTCCACAAGGGCGTAGGCGACCAGAGGTGGTTTTCTGAGATAATGCAGCCCCGGCACCTGTCGAGGATGCGTCCACCTCCAGCACGAAGGGTTTGCTGCTCTCAGGATGGGACAACACAGGGGCTGTGGAAAATGCCCGATTCAGTGACTGGAAGGCCTCTTCAGCCTCTGGCATCCAGGAGCTTGAACTCGTCCCCTTACAGGTAAGGGCGGAGATCGGCTTGGTAAGTGACGAGAAGTGCAGAATAAACTTCCTGTAATAGTTAGCGAATCCGAGAAAACGTTGGATAGCTCTTAAGCCGACGGGGCCATTTGAGAATGGCGGACAGTTTGTCAGGATCCATCTGCAGCCCAGCGTCGGAGATGATGTAGCCCAGAAATGGTAGCGAGGTTTGCTGGAACAGGCATTTCTCCATCTTGGCGTACAAACGATTCTACCGAAGACGCTGAAGAACCAAGCGGACAGTCCTCCTATGAGACGGAAGGTCTGGGGAGAAGACAAGGATGTCATCCAAGTACACTACCACACAGGAGTACAAAAGGTCCCGGAAGATCTCATTGACAAACTCCTGAAACACAGCCGGAGCATTGCACAGACCAAAGGGCATAACCAGGTACTCATAGTGACCGTCACGAGTATTAAAAGCGGTCTTCCATTCTTCGCCGGCACGGATGCGGATAAGATTGTAAGCTCCCCTGAGATCCAACTTGGAGAAGATCCGCGCCTCTCTGAGGCGATCAAACAACTCCGGGATGAGTGGAAGGGTGTACCGGTTCTTGATCTATTCTTCCGACAGGTATGTCCATCCACCCAGCTCTCCTGCTCTCCTGCTGTCTGTCTATGAAGGGCACACAGTGCATCACCCAGTTTTGCACATAGACTTGCCTCTGCACCTAGCATTCACATGGTATGTCCATCCACCCAGCTCTCCTGCTCTCCTGCTGTCTGTTTATGAAGGGCACACAGTGCATCACCCAGCTTTGCACATAGACTTGCCTCTGCACCTAGCATTCACATGGTATGCCTTTCAGCTAACCCCAGCTTACCCCAGTGTTATTTATGACCTTGTTTACTCTGGCTTGATCATATACATCTGGTCCACTCTTAATTGTCTGGCCAAGATGAGCAGAGACCACTCCTCTCTGCTTCACACCTGACTGCACTTAGTTGTACATATATTGCAGAGCACAAGTCTGCATAAAGACTTCAGTCTGCAGTGTGATTTCCTATAAGTGTGTTCTAGAAGTGTGAAGATTAATTTAAGAATTAAAACCAGAATTGAACCAGAAGGGAACTGAAGGTAACTGTACAGTCACTGTAAACAATGTTTCTGTTTGTTTTCATTTTCACCCCAATAATCCTTCACTTTCTGCTAATTCCCCTAATCCCTACTCCTAGTAAGGAACTGTTCATCTCTTCTTCAATCCTCCCCATCCACCTCACCTCCGCCTCAAAACTGTTCCTTAACATACAATCCTCTGTCTCCAAACACAGACAGCCCCCACATGCCCTCTCCTGCTCCCACCTGCTAACACTTTCTCTGCTCCTTCTCACTGCTGGTGATATCTCTCCAAATCCTGGTCCTCCTCACCACATTCCCACAGTCATTTCTACCTCCCATCCACGCTCTATCACAACCTTCTGTAACCTCTCCAACCTTATACCCATTCACCCAGCCCCCGCTTCCCCAGTCCCACTAACAGGAGCTCTGTGGAACGCTCGCTCTGTCTGCAACAAGCTTTCCTACATCCATGATCTTTTTGTCACTACCAAACTTTCCTTCCTCGCCATCACCGAAACCTGGCTCACCCCTTCTGACACAGCCTCTCCTGCTGCACTTTCGTATGGCGGCTTCCACCTTTCTCACACCCCCCGCCCGAGCAGCAAACATGGCGGAGGAGTTGGTTTTCTCCTGTCAGATACCTGCTCCTTCACCCCAATCCCACTGCCACCCTCTGTTACCCTCCCTTCCTTTGAGGTGCACTCTGTGCACATCTACTCCCCCTCCAACCTCCAACTGGCTGTCATCTACCGCCCCCCAGGGCCAGCCACCACCTTCTTTGACCACGTCACCACCTGGTTACTTCATTTCCTATCCGCGGACATCCCTACTATCATCATGGGCGACTTCAACATCCCCATTGACACTTCCCTCTCAGCTGCCACTAAACTTCTATCTCTCACTTCCTCCTTCGACCTCACTCAATGGTCTTCTACATCCACCCATAAAGATGGCCACACACTGGACCTCATCTTCACCCGCCTCTGCTCCCTATCTAACCTCTCTAACTCACCTCTTCCTCTCTCTGACCACAACCTGCTCACATTCTCTTCCCTCTTCACTCCATGTCTACAATCCCCACCCCACAAACTTTCACACCCTCGCAGGAATCTTAAACACCTTGACCTACACTCATTCTCTGAATCCCTCCTCCCTCTCACAGATATAAGTTCCTTACACAATGCAGATGACGCTGCTGCTCTATATAACACCACAATAGCTGTAGCTTTGGAATCCACTGCCCCACTTACACATACCAAAACTCGCAAAATCAACAGACAGCCCTGGCACACCAGCCTGACCAAAGAGCTGAGGCGAGCTTCCAGGGCTGCTGAGCGCAGATGGAAAAGATCCCACTCCAACGAGCACTTCATCGCATTCAAACAGTCCCTCACTACTTTCAAGACCACACTCGCCACAGCTAAACAAACCTACTTCTCATCTCTCATATCCTCCCTGTCTCACAACCCTAAACAGTTATTCAACACCTTCAATTCTCTCCTCCGCCCCCCAGCACCTCCTCCCTCCCCACTCATCTCAGCTGAAGACTTTGCCTCATTTTTCAAGCAGAAAATTGATAACATCAGGGACAGTTTTGGTCAACAACCCCCAGAGCCCTTCCTCCTGACTTCCCAGCCCTCCACCTTCAAAACCAACTTCTCCACCATTACAGAAGATCGACTCTCCACTCTACTCTCAAGATCACATCTCACCACCTGTGCACTCGACCCAATCCCATCCCACTTCATACCAAACCTCACCACAGTCTTCATCCCAACCCTAACCCATCTCTTCAACCTATCACTAACAACTGGTGTTTTCCCCTCAAGCTTTAAACATGCCTCCATCACACCTATCCTCAAAAAGCCCTATCTTGACCCATCCTCTGTATCTAGCTATTGCCCTATATCACTTCTCCCCTACGCCTCCAAGCTACTGGAACAACACGTCTACCTTGAACTGTCCTCCCATCTCTCTTCTTGCTCCCTCTTCGACCGCTTACAATCTGGCTTCCGGTCACACCACTCCACTGAAACTGCCCTTACTAAGGTCACCAATGACCTCTTAACCGCCAAGAGCAAGCGACACTACTCTGTCCTCCTCCTCCTGGACCTGTCGGCTGCCTTTGACACAGTGGACCATTCCCTATTATTACAGACCCTCTCATCCCTCGGCATCACAGACTTGGCCCTATCCTGGATCTCATCATACCTAACAGACCGGACATTCAGCGTCTCCCACTCACACACCACCTCCTCACCTCGCCCCCTATCTGTCGGAGTCCCACAAGGTTCAGTCCTTGGGCCCCTGCTGTTCTCTATTTACACCTTTGGCCTGGGACAGCTCATAGAATCTCATGGCTTTCAGTATCATCTTTACGCTGATGACACACAGATCTACATCTCTGGACCAGATATCACCTCCCTACTAAACAGAATCCCTCAATGTCTGTCCACTATTTCATCCTTCTTCTCCGCTAGATTTCTGAAACTCAACATGGACAAAACAGAATTCATCATCTTTCCCCCATCTCACGTGACCCCCCCTACGAACCTATCAATTACAGTAAATGACTGCCCACTCTCCCCAGTCCCACAAGCTCGCTGCCTCGGAGTAATCCTTGACGCTGATCTCTCCTTCAAACCACATATCCAAGCCCTTTCCACTTCCTGCCTACTTCAACTCAAAAATATTTCACGAATCCGTTCATTCCTCACCCAAGAATCTGCAAAAACCCTAGTCCATGCCCTCATCATCTCTCGCCTTGACTACTGCAACCTCATGCTCTGTGGCCTCCCCTCAAACACTCTCGCACCCCTCCAATCTATTCTAAACTCTGCTGCCCGACTAATCCACCTGTCCCCCCGCTATTCCCCAGCTTCTCCCCTCTGTCAATCCCTTCACTAGCTCCCAATTGCCCAGAGACTCCATTACAAAACCCTAACCATGACATACAAAGCCATCCACAACCTGTCTCCTCCATACATCTGTGACCTCGTCTCTCGGTACTTTCCCGCACGCAACCTCCGATCCTCACAAGATCTTCTCTACTCCCCTCTTATCTCCTCTTCCCACAATCGCATACAAGATTTCTCTCGCGCATCACCCCTACTCTGGAACTCTCTACCACAACATATCAGACTCTCACCTACCATCGAAACCTTCAAAAAGAGCCTGAAGACCCACCTCTTCCGACAAGCCTACAACCTGCAGTAACCACCGATCGACCAAACCGCTGCACGACCAGCTCTACCCTCGCCTACTGTATTATCACCCATCCCTTGAAGATTGTGAGCCCTCGCGGGCAGGGTCCTCTCTCCTCCTGTACCAGTTATGACTTGTATTGTTTAAGATTATTGTACTTGTTTTTATGTATACTCCTCCTTACATGTAACACGCCATGGAATAAATGGCGCTATAACAATAAATAATAATAATAATAATAATAATAATAATAATAGTGATGTTGTTTAAGCCCCTATAGTCAATGCAAGGGAGCAGCGAACCATCTTTTTTCTTAACAAAGAAGAAACCGGCTCCTGCGGGGGGAAGAGGACTTCTGTATGAATCCTTTGGCAAGGTTCTCCTGGACGTACTCAGACATGGCTGCGGTTTCTGCGGGAGACAATGGATAAATCCTACCCCTAGGAGGGCTGGAACCGGGGATTAACTCGATTGGACAGTCGAAAGACCGGTGCGGGGGAAGGATCTCCGCCTCCTTCTTGTCAAAGACGTCTGCATAGGACCAATAGGCCGAGGGAAGCCCCGAGAGCCCCAGACGTGGGTGTGCGGTAACAGCAGGATGAATAGCGTTCAGACACCGGCCTTGACACAAGTGCCCCCAGCGCAATACTTCCCCGGAAGATCAGTCGAGGACTGGCTGATGGGTCCGTAGCCATGGAAGACCAAGCAGAATGGCGTGAGACAACTCGGGCAGCATGTAGAAAGCCACTCTTTCCTGGTGGAGAGCGCCGACTTGCAACACAACCTCCTCAGTGACCATGGTGATGGGTTCCTGTAACGGTTTGCCGTCAACTGAAGCAATTAATCGAGGGTTCTTTAGGGTAACCACAGGAATCCGGTACTTGTCAACATCTTCACGCCGGATGAAGTTACCTGCCGAGCCCGAATCCACGTAGGCCACCTCGGACGCACGCCTCTCCCCTGAAAGCAAAAGAACAGAAATCGTGAGGGCTTGAGAGGAATCATTAACACCTAGGGAGGCCTCTCTTACCTGGCCTAGGTGGAAGAGTTTCCTGGTCTCTCAGGACAAGAACGGATGAAATGCGACGCTCCTCCACAATAGAGACATAGACCTTGCGCCCAGCTCTCTCTCTGACGCGACTCAGCCAACCTGACACGGTCAACTTGCATGGGCTCGGGAGGAGGCACGTGAGCGGACCCCGCTGGTCGTGGAGTAAAGGACCGATTCGCGGATGGGACTGGCCTGGTGGGTGTCCTGTCCCTAGCTGACTCCCGCATGCACTCCTGAAACCGGAGGTCTATGCGAGTAGCCAGGGAGATGAGGTCCTCCAGAGTGGTGGGAGTATCCCGACCCGCCTATTCATCCTTTATCCTGCCCGATAACCCACGCCAAAAGGCTCCTACCAGTGCCACATTGTTCCAACCCAATTCCGAAGACAACGTGCGGAACCAGATGGCATACTGACCAACACTCAGGGCACCCTGGTGGAGGTTGAAAAGCGACTCAGTAAGAGAGGCTACCCGTCCTGGCTCATCAAACACCATATGAAAGGTATCCAAAAAGACCGGAATATTTGAAACTACAGGATCATCCCTCTCCCAGAGAGGATTTAGCCAAGACAGGGCCTCCCCCTCCAGATGGGACATGATAAAGGCCACTTTGGCTCTATCGGAGGGATACTGGTGAGGTAGAAGCTCGAAGTGAAGACTTCATTGGTTTAAGAATCCTCTACAATGTTTGGGGTCGCCACTGTACCGGGGTGGTTTGGCAAGGCGAGGAGAAGGAAAAGAAGCGGGACCGGGGGGAGCTGCAGATGCCGCAGCGGCAGACTGGAGGGTCACCAAACGGTTATCTACAGAGCCATATAAGTCAAAATATGGGACTGGGCGTCACACTGCTGGCCCAGCTCCTGTTGGAGACTGGCCAATTGGGCAGCATTTCCTGGATCGGCGGCCTGAAGAGCTGACAAGCGTGACTCCATGGACTTCATTACGGACATGATGCGCCCCTGGTTCTCCCGCAAAAAGAGCAACTCCTTTTGAGCGGGAGCAGATGCACTGGCGGGATCCATGGCCTGATCATACTGTTAGCATGGCACTAGGCAAGGGGTTTTTCCAGGAGTGGACCCTCTGGACTGTGGCACCGAGGGGCCCCGGACGAGCAACCTGGTGGGAACGACCCCTATACAGGGAGCGTTAGGAGCAGGCCCAGGGTTCAAATACCACGGCAGCCGGAACCAAGAGGGGCAGCTCCGAATGGACTGGAGTGAGACAGAGGACCTGGTCCAACGAGCATAGGGAGAGCGTAGGCCTCAGGAGAAGACAGGAGTAGGATAGCCGGAGGCTAAGACACGGGTAGACAGGACCGGAGCAGGACTGCAGGAATCAGACACGGTTAGGCACGGGTAGGCAGGACTGGAGTAGGACTGCTGGAACAGGTACGGGTAGGCAGGACCGGAGTAGGACTGCAAGAACAGGCACGGGAAGGCAGGACTAGAGTAGGACTGCTGGAACAGGTACGGGTAGGCACGGGTAGGCAGGACAGAGCAGGAACACACACAGGACCGGAGTAGAACTGCAAGGAAGCACAGGAAGTGAGAACAGGAGCCGTGCACAGGCAAAGGCACGGGAGCCTAGAGCTGATAATACATCAACGATCAGGCGCCTCCACTATGGGAGGGCGGCCTGATATAGGCGAGGATCTGCCCCATTGGTCCGGCGGTGCTACCGGGTTAGGGCACCGCCGGAATATAAGAATAAGCAGGGAGAGCCGGCCGCGGCCTATGGCGTATGCGCCGGGCTTACAGTGACGTCACAGGCCGCGGGCCGGTCAGAGGAGGACGCCGCTGCCGCTGGAGGGAGAGAGGCTGCGCCGCTGGGAGGTAAGTATGAGCGTGCGACGGGGGCCGTGGCAGGGTGAGCGATGGGGGCCGTGTCATGGCGCGCGATGGGGGCCGTGACAGTATGATGCTCTCTTAAACATATTATAATGTCTCCTCACTGTATAGCACCCCCACACACAGTGTAATGTCCCCTTAGCAACCCCCAAACTGTTTGATAGCGCAAACATTGTATGATGGCCCCCACACTGTTCAAAGACCCCACATTATCTCCCACACTGTATGATGGTCCCCTCACTGTAATCCCCCCACTGTGTGATGGCCCCCTAAATAGCCTCCATACAGTATAATGCACCAGATAGTCCTGTCATGTTGGACGCTATTCACACCACAGCGTCCGGCGGGCAGAGGTAGTTTCACCTCCGTCCACTTGTCATGTCGGACGCTATTCACACGACAGCGTCCGGCAGGCAGAGGTAGATCCACCTCCGTCCACTATAGCCTCAGTGGCGCCGGCTTGATTTTCTCAAGCTATCGGGGCTTAATCTAGCTGGAGATCAGGTTGGATGTTTGGTCACGCCCACGGTCTTTAAATAGTCGTGCTGGCCTATGGGCGTCGCCGATTATAGCTTGTGTTTCTTACCAAGTGGTTCCGGTCTGGAGTGGAGGTGTTGGAGAGAGAGAGATTCGTATCTGGTGTCGTATGATCCGTTGTTACCTTCCCGCCTTCCCATATTTGTGTTTTGTTGTGCCCTGTTCACATTACTGTATAGTCCTGTGTGTATGCGGCGCGGTGCAGTTTAAGTTCTCCCTGTCTGTCATTATTGTGTGGGGCTTTGGTGGTTTGTCTCCTCACTGGGTGGAGGGTGGAGGGTTAAGCTTAGGGCTGAGCAGGAGATAAGGAAAGGTTGGAGGCTCAGGCATTTGCACCATCAGCAAAAACCCTGAGTTGAGGGTCAGACAGGGTTTCCCCTAGTTAAAGGGACACCACAGGGGCCCCGGGTATTTCAGCCTTAGCCGAGCTAAGCCCCGCATAACATTATAATCGGCCTACATTTTTCAGGAGTCCATGGATCCCATGGATTCCATAACCCGCCAGTTGGCGGCGCTGTCCTTACAGGTCTCCGAGTTGAAAGGGGCAGTTCAGCAGCAGGGCCTGGCAGTAGCGAAGGTGCAAACGGCATCTGCAGGTATCGGTGCAGAGCCGAAGATCCCGCTGCCAAAACGATTCTCAGGGGAACGCAGCAAATTTGTCATATTTCGGGAGGCCTGCAAGCAAGGCTAAGTGCACACGTACCGGAATTCTCCGCGAGAATTCCGGAATTCCAGTCCGCGGGAAAATCGCATTTTAAATTCCCGCGATTTTCCCGCGGAAAAACTAGCATTTTGCAAGCGGAATTAGCTTGCAGAATGCTAGCGTTTTCCAAGCGATCTGTAGCATCGCTTGGAGAACTGATTGACAGGTTGGTCACACTCGTCAAACATAGTGTTTGACGAGTGTGACCAACTTTTTACTACTGAGGCCGCCTATGCAGCATCAGCAGTAAAAGATAAAATGTAAAAAAAAATAAAAAACGGTGTTATTCTCACCCTCCGACGTCCCGCGCATCCGTTCCCAGTAATCCTTTGCGAAAATGCCCGCGATGACGTCAGTTCTCGCGGGATCGCGACGTCTCGCGGTCATTCGCGATGACGTCGCGCGAATGACCGCGAGACTTCGCGATCCCGCGAGAACGGACGTCATCGCGAGCATTTTCGCAAAGGACTACTGGGAACGGAAGCATGGAGAGAGGCGGGAAGGCTGCGCGGGACGCCGGAAGGTAAGAATAACAATATTTTTTATTTTAAATTCTATTTTTTACAGGGATATGGTACCCAAAGCCCGGAGGACAGTCTCCTCTCCTCCGGACCGTGGGTACCATCCGCAATTGTTCTGCTTACTTTCCGCATGGTGTGCACAGCCACATGCGGGAGGTAAGCGGAACAATGCATTCCTATGGGTGCGGGATCGCCGCGATTCCGCAAATTAATGAGCATGCTGCGGTTTTTACCGCGAAGCGATTCCACCGCGGTAAAAACCGCAGCATTAGCACAGCATTGCGGAATCCCATAGGAATGCATGGGATGCTTATTTTTCGCGTTTTCGCGGCAAAATCGCGCGGTTAAAACCGCCGCGGAAACGCGAAAAAAATGCAACGTGTGAACTCAGCCTTATACTTCCGCATGCGCCCGGTCTCCTCAGGTAATGAGTCTCAGTGGGTGGGTCTGGTGTTATCATTACTGAGTGGGGACCCCCAAGCATGGGCATTTTCCTTACCAGCTGACTCTGCTACATTTCATTCTGTCGATAATGTTTTTTCTGCACTCGGGCTCATTTATGATGATCCTGACAGATTGGCTCTAGCAGAATCTAAAATCCGTGCCCTCCGTCAGGGGGAACGTATGGCGGAGGACTATTGCTCAGAATTTCGCCGTTGGGCAGTAGACACACAGTGGAACGACCCAGCGCTGCGGAGCCAGTTTATTCATGGGGTCTCAGGGAACGTTAAACAGGCCCTCCTGATGTATGAGACTCCTGCATCGTTGGAGTCTGCCATGAGTTTGGTTATACGTATTGATCGCCGTTTGCGTCGGGGCACAGGAGACGCTACCCCTGGGGGAAAGCAGAGGTGCAAGTGTGGTTGCTGCAGGTGAGCCCACTGAACCTATGCAAATTGCGGGGGTGTCACAGGTTAAGTGTCGCGTTCCTGGGTTCAGGAAGCCCGGAGCATGTTTTTACTGTGGTAAAAGAAATCATTATGTTAACGCTTGTCCTGTGCTACCGAAGAAGGTCACACCGGCGGAAAACTGTTACGCTCAGAGAGTATGGAGGAGGCCCAACTGAGCGTATGCATATCCTCCATGATGGTATCTCAATGTATGCTCCCTGCCAAGGTTATTATCGAGGGCAGAGAGCTACCTATATCAGTGTTTGTGGATAGCGGTTCCGCCACCAATCTTATAGATGAGGAGTTTGCACGCACTGCCGGGTTTAAGATCGAAAAACTCCCTCATCCTATTCAGGTGGTTACCATTAATGCCGCTCCCCTCCCACAAGGGGAGATTACGGAGTTTGTGGCTGAGGTGAAACTCCACATTAGGGTCCTACATTCTGAGTGGATTACATGTAGGGTCCTCTGTAATCTCCCAGCACAAATGGTCCTGGGTTTCCCATGGTTGTCCAGGCACAACCCAGTGATTGATTGGAAAACTCAGGACATAGTCCAATGGAGTGGTTTCTGCCAGGACAATTGCTTGGCCACATGTGTGTCCGCCGTGACGCCCAGCCTTCCGGAGGCTTTGCAGGATTTCGCGGATGTATTCTCTGAGAGGGGTTGCTCAGAACTGCCTCCACATCGAGCCTATGACTGTGTGATTAGGTTAAAACCCGGGGCCAAATTACCTAAGGCCAGGATGTTTAATATTTCTGGTCCAGAGAGACAAGCTCTGAAAGACTACATCGCGGAGAGTCTGAGCAAAGGACACATCCGGCCTTCGTCCTCGCCTTTAGCAGCGGGGTTTTTCTTCATTAAGAAGAAAGATGGGGGGTTACGCCCGTGTCTGGATTTCCGGGAGTTAAACCAGATTACGATCCGTGATCCATACCCGATGCCTTTGATCCCTGATTTGTTCAACCAGGTGGCGGGGGCAAAGTGGTTTTCCAAGCTTGACCTCAGGGGGGCGTATAACCTCATAAGGGTCCATCAGGGGGATGAGTGGAAGACGGCGTTTAACACTCCTGAGGGTCATTTTGAGAGCCTGGTTAGGCCATTTGGGTTGACAACCGCGCCTGCTGTTTTCCAACATTTTATTAATGATGTATTATGCTCATGTCCTGGGGAAATTTGTGATTGTATACCTGGATGATATCCTCATTTATTCGAGCGACCGGGACACTCATTTAGAGCATGTCAGGCAGGTATTACAGTTGCTCCGTGAGAATAAGCTCTATGCTAAGCTGGAAAAATGCTTATTTTTTGTTCAGGAGTTGCCTTTTTTGGGATATATTGTGTCCGCCGCAGGGTTTAAAATGGACACCGCGAAGGTGCAAGCGGTGCTGCAATGGGAAAGGCCTGATAATCTGAAAGCGCTCCAGCGGTTCCTCGGGTTTGCTAATTATTATAGGAAATTTATAAAACACTTTTCTACTATAGCCAAACCGCTCACGGACATGACAAAAAAAGGTACCGATCTGGCTAGCTGGTCTGAGGTGGTGATACGTGCATTTAAGCGCCTGAAGAACAGTTTTGCTTCAGCCCCTATTCTGTTGCAACTGGATGTGTCTAAACCTTTTGTGGTGGAGGTTGGTGCGTCTGAGGTGGGAGTGGGGGCAGTACTGTCACAGGGCTCATCTTTGAGCGATATGCATCCATGCGCCTACTTCTCCAAGAAGCTGTCGCCGGCCGAACGGAATTATGATATCGGCAACAGGGAGTTGTTGGCCATCAAATTGGCTTTTGAGGAATGGTGACACTTCTTGGAGGGGGCGGCTCACCAGGTCACAGTCATCACCGACCATAAGAACCTGCTCTATCTGGAGTCGGCCAAGCGTCTGTCTCCTAGGCAGGCTCACTGGGCATTGTTTTTTACTCGTTTCAATTTTCTGGTGACTTACCGTCCCGGGGCTAAAAACACCAAGGCGGATGCCTTGTCCAGGTGTTTTCCGGGGGGAGAACCTCGGGAAGAGCCGGTACCCATCCTCCAGGAAGGTGTAGTGGTTTCGGCTCTCACGACTGAGGTAGAGGCGGAGATTGCCGAGGCCCAAGAGGAGGTACCGCCAGGACTTCCCACCAATAAATCATTTGTACCCCTTCATCTTCGTCTTAAGGTGTTGAGGGACCACGACTCAGTACTGGCTGGTCATCCAGGGGTTAAGGGCACCTTAGAGCTGGTATCGCGTCGTTTCTGGTGGCCCAAAATCCGGCAGGACGTGGTCTCGTACATGGCAGCTTGCATCACGTGCGCTAGGGCCAAGTCGCCCCGAGCCCGTCCTGCTGGCACGCTACAGCCTCTGGGGGTACCTAATAGGTCATGGACAGAAATCTCCATGGATTTTATCACTGACTTGCCAGCCTCGGCGGGGAACACGGTCATCCTGGTGGTGGTAGACCGATTTTCAAAGATGGCGCATTTTGTGTCGTTGCCTTCCTTGCCCAATGCAAAGACGTTGGCTCAGGTGTTTGTGCAGGAGGTGGTCAGACTCCACGGAGTTCCATCGGACATAGTATCTGATAGGGGAACTCAATTTGTGGCGAGGTTTTGGAAAGCTTTTTGCTCACGTTTGGGGATCAAGTTGTCACATTCATCGGCGTTTCATCCACAGTCAAATGGTCAAACTGAGCGCATGAACCAAAATCTGGAGCAGTATTTACGATGCTTTGTGTCCGACAACCAAGAGGAGTGGTCTACTTTCCTTCCTCTGGCCGAGTTCGCGTTAAATAATCACTGCCAAGAGTCATCGGGAGAGTCTCCGTTCTTTTTTGTTTACGGTCAACATCCTCAATTTTGTACCTTACGTCAGGGTGACTCGGGGGGCGTCCCGGAGGAGGACCAGCTAGAAGCTAAATTATCATCGGTCTGGAGGAGGGTGAAACAGCGATTGTTGAGCATGAGTGCGAGGTACAAACGGGTGGCTGACAGTAGACGCGTGCCAGGTCTGGACCTGTGTGTGGGTGAATGGGTGTGGTTAGCGACTAAAAACATAAAACTCAAAATTCCATCTTTAAAATTGGGTCCAAGGTTTATTGGGCCTTTTAAGATTGCTGCCATCATTAACCCAGTTGCTTATCGGTTGGAACTTCCTGCGGTATACAAGATACACAAAGTATTTCACAGGGCTTTATTGAAAAAGGTGGTAGGCTCTGTGGACACGACGCCGATGCCACCTCCGGTCATGGTGGATGGCGATTTAGAGTTTGAGGTCTCCAAGGTAGTGGACTCTCGAGTAGTGCGCCGTACTCTTCAGTATTTGGTACACTGGCAGGGGTATGGTCCGGAGGAGAGGTCTTGGGTACCAGCCTCGGACATACATGCGGATTGGCTTGTCAGTTCTTTTCACCGTCGTCATCCGGACAAGCCGGGTCCTATGAGTCTTGAGGGCCCTGGGGTCCCTCGTAGAAGACGGGGTACTGTCATGTCGGACGCTATTCACACCACAGCGTCCGGCGGGCAGAGGTAGTTTCACCTCCGTCCACTTGTCATGTCGGACGCTATTCACACCACAGCGTCCGGCAGGCAGAGGTAGTTCCACCTCCGTCCACTATAGCCTCAGTGGCGCCGGCTTGATTTTCTCAGGCTATCGGGGGTTAATCTAGCTGGAGATCAGGTTGGATGTTTGGTCACGCCCACAGTCTTTAAATAGTCGTGCTGGCCTATGGGCGTCGCCGATTATAGCTTGTGTTTCTTACCAAGTGGTTCCGGTCTGGAGTGGAGGTGTTGGAGAGAGAGATTCGTATCTGGTGTCGTATGATCCGTTGTTACCTTCCCGCCTTCCCATATTTGTGTTTTGTTGTGCCCTGTTCACATTACTGTATAGTCCTGTGTGTATGCGGCGCGGTGCAGTTTAAGTTCTCCCTGTCTGTCATTATTGTGTGGGGCTTTGGTGGTTTGTCTCCTCACTGGGTGGAGGGTGGAGGGTTAAGCTTAGGGCTGAGCAGGAGATAAGGAAAGGTTGGAGGCTCAGGCATTTGCACCATCAGCAAAAACCCTGAGTTGAGGGTCAGACAGGGTTTCCCCTAGTTAAAGGGACACCACAGGGGCCCCGGGTATTTCAGCCTTAGCCGAGCTAAGCCCCGCATAACAAGTCCTCAATATAGTATAATGCACTCCTCGTAGTCCTCTATATAGTATAATGCACTCTCGAATTGTCTATATATAGTATAATGCACTCCCCGTAGGTCTCTATAGTATATTGCACTCTCCATAGGCCTCTATATAGTATTATGCACTCCCCATAGGCCTCTATATTGTATAATGCACTCCCTATAGGCCTCCATATAGTATACTGCATTCTCCATAGGCATACTTTATATATTATAATGCACTCCACATAGGCAGACTCTACATAGTATAGTGCACTCTCCATAGGCCTTCATATAGTATAATGCACTCCAAATAGGAAGATTCTATGTAGCATAATGCACTACCCATAAGTAGACTCTATATAGTATAATGCATTTCCATAGGCCGACTCTGTATAGTATAAAGCACTCCCCATAGTTAGACTCTATATAGTATAATGCACTCTCTATAGGCCTTTATAGTACAATGCACTTTTTTCACCCTTTCTTCCCAAAGACTCAACTTTTTTCATTTTTCCGTCGACTTTTCAATCCGTTTTCTTTTGTGGGACGAGTTGTAGTTTTCAACAACACCATTCAATTTACAATATAATGTACTGAAAAAGAAACAAAATTTCAAATTGGATTGAATGGTAAAATAATCCCTGCAATTATGCCATGATTTTTTAAGTTTTATTATTATTGCATTCAATGTCCGGTAAAGATAGCTTGGTAACATAATTCTTCAGTTCAGTACAATTACAGTGGTATCACACTTTTTTAATATCTGTGGGGCTAAAAACAATTCACGACTTAGTAAAAAGAAGAAAAAAAAAAGGTTAGTGTCGCCACTTACTGAGGTCTGTAAGGGGCAGTCTGGAAGGTGACATCGTTATGTAGTATAGGGGTTGCAAAAACAGCAATATCAAAAGAGCTCTGTTGCATGAGGGGACCCAAAGAAGAAGACATGGTAACTAGAGGTTTCCTGTATTAGGGCCTAAAGTCTGCATTTATTTCCTATTGGTATCTGTTTTGAGCTACAGTGGGGCAAAAAAGTATTTAGTCAGTCAGCAATAGTGCAAGTTCCACCACTTAAAAAGATGAGCGGCGTCTGTAATTTACATCATAGGTAGACCTCAACTATGGGAGACAAACTGAGAAAAAAAAATCCAGAAAATCACATTGTCTGTTTTTTTTTCATTTTATTTGCATATTATGGTGGAAAATAAGTATTTGGTCAGAAACAAGCAATCAAGATTTCTGGCTCTCACAGACCTGTAACTTCTTCTTTAAGAGTCTCCTCTTTCCTCCACTCATTACCTGTAGTAATGGCACCTGTTTAAACTTGTTATCAGTATAAAAAGACACCTGTGCACACCCTCAAACAGTCTGACTCCAAACTCCACTATGGTGAAGACCAAAGAGCTGTCAAAGGACACCAGAAACAAAATTGTAGCCCTGCACCAGGCTGGGAAGACTGAATCTGCAATAGCCAACCAGCTTGGAGTGAAGAAATCAACTGTGGGAGCAATAATTAGAAAATGGAAGACATACAAGACCACTGATAATCTCCCTCGATCTGGTGCTCCACGCAAAATCCCACCCCGTGGGGTCAGAATGATCACAAGAACAGTGAGCAAAAATCCCAGAACCACGCGGGGGGACCTAGTGAATGAACTGCAGAGAGCTGGGACCAATGTAACAAGGCCTACCATAAGTAACACACTACGCCACCATGGACTCAGATCCTGCAGTGCCAGACGTGTCCCACTGCTTAAGCCTGTACATGTCCGGGGCCATCTGAAGTTTGCTAGAGAGCATTTGGATGATCCAGAGGAGTTTTGGGAGAATGTCCTATGGTCTGATGAAACCAAACTGGAACTGTTTGGTAGAAACACAACTTGTCGTGTTTGGAGGAAAAAGAATACTGAGTTGCATCCATCAAACACCATACCTACTGTAAAGCATGGTGGTGGAAACATCATGCTTTGGGGCTGTTTCTCTGCAAAGGGGCCAGGACGACTGATCCGGGTACATGAAAGAATGAATGGGGCCATGTATCGTGAGATTTTGAGTGCAAACCTCCTTCCATCAGCAAGGGCACTGAAGATGAAATGTGGCTGGGTCTTTCAACATGACAATGATCCAAAGCACACCGCCTGGGCAACGAAGGAGTGGCTTCGTAAGAAGCATTTCAAGGTCCTGGAGTGGCCTAGCCAGTCTCCAGATCTCAACCCTATAGAAAACCTTTGGAGGGAGTTGAAAGTCCGTGTTGCCAAGCGAAAAGCCAAAAACATCACTGCTCTAGAGAAGATCTGCATGGAGGAATGGGCCAACATACCAACAACAGTGTGTGGCAACCTTGTGAAGACTTACAGAAAACGTTTGACCTCTGTCATTGCCAACAAAGGATATATCACAAAGTATTGAGATGAAATTTTGTTTCTGACCAAATACTTATTTTCCACCATAATATGCAAATAAAATGAAAAAAAAACAGACAATGTGATTTTCTGGATTTTTTTTTCTCAGTTTGTCTCCCATAGTTGAGGTCTACCTATGATGTAAATTACAGACGCCTTTCATCTTTTTAAGTGGTGGAACTTGCACTATTGCTGACTGACTAAATACTTTTTTGCCCCACTGTATATGTTTATATGTTGATTGAGAAGATCAGGAATATTTGTCCAAACTGGTAAAGTTTTGGAAATTTCTTAATAGATATGCAGTTGTCAGAGCAGATAAAATCTCCTCTAAAACTTCCCGCAAAGGGATCCCACATTGTTTTTCCGAACCCGAGGGTCATAGAAAAAAATTCAAATCCATACAGACATCTCCAGGGAAGGGACATGTCCCGCTCACTTTGAACATATGGGAAGAGAGAAAGAATAGCACTTCAACCTCCACTGAAGTAGAACTCCATATTGAACACATGGGATTAATTATAGCTGGGGATAGAAAAATTAATTATAACTATTAACATAGTATCATAGTTATTAAGGTTGAAGGAAGACTTTAAGTCCATCTAGTTCAACCCATATCCTATCCTAACCTGCCCTAACATACGGCAATCAGACTAGCTCCCTGGATCAACGCAATATTAAGGAAACTAGTGTATATACCCTGTAATATTATACTTTTCAAGAAAGGCATCCAGTCCCTTCTTAAATTTTAGTAGTGAATCACTCATTACAACATCATATGGCAGAGAGTTCCATAGTCTCACTGCTCTTACAGGAAAGAATCCGCGTCTGTGAGTATGCTTAAACCTTCTTTCCTCCAGACGTAGAGGATGCCCCCTTGTCCCCGTCACAGGTCTAAGAGTAAAAAGATCATTAGTAAGGTCTTTGTATTGTCCCCACATATATTTATACATTGTAATAAGATCACCCCTAAGCCTTCAATTCTCCAAACTAAATAACCCCAAGTGTAATAACCTGTCTTGGTATTGCAGACCCCCTAGTTCCCTAATAACCTTGGTCGCTCTTCTCTGCACCCGCTCCAGTTCAGCTATGTGTTTCTTAGGGTATGTGCACACGTTGCGGATTTGCTGTGGATCCGCAGCATATCTGCCCCTGTGGATCAGCTGCAGATTCGCAAGTGATTTACAGTACAATGCTATTCTCTGGGGGAAAAAAAACGCTGTGCACATGCTGTGGAAATGCAGCGGTTTATTTTCCGCAGCATGTCAATTCTTTGTGCGGATTCCGCAACGTTTTTACACCCATTCCATTATAGGAATCTGCAGGTGTAAAAACGCATGCGAAATCCGAACAAAATCTGCAATAAACCCGCAGGAAATCCGCATAAAAAAAGCGCAGATTTTGACCTGCGGATTCTGCCAAGAGATGCAGATTCCACACAGAAAATTCCGCACAGCAATCGGCAACATGTGCCCATACCCTTATACACCGGAGACCAGAACTGTACACAGTATTCTAAGAGTGGTCGGACTAGTGAGTTATATAGAGGTAAAATTATGTTCTCCTCATGATCATCTATGCCTCTTTTAATGCATCCCATTCTTTTATTTGCCTTTGCAGCAGCTGCCTGACACTGGCCACTAAATGTAAATTTGTCGTCCACCCATACACCCAGGTCTTTTTCAGTGACAGTTTTGTCCAGTGTTTTACAATTAAGCACATAATTATACTTCTTGTTCGTTCTACCCAAGTGCGTGACCTTACATTTATCCCCATTAAAGCTCATTTGCCATTTATCAGCCCAAGCGTCTAGTTTACATAAATCCTCCTGTAATATAAAATTGTCCTCCTCTGTATTGATTACCCTGCAGAGTTTAGTGTCATCTGCAAATATTGAAATTCTACTCTCTATGCCCCCTACAAGGTCATTAATAAATATGTTAAAAAGAAGTGGGCACATTACTGACCCCTGTGGTACCCCACTGCTAACCGTGACCCAGTCCGAGTGTGCTCCATTAATAACCACCCTTTGTTTCCTATCCCTGAGCCAGCTCTTAACCCACTTACACATATTTTCCCCTATCCCCATTGTTCTCATTTTATGTATCAACCTTTTGTGTGGCACCGTATCAAGTTTTTGAAAAGTCCATGTGCACCACGTCCACTGCATTTCCTTGGTCCAGTCTGGAACTTACCTCTTCATGAAAGCTTATCAGATTAGTCTGACAGGAAAGGTCCCTCGTAATCCCATGTTGATATTGGGTCATGAGGTTATTTTTCTTCAGATACTCCAGTATAGTATCTCTTAGAAAACCATCCAGGATTTTACCCACAATAGAGGTTAAGCCCACTGGCCTGTAATTTCAAAGTTCAGTTTTTGTCCCCTTTTTGAAAATTGGTACCATATTTGCTATACGCCAGTCCTGTGGTACAGACCCTGTTATTATGGAATCTTTAAAGATTAAAAATAATGGTCTGTCTATGACTAGGAAAGAGAAAGTGAACTAACACTTCAAACTCCATTGAAATATGGGTTTCCTGCAGTGACCAGGTAATTACTGCAGGGAGATTTGCTGGGAAAAGACATCAGGTCTGAGATTCATTTACGCAGAAGCGGGAAAGCATACTCCCAAACCAAACTGCTTCCTCTGATCAAATGACTGTTCAAATAATCTGAATCTAAGACATTTTGGAGCCAGTGGTAAGTGATGAATATTTAGTTTTTGAATTAATCCGATATTTATGGGAGATATATTTTCAGCATCAAAGCAAAGGGACGAACATAATGCATTCACTGACATCACCATAAAACTATTCTAACCCCTCCAACTTAATAACAAGTCTGAGATATGTTGCTATCCAGGCCATGTCCCATCTCTATAGACAGATAAAATCATGATAAGGAACATACTAACAATATCTATTGGTTGGGAACTCCAGGGGTGAAGATATCCTGTAAGTTGGGGATCTCATGGAATTCTGAAGGACCTAGCACATCCCACAACCAGCCCCCATGTGAGGTCATCATGGGGGGTATTTGGGCGCAACCTTGATCTAATAAAAATGAAAGTTTGGGACTAGGTCTTTGTTCATTCTGGAAGACATAACTTCACTGTGGTTCTGTCCATTTTCCCAATCAAAGTGTTTCCTGACGATTGGAGGCAGGGAAGTTGCTTCCTCTGACAAACTGGTGACAGCGGTGAGATCTGTGTGATCCCCCAGTTTCATCTGTGACAAAGTGGTAACAGTGGTGGGATCTGTGTTACCCCTCTGGCTGTTATCCTTGACAACTAGTGTGCAAAAGAGGAAATGTTATGAATGGGAATTGTGGTTGTTCTCTGGGGTTTATTTGGCTTTTCCACTATTCCCAAATTTTGGCTCATTTTTTCCCAGTACAATTGCCCTTCTGTAGCCAATCAGTTTCCTATGAAATAGGAAAATTACATTGCTCATTGGGGACATGAACTGATTTGAATGGTGACGATCTTTGTACAGTGCTGAACCAGTACAGTGTTCAACCAAGGCAAGTGCCGTGGCCTACTGAACCTGGGTGGTCCACTTGGCTCAGATCTCTGTTTGCGACCTCAGGAGCTGAGCCCACTCTATACAATGCAGGTGCAGACTGTGTTATACTCCCTTCACAGCAAATAACATCATAGATGCAGCCATCAATTGTGACAACAACATTTAAGAGTTTGAAAATGGGGGGATCGGTGTCCCTTCTGAGCTAGAACATATAAAATCGCTAATTTCACAATACACTGCAAAATTACAGTATTCCTGTGAACTGCTCAGTACAAGTGAGTGCAGGTTTGGTCCCCCTAGGAATACTAATAAAAAAGAATTAAAAATATTTTATAAAAAATATGTCTGTTCATATCACCTTCTATTACCGAAACATTGCATTGTTTTTTACAGATTTGTTATCGCCATGTGCAATCAGGCCATGGGTCGCCCCAGAGCCTCAGGCCCTGGGCAATAGCCCAGATTGCCCTCATTATAGTCCGCCTATGATGGAGTTGTACAAGCTGATCGTTGTAGCTGCAGTGGTCTGGACCCCCACCAGTCTAATTTTGATGACCTAAGTAGAGGCTTTCAATATAAAATCCCTGGAAAACCCCTATAAACACCAACTTTAGGAAGAATATACACATATAGTTCACAAACAAAATAAATTTGGACAGAGAACCCAAAACCTCTGGTTTATAACTCATTTTGATGTTTTTTGAACTTCAATAAAAAATATTTTTTTAGATTATACTCCAAGTGTTTTTGCGTTGTATGAACTTTAGGAAGGCAAACTTTGACCAGCTTAGAGATGCCCTTAATCTGGTTGACTAGGACAATGTACTCAGAAATAAGAATACAGATAATACATAGGAAATTTTTAAGAACATCCTAAATAGGCAATGTAAGCGGTTTATACCTTGTGGGAATAAAAGGACAAGAAATAGGAAAAACCCAATGTGGCTAAACAAAGAAGTAAGAGGGGCAATTAACAGTAAAAAGAAAGCAATTAAACTACTAAAGCGGGATGGCATCAATGAGGCTCTAAAAAACTATAGGGAGAAAAATACTATATGTAAAAAACTAATTAAAGCTGCCAAAAAAGGAAACAGTGAAGCACATTGCTAAGGCTACTTTCACACTTGCGTTTTTTTGCTGCGCGTTTTTTGCGCACACAAACGCATGAAAAAAGCGCATCATGCGTTTGTGTGCGTTTTTTGCGGGTTTTGGTGCATTTTTTTAAAAACCGCATGCGTTTTTTTGCGCATACGTGCACATTACAATGCGCACGTATGCGCATCCATAGACTTTAATGGGTGTTTTGCTGTAAAAAAAAGCATTGCGTGCGCATGCGTTTTTTTGGGGCAAGTCGGACGCACAAAAAATGCAACAGTATGCATTTTGTGCGCCCGAGCACACACTGCAAAAAAACGCATGCGCATACAAACGTGTACGTGCCCATACATATGCGCACATATGCGCACCCATGTTAAAGTATAGGGGAAAAAACGCATGCTTTTTTTGCACTAAAAAGCAGTGCAAAAAAACGCAAGTGTGAAACCAGCCTAAGGAGAGTAACGAAAAAAACGCATCGCGGTAAAAAACGCAGCATGCTCATTAATTTTGCGGAAAAGTCCGCGTTTTTAGCTATTTTCTATAAGACTGGGGACGTGCGGAAAAAAACGCATAAAAAATGCGCGTTTTCTGGGGAGTCTGGTTTTCATGTAGAAATTTTCTGCATATGTGGGCACATAGCCTAAAACTAATCCCAAACTGTTCTTCAACTATATCAATGGTAAAGGAATCATAAGTGAAAGTGTAGGCCCCTTAAAAAATTGTGAGGAAAGAATGGTTGTAGATGACGAGGAAAAAGCTAATACTGTATATTAAATGCCTTCTTTTCCACGGTATTCATGGTGGAAAATGAAATGCTAGGTGAAATGCCGAGAGACAAAGAAAACCCTATATTAAGGGTCACCAATCTAACCCAAGAAGAGGTGAGAAACCGGCTAAATAAGATTTAAATAGATAAATCTCCGGGTCCGGATGGCATACACCCACGAGTACTAAGAGAATTAAGTAATGTAATAGACAAACCGTTATTTCTTATATTTAGGGACTCTATAGCGACGGGATCTGTTCAACAGGACTGGCTCATAGCCCAATGTGGTATCAATATTCATAAAGGGCTCTAAAAGTGAACCTGTAAATTATAGGCCAGTAAGTCTAACCTCTATGGTTGGTAAAATATTTGAAGGGTTTCTGAGGGATGTTATTCTGGATTATCTCAGTGAGAATAACTGTTTAACGCCATATCAGCATGGGTCTATGAGGAATCGCTCTTGTCAAACCAATCCAATCAGTTTTTATGAAGAGGTAAGCTATAGACTGGACCAAGGTGAGTCATTGCATGTGGTATATTTTGATTTTTCCAAAGCATTTGATACCGTGCCACACAAGAGGTTGGTGCACAAAATGTGAATGCTGGGTCTGGGGGAAATTGTGTGTAAAAGCAAAGGGCGGTAATAAATGGTATATTGGTATACCATGCACTGAAGTATATATGAAGTATAATATACTTTGCTATCAGTGTGTCAAGAGTGGGAGAAGAGGTTTGCATTGACAATCCAACACAATGGGCAGCCCATTGAACACATTTTATAAGTGGTCATAAACTTGTAAATAACTCATGAAAGAATAAAGTTACGGTAAAACCAAGCACACCATTGTTTTTTTTGTGAAATTGTCAATAAGTTTAATGTGTCACATGAGACTTTTCCCATTGGAAAAAATAAAGTTGGATCCAAAATGGCCGACTTCAAAATGGCCACCATGGTCACCACCCATCTTGAAAAGTTTACCCCCTCCCATATACTAATGCGCCACAAACAGGAAGTTGATATCACAACCATTCCCATTTTATTTAGGTGTATCCATAGAAATGGCCCACCCTGTATTTCTATGCAGCTGAGCGCTCTTGTCCACAGTTCCGGCGGCAGTGTCGGGTATTAAATAGCAAGACTCATGCGAGTTTCTCACAAGTCTGACCCCGGCCTAAAGAAAGTTAACAGGGTTTTCAGGTTGTTCCCCGGTACCCTCTTTGGGTCCAGTGTTGAGTCTCCATCCCAAAGAGGGTTTTGTTTTGTCTGCAGCGCTTACGTCATGTTGTCTGCTCTGTAGTCAATCAGTGAGCTCAGTGGCTCTGAATTGCTTGTGCCATAAACTTATTGGCTGCAGCATTGTTGATGTGACATCAGCACTGCAGACGATAACAAACAAACACCAGGAGCAGCTGCAGAGACTCAGCGCCGGACCCGGGGAGGGTGAGTAATGCGCAGGTTTTTTTTTAAAGCAAAACTGCATCTGGGGAAAAGGGCTTTTCCAAAACTATAAGGCTATGTGCCCACGCTAGCGTTTTTAAACGCTCAGGAATAGCATCCCCTTTCCCAGAAAATGCGCGTCTTTTTCCGCGCGGTTCTTGCGCGTTTTTTGCCAAAAAGCCGTGCATTTTTGACGCATTTTTTGACACGCGTTTTCTGGGAACATTGGGGGAATGCTAAAAACGCTCAGCTATGCGGAAATTAATGAGCATGCTGCGTTTTTAGCCGCTAAGCGATTCCTGAGCGGTTAAAAACGCATGCATTGGCACAAAAAGCCAAAAATGCATGCAAATTAATTGGAAGCATCTTGTAAGCGTTTCTGCAGCGTCTGATCCGGCACAAACGCTGCGGAAACGCTTACAAAAATGCAACATGGGCACACAGCCTTAAACTGAAAAGTATTTCTCTTGATCTTTTGGTGTGTCATACATTTGGGGGTCTTTAGAGCAGGGATACTCCTAATTTTTGGAAACACACAGGTTGGAAGAGAAGTATAAAATATCTACAGATAAAATGGCGATCTACTGCAAAAGTTTTTTATGACCCCTATAGAAGACCTCAGCACTCACCGATGAAGGGTAAGTATTGAAAACAGGTACGTGAGGAGACAGTGGTACTTAAACCAACAACTATTTATTGTGTAACACAATCAGAGGGCACCCTCGGCGTAATATCAGGAAATAATACAAATAGTGAAGGCAAGTTATGTTTCAAGAAGAATACAGTACAGATGAAGAGGATAGTTATGCCTTGCTATTTACACACTATTGGGTCGCCCCGTCCCAGGGCAGTGGGGTACTCGGTACCGGGTCGGTGTCAGTGGGATGTGTCGCGGCAGCAGTGACCCGGACCGTGGCCCTGGGCGCCCAAATCAATGGTGGTTTGTGACATAGTTTATGTGATAGTTCGTGACGCCACCTGTGGTGTTTGGCAAGCAAGATATTAAGCCAACGCTGCGTGCAGATCCTCTGGGGCTGATGGTGTGTTGCAGCATAGATGGTGTAGCTCCCCACAGGTGAAGCTGTAACCCCAGGGCAGTGTAGTTGTACTAGATGAGAATAGGCGCAGGCGGTGTGAGGAATGTTGGTACCCAGATGTAGCAGTGCTGGCGGTGTTGGCGCACAATTGAATAGAAGACACCAGGGCTTGTAGTTCCAAAGCTTTACTCACAGTTCGTGGTACACACTGGTGCCTGCCTCCGTGCCGTGTCCTCTGGGGCAGAGACTCAATCAACCTCCCGGGCAAGTCAGGATTCTCCTCTCCAACACTCCGCCAACATGTACCTTTCCTGAACGACTCCTCTATTGCGCCTTTTAGTGTGAAGAGCTCCAGTACCGTGGTACTCTGAAGTTCCTCCTGTCAGATGTTCCTAACAACTCCACTTGTATGACAGACAGCTGTAGCCTCTCTCAGGGACTCCCTTCTCCAGAGTCCTGTCTCTCTATTCAGTTGCTGTTGTGCCCCAAGTCTTAGATGGGAGTAGTGCATTTACAGCCAACTACTCCACCGGTGTCTGCTGCAGAACCATAAGTGTCCATACAACCTCGGGGACCGGGCCCCGGCCTTGCGCTGAGAACCTATAGGCAGGGTTCCTTTTCCAACCCACAACTCCTCTCTGTTCTCCTACTCCTTCGTTCCGCGCTGTTCCTTCTCTCTTATGGAAGCTTAGGTTGCAGTTCTATGTCCTTCTGCTTCTGTTCCTTTCCCGTGCCAGCTGGCTCAGGTCACTGAGGCAGCTGCAGCACTCCTTCCTCCATCCCTCCTTCTAGGGATCCCCACTCCTCCCGAGTGGCCTCCTCTCCGACTGACCTCCAGACTGAACTGTAATTCTAAACCTTCCCAACCTTTTATATACCTCAACTCCACCCACCTCCCAGCACATCTCATGTTACGAATCAAGGACCCACGAAAGGTGCTCTGCTACCCTCTAAGCATGGAGCCGCAATCTGATCCTGCTGAACTATCCCGTGTGTGGGGTGCAGGTGTTGCAATGTGGAAAGGAGTTCCCAACTTACCTAGTTGGTGGGGCAATACACCTTAGGAGAAGGAGCAGTACCTCTGTGGCGACTGAGCCTCAGGGGCGCCACATAATCATTCTATTATTACTATTAAATAACTATTATCGTCAGTGAGGTCTTAGTCCTGATAACTTAACCTAAAGGACAGCACAGTCACTACCGGGCCTGTCACCGTTGTCACTCTCTAGGCAATGCAGAATGCCACACAGGCCCTAACGGAGGTCGGCGATACTACACGTTAAGCCATAAATCCCGGATTGGTGAGTTACTCGGTGCACTTGTCACACTGGCCACCTTTGCTCCCTGAAACAAGGCCCTGGTCCCTACTTTGTACTGTACATCTACGCAGGAAGCGACGGCTCACAAGAACGTTCCTCCACTGCGGCCTAGTCGTCTAAGATTCTGCCCTGACTCTTTTCAGCTCTCCTGGCTGTGGTCTCTCTCAGGTCTACACTCGGGTCTGGTCTGTCTATTCCTTTACTTAGGTCTGGTCTCTCTCAGGTCTTTACAATGGTCTAGTCTCTCTTGATGGCGGCTAAAAGCCAACTCCACTGCTAACACGACCGTCTTACTAGAGGTTCAGGTGCTGACTCCTCCCCTTCTTGGCCTTCCTGGGCCTTTTATAATTATTAACTGCTGTCACCTGACCCGGTGTCTCCTCCTATCTCTTCCCCAAGGGAACATACACTTCACTCTTGAGTTCCTTCTAATGTAAGGACATTAACTGTGTGCATCTTTCAGTTGTCTGTCTCCTTACAATATTACCAGAGCGGAGCTTGCAAGCTCTATAGTGAACAGCTTATACGCCTTGCATAAGAAGCCAGTCTCTCTGTGGTGGCTGGTAACCTACCCAGAAAGCAGTAAACTATGGAAATAATAATCCCTCTGTTCTTGTGAGTGAAGAGGATTTTTAAAAAGAAAAAAAAAGCAACCTTGCTTATTCTTACTTGTGTAAGGAGGAAGACCGGGCTGCGGGTACTTGCGCTAAGCCAGGTCCGGAACTGACGGAGCGGCTGCGTCCCATGTTGCCCTGTGGAAGAAATAGGGGGCCAGACAAACCCCATGACCCGGAAAGAGGGGGCGCGTTCAAAAGAAGTACAGAGCAGAAAGCGCGCAAAGCCGTCAGAGAGAGTGCAGGAGGGTGAGCAGTGGGTTCTCCGCTCCGAGCAGCAGCGCCGCGACGTACTGCAGCCGAGACCTCCTGAGCGCTCCTGGGGCGCCCCTGAGGCTCAGTCGCCACAGAGGTACTGCACCTTCTCCTAAGGTGTAGTGCCCAACCACCTAGGTAAGTTGGGAGCTCCTTTCCACACTCCAACACTCGCATCCCACACAACAGGGTAGTTCTGCACAACCACATTGAGGTCTCTCTCTCCTCCTAGATATTAGGAGTTACTTGGTGGTTTCCTGCATGGAACACTGGATGTGCTGGGAGGTGGGTGGAGTTGAGGTCCATATAAAAGATGGGGAAGGTTTAGAATTACAGGTCAGTCTGACGGGAGGTCAGGCGAGAGGAGGTCAGTCTGAAGTCAGTCTGAGGGGAGTCTGTACAGTCAGTCAGGAGAGTCTGAGGACGGGTCCGAGAGGAACGAGATCCCTAGAAGAGGGAGAGAAGAAGGAGTGCTGCGGCTGCCTCAGTGATCTGAGCCAGCTGGCACGGGAAAGGATCAGAAGGAGAAAGACGTAGAACTGCAACCTAAGCTTCCATAAGAGAGAGAAGGATCAGTACGGAACGAAGGAGTAGGAGAACAGAGAGTAGTTGTGGGTTAGAAGAGGAACCCTGCCTATAGGTTCTCAGCGCAAGGCCGGGGCCCGGTCCCCAAGGTTGTATAATAATAATAATAATTTTTATTTATATAGCGCCAACATATTCCGCAGCACTTTACAATTAAGCGGGGACATGTACAGACAATAAATTCAATACAAGTTAAGACAATTCAAACAGTGACATTAGGAGTGAGGTCCCTGCTCGCAAGCTTACAATCTACAAGGAAATGGGGGGACACAGTAGGTGAGAAATGCTTGTTAATTCAGGTCTGGCAATTATAATAGGGATTTTCATATAAAGCTGCATGATCCGGTCATCAGCCCGTGTGTTTAAGTGCAATAGACAAGTATCAAGTGCAGTTATCATGTGCATGAAGGGTGTGGAGACAGATGAATAGTAGGGTGCAGATTCAGAATAATATTTGGAAGGAGGGAACAGGGCAAAGTTAGCTTGCTGAGTAGTTGATGTGGTAGGCTTGTTTGAAGAGATGGGTTTTCAAAGCGCGCTTGAATAGGTCAGGGCTAGGTATCAGTCTGATCGTCTGGGGAAGTGCATTCCAGAGAGCTGGAGCAGCACGAGAGAAGTCTTGGAGACGGAGGTGCGAGGTTCGGATTACGGGGGATGTCAGTCTTAGGTCATTTGTAGAACGGAGGGCACGTGTAGGGCGATAGACAGAGATGAGAGAGGAGATATAAGGCGGTGCAGAACAGTGGAGAGCTTTGTGGGTGAGAGAGATGAGTTTATACTGGACCCTGTAGCGAATAGGTAGCCAGTGTAATGACTGGCACAAGATGGAGGCATCGGTGAAGCGGCTGGACAGAAATATGACCCTGGCTGCCGCATTCAAGATGGATTGGAGAGGAGAAAGTTTGGTAAGAGGGAGACCGATCAGAAGAGAGTTGCAGTAGTCCAGACGAGAATGAATAAGAGCGACAGTAAGAGTCTTAGCAGTTTCAAAGGTGAGAAAAGGTCGGATTCTGGAGATGTTTTTAAGATGCAGGTGACAAGAGCGACTGAGTGATCGGATGTACGGAGTAAAGGAAAGTTCAGTGTCGAATATGACCCCAAGACAGCGGGCATGCTGCTTGGGAGTTATGGTTGAACCCTCCAGGGTTATTTCGATGTTAGGTAGAGTGAGGTTAGTAGAGGGGAGAAACACAAGAAGTTCAGTTTTAGAGAGATTTAGTTTCAGATAGAGGGAGGACATGATGCTAGAGACAGCAGACAGACAATCCTTGGTATTTTGAATTAGGGTAGGGGTGATGTCAGGGGAAGAAGTGTATAATTGGGTGTCATCAGCATAGAGATGATACTGGAACCCAAATCTGCTGATTGTTTGTCCAATAGGGGCAGTGTATAAAGAGAAGAGGAGGGGGCCTAGGACTGAGCCCTGCGGGACCCCGATAGTAAGGGGATGAGAAGAGGAAGAGGAGCCGGAAAAAGATACAGTGAAGGAGCGGTCAGAGAGGTAGGAGGAGAACCAGGAGAGGGCTGTGTCCTTGAGGCCTATAGAGCGGAGCATAGTGAGGAGGAGCTGGTGATCCACAGTGTCAAATGCGGCAGAGAGATCCAGGAGAATCAGCAGGGAGCAATGACCTTTCGATTTAGCTGTTATTAAATCATTAGAGACTTTAGTGAGGGCAGTTTCAGTAGAGTGTAAAGAGCGGAAACCAGATTGTAAGGGGTCGAGAAGAGAGTTATCCGAGAGATAGCGGATTAGACGGGAGTGGACCAGGCGTTCCAGGAGTTTAGAGATGAAGGGAAGGTTAGAGACAGGTCTGTAGTTAGCAGTGCAGTTCTGGTCCAGGGATGGCTTTTTAAGTAAAGGGGTTATGATGGCATGTTTAAATGAGGAGGGAAATATACCTGAAGAAAGAGAGAGGTTAAATATTTTAGTCAGGTGAGTGGTGATCACTGGTGAGAGAGACTGCAGGAGCTGTGAAGGAATAGGGTCACTGTTGCAGGTTGTAGGCCGAGCAGAAGCGAGGAGCTTGGAAACTTCTTCTTCTGAAACAGGCTCAAAGATGTCTAGTGAGCTTGAGGTGCGGCAGGGAAGGGGATCCAGGCACTGAGGAGATAGGGCTGAGATATCCTGATGGATGTGGTTGATTTTTTCTAGGAAATAAGTGGCCAGATCCTCACCGCTGAGGTTGGTGATGGGGGCCTGTACTTTAGGTTTCAGGAGGGAGTTTAAGGTTTCAAAAAGTCGTCTTGGGTTGTTGGATAGTGAGGTGATGAGGGTGGTGAAGTAGGATTGTTTGGCCAGATGAAGGGCAGAGTTATAGGTTTTGAGCATGAACTTATTGTGGATGAAGTCTTCTGCTAAGAGAGATTTTCTCCACTGCCGCTCTGCACACCTCGAGCAGCGCTGAAGAAAGCGTGTTTGCGTTGTGTGCCAGGGCTGCCGTTGTCTGTGTCGGGTCTTTCTGCGTATAGAAGGTGCTGCTTCATCTAGGGCATTCTTCAGTGTATTATTGAAGTGTGACAATGCTATGTCTGGACAGGAGAGGGTGGAGATGGGGGCTAAAGATGTGTGGAGATTGTCCCTAAGCTGTTGGGTATTAATGGTACGTGTATTCCGATAAGTGTGGTAAGTGGGGGTGTCCCGGGTGAGGAGACAATTCTTGACAGAGAAGGAAAGAAGGTTGTGGTCCGAGAGCGGGAGAGGTGAATTAGTAAAGTCGTGCAGCGAGCCGGGACTGGAGAAAACCAGGTCCAGAGTATTCCCGTCCTCATGTGTAGGAGAATTAGTAAACTGTGAGAAGCCGAATGAAGAAGTTAGAGAAAGAAGATGAGAGGCAGACTGGGAGAGCGGATCATTGATGGGGATGTTAAAGTCTCCCATGATGAGGGTGGGGATGTCACAGGATAGAAAGTGAGTAAGCCAGGTGGTGAAGTGGTCTAGAAACTGGCGGGAGGAGCCTGGAGGGCGATAAACGACCGCCACTCGTAAGGAGAAGGGCTTAAAGAGTCTGACGGCGTGGACTTCAAAGGAAGGAAATGTAAGTGAGGGAACCGGGGGGATGACCTGGAAAGCACATGGTGATGAAAGGAGCAAACCAACACCTCCACCCTGTCTGTTCTCAGGTCTGGGGGTATGTGAAAATTTCAGCCCACCAAACGAGAGAGCGGCAGCAGCGGTGGTGTCTGAATGCTGGATCCAGGTTTCTGTAATAGCCAGAAGGTTAAGGGAATTAGAGAGAAAAAGATCGTGAATGTAAGTCAGTTTGTTACACACAGACCGTGCATTCCAGAGAGCACATTGGAAAGTGAGAGGAGAAGGCATGCACTGAATGTTAATAAGATTAGCAGGGTTTCTATATGCAGCTGGAGGAGAGTAATGTATGCTGGTGGAGGTAGGCCCAGGGTTGGGGGAGATGTCACCTGCAACTATTAAAAGGAGAAAAAACAGAAAAAGCAGGTGGTGGGATGATTTGTATGAACGTTTTGAGTGCTGCATGGAGGTTTTGGATGGTTTGGTGTGGGTAAGAAATGTCAATAGAGCCTCAGAGTTAAACATGGGAGAGGGGAAAAGGGAGGGGTGGATATGCAGAGAGTGAACAGAATGTGTAAAAGGGCAGGTGAGTTGTTAAAAAAGCAGAAGTGAAGACAAATAAGCAGCAGGGTGATATGATCAATGCATATGTAGTACGACTGACCAAGAAGCATGCGTGCATGAAAAACTTATGCACCTTACCTGTCTCCTGCCCTGTCCAACTGCATTGTCTAACTGCAAAACACTTGATCCTGTTGCACTTAATATCTGTTGCACGCGTGAGCCCGCACGCGTGCTATCCCAGCCAGAGCTAAATATATATGAAATGAAATGTCTGCTAGCTTCAGCCACCAAAAGGCCACAATCAGTAATTAACCAATTAGCACAAGGCCAGAGCAGGCATTACTATGCAGGGTAAATAACTAACGCTGGACAAGGCCATCAAACAGAGAAAGGGAAAAAAAAAAAAAAAAAACCTTTCTATGTTGTATGGACGCTTATGGTTCTGCAGCAGACACCGGTGGAGTAGCTAGCTGTAAAGGCACTACTCTCAACTTAGACTCGGGGCACAACAGCAACTGAATAGAGAGCCAGGACTCCGGAGAAAGGGGTCCCTGACAGAGGCTACAGCTGTCTGCCATACGAGTAGAATTGCTAGGAACATCTGACAGGAGGAACTCCAGAGTACCACAGTACTGGAGAGCTTCACACTAAAAGGCGCATTGGCGGAGTCGTTCAGGAAAGGTACATGTTGGCGGAGTGTTGGAGAGGAGAGCCCTGACTTGCCCGGGAGGTTGAATGACGGCATGGAAGCGGGCACCAGTGTGTACCACGAACTGTGAGTAAAGCGTTGAAACTGCAAGCCCTGGTGTCCTCCATTCATTTGCACACTAACATCTTCAGCACCGCTACACCTGGGTACCAATCCCCTCACCGCTTGTGCCTCTCCTCTAATCTTCCATCCACACTGCCCTGGGAATACAGCTCCACCTGTGGGGAGCTACACCATCTTTGCTGCACCATCTCATCAGTCCCAGTGGATCTGCATGCAGCATTGGCTTAACATCTTACTTGCCAAACACCACAGGTGGCGTCACGAACTGTTCACATAAACTATATCACAAACCCACCATTGATTCGGGCGCCCAGTGATACGGACCGGGTCACCGCTCCTGTGACACATTCCCCTGACATCGGCCCGGTACCGAGTACCCCGCAGCCCTGGGAGGGCGACCCACTCCAGTGGGACCGCGCGCCTGCAGAGAAGTGTGGGCCGGTTACAGGACACTGAAGTATGGTTCCTTTGCCTGCCAACACGCATCAACCCATGTTAGATACAGAGACTTCTGCAGCTTTTCCTGCTTTGATTGCGCAGGCTTATGTATTAGGTGGCTCAGCGGGTAAAACTGGAGACCGCCCACTGCCACCAGAAGACGGATCGCTAACCTTGGACCCCATCTGAGGACCCTACAGTGGCCGTTTCCAGTACTACTACCCCCGTCGGACTGTGGACTAAGGACCCCACCAAGAGCTACGATAAGTGTTGCTTGAAACTTAGACTGTCGCAATCATTCTGATTATTTCATTTAATCCTTGTTGTTCTAATAACTCTTTGCCACTTCTTATTACGTAGCTCCCTACGAGGAGATTACTTTAACCTTTAGGCTATGTGCACATGTTGTGGAGTCTCCTGCGGATTTTTCCGCACAAAATTCACATCTCTTGGCACAAAATGCAGGTGCGTTTTTGCTGAGGATTTCATGTGGTTTTTCGGTGCGGTTTTGCCTGCGGATTTGTATGCGTTTTTGTAAGCTAAATAAAGATATGTTATTTAACAAAAAAAAAAAAGATTTGTGATGTCATTTCTGTCCAACCCTCTTTTACATTTGTCCAACCCACACTTCATTACACACAGATAGATAGATAGATAGATAGATAGATACATATGGGATAGATAGATAGATATGGGATAGATACTGTAGATAGATAGATAGATAGATACAGTAGATAGATAGATAGATAGATAAATATGGGATAGATACTGTATCTATCTATCTATCCATAGATATATTTATAGATATTTCCATAGATATTTCCATAGATATATCTATAGATGTTTAGATAGATATTTCCACAGATATTTCCACAGATATATCTATATATATTTCCACAGATATTTCCATAGATATATCTATAGATATTTCCATAGATATATCCATAGACATATACATACTGTAGATATATCTAAAGATATATAGCCATATATATTAAAAAAAAGGGGAAAAAATGGTGTGGGCTCCCGCGCAATTTTCGGCGCCAGAGGGGGAAAGCCGACGACCAGGGGCCAATATTTGCAGCCTGGGAAGGGGGTAATACCCATGGCCCCTTCCCAGGCTATGAATATCAGCCGCAGCTGTCTGCATAGCCTTTACTGGCTATTAAAATAGGGGAACACCCCAAAAAAATGACATGGGGTCTCCCTATATTTTATAGCCAGAAAGGCTACGCAGACAGCTGTGGGATGATATTCATAACCTAGGAAGGGGCCATGGATATTGGACCCCCCCGGCTACAAATACCAGCCCGCAGTCGCCCCAGAAATGGCGCATCTCTAAGATGTGCCAATTCTGGCACTTATCCCCTCTCTTCCCACTCCCGTGTAGTGGTGGGATATGGGGTAATATAAGGGGTTAATGTCACCTTGCTCTTGGAAGGTGACATTAAGCCCGGTTAATAATGGAGCGGCATCAATAAGAAGCCTATCCATTATTAATCTTTTGAAAGGGTTATAAAAAAACCCACACACATAAGAATAAAGTCTTTTGATGAAATAAAACACAACCCGGTTTTCATCTTTTTATTTAACTCCCAGATCCAAGCGACGCCCTCATCTCCTAGAAAAAAATGAAAAATAATAAACCAACCGTACACTCCCAGTCCGACGCAGTCCAATTAATAACGAGGGTCCCACGATGATCTCCTCTATAGAACAGTGACATCAGGTGATGTCACTGCTCTATGGGGCCTCCCAGTGATGAACTGACAGGAGACAATGCCTCCTGCAGTCCACCACTGAGGGTACCTGAGTTCAGAGTCTCACTTTACAGAACTACTGCATGAGAATTAGGGTTAGGGTTAGGGCTAGGGTTTGGGTTACGGGAACCCTCTTTCCCAGAGGGCGGATGCACAGCGGAGGACTACCTCCTCCAGTCATTTCAGTGCTGGAGCCCCTGGAGAGCTGTGAGAGGCTGTATGTTGTACACTGGGGTGAGGGGCTGGATGTTATACACTGGGGATGTAAGGGGGTGGCATTGCTATGGACAGTAGAGACAAACTGCCACTTTAAGAGACAGAACCCCCTTGGCTAAAGCAATGGGACATTCGGGTCTCCCTGCGATAAGACTGTTTTGGTTTGTTCTGCCTGCTATGAGAGGGGAGGAGCTGTTTTTCCTGTGAGTGTTCTGAGCTGGGAGTCTGAAAGAGACTGGCGTGCTGGATTCTCTGAGGAGAAAAACGTGCAGCTGGTAACTGACTGAACTTGTGGGATTGTGTATACCCTTCTGGGGATAACAAAGGCGGTTTTCCTGTGTTACTGCGAGGAGCCACGAAGATATACAAGGAAGGAATTCAGGGGACGGAATTCATTGTTTCTAGGAACAGGCTCGGGATCTTCACACAAGGACAACATCAAATTGCACAGAGCTGCCAGGGAGGACTTCGCATCATCTTGCAGAGAACTTCAGGGCCCCTCCCCAGGAAGGAACTGAGACACCAACTTTACTGTGAGTGTTAACCCCATGTGCGCACATGTTTAGGGCTTAGACAGAGCATGGTAGCCATGCGGCTGGAGTAGCAGCGGCCAATCAGGCTATAGTTAGAGTAGCAGCATACTGTACTTTATTGCATTGTTTTGCCTTTTAAAAAATACAATGATCTGTAATAGTTGGTGCACCGTGCCATATGTAAGGCCCAGCTAAAGAATATCACTTTTGTAAATTGATTTATGTCATTGCATACCCCTGTTTACACTTTCCTAACTCTGCATTCCTTGCCTGTAAATAAATTAACCCTTTGTTGCTTGCACCTCATCTTGCGTATTGTAGTCTCCCTGCATTGTGGTGGTCCCCCCGGCCATCGCTTCAGGGGTGAAGAGCCAGATGTTATACACTGAGGGTGAGGGGCCGGATGTTATACACTGGGGATCAGGAGCCGGATGTTATACACTGTTGGGTGAGGAGCCGAATGTTATACACTGGGGGTGAGGGGCCAGATGTTAAACACTGGGGGGTGAGGGGACGGATGTTATACACTGGGGGTGAGACACTGGATGTTATACACTGGGGTGAGGGACCGGATGTCATACACTGGGTGAGGGGCTGGATGTTATACACTGGGGGACGAGAGGCTGGATGTTATACACTGGGGGTGAGGGACTGGATGTTATACACTGAGGGTGAGGGTCTGGATGTTATACACTGAGGCAGGGGGCCGGATGTTATACACTGGGGGTGAGGGTCAGATGTTATACACTGGGGAGAGGGGACGGATGTTAAACACTGGGGGAGAGAGGCTGAATGTTATACACTGGGGGACAAGAGACAGGATGTTATACACTGGGGAAGAGGGGCCGGCGGATATTATACACTGGGGAGAGGTGCTGGATGTTATACACTGAGGATGAGTGGCCGGATGTTAAACACTGGGGGAGAGGGACCAGATGTTTTACACTGGGGGTGAGGGGCTGGATGCTATATACGGGGGGACAAGAGACTGGATGTTATACACTGGGGAAGCGAGGCCGGATATTATACACTGGGGTGAGGGGCTGGATGTTATACACTGAGAGTGAGGGGCCGGATGTTATAAACTGGGGAGAGAGGCCGGATGTTATGCACTGGGGGTGGGACACTGGATGTTATACACTGGGGTGAGGGACCAGATGTCATACATTTTGTGAGGGGCTGGATGTTATACACTGGGGGATGAGAGGCTGGATGTTATACACTGGTGGTAAGGAGCTGGATGTTATACACTGAGGATGAGGGGCTGGGTGTTCTACACTGAGGGTGAGGGGCCAGATGTTATAAACTGGGGAGAAGGGCCGGATATTATACACTGAGAGAAGGGGCTGGATGTTATACACTGAGGGTGAGGGGCCGGATGTTATAAACTGGGGAGAGGGGCCTTATGTTATACACTGGGAGCAATGCACCTAGGATTTCACTGATTGAGCGCCTTTGCCGGCTGCTGCTGAGTTTTCTTTGACTGGTCTCCCTGAGGTCAGTGATTGTTTCGTGATGTTGGTCTACTAGGCATTGCTCCCACCTAGCCAGAATCCTACTCCACACTGATGAGGGGCAGCACCCCGAAACAGCTGTCTGTGGACGGATACCTGGCCTTGGTATTTCCCTTATCATATCTGTAAACTCGTAAAGAGCTGGATATTGACTTAAAGGGCCACTTAATATGGTGGTAATGGTGGATTCCGAAAGGAGCCACTCCTTGGCTGGGTCCTTCCCTGGAGGAAGATCTGGCTAGTCCCGTGTTTGAGACTCTTAAATGAGGCTCCACGGACTTTATTTGCATATTCATATTTCCCAGGGAGCAATACACCTAGGATTTCACTGATTGAGCGCCTTTGCCGGCTGCCGCAGAGTTTTCTTTGACTGGTCACCCTGAGGTCAGTGATTGTTTCGTGATGTTGGTCTACTAGGCATTGCTCCCACCTAGCCAGAATCCTACTCCACACTGATGAGGGGCAGCACCCTGAAACAGCTGTCTGTGGATGGATACCTGGCCTTGGTATTTCCCTTGTCATATCTGTAAACTCGTAAAGAGCTGGATATTGACTTAAAGGGCCACTTAAAATGGTGGTAATGGTGGATTCCGAAAGGAGCCACTCCTTGGCTGGGTCCTTCCCTGGAGGAAGATCTGGCTAGTCCCGTGTTTGAGACTCTTAAATGAGGCTCCACGGACTTTATTTACATATTCATATTTCCCAGGGAGCAATGCACCTAGGATTTCACTGATTGAGCGCCTTTGCCGGCTGCCGCAGAGTTTTCTTTGACTGGTCTCCCTGAGGTCAGTGATTGTTTCATGATACACTGGGAGTGAGACGCTGGATGTTATACACTGAGGGATGAGAGGCTGCATGTTATACACTGGGAGTGAGGGGATGGATGTTATACACTGGGGGATTTGAGGCTGCATGTTATACACTGGGAGTGAGGGGCCGGATGTTATACACTGGGGGACAAGAGACTGGATGTTATACACTGGGGAAGAGGGGCCGGATTGTCACGGTCCTGTTAGGGTCGGCATGCAGTCACCGCTGATCACGGACTCACCCACACTGCAAAGAGGCCCAGGGTCAGATACGGCCGGATAGTTCAGGCAAACAGGACTTGGAGAAGCTGAAGTCAGTGAGCAGTGAAGGAGTCCCTACGGTCATGTGACTGCAAGGGGGCGGGGCTTAGCATCCTGCTGCCAGGGATAGGCAAAATACTATACAGGAATACTCAAAGTCAGACAAACTGGGTCATACACAGAGATAACAGTAAAATACCAGGGATGAGACAGAACGGATAGTAGGGGACAGGCAGTGGTCAAAGCCAAACAGACATAGAAGGTACCAAGCAGAATTCAACAAGCAGTAACCAGAGAACAGGCCGAGTCGTACACCAAGTTATCAGGCAAACAAGAACACAGCAGAAACACACTCAGGGGTCAACAAACTCTGCCAAGGGCAAAAGTATAACTGACGGGAATAGGAGCTTCCTGAGGCCATAAGAAGCCTTCCCAGAGCCAGGGAGAGGCCACAATAATGAGCCCCAGGTGTGCAGGTAAGAGCCTGCACTGGGTTCATAACCTTTAACCTCAGAAGTGCCAGTCATCAGCACTGGTTCCAGACATCAACCCAACATGTGCGAGTCAAACCCGCACTGAGATCATGACACGGATATTATACATTGGGGCAAGGTGCTGGATGTTACACACTAAGGATGAGGGGCCGGATGTTATACACTGGGGGTGGAGGGTTGAATGTTATGCACTGAGGGTAAGGGGTCGGATGTTATACACTGGGGGGAGAGGGGCTGGATGTTATACAGTGGGAGTGCGGAGATGATTATATACACTGGGTGCACTGGGGGGTGAGGAGCTGGATGTTATACACTGGGGGTGAGGGACTGAATGTCATACACTGAGGGTTGGGGGCTGGATGTTATACACTGGGGGTCGGGAGAGAATGTTATACACTGGGTACACTGGGGGTGAGGAGCTGGATGCTATACACTGGGGTGAGGGGCTGGATGTTATACACTGGGGGTGCGGAGAGGATGTTATACACTGAGTACACTGGGGGTGAGAAGCTGGATGTTATACACTTGGGGAGAAAGGTCAAGATGTTTTACACTGGGGGGGTGAGGGGGCAAGATGTTTTACACTGGGGGTGAGGGGCTGAATGTTATACAGTGGGACGAGGAGCCTTATTTTATACATCGGTAGCAATGGAACTTAATGAAATACCTGAATTTAATCCTGCGTGTCCTATACTTTTCTCCATGTGGTGTACATACTTTGCTTCCTTTCCCAGAGATAGGATATGAATAATGAATTATTTTACATGGGCAAACTTAGAAACTAAAAGGCAGTCCAAAATAAACATGTTAAACATGATGAGTTTTCTGTATAATACACAAAGACTAATTATGCTAACCACAACTAATATATAACTGCATGGTGCCAATATTATTAAGCAGTTTCAATACAACAATATACATAAACATATATCGGGTCATATATTGTGCACTATCAATAAGTTGTTCTCGGTATCTTACATATAAGCTCTGCTCTTGTAGTTACAGACACTACTCCTAATGCTGCGCCACGCAGAGGTTCCAATGACTACTTGCACCATTCTGATTATTGCCAGAATTACTACCATAAATCAGTTAAAACATCATCTACATCAATATCCACATTCTTCCTGGCTTAATAAGTTATCTACAGTACAATATATGGGTGAACACTGATGCAGATGGTGATTCATTGTTACCACGTTTTCCATTTGCAGTTAAATAAGTAGAAACCAGAATTGATTAATATGTCCAAATATATGGAAATCTAGTAGAGGAAATGGACAACTCTTTCAAAGAGGTCCTGTCACTTGCCATAAATATGTATTTTTTTCACCTGGTGTAAATGCCGTTGTAATCCTGAATCCGGGGATGTTTTTCTTTTGTTCCTGAGCCTCTCCATTCCTGAGATATGTCCATCTCTTCCCTGTGTGTATATCTAGTCATTGTATCCAACTGGGCGTGGTCCTTTTTAACACCACACCTAGTTGTCTAACAAGACTAGATTCATATACAGGGAAAAATGGGCCATATCTCAGGAACGGAGAGGAGCAGAAGCAAAAGAAAAACTTTGCCGGGTTCAGGAGAACAGCGGCATTTACGCCAGGTGAAAATATTACATATTTATGGGAAGTGTCAGATCCCCTTCATGCCCAAAATATACATTATATACATTATACATTGCTTTTTATTGCTAAAACCAATAAGTTTCAGGATTCACCGATGATCTATACCTTGAGTTACTGAATATATCCTTTGCCCACAGGTTGCAGAGATGAATGGTGTCTCTTACCTTTACCTTCCTAGGTATTGAGTTATATCCTTATCTGCGTGAACTAAATGTGAATGTTGGTGGGTGGTGGAACACGTTAGGAATTGCCAAAATATGTATTGGCACCAATTATATGTGCATGGTTAGGTTAATATACATCTGTCTCTGTTTCTCCCTAATGCCTGGAAGCCCAATCGTGAGGCATATATCGTTAATAGGAGGATTCCAGCACAGAAACCTAATTTACCAATTGAACGATCCTAACAGCCAATTAATGAATCAATAATGAATTAGTCTAGTAAGCTGTTTCACCGCCAACAATACGGATCCCAGAATTTCACAGCCAGCCGCGTGTGAAAGTGCATGATTATCCTGGAAGATGATATGTGATTGATGGGATTTGTCCTTCGTTCCGGAGCCCGGTAGGCCGCTCATTCTGTAACTGCACACCATTTGTGATAATGACCTTCAGCCAATTCATCAGGTGGACAGAAGATATTCCGATTGCTTGTTATTATGTGTGGATGCTTTACCTTGAGGCTGGGACTCTGGTGGTCCAGCTCTACTGGCGCCGAGGTCCCCTTCTTTTGGTGTGATCACATTCCTAAAAATCTTCCTTTATTATCATTTACCTCGATTGCCAATTCGACCTTCTCATGGACCTATGTGTCCTACTTTTTCTGCTTTATCTCACATCAAAATGATACCGTCTGGGCGCAATGAAGACCAAACCCTACACCCAAAAATATAAGGACACAATGACCGATGCATGATCCCCCACCATCATCTTTACATCCCTTGCGCTAGATTACCAGCACAACTATCAGACCTTTCTCCTGTTTCACATACTGTATGTTGATAATAAAATATGAAGGCCCTGGTCATGTACACATTACATTTTAGGAAAAGGGAGCATAAGCAAAATACAAGCAACCCACACTGAACTCCTTAACAGTTGCATAAGCTATACACTTACATGGGAATTTCTACTTTGGTTTCAATCAGGGCATAGTGTTTCAGAAATTGGTTGGAAGAACTGTGATCAAACCAGAATGAGAAAAAGGCTTGCAGACCACCAAAAATGTAAGTACATTTGGTCATTGGTCATGATGAAGCAATACGTTAAACTTCATATCGTGGCCAGCTACTGTCCAAAAATATCCAATACAACAAAATGTATATTCCTACAAAAAGATGTCACAATACCATAAGGTAACACATAGTAGGTTTATTGAAACCCCATACATATCCCTTTGAGAACGCAGCAGGTGAAACGCGCATGGGGGTGTGGGCATACGTTTGGCCTATGGGTAAATATACCTTATAAATTATTTATGTGATTGTGTCTCTACTATTTTAATTGCTATATACAGTGGGGCAAAAAAGTATTTAGTCAGTCAGCAATAGTGCAAGTTCCACCACTTAAAAAGATGAGAGGCGTCTGTAATTTACATCATAGTTAGACCTCAACTATGGGAGACAAACTGAGAAAAAAAAATCCAGAAAATCACATTGTCTGTTTTTTTTTTCATTTTATTTGCATATTATGGTGGAAAATAAGTATTTGGTCAGAAACAAGCAATCAAGATTTCTGGCTCTCACAGACCTGTAACTTCTTCTTTAAGAGTCTCCTCTTTCCTCCACTCATTACCTGTAGTAATGGCACCTGTTTAAACTTGTTCTCAGTATAAAAAGACACCTGTGCACACCCTCAAAGAGTCTGACTCCAAACTCCACTATGGTGAAGACCAAAGAGCTGTCAAAGGACACCAGAAACAAAATTGTAGCCCTGCACCAGGCTGGGAAGACTGAATCTGCAATAGCCAACCAGCTTGGAGTGAAGAAATCAACTGTGGGAGCAATAATTAGAAAATGGAAGACATACAAGACCACTGATAATCTCCCTCGATCTGGTGCTCCACGCAAAATCCCACCCCGTGGGGTCAGAATGATCACAAGAACGGTGAGCAAAAATCCCAGAACCACGCGGGGGGACCTAGTGAATGAACTGCAGAGAGCTGGGACCAATGTAACAAGGCCTACCATAAGTAACACACTACGCCACACTGGACTCAGATCCTGCAGTGCCAGACGTGTCCCACTGCTTAAGCCTGTACATGTCCGGGCCCGTCTGAAGTTTGCTAGAGAGCATTTGGATGATCCAGAGGAGTTTTGGGAGAATGTCCTATGGTCTGATGAAACCAAACTGGAACTGTTTGGTAGAAACACAACTTGTCGTGTTTGGAGGAAAAAGAATACTGAGTTGCATCCATCAAACACCATACCTACTGTAAAGCATGGTGGTGGAAACATCATGCTTTGGGGCTGTTTCTCTGCAAAGGGGCCAGGACGACTGATCCGGGTACATGAAAGAATGAATGAGGCCATGTATCGTGAGATTTTGAGTGCAAACCTCCTTCCATCAGCAAGGGCATTGATGATGAAACGTGGCTGGGTCTTTCAACATGACAATGATCCAAAGCACACCGCCAGGGCAACGAAGGAGTGGCTTCGTAAGAAGCATTTCAAGGTCCTGGAGTGGCCTAGCCAGTCTCCAGATCTCAACCCTATAGAAAACCTTTGGAGGGAGTTGAAAGTCCGTGTTGCCAAGCGAAAAGCCAAAAACATCACTGCTCTAGAGGAGATCTGCATGGAGGAATGGGCCAACATACCAACAACAGTGTGTGGCAACCTTGTGAAGACTTACAGAAAACGTTTGACCTCTGTCATTGCCAACAAAGGATATATCACAAAGTATTGAGATGAAATTTTGTTTCTGACCAAATACTTATTTTCCACCATAATATGCAAATAAAATGAAAAAAAAAACAGACAATGTGATTTTCTGGATTTTTTTTTCTCAGTTTGTCTCCCATAGTTGAGGTCTACCTATGATGTAAATTACAGACGCCTCTCATCTTTTTAAGTGGTGGAACTTGCACTATTGCTGACTGACTAAATACTTTTTTGCCCCACTGTATATATTATTATTATTATTATTATTATTTATTGTTATAGCGCCATTTATTCCATGGCGCTTTACATGTGAGGGGGGTATACATAAAAACAAGTACAATAATCTTAAACAATACAAGTCATAACTGGTACAGGAGGAGAGAGGACCCTGCCCGCGAGGGCTCACAATCTTCAAGGGATGGGTGATAATACAGTAGGCGAGGGTAGAGCTGGTCGTGATATATATGATATATGTGATAGATATATGGACACAGCATTTGTGCTGTCTGAGATTATGTATTAGCTTTCCTTGATATTTATTATATTTGTTATATAGGCACCGTTCTAAACGTTTTTTCATTTTATACCCATACGTAGATATGTCTGCCTGTTTGTACTGTTTTTCCTTGATCTCTTTTTTTCTGATGTTATTATGTACATTTTTAAGATTTTTTTTAATAAAGCTACTACAATTGTGCTTAAAAGTTTACATACCCCGGCAGAATTTTTGCTTTCTTGGCCCTTTTTCACAATATGAATGATAACACCAAAACTTTTTCTCCACTCATGGTTAGTGGTTGGGTGAAGCCATTTATTATCAAACTACTGTGTTTTCTCTTTTTAAATCATAATGACAACCCAAAACATCCAAATGACCCTGATCAAAAGTTCACATACCCCATTTCTTAATACCATGTATTGCCTCCTCTAACATCAATGACAGCTTGAAGTCTTTTGTGGTAGTTCTGAATGAGGTTCTTTATTTTCTCAGATGCTAAAGCTGCCCACTCTTCTTGGCAAAAAGTCTCCAGTTCCTGTAAATTCCTGGGCTGTCTAGCATGAACTGCGCGCTTGAGATCTCCTCAGAGTGGCTCAATGATATTGAGGTCAGGAGACTGAGACGGCCACTCCAGAACCTTCACGTTGTTCTGCTGTAGCTAATGACAGGTCAGTTGGATCCTTGTCATGTTGGAATGTCCAAGTACGTCCCATGCGCAGCTTCTGGGCTGATTGCAAATTTGCCTCCAGTATATGCTGATAACATGCTGCATTCATCTTTCCTTCAACTTTGACCTAGTTTCCTGTGCCTTTGCAGCTCACACATCCCCAAAACATCAGCAATCCACCTCTGTGCTTTACAGTAGGAATGATGTTCCTTTCATCATAGGCCTTGTTGACTTCTCTCCAAATGTAACGTTTATGGTTGTGGCCAAAAAAGGTCAATTTTGGTCTCATCACTCCAAATTACCTTGTTCCACAAGTTTTGAGACTCGTCTCTGTGCTGTTTTGCGTATTGTAGGCGAGATACTTTGCGGCATTTGCGCAGTAATGGCTTTCTTCTGGCGACTCGATCATGCAGCCTATTTTTCTTCAAGTGCCTTCTTATTGTGCATCTTGAAACAGCCACACCGCTAGTTTTCAGAGAGTCCAGTATTTCAGCTGATGTTATTTGTGGGTTTTTCTTTGCATCCCGAACTATTTTCCTGGCAGTTGTGGATGAGATGATAAAATGTTTGTTGGTCTACCTGTCCGTGGTTTTGTTTTTACAGAGCCCCTGATTTTACATTTGTTAATCACAGTTTGAACGCTGCTGACTGGTGTTATCAATTCCTTGGATATCTTTTTGTATCTCTTTCTTGTTTTATACAGTTCAACTACCTTTTCCTGTAGATCCGCTGACAATTCTTTTGCTTTCCCTATGACTCACAATCCAGAAACCTCAGTGGCTGGATGAGAGATGCAAGAGTCTGTCTGGAACCCAGAAACTCACTCAGCTTTTATACACACACACACACTGATTACAAGCAAACAGGTCACAGGTGAGAATGTTACCTTTCAGTAGCCATTTAAACCCATTTGTATCACCTTCTGTGCATGTTATCAGGACAAAACCAGCAGGGTATGTAAACTTTTGATCAGGGTCATTTGGATATTTTGGGTTGTCGTTATGATTTAAAAAGAGAAAACACAGAAATTTAACAATAAATGGCTTCACCCAACCACTAACCATGAGTGGAGAAAAAGTTTTGGTGTTATCATTCATATTCTATGAAAAAAGGCCAAGAAAGCAAAAATTCTGCCGGGGTATGTGAACTTTTGAGCACAACTGTATATTTTACCTTATAGTGGTGTGACATAACTTTTTTGTAGGAATATATATTTGTATATTCATATGTACAAGCCTGCTGACACACTCTATCCTAGTATGTACACCCAAGATTCATCTTTGGCCAGAATTTGAATGGAAGGGAAAATTGTGGGAAAAAATCTAAAATCTTGCAGTTTTCACTCCCACTGAGCCTCACAATAGACTGATACTTCCTGTTTTCTAGAGATCACTTCTCTGCAGTCCTCTTATTATCATCACAGGCAGATCACAATGATTGATAATTGCTATATAGAGATTGCACAGGATCCACCATTTACAACAGGTGATATCACAGCTCACCTCATCCCTCTCTTGCACAGTGACTGATAAAACCTCTATATACAGTAGATAACACAAGATCCACTATTCACAATAGGTGATGTTACAGCTCACCTCCTCCTCTTGTACAATGACTGATAACACCTCTATGGATAGTAGATAACACAGGATCCACCATTCATAATAGGTGATGTCATAGCTCACCTTCACCTCCTCCTGTTCAATAACTGATAACACCTCTATGGATAGTAGATAACACAGGATCCACCATTCATAATTGGTGATGTCATAGCTCGCCTTCACCTCCTGCTGTGCAATGACTGATAACACCTCTTTGGATAGTAGATAACACAGGATCCACCTTTCACAATAGATATCACAGCTCACCTCCTCCTCCTGTACAATGACTGATAATCCCTCCATTTACAGTAGATATCACAGGATCAACCATTCATAATATTTGATGTCACATCTCACCTCCTCTTCCTTCTGTACAATGACTGATAACACCTATATATACTGTAGATTACACAGGATCCACCATTCATAATAGGCGATATCACAGCTCACCACCTCCTCCTCCTGCACTTTGACTGATAACACCTCTATGTACAATAGATAACACAGGATCCACCATTTATAACAGGTGATGTCACAGCTCACCTACTCCTCCTGTTCAATGACTGATTACACCTCTACATACAGTAGATAACACAGGATCCACTATACACAAAAGATGTCACAGCTCACCTCCTCCTTCTGTACAATGACTGATAGCATCTCTATATACAATAGATAATATAGGATCCACCATTCACAATAGGTGAAGTCACAGCTCACCTCCTCCTCCTGTATAATGACTGAAAACACCTCTATATACAGCAGATAACACAGGATCCACCATTCACAATAGGTGATGTCACAGCTCACCTCCTCCTTCTGTACAATGACTGATAGCATCTCTACATATAATAGATTACACAAGATCCACCATTCACAATAGGTGATGTCACAGCTCACCTCATCCTGTACAATGACTGATAACACCTCTATATACAGTAGATAACACAGGATCCACCATTCACAATACGTGATGTCACAGCTCACCTCCTCCTTTACAATGACTGATAACACCTCTATATACAGCAGATAACACAAGATCCACCATTCACAATAGGTGATGTCACAGCTCACCTCCTTCTCCTCCTGTATAATAACTTATAACACCTCTATATACAGATGATAACACAGGATCCACCACAAACAATAGTTGATGTCACAGCTCACCTCCTCCTCCTCCTGGACAGCAATCTATAATTTCCAACACTCCCACATGTTCAGTTTGTCCCTGTCCGTGATGTGAAGAGTAAAGAGTCCGCTCTTTCACATCAATCCTTTGATATCTACCTAAGAGAAGTTTCTCATCCCCGCTGGCCGAGATTAAGTAAAAACCATACAAATTTAAAACAAATATCTACAAACGCGTCCAAAAATACCGTCGCCTCCACTAAACAGTACTGGTAATGCAGAGTCACACAGCCGGGATTGTAAAAAAAAAAAAAAAAAAGAAAATCTCCGCAATTATGATTCTTTATGCGCTGTCCTCATATTAAGGAAATACCAGCAGAATTTGTAATTACTCGAAAAAAATCCCCAAAATTCAAAAACAATATTAATTTAATTATCATTAGATTATTCTTGCTGAGAAGCTTCAAAGCGGCGCAGGCTGCGTCTTAGGAGTTATCAATAAATTAGAAAAATGGGAAAAGAGTTGACTATAAATGGAGTGCCACCTGCAGGCCATTCATGGTAAAGCGGTTTCAATTTTATCCAGTGCTTTTTTGCATTGCATGTCAAATCTGAGCAGAAGCTCAAGGCCACTGACAAATGCTATACAGGCTGAGCATAATCCAGGGGACGACGTCTATAAAATTCTGCTCGTAAATCGGACTGCTGAGACCACTGTCAACATTCACGACCATGGATTGCCCCAGAGGTTCGTTCGGAGAGCGCTTTAAAAGGACAGGTTCCCGTTATAGACTGATTAGATCTGTATGGGAAGAAGCTCGCTGTCAGGAGAGCAGTTTTTCTTGAGTCATGGGTCCGCCTGGTTCAGCATACAATGATAATTTACCCAATAAGGACTTGTACTGGAACAGTAGAGCCAACACTGTCAGATGTAGCAGAGCCAACCTTGTCAGATGTAGCAGCACTGACTTTGTCATATAGAACAACACTCCCTATATAATGGCGCATCCTCCACGGTTTTACATGGGACTGTAGGACAAACCTACGGCATGGACTTAACTCTGAGAATGACAAATTCAGCTCTGTTACATTGGCGTGGTTAATTTTCCCTTTCTCTACTTATGGACATTCGGTGCATTTTAGGAACCCTAAAATAAAAATAGAACAACTTTTTTTTTCTAGGAAACATCTATTATATATACACTCACTGGCCACTTTATTAGGTACACCATGCTAGTAAGGGGTTGGACCCCCTTTTGCCTTCAGAACTGCCTCAATTCTTCGTGGCAGAGATTCAACAAGGTGCTGGAAGCATTCCTCAGAGATTTTGGACCATATTGACATGATGGCATCACACAGTTGGCGCAGATTTGTCGGCTGCACATCCCTGATGCGAATCTCCCGTTCCACCACATCCCAAAGATGCTCTATTGGATTGAGATCTGGTGACTGAGGAGGCCATTTGAGTACAGTGAACTCATTGTCATGTTCAAGAAACCAATCTGAGATGATTCGAGCTTTATGACATGGCGCATTATCCTGCTGAAAGTAGCCATCAGATGCCTGTTCTTAGCTGAGAGGAGTGGTACCCAGTGTGGTCTTCTGCTGCTGTAGCCCATCTGCCTCAAAGTTCGACGCACTGTGCGTTCAGAGATGCTCTTCTGCCTACCTTGGTTGTAACGGGTGGCAATTTGAGTCACTGTTGCCTTTCTATCAGCTCGAACCAGTCTGCCCATTCTCCTCTGACCTCTGGCATCAACATGGCATTTCCGGCCACAGAACTGCCGCTCACTGGATTTTTTTTCTTTTTCGGACCATTCTCTGTAAACCCTAGAGATGGTTGTGCGTGAAAATCCCAGTAGATCAGCAGTTTCTGAAATTCTCAGACCAGCCCTTCAGGCACCAACAATCATGCCACGTTCAAAGGCACTCAAATCACCTTTCTTCCCCATACTGATGCTCGGTTTGAACTGCAGGAGATTGTCTTGACCATGTCTACATGCCTAAATGCACTGAGTTGCCGCCATGTGATTGGCTGATTAGAAATTAAGTCTTAACACACAGTTGGACAGGTGTACCTAATAAAGTGGCCAGTGAGTGTATATAGTGTCAACATGGCTATGTATCTGTAAGTCTATGGTTCTGATATACACTATATATCCCAGCCTGCCCTGCTCTGAGATGCTGCATAATGTCCAGCTATCGCCCAATATCGCTCCTCCCATTCGCTTCTAAACTCCTGGAGCAGCACGTCCACACTGAACTTTCCTCCCACCTCTCATCTAACCTGCTCTTTGATAATCTACAATCTGGTTTCCGCCCCCATCACTCCACTGAGACAGCCCTGACCAAAATTACTAGCGACCTACTTACAGCCAAAGCGAACAGACAATACTCTATACACCTCCTTCTAGACCTGTCCTCTGCTTTTGACACAGTTGACCACCGCCTCCTACTACAGATCCTCTCCTCCTTTGGTATCAAAGACCTCACCTTATCCTGGATCTCCTCATACCTCTCCAACCGCACATTCAGCGCCTCCCACTCCCACACTACCTCCTCATCCCACCCTCTCTCTGTTGGAGTCCCCCAAGGCTCTGTTCCCCTAATCTTCTCAATCTATACACTTGGCCTAGGGCAACTCAAAGTCCCACAGATTCCAGTACCACCTTTTTGCGATGATACTCAGATCTACCTCTCTGGCCCAGACGTCACCTCTCTGCTGTCCAGAATCCCAGAGTATCTATCAGCCATATCCTCCTCCTTCTCCTGCCGCTTCCTCAAACTGAATGTGGACAAATCTGAACTGATCATCTTTCCCCCATCTCACAGATCCTCCTTACCTGACCTATCTATAACAATTGATTACATCATGCTTTCCCCTGTACCGGAGGTCCACTGCCTCGGAGTAACCCTTGACTCTGCCCTGTCCTTCAAACCGCACATCCAAGGTCTTTCCACCTCCTGTCGCCTCCAGCTCAAAAATATTTCCAGAATCTGTCCCTTCATCAACCTTCACTCTACTAACATGCTTGTGCATGCCCTCATCATCTCCTGCCTCGACTACTGCAACATCCTTTTCTGTTGCCTCCCTGCTAACACCCTCGCACCTCTCCAGTCCATCCTTAACTCTGCTGCCCGACTAATTCATCTCTCTCCTCGCTACTTCTCCGCTACTCCCCTCTGCAAATCTCTTCACTGGCTCCCATTCCCTCAGCGTATCCAATTCAAATTACTAATACTGACCTACAAGGTCATCTATAACCTGTCTCCCCCATATATCTCTGAATTAATCTCCCGATACCTTCCCTCACGTAATCTCCAGTCATCCCAAGACCTCCTTCTCTCCTCCACACTTATTCGCTCCTCACCCAACCGCCTCCAAAACTTCTCCCGAATAGCCCCCATCCTCTGGAATTCTTTGCCCCAACACGTCCGACTATCAACCACACTCGGATCCTTCAGACGGAACCTGAAAACCCACCTCTTCAGGAAAGCCTACAGCCTGCAATGATCCCTGCTGCCCCCTCACCACTACTGGAGCCACCCCCTCACCATCACTGGAGCTGCTGCAACCCCCCAACCTACTGTCTCCTTCCCCACCATCCTGTAGCATGTAAGCCTGAAAGGGCAGGGTCCTCTCCCCTCTGTATCAGTCTGTGATTGTTAGTTTGTTTACTATCAGTGATATCTGTAATTTGCATGTAACAATTTCTCATGTACAGCACCATGGAATCAATGGCACTATATAAATTAATAATAATAATAATAATAATAATAATAATAATTAATGTTGCTGTCTGTAGGAAGTCAACTTGCTGATTGTTTCCGTCTGAAGATGTTAACAGTGTAGAATAAATCTTATAAAAAAATAAATAAATATAAAAATAAACTTTCTTACTCAATCCTCTAAAATACCCCCACCCTAATAAGTTCCAAGACCCCCCCAACACTTTTATAATTGTATTGAACTGAGATGCAATACCGCACACATCCACTAGGCAGGAGTGGTGCTGTTTTTAGTAAGTGAAAGGAACAGAAAAACACCAAAAATAGAGAAAAAGGGAAGCTGCCGGTGAAAGGACAACAAGACCTGTCTCATATATTAAACCCCTCCAGCATAAAAGATTCTTTTAGATCCTCAACTTGAAGAGTAAGGCCGGGGTCACATTTGCGAGTGCAATGCGAGAAACATTCGGACCGGAGCACTCAGCTGCATAGAAATACATGCAGCGGCACACTCCGGTCCCGAGTGCCGGCGGCAGTGCCGGGTATTGAGGTGCGAGAGTCGCGCGAGTATCTCGCATTGCACTCGCAAGTGTGACCCCGGCCTGTATTTAAAAGAAAAGTTTCTCATGTCATAGTGACAATTCAGAAGTTTTTATGGGTGGGGGGGTCCAAGTACTCGGACCTCAATCAGTTAATGAAACGAAGAGCCAGAAGTGTTCAGCGGCGTGCTGCTCTCCTCCAAAAGTGAAGCCAGACTCATAGACATTCTTATTGTGCTCATCTGCAGTCTCAGAGGAGAGCGGCTCTCTGATAAGTACTTCTGCTCCTTCGTTTCAGCGAGTGCCAACATTCCCGATCAAAATTTCTGATGTGCCTCTTCGATATGTCAAAAGTTTAAGTTTACGCTTTAAAGGGATCTGACAGAAGGTTTTTGCTATGTAAACTGAGAGCTATCTGATGTAGGGGCAGAGACCCTGATTCCAGCAATATGTCACTTAATGGGCTGCTTGCTGTAGTTTAAAAATCACAGTTTTATCTGCTGCACATCTACCGGTTCTGTGAATGCTGAGCTCTGTATAAAGGTCCCATTACATTTAGCGATGCACCAACGATCCCGACAACGATACGACCCGGTCAGGATCGCTGGTGCATCGCTAAATGGTAGCTAGTGAGCTGCCAAATAGGCAGATCTCACCAGCGATGCAGAAGCGGTCGGAGGTCGATACTTACCTTTCAGGCGCGGCAAGGGTGTCCGACTTCCGCCTGCGTCCATGCATCGCTCGTTGGCGCCAGCAGGTCTCCAGCGAGAAGAAAACGTCCCAGGATGTTCTCGCGCGATCAGCGATATCCAGCAGGGGGCCGGTTGGAGGTAAGTGTCACATGTAGCGAGATCGCTAGCGATATTGCTATGTGTAAAAGGCCCTTTACCCCACCCACACCACTGATTGGCTGCTTTCTGTGTGCACTTTGCATAGGCAAAAAGCTGCCAATCAGGGGTAGGGCGGAGTTGAACTACATGGTCCTCTAGTGAGAATCTCCTGTTGATCAAAAGTTATTTTATAAAAAAGTGTAGCATGCACAAGCAGCCAAATACAGTAAGTGATGCTTCACTGGAATCAGGGTCTCTGTCTCTACATTATGCTGTTCTGCGATTAGATGGCAAAATCATGGTAATATGTTCCCTTTAAGGAGACAGTGCCCTTTCTGAGGTTCCCGGACCTACAAATGATGCCTTGCTGGGCACTGTTTCCATTGGTCTTGGAAGGGAGAGGAGCAGGTATAGGGGGTACAGAGGTAACAGTTGGCTCTAAGGGCATGAGGACCGTTGTACCATATAATAAGAGTAAGAAATAACAAATGTTACCCAGAAGACAGTGCCGGCCCCTCCGAGGAGCAGGGCATCTCTGTGAAAGGCCAGGATAATACTCAATAAGATCAGCACCCATCTGCCGCCGGCGGTGGAGCGGAGCACTGGCTGGCGGGTTTATCACGTTGTCGGGTTATTTATTGATGATACAACCTCTTAGTACAATTATAAGCACATATTTAATATGCAGTTACATGTACACATGCACTTTTTCTGTATCACTGTAAGGGGGGGCTTCTAAATCATTTCCTCTGGTGGTCCCAAAGTACCAGAGCCTGACACCGAGCAACCCCAGGAGATACCACTAGCTGATGTGTAGCCGATTCCTGTCGTTACACAGGAGGAGTCACTGTAATAACATTCTGATTATATTAATATAATAACAACATTAAAGGGATAGTCCGAGTTTTTAGGGAATTTGCCTAATAACATGCGAAGTGAAGTAAATGCCAGCGCCTGAGTTAAAGGGTTATTCCCCGTCTTCATAAATGGGTATTGTCGGATGGTGCTTTTAAATACAAGCACATTTGCAATTTACTGTTTGTTAACATTTTTAACCGTTCTTGAGATATTAACACTTTTGTTTTTAGCTCGTTACCTTGGGGACCGACCACCGCTGTTTGACAGCAGAATATGAGTCGTGAATACAAGCTCTTTTCTCTTGAGCTTGTAAGCGCTGTTTTTAAGCTGTCCAGTATTGCTGGAGTGAACAGTTACTTCCTAATCCCGGACAGCTTCAGTGTATACAAGCAAGACAGCAGCGGTGGTCGGTCTCCTTGGGAACGAGCTGCAGGCAAAAGAAAGGTGTTAATATCTCAAGAACGACTCAAAATTTTAACATGCAGTAAATTGGAAAACTGCTTGTTTTTACAAGCTCTGTCCAACAATTTCCACCTATGAAGAATGGAAATACAACCCTTTAAGGTCAGTGATTGAGCAGCTGTGCTGGAATGGCGAAGATCATAGTTACTTTATTATGCTATCACATTATTGGGGGAAGAGGACCCTTTAAGACCAGCCCCCAAATACAACCAATACCCCTGACCCTTCCTGGAACACACCCAACCTGCCTAAGCCCCGTTTTGGTTCTGGATTGCCCAAATTTGCGAGGACTGTATCTGAAAATTTCAGGTCAAGACAGTTGGCAAATACAAGATTGGGGAGAGAAGGATCGAGCATGTTGATTTTTAATGCCTAATCCTTCTGCTCTCCGAGGCGGACATTTGCTCACCCTCCCCTTTTAGAATATGTGCATGCTCGGTGAATTCGAGCGTGCATGCATATGCCACAGTATGCCTCAATAGCATAGCTGGCCATGGGGCACAGCCAAAACACTACTGTCCTATCAGCGCCCAGATGGTGCTTGCCTCCATGGATGTCTGAACAGTAATACCTTCTTTCTTCACTTGCAGTCCTGCGTAAATGGCGAGCCGTTTGCAATTGTTTTCGCCTTTCCTACAAAACAAGATGAAGGTAAAACATTAGAGGTACCGCTCAGCCGTACCCCGTAAAGCATTGCTGCACTGCACATAATATCTGACATTTCCCTGTAATGATCCCTTTGGTGGGCTGTTTGATGAATGAAACAGACAATGATTCCGAGAATGTGAATCATAAAATCTAGAATTTAATCCGCCGCATATCCACACTTATAAAGTTATTCCTTTATTCCTCTCTATTTGTTATGTCTTGGAGCAGTTATGTTCCTCCAATAGACACCTTATTAATAAAGGGAAGGGATAGAGGCTCAATGTGATTAGGGTTACCTCTAGAACTTCGGATATCAGTCCTCCTAGGAATGGTGACCTGTTTTGAAAACTGAACTCATTCACGATCTGTTGGTGGTGCTATGACTCCAAAGCTAGCTGATCGTAAAGTGTTCTGCTGCTTTGCCCCCCAGAAAGTTATAATTTGATGTGACTAACTATCGCTACAGCACCTCCACAGGAGAAATGCAGCATTACACCATTCCCATTGGAAGCAATGGACTGCTTGTGTATTGCAAAGACATGTCAGGTCCTCCAATGTGTGTGGAACTTAGCAGTAAGGGTTCACTACCCCTACAGCTCCTCCAAAGGAGAATTGCAATATTACACAATTCCAATTGAAAGAAACCAGCTGTATAGGGTACCTAGCAGCAAAGGTTGATTATCCCTACAGCTCTTCCAGAGGAGAAAAGTGGCATTTCATCATTCATATTGAAAGCAATGGGCTGTTTGTGCATTGCAGAAACATGTCTGGTCCTCCAATGTGTGTGGCACCTAGCAGCAAGCATTCTCTACCCCTACAGCTCCTCCAGAGGAGACTTGCAGTATTACACCATTCCAATGTAAAGAAACCAGCTGTTTGTCTAAACAGGTTCTCCAATAATAATGTGTGGGGTACCTAGCAGCAAGAGTTATTTATCCCTACATCTCCTCCAGAGGAGAAAGGCAGCATTACACCACTGCTATTTATGTATTACAAAGACATACCAGGTCCTCCAATGTGTGTGGCACTTAGCAGCAAGGGTTCACTAACCTAACAGCTCCTCCAGAGGAGAATTGCAGTATTACACCATTCCTATTGAAAGCACTGGAATGTTTGTATAATGTACAGACATGCTCTGTCCTCTAATAATAATGTGTGGAGCCCCTTGCAGCAAAGGTTCACTATCCCTATAGCTTTTAAAGGGGACCTACTACTGGATTTTTTTAATTTATACTGAGTACCTCCTCCAATAGCTGCTGCTCCACTAATTCTGGGATAGTTTTTCTTTTTCTTCTGTGCCCCTCTGATGCAAAGTTATACCCTTGATAATAAGGGCCCCGTCACACATAGCGATCTCACTAGTTTTGTGACGCAACAGCGATCTCACCAGCGAGATAGCTGTGTGTAACAGCGATCAGCGACCGGCCCCCCTGCCGGTATCGCTGATCATTGATGGAAAGCCCTGGACATTTTTGGGGTCGCTGGTCTCCCGCTGGCCAGCACGCATCGCTGCGTGTGACAGGCGGGAGACCAGCGACCAGCGTGCAGGAGCTGGTAACTAAGGTATACATCGGGTTTCTAAGGGGGCGCGCTGTGCCTAGAAACCCGATGTGCACCATAGTTACCAGCGGCTGATGCAGGGAGCTGCTAACCAAGGTACACGTAAGGTTTCTAAGTGACACACGCCCCTTAGAAACCAGATGTGTACCTTAGTTATCAGCTCCCTGCATCAGCCGCTGGTAACTAAAGTACACAGCGACGCCGCGCGCTAAGCATCGCTGGTGCTGATCGCTAGTGAAGCTGTCTGTGTGACAGCTCACCAGCGATCATGTAGCTACTCACCAGTGATCCTGACACGTTGATATCGTTGTGGGGTACGCTGGTGAGCTGCTATGTGTGACGGGGCCCTTAGGATGGAAATTTTCCCTTCAACTAACTGGATGAACACCATAGTGCTTATCTGTGGGCGTGGCCGTGTTTTCATTGGCTAGAATCAGAGTAGAAAAAGCAAACGCCTACAGAGAAGTTCTATGGTAGTGTCATGATCTGAAGTGATCTGACAGTTTTAAATCACTGGGTGAACTTTTTTTACTTTGGAAAGTTCCAAGGTGTCTTGACTGTCCCCGGTGGTGGTTTTGATATTGCACTTTAGGTTTTTGTGCACTTAATCAGGTATCAGGTGTTACACCCTATAAAGGTGTGCTAGAGGTGTGCAATCACGGCCTGTGATATTGTGAGTTTGTGTTCACTCTGTTTTTGGAGAGCCTGGATGAAGGATGGAGCTGGTGAGGAGTCCTGCGCAGCTTAGCCAGGGGGGATGTGTTTCAGCTATGGTGTCTGGACGAAGGGCTGGCATGGCGTGGTGGAGTCGCAGTGATGGTGTCAGCGGAAAGTGTCTGCATGGGCTGGTGGAGTGGCGACTATGGAGAGTGGCACTCACCATGTGGGACTTGGCCGCTGAGCTGGACTCAAGCATGCTCGACTTCGTGTCAGCAGCTGAACTCATCCTTGGGACTCTGGTGCTAAGCAGCTGCAACTGGTGTTGGACTCTGCTCCAAGGTTGCACTAAGGTGAAGGATCCTGTTATGGTGATGGATCCGGGTGGAGGAGAAGATGCACACAGGTGGTGGGCTCTGTTGCTAGGAGCGCACGCAACAGAGCAAAGCTAAGTGGTGTTTCCCCTGTATTGTCTCTTTCCTCATGTGTGTTATTAGTGCAGTGGTGGGATTAGTTTCCGCACTGACCTATTCCCTAGTGAGGGTTTAGGGTCAGGGCGAGCTAGGGCGTTGAGGTACGCGTGCGGCGCCCGGTGCGAAACCGGCATAGGGAACGTTAGGAGTGCAGGGACACTGGCTCAGGGGAGCTCAGGAGGTCTCCAATTCCCTTTTCCCTATAGCAGGGCCCACCATTGTTATAGTTACCCAGGTTTCCCCCTTTATTATTTAAATGCGCCTTACTGGAGGCGGTGTTTCCAGATATTGTATGTATAACGTGTAATACCTAAATTCGCCAGGTGGAGGCGGCGTATCCACCTGCACGTTTTATTATTTAAATGCGCCCCACTGGAGGCGGTGTATCCAGGGTCACGTGTGTTATGGGTCCGCCTTGCGGAAACATCTGCGTCCTGACACACGTGACCATGACAGGTAGACCCGAAGTCAGTTGAAAGAAAAATTTGCACTATTATTTCTGGTGGCATAACTTTTGAACAGAGTGATACAGAAAAAAAAGAAAAACTATTCCAAAATCAACACCAATCGGACAATCTACTTAGCTAAAGTAAAAAAAATCCAGTAAAATTACATTTTTTAAATATTAAATTATTAGATTCTCGAGGTCGCCCCTAGGGGGAGCTTACTGTATACTATAATATTATTAATATGCAGCAAAATACTAAGCTCTTCCTAGATAGATTTTTTTTTCTAGTGGCTTTAGAGCTCTGTATATATAAAAAAAAAACCCAGCAAATTGTAAGAAAATAAAATAATAAAAAAATGAAGTTTGCAGGCAAGGCAGTCTGAATAACAGAATGTGCTTGTGCTTTTGAGCAGGTGATGGGATTTGAACTCGGGTCTCCGGTACATATGATGTGTATATTCTTTCCAGATGTAGGACCATTTGAACTCGTCAGCATTAACCCAATGTAACGGGAACGGGGAGAAGGGCGAGTTCCTGATCTATGATGGTTGCACAGTGCTCTCCTCTCACATGCAAATCCTCAGCTGCTCCTACAACTGTACTTTTGTCTTCTTTTTTTCTTCTTTTCGACTGCTCCTAAAAAACTTGTTTTCTGCCCTCTACAAGGATAAATATGAGAATAAAAGTTTTCTGAGAACATACAAGCCCCGCCATGCCCCTTCCCTTCCCTGTTTGGAGCCCATGAGAATACATTTCTGCCTTTCTCAGATTCGGCTCCTCCTAGCTTCCCCCCACAGAGATCTGACTAACATGCTGGGGAGCTAGTTGCCAGCTCAGCTGGAAAGGAATTTAACCACTTCGGACCTTGCAATAGTAAAGTGATTGCAGGCAAGACAAGCTGGGACTCTTCTCCCTCCAGTTGGAAGGGAGCGGTTGATGGAAATAGTTCACAGCGAAACCTCTTCTCATTTAGAATGCCAAATAGAGAATTTTTCGGCGTCTTTCTGCATGAGCAGATGTGAGCAGGCAAATGCGCGAGCTCCGACCGTAGCGCACAGGGAAATATATTGATCTAAACAAATCAGTAAGGGTTTCGACACAAACCGGCTCCAGCTTGAAGCTGTGGCATCATTTCTGAAAAGACAGGCATGAGAAAAAGTCCAGGTGGGATCGTCAACATCAAGTGACGGAAGTGTGCTGAACAATCTTGGCCAAGATGCCAAATTCTCCACCCAGTTGCACATGCTCAGTTTGACGTCAAAGACCGAAATAGTCGACCTCCCATAACAATTTAGTAACCGTCTTTGAATGTGCGGTTACCCTCGGAAGGTATTTCATCTTTAGCAAGTCAACTGTGATATAGAAATATCCTTTCCTCACTGAATAGTTAATGAAGAGAGCCAATGTGGTGGCTACGGGGCCTATAGAGAGGAGGTGTCTACCCCTAGTTGGTTTCGTTCCCTTTGCTGTTGGTTGGCAAGGAACTGTGCAGCATAATGGAGTGAAGAATTGGCCCAATGGAAAGGACTTGATAGGAAAAAGTTACACCAGTCTTCTCTGATTTTTGGTGGCAAATCTCACCTATATAGTGGAGTGTTCGGATTATTGCTTTATGTACACCACTGTGATCACTGTGATCACTGCGCTGTGATATTTTACTTATGCAGGGGTGGAGCTGAAATTAGTGCCTGGGTGGTATAAGCACATAGAGTTGTTCTTTTTCATCTGGGACCCTCCATTAAAACAGTGTGTTTTTCCACGTGAAACCAGATGGATCTGATATTACTTTTTCCTTTCATGCCCTGTCTATGGCCATTGAGTCGATTCTTCACTCCCTTGCAAACCAATAGGAATAGGAAAAAGGCCAACCAGGGATGGGATCCTGCTCATTACTGGCCCCGTAGCTGCTACATGGGCTATATCTCTGCTACATTGCTTTGTCATATCTTATTTACTCAGGGGTGGAGCTCAAATTAGTGCATGGGCGGTATATTAAATAGTAAAATGGGTTGTCCCACAAAGCAGAAAGCCCACACTTTGGTTGAGTTGTTCTGAAGCTGACAAAGACTAGAAGTCTTCATACACCAGCTTGATCTCTTCAATTAGAACCAAAGGGGCCACAGATTTTATTGATAGTTGGTTGAAATGCTATCCTCATCTGCCTTACAACACTGGCTTCCAATGCTTGGGCACTCAAACCCTCACTTTAGGTCTTGGTGGTCACTGGTGTGGCAGTCCAGGCGGAAGCCAGGAGCAAGATAGGCTTTATCTAAGCTTTAAAGGGAACCTGTCAGCAGGTTTTTCCTATATACCACCATTAAGTCTTCTTGAACAACACTCCAGCACCCTGTTCATAAGAGTCCTGCTGCCCCGAATATCTAAGAAAATACTTTTTATAATCCTCCTGTGCCATATCCTAATTGGCGTTATCCGGTCCAATGGATGTCGATAGTCTTTTTGCTCAACGCCCACTTGTCGCCAAACCTGCTGCCTTTATTGATGTGGCCAACATCTCCTACGTCATCCTCAGAGTTTGTTGCAAGCGCAAGAGTCGAAAAGACACTTCGAATGATGGAGAAGACATCGGCCACATCAGTCAAGGCAGGAGGGCCAGCGATTGCATGAATCGGTCACCCGCCAGTATGTGTATAAGTACAGATATAGAGTGCTATTAAGTTGCATAGAGGCTGTGTAAACAGATGCTACGAGAGACCAGATTTGGAAGAAAATTTGGGAGTGGCAAAACTGGAATAGTTACATAAGTGAGATAAGTGATAGGCCACTCAAAAGAAGTTCATTGTTAGGGTATGTTTAAGACTGTTGGTATTGTGAATTCATCAAATTGTCCTGGGTAGTGCACTACAGAGAAGTAGTGCAGCTGATGAGAAGTCTTGGAGACGGGAGTGGGATAAACCTAGTGACATGTTAACTTTAAATAAAAGAAGGACATTAATCCCTTGACCCTCATGGGGCATTATTGCTCACAATGTTGGGAAAGATGAGGGCCCTTCTCCTTTTGGAGAGAGCTTTGCTTCTTTGTAAAAGTGTGGAGGGTTAAACAAGTGGCAAGTCCTTCTGTTCTTGGTTCAAAACTTTGAAGGTCAATTTTAATCTTTGGGTCTCTTTTTGCTATGTTTGCTGCAGGAGACATAGAAAACCTAACCGATCTGATCCATGTTTCAACCAACATTAGGCATCAAGAGAAGACTTAAGCCCATAAGATGTTTGATTGTCAGTGGATCTTACTGAAATGGAGTGGTCCTCTCAAGATATCTAGGTCTATGGGAATTTTAAAGCCCATTTCATCTGATATGCCTTCCATGTAGGCCCTGAAGAACGAAGACGATCACCATCAAGGTGCACGTGACTCCAGACTCTTGTTCTTGAGGAACCAGATGTATGGAGATTTCCATGATTAGCTTCTGCCTTTAAAATGCTCCTATTCATTTAGGACAAATTAAGGAGCTGTAAGAAGCTCTTCTCTCTTGACTTGGAACAACCACCGTAGTATTACCCGACCTTACTTACATGCCTATATCTCTCAGTAGCATCTCTATTTGACGTTACCTTGAAAGGCCCAGCATCAGTCACCCGACAGTGTGTACTATGTCTTCAAGAATGTAAAGTACTTTTCTAAAGTAATCCATCAAGCTGAAAACATTAAGAAAATATCCTCCAGACAAAAAAGTTCCTGTAGCAATTAGAACGGGAAAGAAATAGTTGATGTCACAAGGAAATACTTCAGGTTGTCATAAACCCCCCTTTTCTGTAGGTAGGATAGTAGATCTGAGTGAAGACGACTATTTTATAGGATGGCTCAGTAAATATCTCCGACAATGGATGCTACCTATTCACAAGTATTAGGCGTCAGGTTTCTGCATCTGCTCTGCAGGAATCCAGAGCCTTAAGGGGCCTTTACACATAGCGATATCGCTAGCGATATCACTAAAGCGTCACCGATTTTGTGACGCAGCAGCAATATCGCTATGTGTGATACTTACCTCCGACCGGCTCCCCCGCTGGTTATTGCTGATCACGCAAGATCGTCCAGTTCCATTTCTCGTCGGGCACTTCCTGCTGGCGCCGATGAGTGACGCGTGGACGCGGGCAGGAGGACGTTAGGATCGCCGCATCTGAAAGGTAAGTAACGACCGCTGCTGCGTCGCTACATCACTGTGAGATCTGCCTGTGTGACAGCTCACTAGCGACCATTTAGTGATGCACCAGCGATCCTGACCGGGTTGTATCGTTGTCGGGATCGCTGGTGCATCGCTAAATGTAAAGGGGCCTTTACATTCTGCGGTCTCCTGCTGTCTATCTCCCGCAGAGGAGATTTCTTGGCAGCAGTTCACTCCATAGACTAAGTCCCTCTGTTCTCCTACTGGGCATGCTCACTAGACAATCTCCCATTGGAGATCGGGAGTCATGTGCCTAGGTCCTGCTCCAGATCTCATTGGTCCATCTCGGAGATCAGGAAGCTTCCGGAAGGTCCTGGCTATAAAAAGCTCGCATGACCGTTCAGTATAGTTTCTAGTTGCTACTGTGTGAATGATGATGGATGTATGAACCTGCGAATGACTCATTAAGATCCCGTCCCTCTGATATTACAAATGTGTACAGGGACTTAGCTTAGAGTCAGCGCCAGCGCGTGGCAAGCCTCGAGCCACTACACCATCATCCACAGTGCTAGCGTCCGACATTGCGCCTTCCTCCTTGCTTTGTCGACTAGCGGCAGTGTCCTACGCCGCGCTGCAGTTGCAGCCCTCCTTGGCGTCCGCAGTAGCAACGCCGCACGCACGGTAGGTCTAGACGGACGCAGCTCCTCTGCCTTGGGTCCTGCTCCTGTGACCAGATACCGCGTGTGCATTTATCTGAGACCTGTGACACTAACAGGCTCAGCTTTTTGTATGTTTATGTTACAGCGCCTCTGTGAGTTAACAGAGTCCGCTTTGCGCACTTCGGGTGAAGTTGAACCCGTGCGCATTATACCGCCATATAACACGTCTGCCATTACTCAGCAGCAGTTATAACACCTTGTGCACGGTGGACCCCGAGCGGCGAATGCACTTTATTATTTATTTATTTAGTGCGTTCCGCCGTTCCTAACAAGTATGGCTTGTAACGAGGCTTTGGGCTCGGTTATTTGCAATGAATCATGAAGAACCACACACAACCATGACTTATATTAAAGGGGTAGTCCATGATTAGAAAAAAGGATCTGCTTAGAATTTCCAGAAGTTCGTCTGATATTGCACCTTATCCCAGACAAGTGAATGGGACTGAGCCATGGATACGAGTGGCGCCATTCTTGGAGGACAGCCCCTTTATTATGACAAACTGAACATTTTCAATGGTTTTATCCAACTCACAGGGCTTTTCTTCTTGTTGGCAGCAGAAGAAAATTAGGTACCACCGTTATATAAGAATATTGGTTTGGGCAAGTGAAGGACCGGCTGTTGGAGCTCATCATGGCCGACCATCTTGTTTTCACTTGTTGCTTACTCTTCTTTCATTATTGAAAGGACATTTATGGTTGGTCGAAGAGGTTGCATGTGTGTGGGAAGGGAAGGATGGGCCGACAGCGATCTAAAGTGTGTGGTCGACTCAGCCTTAAAGCGAACCTGTCAGCTATTTTGGCCACTATAAGATACAGCCATCGGGAAAGGTCAGAAAGACCCAGCGCCTGCGCACTGCAGAAATTTGCTCTGCCCTCAACAAGGCAGATAAGTATGCCTGCGCAGGAGCGCGATGCTGGGGAGGCATGAAGCAAGCAGGAGGGCTGCGTTGCAAGAAGATGTGAGGCGCCGGACATGGACCTGCGACACCAATCGGAACGGACCACCCCCCTTTCCGGGTGAGTATGATAAAACTTACTATTCTTATTTTGCAGGTCGGATCAGGGGCTTATCTACAGCTTTATAGAATGCTGTAGATAAGTCTTGAAAGGCGGTGGCCGCATCTTATAGTGTCAAAAACAGCTGACAGGATCGCTTTAAGGCCCCCATATCCACTGGATAGGTGTCAGCCAAGAGATCGTTTCGCCAACAGCTATCTTTTTTAGCTCCCCCATCCATAGGAACGCTCGGCTAAGGCTTTGTGCCCACGTATGCAGAAATTTCCTGAGAAAAACCGGACTCCTTCCCAGGAAATCCACAATTTTTTATTTGCATTTTTTCACGTTTTTATCGCGTTTTTGTGTGTTTTTTTTGCACTTTTTTTTGCGGATTTTTCGCATTTTTTTTCCCGGAGCATCCTAATACAATGAAATCCGCAGATTTTTTGCAAAATTAATGAACATGCTGCGTTTTTTCCGCAATGTGTTTTTTTGCACAAAAAAAACCGCATCATGGGCACAAAAATTGCAGATTTCATTCTAATAATAGGATGCTTAATGTATGCGTTTTTTAAGCATTTTTGTCATGGAAAAACGCACCAAAAACGCAAAAAAAACCGCGAAAAATCCTGAACGTGTGCACACAGCCTTAATGCTCCACTGTCCTTTGACATTGGCTTATCTCCTGAAAAACAAAAGGATCGGTGTTTGGAAATCCTATGGATAGGATCCTACCCTTCTCTAACATCATCTCTTAGGGAAGAGTCACAAGGTCTCGTACATTAGACTGTCAGCAGATACTGCCGATATTGGTGGGTTTGGACGAATGGTTATTGGTGCCTTAGGGAAGCCCTGCTAAAATACCTGTGCATTAAAATTTGTTTTACTTAAATGTATGCATTTTAAGCTAAAAATAATTTTTGCAGTAGGGTTTTATGAAAAAAAAAAAAAAAGGTTTTACAGGAACTTTGTTTCCCTGCACATTAATGTGGTGTGTGTGGTCATTAATCAGCCTACAGGAGCTCAGAAAAAGACAAAATAAAAGACTTACAGACTCCCTGTCAGACATTCATAGGGAGATCACTGATGGATTTTCAGTTAACTCATCCTGTAAGAGGTGCAACATTTTTAATGAAACCCAAGCCAATTGCAAAAATGCTATTTATCTCCAGTTAGATGCATTTAAGTAAAACCACAATGCCCAAATAAGTATAGCCATGGTAGAAGATCAATTTCGATAGCAAATTTTTTGCCACTTGCACCTAAACTTTCACGAGTGCCCTAGGTGGCCATGGGCCATAACGATCATATAAATTGGATTTAGAGACTTCTCCAGCCATGTGGAAGTTGCAACTTGAGTTTTACAGGAATCCCACAGTTGGACAAACACAGAGAGTAGCCACCATCTAAGGACCTACATGGACCATGGAGTGATTATTTACCTCTAATCTCAGAGCACCTCACAGCTATCAGACCACCACCAACCAGACCACAAAACTGCTAAAGTAATCAGGGGACCTTTGATGGGCAGGGGGGCTTCCATTCCCAGCCCACAGGTATCTGAACTCCAAACATGCTTTGAAACCTGAGCCAGAGGGGGGTGAGTGTTTATGGAGGCGGTGAGCAGACACCATGCACTCCCACCACCACCTCCTGGAATTTCTCTGCACTCTATTGTTCATTTTATATTACCCTTCATGTGAGGTGAGGCTTGGGTTGATCTCTCCTCCATGCTAACAATAGTCCTAAAAGCGAACCCATCGGGACATTTAAAAAACCGCGAAAGAATTAAAACCCCAAAATATCACCAGTAAATACTTAACACCAGTTGCTCTATTTTACTTCTAATTATCCATCCTTGCTTTTCTAAAAACATCATCAATTAGATAGGATACGTTCCTATACAGCCATGGATCACTAGTGCTGATCCTGGAAAAGAAACTGGAAGGGACTCGTAGTAAACTCCCTTGAGTCGAACATGTAAATCACCACTTATCAATAAGACCGGCTTTTCTGCATAGACCAATATGACAAGTAACAGTATTGTCTATAGGTGAAAGCCTGGTTCTGCTGCCCAGTATTGGAGATATTCCCTGGTACAGCATAGACATGATAGGGTTTGTTCAGTTGTCAGGTTGAATTATCAAACAAAAACAAAAGTTAAAACTGAGAACCAACAAAAATGACAATGCTGCCGTTAAAAGGATGGGGAATAACCAGACTAAGGGTTCATACCCATTTGCGATTCAAAAACCGGTCCGTTTTCTGGATGAAAAAAAAACGGACCAAAAATATGCAATTGTCATGCGATTTGTATGCAATTTTTAATCTTTCCATCCATTTTCCATCCTTATGCAATTCGTTTTTTTTCCTCTGCAACTATTTTTCTACAGTCATTTACAGGATTATTTACAGTGTTCTATGACACATAATTGTAATGTATCCGTTAACAGATGGAAAATGGAGGGTCCGTTTTTCTTCCGTTTTTTTATCACACCCATTGACTTGCATTGGCAAGTCTCATCCGAAAATCGCAGCATGCTGCGATTTTCTTCTCAGTCCAATTTCGGATGAGAAAAAAATTGCAAGTGAGATATCACCCATTGACTAACATTGGTCTTTTTTAATTGGATTGCATTCATCCGATTTTCTCTCCAGCGAGTATGAGCCCTTAGGGTCCCGTTTCACATAGCGATGCACCAGCGATCTCGACAACGATACAACCTGGTAGGGATCGCTGGTACGTCGCTACATGGTCGCTAGTAAGCTGCCAAACAGGCAGATCTCTTCAACGACGCACCAGCGATCCCGACAACGATACGACCTGGTAAGGATCGCTGGTGCGTTGTCACACAGCAGCTATTCTGAACGATTCCAGCCTGCGTCCATGAGCTCTGCGTCGCCAACGAGGTCGAACGTCGGCGTCAAACACAGCGATGCATGCTGGCCAGCGGGACGATGAAAAAATGGCCCAGGACATTCGAGCACGATCAGCGATATCCAGCGGGGAAGCCGGTCGCTTCTATGTGTCACATGAAGCAAGATCGCAGGCGAGATCGCTGTTGTGTCACAAAATCGGTGACGCATCAGCGATCTTGCTATGTGAGACGGGGCCATAAGTCTATCAATCAATGAAATATGTGATGGCAACACCAAGACTAGGTCCCTTATCTTCATGCGCTGCCTCTATGGTACAGATGCTCATTGGGTTGTGATTTGGTGGTTCAGTTGTGCCATGCATTCCACCGGTGGCAATACATTTGATCTGGGGCAGGTGAAAGACACAATTTATATTTAATTTTACAAATAGCCCCAATGTGCCATTGTTCAGAGACCCCAAGTCTCAGTATATCATTCTCCAAACACCCCACATTCCAAAATCACTGTACAGAGACCCCCAAGTCCCAATAAATCATTTTTCAAAGACCTCAAGTCCCAGTAAGTCATTGTACACAGACTCCCAATTCTCACTATATGTTGTCCAGAGTCCTCAAAGCCCCAGTATGTCATTGTCCAAAGACCTCAATTTCCAGTATTTTATTGTCCAGAGACTCCAACTCTCAGTATATTGTTGTCTAGAGACCCCAAGTCCTAGTAAGACATTGTTCTCAGACCTCAATTTCTAGTATATTATTTCCTAGAGAACCCAAGTCCCAATATGTAGTTGTTCAGAAACACTCATTCCTAATGTGTCAATTTGGAAACCCCAAGTGTCAGTAGGAGACGCCAAGTGTTATTTTGTTAATATTCAGAGAGCCCAAATGTCAACCAGACAACCCAAGTGTCAGGGTATCATGATTTCGAGCGCCAAGTGTCGGTGTATGGTGTGATAGTTTTGTGACACTAATTACAAATCAATAATTATTGTCCAGAAATCCCAAATCTCCAACTATTAGTAGGCTTGACCCCTGTTATGTAAGAATAATACTGTCAAAAGGCCCGCTACTAAGTGTCAGCATGTCATCTTTTTGAGACCTCTATTATTAGCACACCTATGGTCTGAGACCCCAATTTTTTTTGTCATTGTCCAGAGACCCTGGGTATCAGTGATCTCATCCCCCAAATATGAGTGTGTCATTGTTTTGAGACCCCACGGTTTGGTGGACCATTGTTATAGGTGTCCTAGCATAAGTAGCATCAAACAGTTGCCAAATGTCATACTTCTCCCAACACAACCTTCATAGGCCTCATTCAGATGTCAATGTTTCCCACATATGAAGAAACAAATGATTATTTTCATCTGAGTTTTGTCCGAGTGTCATCAGTTTTTCTCGAATGTGGAGACCAAAAAAGTTCGGACAGCCAGTAAAAATGGGACCACATTCAGATGTCGTCTGAGTGTGATCAGATCTTTTCACGGCTGCGTAGACTTGCTGATATTGAGCCAAGACTTGGGTCAAAAACTAACATGTGTCTACGATTTTCTGGGGACATGAAAAATCAAGTGCACAGCCCCATAGACTATGATAGATACTGTACAAGTGATATCTATGAAAACTATGGATAGACCTCCTATGAGAAAATCGGATGTCTGAATGAGGCCTTACTGATATAACTCAACAGAACCCCTGAGTTCGTACATCTGCCCTCATATTTCTCATGGGATAACCTTACACTGATGTGACTGCTCTGACATGTAGAGTTACCATCTAATACTCAATCTAGCCATAATAAAATAAAGTCTAGTGTGGTTAACACTGAATGGTCCCAGGTGGTGAATATACGTTTGTAGGAATAGTATATATAACGCATGGAGAGTGATAATGAAAGCTTCTATGAAGTGAGGCCTCCAGTAGCCATAAACTAGCCCCAGTAACATCTGTAATCAGGTACAATACAATGGCTATGATGATAGTGTGCTCCTCTACTACGCCTAGTGGAAATTATTATGATGCATGTAAAACCAGCCGTCTTCATACCTACATACACCCTCCTCCAGACACTATTACGGTATATCCCAGGTAATCACATGTTTACCAGAACCTGCCCCAACACATCACTTATATGGCATTTGTTAGGTTGGTTCCTGAAGGCGTAAGAAATAAAATAGGTTAATCTGTGATAGCTTTTGTAGAAAAATATAGGTAAGAGTACCCCTACCCGTGCCGACTATTGTAATATGAAATACGACGGGAATTGGTTGGCGCGATGCGCAATGTTTCATTGAAAAAGCATATAGCGGGTTTTATAAGCTCAGAAAATTCACAGAGTTTCTTCAGAAATAAACCGTGAGGGTTTAATGTAAACTGAGGAAAATTCCATAAAACACAGTGCATCATGTCTCACACCGGATCTCATTCAGGGGTGATATCCGGAGGAGCCAACCTTCCATAAACTCAACACCACCATCTTTGGAAGACCTCAGGAAGGTAGATTATGTGTCTATATGCCATTAATAAGATTCAGTGTCCTCCAAATAAATTAGATCCCTCATGGGCATTTCATTTATTTTGTTGGTCTGGATCACTATATGTCCAACTTATCAATGTCTTGTAGAAGAAAAGTACACTTTGTGTTTGGACCCTACATTGGTTTGAACCCTACATTGATGGTATACGTCAGAAATTGATGTTTACCCATACTTGTCATCCAGCTTTACATCCCCAGATAGTTTTTCTCTCAGCCATGCCCCTTTTTGGATGTCACACTACCTTCTCGAGACTCTGTGGCTAAAGAAACCTTCTGGATAACATTAGTTCAAATCAATTTGTAGGACTCGATCCACCTGCCAGTTTAGTGCCCTGTGAACCACCTCCTACCTCCCGGCATCCACGACTCTTCTTTTAATTAGCACTACGTTGTTGTGGCGTGATGCACTTGCAACGTTACGTGCCCTGCCGGTTGTTCAAAAGATGAGCCATGGATGACGACACGGTTCACAAGGCTCTAGTTCAATGGCCACTTATTACTAACGTGGCTAATGGCCTGGGTCTTACGAATCAATTTCCACCAACTCTGCGTCTGCACTGAGGAAAGTTCTTACAGGACCGAGTAGATGTCCGGATTCTTTTTGGAGCCTGGAAGGTCTATTTCCTGAGAAAGTTGTTAGTATCACCCACAAAAAGCTTTGACTTGTTACTGTAATATACTGCAAAGTTTTTTCTTTGTGAGGGGCATGTTCTACTCTACACAGTAGAAAAAAAAGATATACCAAGGAATACCAGCCAACAGTGGAGAAAAAGGCACTTTTTTGGCCTTTGTTGAGAATTGGAGCCCTATAGATATATTTTCCCAACATATTCACCAAACTCAAGTCTCCAACTCAAGACGGAAAGAGCCTGGATGTAGGGGTAATAATGTATAACTACTAGGCGGTAGAATGAAGCCCGCCTAAACTGTAGCCCACCACTCCTTGAGCCCCCTAGCAACTACAGGGACTATCTTTACAGGATATACTCACAATATAGAATAATGCATCAGAATTTACTGACTATTGTCAGATTTATATGAACCCACCTGTACAAATATTATCTCCTATTCGGCATAATCTGGTTCTAGATACACCTAAACTTAGATTTGGGCAGTCCCTTTTTTTTTTTTTTTACTTTTTTTTACAAAAATTTGATCATAAGATGTCCCACAGCTAGAATCTATGCTGGAACAGAGCAGTAAGTGTTACATTTTCCTGCAGCACCTCCACAGGAGACATATAGAAATTACACAATCCAAATTCTTTGGTATTATTATCTTCATTTAATTTGTCTTAAATGAAAAAACACAAAAGAGAAAGAAGCAAAAAGCAAAACATTGATCATTTCACACAAAACTCCAAAAATGGGCCAGACAAAAGTATTGGCACCCTCAGCCTAATACTTCGTTGCACAACCTTTAGCCAAAATAACTGTGACCAACCGCTTCCAGTAACCATCAATGAGTTTCTTACAATGCTCTGCTGGAATTTTAGACCATTCTTCTTTGGCAAACTGCTCCAGGTCCCTTATATTAGAAGGGTGCCTTCTCCAAACTGCCATTTTTAGATCTCTCCACAGGTGTTCTATGAGATTCAGGTCTGGACTCATTGCTGGCCACCTTAGAAGTCTCCAGTGCTTTCTCTCAAACCATTTTCTAATGCTTTTTGAAGTGTGTTTTGGGTCATTGTCCTGCTGGAAGACCCATGACCTCTGAGGGAGACCCAGCTTTCTCACACTGGGCCCTAAATTATGCTGCAAAATTTGTTGGTAGTCTTCAGACTTCATAATGCCATGCACACGGTCAAGCAGTCCAGTGCCAGAGGCAGCAAAGCAACCCCAAAACATCAGGGAACCTCCGCCATGTATGACTGTAGGGACCGTGTTTTTTTCTTTGAATGCCTCTTTTTTCTCCTGTAAACTCTATGTTGATGCCTTTGCCCAAAAAGCTCTACTTTTGTCTCATCTGACCAGAGAACATTCTTCCAAAACGTTTTAGGCTTTTTCAGGTAAGTTTTGGCAAACTCCAGCCTGGCTTTTTTTATGTCTCGGGGTAAGAAGTGGGGTCTTCCTGGGTCTCCTACCATACAGTCCCTTTTCATTCAGATGCTGACGGATAGTACGGGTTGACACTGTTGTACCCTCAGACTGCAGGGCAGCTTGAACTTGTTTGGATGTTAGTCAAGGTTCTTTATCCAACATCCGCACAATCTTGCGTTGAAATCTCTTGTCAATTTTTCTTTTCCGTCCACATCTAGGGAGGTTAGCCACAGTGCCATGGGCTTTAAACTTCTTGATGACACTGCGCATGGTAGACACAGGAACATTCAGGTCTTTGGAGATGGACTTGTAGCCTTGAGATTGCTCATGCTTCCTCACAATTTGGTTTCTCAAGTCCTCAGACAGTTCCTTGGTCTTCTTTCTTTTCTCCGTGCTCAATGTGGTACACACAAGGACACAGGACAGAGGTTGAGTCAACTTTAATCCATGTCAACTGGCTGCAAGTGTGATTTAGTTATTGCCAACACCTGTTAGGTGCCACAGGTAAGTTACAGGTGCTGTTAATTACACAAATTAGAGAAGCATCACATGATTTTTCGAACAGTGCCAATACTTTTGTCCACCCTCTTTTTTATGTTTGGTGTGGAATTATATTCAATTTGGCTTTAGGACAATTCTTTTGGTGTTTTTTCATTTAAGACAAATTAAATGAAGATAATAATACCAAAGAATTTGTGTTTGCAATCATTTTCAGGAAGAAACTGAGTATTATCTGACAAAATTGCAGGGGTGTCAATACTTTTGGCCACAACTGTAATCGTGGAGGTGTTGGGTCCTCCAGAACGATGAATGCTCGTTGTAGCCACTTTCTGCTGGTCAAAAAAAAATCAAGATATTCTTCTAGATCTCCTGCAAAATAATGGAGGACGAGGATGTCTACAAACTAGTTTGCTTTATCATTTCACAAAGTGATATTCTAGAGATAAAATTTTAGATAAAATTTGTCAATTTTGGACGACTTCTTAATAACTACTGATTGGAGGAACCCCCGTCATACATTATATACGGTCGTGATGTAAATCTATCAGCATTTTTCTGTAAAATGAGGTGAAATGTTGCGGTACTGTTATTTATTGTGGAATTATTAGGGCTCCGTTATTGAAAACTGATGAATAAATCCATCACGGATCCGGACACAATATTTCCCGTTATGCTGCCTGCCAGGATCACACATTCTCCGGCCAAGTAGGATCGCAAACCGAAATATCTCACTTAAAGACATTTCACGTCAATAAAACCTCTAAACTGATTAAAGTTGAAAGCTCGGTTTGCGTCTTTTCATCACAGAACGAAGTCAAAATCTGCTCCGAAAGATGCTCTCCCTCCCCGTTCCCAGCGCTCCGAAGGCAGCGCCTGCATCCATCCTGCTGTGTCCCTGCATTTTAATTACTACCTTATTAATATTCATGAGCACAGGCACTCAAGAGGGATTGCAGTCTGTCATTCTCTCTCCTTCTCCTTGTTGAAACTTTTTTTTTAACAGTTGGTGGTACAATACCCCATGTTTGTTTATGCAAGTGTTTAGGATATCACCGGGCGCTAAGGAGAATGGACAACACAAGTCAATGCCGAAACTCTGCGGTGTCGCCGGGTAATTAGGAATAAAATGACCTCGTTTTCTTAAATGTTTCAATAACTATTCTACAATTACAAATGCCTCCCCAAAATAAACAATGGGGTACTGGGGGCCGCTGACTGCAGGCATGGCATGGTTGATAGGGCTAAGTGGGGGGCACTTTTAATTAGCTAGACTGGAGTCAGCTAGCATCACGCTATCTATAAGGCAGAGTTCACACAATGCAGATGAGAGTTTTTTTTAAAAAAAATCGCCTACGTTATTAAATAAGCGATCATTTAGGATGCAAAAAATAAAAATCCTAAAAAATATTTGTTTTTACCTGCAAAAAAAACATAGCCTTTTTGTCCACCGCCAACTAACTATGCTCCTCTAGGACTGCTGGGCCTCATTAGATGCCTCTTATGGTTGGCTGTAACCAAAGCGAGCAACACAGGAGGACAGATAGAGGACCAGGTGCAAGAGCGCTACGTGGGTCCATTTTCCTTTAGGGACAAAGTGGTCTTGATGAAGTAATGGCACTCCAGAAATTTTTATATTATGGTGGGACTCCTTTCCTTTAGAGGTTCGATGCAGTTGCCCAAAAGATATGTTCATCCCTGGACTGCAGTTAAGGGGAATCTGTCAGCAGGTTTTTGCTATGTAATCTGAGAGCAGCATTATGTAGAGACAGAGCCTCTGATTCCAGCTATGTGTCACTTACTAGGCTGTGTGTTGTAGTTTTAATATAATCAGTGTTTTATCGGCAGGAAATTACCACTACGGGGACTAGGTGTCACGTGCCATGCAGTCCAGCTACTCTGTTTAACCCCGTCCCTACCACTGATTGACAGTCTGCTAACAACGATTGACCTTCTGGTTAAGGATGTAAGCTCCCACATGTTCTTCATTGCTACTCATATTGTATGGAGAGTATCTCTAAAATATGCTTTTTCTATCTAGTTCTGTTTCTTGCTATGTCATCATAACAATGTACATTGTACGCAGGAAGCTGCCAATCAGCCCAGCATTCATAGCACTGCTACATCTATAACAGCCACTGAATGACTTTCAACCTGCATTTTTACCAGCTTTTCTGCCTGAACTAGAAATTTCAGTAGCTTCTCCATGGGCATTTCTGCTTTTGATTCCCTCCATCACTTTCTTCTCCCCTTTCTGGAGCGTATTACAGCAGCAAGTGTAATCTGATCCTTCACTGCAGACAGATTTGTAGACAGATTTGAGCAGTTTTTGGATAGTGCATGAATATGAAGCAACTGATAAGTGGAGGCAGTGGATATAGCTCTTATAAGACTACAACTATAGTGTTCTAATCGCTTAATCCTTCATGAAGAAACTGAAATTTAAACAAATATGCTAATTAAGGTGCTTGGTGCACCCTCGGTGTAGCCAAGAGGCTCAGTACACTGTTCTGCCCTTTATAACTGAGGCAGTGATTAGAACTTCAATGCTGTGATGATCCCTACAAGGCCACAGGCTTAGTTTATACCTGGGCTCACACACTCTCTTTAAGCCTCCAAGAGTCATGGAACACATCCAATCACCCACTTTTGGGTTCAGTTTGCATAAACCAAGGCTCTTTTGCACTCTGCTTTCTTGAACAGGGACTGTTGGCAATATGTGGTTGGTATATTTATTAATTAAATATTAGGAGCAAAGCCAGCAACGATGTTCTAACAGTTTTCTGCGTGACTAAGGAACCACAGTCCAAAACGGCAATCAATTAAAAAATTTATTGTCTGATGTTTCAAGCTATGCAAAGGTCTTTCTCCAGTAGATCTGTGTAATGGAAGAGTCAGACAAGCTGTTGTAAGTTTATGGTGGCAATAGAAACATCACGCTACTTACTACAGCTTGTCCGGTGTTTCCATTATACAGATATCCTGTAGAAAGCCCTTTGGAAAGGTTGAAACATCGGATGATGTCTGTTATTTTGTTGTTGGATTAACTATAAATATGAGAACCTGTACTGAAAACAGAGACATCAGTGCAGCTAAGATCGCATGGATCCTGAGCTACAGAGCCGTAGGCAAGGCTTTACTTTTGCATGGACCAAAATCAAGTTTGCATCCCTAGCTAGACCTGTATCTAAATACAATGGACAAAACAGAATGGCTTATGGGCCCTCTTTGGCACCCAGTGCTGGGGGCACAGACTTGCACCCTAGCCATGCCCAGATGCTGCTAATACCTATCATAGCACTAATTCCAGCGTCCCTGCATGCGCCCCCTCCCTCCTCCCAGGAGGAACGCCGACATACTCACTGACACAGCTGGTCTCCCAGTGGTGCACCTAGTGTGTAAGCACCTCAATTCTTAATGGGGCAGTGCGTGCACTCTAAATCCGCCCCCAGCCAATATCTGAGCGGCATCTAGAATTTAAGCCACGCTCAGATGTAGTGAGGTTATGTACAGCACACTCTTTGGTGTTAGTTTGTGTTTGTCTCTGCAAGTTAGTTGTCAGGTCCCTCAACCTATTCCTGAACCTATTCTCTTAGAACATGAACCTGTTGCTATTCCTGCCTATTGGGAACCTGGTCCTGCTCCTGTTATCCATGTTCCCTGAACCTGCAGCCACTCTGGTGGTACCTGAACCTGATGCCTCTCCGATAGTACTTGAGTCTGAAACCGCTGTGGCAGAATGTGAGCCTGAAACCTCTGAGGCAGAATGTGAGCCTCAAACTGCTCCAGTGGAATGTGAACCTGAAAAAGCTCAGGCGAAACATGAGCCTAAAACTGCTCCGACAGAATGTGAGCCTGTAAGAAGATGAGTTGAGACGGAGTCAACAGTGTGCGGTGCGCTTTAAGGTCGGAACTATCAGGGCTGTCACCACTGTTGGCGGAGGAGGTTTCCTCTGACAGGGAGAGACCTTTCTGTCAGACAGCAGGGGGCGCGGGGTATATAAGGAGACCTGTGTGGGAATGGGTCAGATTTGGCGGGAAGGCGGCAGGAGACAGTTGACTCCCTCTCCGCTGCTCGCGCTGACAACTCCACTTTTCCCATAACTCAGTTTGCTGACCTTGAGACTTCTGGTGACACTATTCAGTTACCGTCTGTTTCCGCACTGTTGGATACTCCTGTTTTACCTGAGACACCAGACAAACTTCTTAGAGATTACTCTGTAAGACCAAGGACTGTTGTGGCCTGTACACGTGCTCACGACCCATGTCCGGCGCCATTTCTGAGAAATCCACATAAAGGACTGATTCCACGTTTCGGCGCACCCAAGTCAAGCAGAACTGAATCCATCAGCACTGTCGGCACATATCTCTGTAGCAGAGCCAGAGACTTTGTACATCAGTTGAGACGCTGCCTAGAGATTTTCCAGCCTCTCCCCTGCCAGAGCTGCAAATGATAAGTTGTCTTGCTTTTGTATATTCTTTTTCGGATTGCCTTTTCCTCCCTGCGTGAAGTACTACTTGTTATTGCCTGTTCTGTAAATCCTTGTTAACCCCTTCTCTATCTCTGGTTACTCACTGCATCCCCACGAACTGTTTATTCCTTACAAGCCTGAAACCGCTCTGGTGGAATGTGAGCCTGAAACCACTCCGGTGGAATGTGAGCCTAAAGCTGCTCCGCCAGTACTTGAGCCTGAAACAGCGGCGGCAGAATGTGAGCCTGAAACCGCTCTGGCAAAATGTGAGCCTGAAGGCGCTCTGGCAATACGTGAGCCTGAAACCGCTCAAGTGGTACTTGAGCCTGAAACTGCTCTGGTGGTATGTGAGTCTGAACCAGCTCCATCGGTACTTGAGCCTGAAACTGCTCTGGTGGTATGGGAGCCTGTAGACGCTCCGGTGGAACCTGAAGCAGTACCAGTGTCTATTCTAGCAAGTGTCCCAGGATCAGCACTGACTGTACCTGCATAAGTATCCTGTCCTGCCTTGGATTCTGAGTCCGTGTCTGCAATTCTATCACTTGGGGTCATCTACAGCAGTACTTAGGACTGCCCTTGGAGTGGTACCTGGTGGTTATCTTCAGTTCAAGCCTGACTTAAGAGCTCTAGCGAAAACCAGGCGGCCGCTTAGCCACGCCCCTCCAAGGGTAAGCCCGAGCCGTGATGCTGTGGGTCCATGATCCACGAGCGTGACACCTATAACTATATAGGTCTATCAGTGATGGTATTTGGGTACCGCAGTCATTCAACTCTCTCCTCCGCCCACCACTGCCACCTCCAACTCCCCTCATCTCTGCTGAGGACTTTGCCACCTACTTCAAAAACAACATTGACCAAACAAGGCAAACCTTTACAGTTCCACCACCCCAACTGCTCCACATACCAGACTTCTGCCCTTCCCTAATAACCTCCCTCTCCAACATCACTGAAGGAGAGCTTACTCATCTCCTTTCCAAATCACGCCTCACCACCTGTGCACTTGACCCCATCCCTTCCCACCTGCTCCCCAACCTCACTAACATGATCATTCCAGCCCTAACCCATCTCTTCAACCTATCCCTAACTTCTGGTACCTTCCCCTCTGCCTTCAAACATGCCACCATAACACCTATCTTCAAAAAATCAAACCTTGACCCAACTGCTATGCCCAGCTATCGCCCCATATCACTGCTCCCATTTGCTTCCAAACTCCTTGAACAGCATGTCCATGCTCAACTTTCCTCCCACCTCTCATCTAACTCCCTCCTTGACATCCTGCAATCTAGCTTCCGTCCCCACCACTCCACTGAAACTGCCCTGACCAAAATTACTAATGACTTACTCATAGCCAAAGCTAACAGACAGTTCTCCATCCTCCTCCTTCTTGACCTGTCCTCTGCCTTTGACACAGTTGACCACTGCCTACTGCTACAGATTCTTTCTTCCCTTGGCATCAAAGACCTTGCCCTGTCCTGGATTTCCTCATACCTTTCTGACCGCACATTCAGCGTTTCCCACTCCCACACTACCGCCTCATCCCGCCCCCTCTCTGTTGGGAGTCCCCCAAGGCTCTGTCCTGGGCCCCCTACTTTTTTCCATCTATACTCTTGGCCTAGGACAATTCATAAAGTCCCATGGCTTCCAGTACCACCTGTATGCAGATGACACACAGATCTACCTCTCTGGCCCAGATGTCACCTTTCTGCTGTCCAGAATCCTGGAGTGTCTATCAGCCATATCCTCCTTTTTCACCTCTCACTTCCTAAAACTCAACGTAGAAAAAACTGAACTCATTATCTTTCCTCCGTCTCACGTATCTTCCCTACCCGATCTATCTATTATGGTAAACGGCATCACGCTCTCTCCAGCATGTGAAATCCGCTGCCTCGGAGTAACTCTCGACTCTGCCCTGTCCTTCAAACCACACGTCCAATCTCTTGCCACCTCCTGTTGCCTCCAACTCAAAAATATTTCCATAATCCGTCCCTTCCTCAGTCCTCAATCTACTAAAACTCTTGTACATGCCCTCATCATCTCCCACCTTGACTACTGCAACACTCTCCTCTGTGGCCTCCCTGCTAACTCTCTTGCACCACTCCAGCCTGTCCTCAATTCTGCTGCCCAACTAATCCACCTCTCTCCTCGCTACTCCCCTGTCTCCCCCCTCTGCAAATCCCTCCATTGGCTCCCTATTCCCCAACAAATCCAGTTCAAACTACCATCACTGACCTACAAAGCCATCCACAACCTTTCCCCTCCCTATATCTCTGAACTAATCTCTCAATATCTTCCCTCACGTAATCTTCGATCCTCCCAAGACCTCCTACTCTCCTCCACACTTATTCGTTCCTCACACAACCGCCTCCAAGATTTCTCCTGAATATCACCTGTCCTCTGGAATGCCATGCCTCAACATGGTCTGATTATCCACCACCCTCGGATCCTTCAAACGGAACCTGAAAACCCATCTTTTCAGGAAAGCTTACAGCCTGCAATGACCATTCTGCCGCCTCACCATCGCCTGAGCTGCCGCCTCATCACCACCAGAGCTGCTGCACCCCCGACCTTCTGTCTTTTCCCCGCTATCCCGTAGAATGTAAGTCTGCAAGGACAGGGTCCCCTCCCCTCTGTACCAATCTGTCATTGTAAATTTGTTTACTGTTAACGATATCAATAACTTTGTATGTAACTCCCCTTATGTACAGCACCATGGAATTAATGGCGCTATATAAATAAATAATAATAAATAATAGTAGAAATAAATGTCTGGTCGAAAGCAACAGATGCAAAAAGGTACAAATAAACCCTTTTTCGGACCCTTTTATGTCCGATATTGGGTGGTTTAATCCAAATTACATCCTAAAGACCAGAAATGATTTCAATTGATCGGTATATTAGTTGCTGAGGTCCATCTATCTATTTGAAGCTCCATACAATGCTAGATAATACTAAAAGATTAGGTTATTATGTAATCAACTGGACCACACAAAACCTAGAGATGAAAATAAGTATCAGCATGTAAATGGGTTAGGTGTTGTCCACCTTTGGGGGAAATTTTATTAAATATTTTGATTTGTTTGGCCTTAACAGGCTTTTTGTTTTCCCGAATAATCAACTTTGATGTGGTCTGTGGCCATAAATCAGCTGAGAAGAGCTCAGAAAAAGATAGACTAATGAGTCATACACTCCGGTCATTCAACTGATGGATTCCCAGTTGGCTCATTCTCCAGCCAATGATTGACAGTTTGGGTCTAGAAGGCAAATGCTGCCAATTTTTTAATGAAACCCAATCACAAAAAATTAATGAAAAATGTCCTCAAGGTTACAAGATTTTACAACCAGCAGCTGTGGGTTAAACACAAATGAGAGTGTCAATGCATAGTGTAAAAATTGACATGACAAGAAGACAAGCTCCTCTCACCAACTATGGACTGATAAGAAGTGCTACACGACCAATGTAAATGTTGTGAATGAAACTTAATACTGTATAGCTACAGTATGTAGGAGAACAAGCTAAAAGAAAGTCATCCTCAAAAGCTGAGTTGGACAATGACTTCCACTAAATAGACAATTATCTTCCTTCAGGAGGAGAGTTAATTTACATATTTTTCCTTGGAGCATTGCCTGTAAACCCCTCAAAATCCACCTTAACCAGAAGTCTCCAGAGGAGAGCAATATGATTCATCCTCAAGAAGATAACCCATGGGTCATGGACTTCTGTTTTGGATGTTTTTAGATTTTGGGTGGAGGGAAAATGCCCTTTTATTGTCCCATGATTTTTGTCGGAATTGATTATACAACAACTGAATTTTGTAGAATTGTTTGATGAGGCTCAAAACAACGACGCCATAGAAGATTGTATTATAAAGGTAGACGCTGTTGGGCTTTACGCGTGGTGGTTTGGTGAGGAGACATGGTTGAAAATAAAAAAAATATAGCAGCAAATAAATGGAAAAAAGGCTGCAGTAGAAGAGGCTGGGTTTGGAGATATGCCTAGAGAGGAGATGCTCTAGGGTCAAAGACACATGATGATCTATGATCCTCTAGTAGGAAGCAAAAGAACAAAACTACAGCACAGAGAGAGCCTCAGAAAAAGGATAAGAGTTGTACACAACCATAGAAGCTTTTTCGGCTAAAAATAATAAAACATTAAATAAATTTGGTGCCAAAAATGTAAAAGAAATGGTTAAAAAATCCTGAAATAAACAAGATCTGTACTGTGGATGCTTTGTAGACACCATAGAACGTCTATAGGCTGAAGATATTCCAGGGGACATCCATTATATCTGCTTTGATCATTCATCAGTTGGTTGTTGGCTGAAATGAACAGGCGTTTGTTTCACCGAACCATCAGAAATGCGTTCATTATGCCTAAAAACGCCAATTTCATTCACATTTTATCTAATGTGTACAGACTCCCTAAAGCTACACAGGGTAAGGAACAAAGGCTAAAACTCTTTTTGGGTCATCATATCTGTATAGGGCCCCATACACTTTGGATGAAAATGATCTACAAAATGATTGATCATTCCTCTGTGGCCCCAAACACATCACAGACTACATCGCCCAATATTGTATTTTTTTTTTACCATTGATGCGAGAAAAAAATCCCAAATGTCCTAATAATTACAAAGGTTCGTCAGTCAAATCAAATGATTGTTCATTTCAACCAGGTAAACTGGTTATTAACAGGCAAAATAGTTCTTTGGGCTATCACAGTCATGTAGTGTCCCACACACATTGAATGAAATCAGGCCAAGGAACGCTCACTGGTCAGTCGAATGAATGACCGTTGTTTGATTACCCCAAACTCATCAGAAACTACATTGGCCAATATTGGATTTTTTTCTGCCGATGATGCAGGCCTCAGGACTCTGGACGGACCCCGCTGGAGGGGTGTGAGAAGCGCCCAGACATCAGTGCCTTTTCTGCCTCTGTTTTGACCGGAATACTGCGGCTGGAGCAAGAACAAGGTGTGTCATGGGGAAGGTTGTATTGGTCCCAGCTGTTTATGTGCAAGGGACCAGGGGAGTGCCAGCAGACAGAATGCTCAGTGGACTCTATTCCTGTACTGTGCCTTTAAGAACCCGGCTCTGACTATCCTCCCCTTTTCGCCCTTGTTACACCGCTCCGGTGGTACCTGAGCCTGAAGCAGCACCCACAGTACCCGAAGCCAGACACCACTCCTGTGGTACTTGTGCCTGTAGCTGCACCCGCGGTCCCTGAAGCCTGATGCTGATCTGGCGGTACCTGAGCCTGAAACCGCGCCTGTGGTTCCTGAACCCTGAAGCCATTCTGGCAGTACCCAAACCTGTAATCATTCCAGCGGTACTTGAACCTGCACCAGTGTCTGTCCTGGTTAGCGTTCCAGAGTCCGTACTATCCTAGTCTGTTCCAATATCCGAATCCTGTCCTGCCAATGACTCCAAGTCTGTGTCCATTTAGCCCAGTAACCCATATTCCGTGCTATATGAGCAGTGACCGAATCCTATCCTGCTTGTGACTCGAGTCTGTGTCTATCCTGCCCGGTAACCCAAAATCCATGTTGTCTAAACAGCGTCCGAATCCTGACCTGCCAGTGACTCCGAGCCTGTGTCCATGTCTGCGATCCTAACTCCTGGAGTGAGTGGCTGCAGGACCAGAGACTGTCTAAGGCTGGTTTCACATTAGAGTTTGGCTGAGCTGCGGAGGGCTGCGTATTTCCTATTTCTGTTGCGTTTCTGTGCGTTTGGAGGGCACGTCAAAACGAAGCATCCGCATAAATCCGCTTGTCCTGTGTACCCAATGTTAATGAAAGGTACGCAGGACGCATGCAGAAGTAGGCGGAGCTAAACGGAAGAAGTGCGGAAGTAGTTGGAGCTTAACGGAGGAAGTACGCAGTCCTTCGCAGCTCAGCCGAACACTAATGTGAACCTAGCCTAAGAGTGGTACCTAGCAGCTACCTGCAGCTCAAATCTAACTCCACAATCAGGTGCTCTAGCAAACACCAGGTAGCCACTTAGCTACGCCCCTCCTAGGTAAGCCAGAAATGTGGCACAGTGGGTCCACGAACCACGTGTGTGAAATCACCAAAATAGCAGATACACAGTGCGGATGACGCTGCTGCTCTATATTACACCACAATAGCTGTAGCTTTGGAATCTGCTGCCCCACTTACAAATACCAAAGCTCGCAAAATCAACAGACAGCCCTGGCACACCAGCCTGACCAAAGAACTGAGGCGAGCTTCCAGGGCTGCTGAGCGCAGATTGAAAAGATCCCATTCCAACGAGCACTTCATCGCATTCAAACAGTCCCTCATTACTTTCAAGACCACACTCACCACAGCTAAACAAACCTACTTCTCATCTCTCATATCCTCCCTGTCTCACAACCCTAAACAGTTATTCAACACCTTCAATTTTCTCCTCCGTCCCCCAGCACCTCCTCCCTCCCCACTCATCTCAGCTGAAGACTTTGCCTCATTTTTCAAGCAGAAGATTGATAACATCAGAGACAGTTTTGGTCAACAACCCCCAGAGCCCCTCCTCCCGACTTCCCAGCCCTCCACCTCCAAAACCAACTTCTCCACCATTACAGAAGATCGACTCTCCACTCTACTCTCAAGATCACATCTCACCACTTGTGCACTTGACCCGATCCCTTCCCACTTCATCCCAAACCTCACCACAGTCTTCATCCCAACCCTAACCCATCTCTTCAACCTATCACTAACAACTGGTGTTTTCCCCTCAAGCTTTAAACATGCCTCCATCACACCTATCCTCAAAAAGCCCTCTCTTGACCCATCCTCTGTATCTAGCTATCGCCCTATATCACTTCTCCCCTATACCTCCAAGCTACTGGAACAACACGTCTACCTTGAACTGTCCTCCCATCTCTCTTCTTGCTCCCTCTTCAACCGCTTACAATCTGGCTTCCGGTCACACCACTCCATTGAAACTGCCTAAGGTCACCAATGACCTCTTAACCGCCAAGAGCAAGCGACACTACTCTGTCCTCCTCCTCCTGGACCTGTCAGCTGCCTTTGACACAGTGGACCATTCCCTATTATTACAGACCCTCTCATCCCTTGGCATCACAGACTTGGCCCTATCCTGGATCTCTTCATACCTAACAGACCGGACATTCAGCGTCTCCCACTCACACACCACCTCCTCACCTCGCCCCCTATCTGTCGGAGTCCCACAAGGTTCAGTCCTAGGACCCCTGCTCTTCTCCATTTACACCTTTGGCCTGGGACAGCTCATAGAATCTCATGGATTTCAGTATCATCTCTATGCTGATGACACACAGATCTACATCTCTGGACCAGATATCACCTCCCTACTAACCAGAATCCCTCAATGTCTGTCCACTATTTCATCCTTCTTCTCTGCTAGATTTCTGAAACTTAACATGGACAAAACAGAATTCATCATCTTTCCCCCATCTCACGTGACCCTCCCAACAAACCTATCCATTACAGTAAATGGCTGCCCACTCTCCCCAGTCCCACAAGCTCGCTGCCTCGGGGTAATCCTTGATGCTGATCACTCCTTCAAACCACATATCCAAGCCCTTTCCACTTCCTGCCGACTTCAACTCAAAAATATTTCACGAATCCGTTCATTCCTCAACCAAAAATCTGCAAAAACCCTAGTCCATGCCCTCATAATCTCTCGCCTTGACTACTGCAACCTCCTGCTCTGTGGCCTCCCCTCGAACACTCTCGCACCCCTCCAATCTATTCTAAACTCTGCTGCCCGACTAATCCACCTGTCTCCCCGCTATTCCCCAGCTTCTCCCCTCTGTCAATCCCTTCACTGGCTCCCCATTGCCCAGAGACTCCAGTACAAAACCCTAACCATGACATACAAAGCCATCCACAACCTGTGTCCTCCATACATCTGTGACCTCGTCTCCCGGTACTTTCCTGCACGCAACCTCCGATCCTCACAAGATCTCCTTCTCTACTCCCCTCTTATCTCCTCTTCCCACAATCGCATACAAGATTTCTCTCACGCATCACCCCTACTCTGGAATTCTCTACCACAACATATCAGACTCTCACCTACCATCGAAACCTTCAAAAAGAGCCCGAAGACCCACCTCTTCCGACAAGCCTATAACTTGCAGTAATCACCGATCGACCAAACCGATGCATGACCAGCTCTACCCTCGCCTACTGTATTATCACCCATCCCTTGAAGATTGTGAGCCCTCGCGGGCAGGGTCCTCTCTCCTCCTGTACCAGTTATGACTTGTATTGTTTAACATTATTGTACTTGTTTTTATGTATACCCCTCCTTACATGTAAAGCGCTATAACAATAAATAATAATAATAATAATAATAATAATAGTCATTATGGTCAGAATTGGCCATTTCATTCAAGATTATCCAATGCGTATGGGCTCCCTAAGGTTGGCAACTGGACTTGATGATAACATTAGTGTTGTTACTGATCTTGGTGGTCAGTAGTTTAGAAATCAAGACTATGCTTCCTTTTATTTGAATTAACAATTCTCCAGCCATAGGTTGAATCTCAATTATCCAACTAAGTGTTTGAGACCAATGATTCAGTATGACTACGCTCATGGTGTCTAGAGGTAAAGCACAGGCGTGGGATAGCGTGTAGGTGCTTTGGTTGTAGCAGCCTATGAGGAGACATGATAATCTTCCCCAACATGACCATAGTGGATTATAAGCATATGGGGAAAGTGTGTTCAGTAATGTTATGTAGGCATTTATGCTGCTCTAATATGGGGGAACTTGGCTGGTTGCCCAGCTTTGCTGTCATGGAGCTGTGACTGTGATTATTTTAGGACACTGTGGATGGCGTTTCTGACTGACACCGGAGGAGCTGTGACTGGCACCACTATGGAGACTCAGTAATTGGCACTCATGTGGGGATGTGCTTGGCGCTCTTATACTTTGGGGAGGACTTAATTTGTTTAGGTTGACTTGGGCACCATTAGTGTTTATCCCTCCCGTAGTGAAGTGACTTAACCTTTGTGTCCCCACTCTCTGTGTCATTGTGTCAGACCTCGTTGGTACATCATTCTCATTCTGCAGGAACAAATTTGATGAACTTTTTGTTTTACGGAGTTGATGTTCTGTTAGGGTTGCGGATCGCACTAAATATAAAATATAAGGAAGTGCGATCGCAACTCGGGGTCCACCGTGCAGAGATGGAAAACTGCTGCTTAGTAATGGCGGAGTACTACGTGAACACTGGTGGGTTAACCACTGACCCAGTGTGCACAGGAGCAAACTCTGCTACTTTACAGAGCCTCTGAAAGAAATGCCGGAGCCTGTTAACTCCACAGGACTCGGCAGAGGAAGGGCATAGAGTAAGGTCACAGGACTCGGCCCTTAGACCGCAGGACTAGAGTCCGTCTAGACCGCTAGCGCTCGGCGCCGCACTGCGGTGCCAGCAAGAGTCACTAAAATAGATAACGCGTGCAAGTGTGCACAGTGCCGCTCAGGCGGACGCCACTAATCGCCCAGGATTGGGCCTGATAAGCGCACAGATTATGCAAGGCGTTGCACAGGCGTGGCTGTCACTTGCCACAGGTACAATAGTGACCTGCAGTGGGCGACACCATCGGACGCTAGTGTGCAAAAGACTGGACTGCACTGTGGTGTATACACTAGCCACTGACAGGCGCTGACTCTAACCGCTAAACCCTAACAACAGACACAACCAAGGGTAGGGGTTTCATTAGGAGTCAGTCAGATGCATGCATCCATCATCATACACTCCATAAGTATTTGAGTCTATACTAGCGCATGGCCGTGCGGCCATGCGGCACTTTTATAGCAGCGTCCTTCCGGGAGCAGTAATAGGACGTGAGCATGTGACCACAGACCTCCAATGAGAGGATTTCCCACGGGAAACTACTGATATATGGGGTACCCAGACATGGTGCATCATTGCAACCCTCTACTGCTCTTTTTGTGTCCAGATGGTTGATGGCCAAATTCAATAACTATGTGGGCCATGTTGCCCCCCAGGATCCAGTTTGTGTCTAATATTTGTAAACCATCTTAAAAGTAATAGCCCCAAGTGAGTGGGTCTAAACTCACCTCTAAAATTGGTTGTCTTCTGTAATCCAATTATTTGACTCCCATTGATCCCAAGAACGGGGGTCCAAAGTCTCCTGCGTAAGTGGAGCGGTAGTGAGCATGTGCAACCTTCATTCCTATAGGCAGTGAATAGAACAGTGGTTCGCACATTCACACAGAGGACTTGAGCCCCCCATTCTCATTATTGGTGAAGGTTACAGCAGATGGACCCCCAGTGATCGTATAATAGATTTATCATCTATCCCATAAAAACACATATCTATGCATCTAGAAATTGTACAAAACTAATAAAATTCTTTACGGTAAAAGCACTATATTGTTTTAAAGAGGCAGTACTGGGGATATATGTTCTTTATTGGATCTTTTAAGAGTCCATATTCGGTATATGGTGCCATTCCTAATCCCTATAGGTTCATATTACAGAATTGTAGATGTGCCGCCTTATGTTGCCTCGGTGAGCATTGCTTCTAGAGAACAATACCTCTGTAGTGTGACAGGCAATGGAACAACGGCATTGTCTTTTTCCTTCCATGGGCGCAAACAGAGGCGCAGATTGTCTCCTTAAGACGTTTATTTACCACCAACGAAGGGACTTTTTTTGACAATGGATGATTCTTGCAAAAATTGAAAAAAATTTGAATTTCCCTCAGTGGTGGCAGAATGTCACAAAAAATAATATAGGAGGAAATAAACTGATGGTTCCGAGAAAAGGAGAAAAATCAGATGTGAATCCCCCCACCCTTTGGTTTTTCTTGTGCAGCTTTAACAATCTCCCTACCCCCGCAAGCCAGCTGCCTCACTCTCTCTCTATCTGTGTTCTCTCCCTCCCCCTCCTCCATAACTCAAAAAGCTTGTCAGGCTGGTTCCAGACTGCTGGCGCCAGGCTTCTCTCCAGGAAAAAATAAAGCGAGCTAGAGAGAGAGAAAGGCATGCACAGCAAAATAGCCCCACCGCATGCTCTCCCAGATCAAACCGTCCTTTATCTCTATGGAATTTTCCCTCTGCCTTTGTAACACTGCTGCAGACAGCTGAGATTACTCTAACCCTAATGTAGGAGAGCAGGCACACAAGCAATGGAAAAAAAAGATTTTATTTAAAGGACAAAGACAATGTAGCAACAACGTATCGCTAAGTCTAGTAACTGTAAAAAAATAATAAGATTCTTTTCGGTAAAAGCATTTTTTTTTTTAAAGAGACAGTATGTCCTGAAAGATATAATTTTATTTTCTACCAGCATGATATAAAAAAACTTGTATGTTCTGTTACATAGTCAATTATCATTCACACAATTATGTTATATTGATAAAAAAAAGGATCCACAAGAAGGGATTATATTAGTGTTTTGAAATTACAATTAAATGGTTGATGAGATTAGAAAAAGAGGATTTCATTTTTTATTTTATTATTTTTTTAGAAATAGCGCCACTCTCGTCTGGAGGATGTGTGTGGTATTTCAGCAATTTACTTGCTTTACTTGAATAGAGTTGAGCTGCAACACCAGACACAGCCTTTAGCGAATGGAGGCGCTGTTTTTGGGAAAATAAGCCACGGCCCTATACTGGGGCCAATCAGGACCGAGCCCGTACCTAGGAGGTATCCCGAAGGGAGAGTGACAGCAGACCCGTGTCCCCTAAGTCGGCCCCAAGGTTCAGTCGTGCCACAGCTATCAAGTGTTGGCGGTGCCAGGGCCTCAGACATGTGGCTGCTCCTTGAAATCTGAACCCATGGACTGTGGGTATACTTGTTGTGTGTCTATGTATACCCAGTCAGTCTTCACCGCCACTATAGGCACTGCCGGCAGTGAACCTAGATTCTCGTCAATGGGTACTAAACGGAGGCTCTCTTGGATTCGGGGAGCTTAGTAACTCTGGTCCATGGGTCCCTTGTTGCCGGGGCCAACTCCAATGGACATAAAGTGGGGGTGGTATGAATCAATGGGGAACTCCGAGAGTACCTGACCGTGGAGGTTACTTTTTCCACACCATGTGGAGAAATTAAACATGTGGTGGGGGTTGTGAAGACCCTTCCATATAGGACTGTGTTGGGAAGAGACCTGCCCCTATTCTGGTACCTGTGGTAGACCAGGGTTACCTCTCCCAAGGTAAATTATATTCTGGGCGTGGAACCTGAAGATCCCGAGTCAGGAATACCTTCTGTAAGGTTCGCCAACATAGGGACAAAGTGTACAAAGAGTAACCCCGATAGGCTTCCCCTAGAGGTATTGGCAGGAGAAGTCGAGGAGACTCCATTGATCCCTGAGCTGGAAGTGTCCCATGGTAAGTTCGGGACAGCTCAGCTCCATGATCCCACCCTGGCCCAGGCACGAGGAAGGGTGATTGAAATTAATGGAGTAGCTCAGCAAACAGGTGCTGAAACAGTTTTTCCCCGCATGGCTATCCACCAGGAGTTGTACTGGGTACATAAAGTCCGGGATGAGGTGGTGGATCAGCTGGTTGTACTCCAATCCTACCGTTGCTCGGTGCTCACACCCACATGCTAGGAGGGCACTTGGGGGCCAAAAAGATGCAGGAGCGCATTCTGAAGCATTTTTTTGGCCTGGGGTCTACGCGGAGGTCCAGAGGTGCTGTAACACGTGTCCGGAGCGCCAACTATCCTCATCCACCACGAGCTACCAGAGTCCATTGGTACCTCTGCCCTTCATAGAAGTACCATTTGAGCAGATAGCAATGGATCTGGTAGGCCCCATAGTGAAGTCTGCCCGTGGCCATCAACATATTTTGGTCATAGTGGACTACGCCACATGGTACCCAGAGGCGATACTTATCCGCCACACATTGGCCAAGTTAATAGCCTGCGAGCTATTTGCCTTGGGCTACCAAAGGAAATCCTTATCGATCAGCGGACTCCTTTTATGTCCAAGGTGACCAAGGAGCTATGTAAGCTGCTCCAGATTAAACAGCTACGTACGTCGGTGTACCACCCACAAACCGACGGGTTAGTGGAAAGGTTTAACAAGGCCCTCAAATCCATGCTAAAAAAGGTGGTCGCCAATGACGGGAGGGATTGGGACATGTTACTGCCCTACCTAATGTTCGCCATCCGCGAGGTGCCGCAGGCGTCCACGGTGTTCTCCCCATTTGAGCTATTGTATGGCAGGCACTCGAGGGGACTGCTAGACGTAGACAATGAGTTGTGGGAAAAGGAGCCCACACCGCATAAGAGTGTCATCGAGCATGTGGCAGACATGCAGGACCAGATTGCGGCAGTACAGTCCATAGTACATGAGCATCTGATGGATGCCCAGACCGCGCAGAGCCTCGTGTATAATAAAGAGCCGCAGTCAGGACTTTTAAAGAAGGGGACCGGGTGTTGGTACTAATGCCCACCACAGAGAGTAAGCTCATGACCAAGTGGCAAGGGCCATATGAGATATGGGGGAAGTTGGGAGAAGTACATTACAGAGTTTACCAGCCCGGGAAAAGAAAACCCGAACAGCTGTATCACGTGAACCTGTTGAAAGCATGGAAGAACCGGGAATGTTTGGTCGTGGAGGCAACCTCTGTGGTACCAACAGGGAACCCTCTGTCACAGGCCAAGGATGAGGCCGAGAGAGAGGTAAAAATAGGAGACACTCTCTCGAAACAGCAGCGTTGAGTGGTTCGGAAATTAGTCCAAGAGAATGCAGATGTATTCTCGGAATTACCTGGTCGTACCTCCGTCATCCAGCATGACCTTTTCACCAAGCCTTATGTAAGGGTACGAATGAAACCCTACCGAGTGCCTGAGGCTTGGAGACAGGCCATCGTGAGTGAGGTAAGACAAATGCTCCAGCTGGGATAAATTCAGGAATCCCGGAGTGACTAGGCTAGCACCACTGTGCTAATCCTGAAGCCGGACGGATCATTGCGGTTCTGTAATGACTTCCATAAATTGAATGACGTGTCAAGTTCGACCTTTATCCAATGCCCCATGTGGGCGAGCTGATCGAGCGCCTGGGTCAGGCCCATTACTTCACCTCGCTCGATCTGACCAATAGTTTTTGGCAGGTGCCCCTTACAGAATCGGCAATCGCCTTCATAACACCAGAGAGTCTTTACCACTATATAGTCTTGCCCTTTGGACTACATGGAGCTTCTGCCACCTTCCAGAGGTTGATGAACATAGTGCTGGAACCCCATCGGAAGTAAGCGTCAGCACATTCTTAGATGATATCATGATCTTTACTACTGACTGGCATAACCACTTGGCTCAGAGCCATGGGCTTGATGGCGAATCCAAAGAAATGTGTGATAGGGCTCGAGGAAACTTGGTACTTGGGTAACGTGATCGGCCGTGGGGTTATCAAACCCCAAATAAATAAAATCGAAGCCATTCTGAACTGGCCCTGACCCGTTACCACCAAATATGTGAGAGTGTTTCTCGGAATCATTGGGTATTACCTGAGGTTTTCGGGGAGAACAACACCGCTTACCGATCTCCTCAAGGAAAAGAAGTCGGTCATGGTTCGGTGGAACCCTCAGGCGGAGGAAGCGTATCAATCCATGAAGGTGGCACTGTGCGGACAGCCCCTCCCCATTAGCCCCAACTTTAAGAAATGCTTCATTGTGCAGACAGATACCTCTAACGTGGGCCTAGGAGTGGTCCTGTCACAGGAGGTGAATTGAGAGGAGCATTCGGTCACCTACCTAAGAAGGAAACTATCCCTGGCCAAGAAAAATTAGAGCGTAGTGGAGAAGGAGTGTCTGGCCATTAAGTGGGCCTTGGAGTCCCTACGCTATTATTTACTTGGTTGACTGTTTCGCTTGGAGACACATCATTCACCCTTGGTCTGGATGAGGAATGCCAAGGAAAGGAATATTCAGGTCACCCGATGGTTCCTGTCTTTGCAAAATTTCAATTTTACTGTGGAGCATCAGGCGGGAAAGTCACAGGGAAATGCGGAAGCCTTGTCACTGGCCACCTGTATAGAGACAAATGTTCAACCTCACAAGTTTGAACGGGGGGGGGTGTGAGGCAGTAACCAGGGTCATAGGTGAGGGTCTCTATGTGTCCCCCAAGATGTTCAAAGAAGCATATTGAGGCCGCAGGAGTGCATTGCAGGTCACAGGCGTAGCTGTGATTTCAATGCAGAATAAAAGTGAGTGTTGGTCTTGGGCAAGTTATATGTCCAAGGCAGATTTAGGAAAACCTGCCCTAAGCTTTTATTTTTGAAAAGGACTACAGGAAGGTAGTGGGGCACTCCATTTCCTCCCCCGGCCGGGTTTTCCATGTGGCCTAAGGCCACAGGCTGATTGTAAAAACCACTGCAACAGAGGGTTGGGTGTGTCAGTGTGGCGTTTGCAAGGTGCAGAAGCTCAGCCTTTGTGAGGGAACACAGAGTCAAGTGGAGCGAACTCCTGGCATCCAGCAGCGTAATACGGTGGTGCAGTCGCCCTCGGCAATCGGATGCATTTACGGACTGTCTTGTTTCCTGGCTGCAATCCGGAGTATACCAGTTGTTTTGTTTGTAAGTTTTGTACATTAATACTACCTTTACTTTGAACTTTCCTGGGTCACTGCATCATCACTGTACAGTGAGGACTGTTGTGAGCTCATTTTCGGGTTTGCCTCTGGCTTCTGGTGAGGGTTATGGAGCTGGCTGTGCTGACAGAGGAGTAGTGAGTTCTCTATCTGGACTCCCTCTGTTGGTGAAGGGAGGTAATGAAGCTGATCTAAATGGCAGGGACCGGCCACCTGAGGAAGAGGACTGCGATTGGACATCAGGAGTTTCTGATTGGATTTAAGGCAGCCGACTCCCTGGTTTCTTGCTGGTGATTTTTCCTGACTGTGGCTCCTGGTTTCCAGTTTGGTTCCTGCCTTCCTAAAGCTAAGTTTTCTCTGCTATTGTTCATATGAGTTTTTGTCTGGTTTACTTAGTTTTTGTGTTCAGCCAGCCCTGGCTGGGACTGGGCTGAATCCCCATTTTGCCTCTGATCAGTTGATCTCTTTTGCTCTGTCTTCAGAATATGCCTGAGTGCTGATATAGTGATTTGAAGTCTAGCAACTTCAGGGCCTTTTTCTATCAGACGTGTTGGACATTCTTTTTGGCAGGGTTTTTGCGTGATTGCAGACAGCAGCTTTTCTTTCCTGTCCTTTCTAGTTAGCGAGGGCCCCATCGTTTGCTCAGCCTATCTTTCTACCTGTGTCTGTGTTTTCATCTTGTTTCACCGACAATACATGTTGGGGGCTGTCTATTGCTTTTGGGTCTGCTCTGGGGAAGTTTAGATTTTCCCTTTCTTTCTTTAGGCTTATTTAGTTATCCGGCCGTGACGAGGCGTCTAGGACCACCGTAGACACGCTCCACGGCTACTGCTAGTTGTTGTGGATAGGATCAGGGGTCTGCAATCCGCTAGTTACCAACCTCTCCGGTTTTCTGGGCTTAGCTTGCTTTTTGTTTTTTCCTCCTCGGTGACTCATTCATAACAGAATCACCAGCCATACCGCAGATTCTAGGGTACTCAAAAGCAGGAGAGAATTGTAAAAAAAAAAAAGTGTCAGAATTTTTTTTTTTATATATGTATATTTTCTCCTCTTTTTCTCTGGGGCCGTAGGAGGATTCTTTTTTTTTTCTTTTCTCCTTGATGGAGATTAAGCAATTGTCTGATCGTGTGGAGCATCTCGCTGCTGAAGTGCGGGGAATTTCCGCCAAGGATCCCTGCTCCTGATGTGTTTTCAGGGGATCGGTCTAAATTTTTGAATTTTAAGAATAATTGTAAATTATTTCTTGCCTTGAAGCCTAACTCATCGGATAGCTCTGCGCAGCAGGTTAAAATTGTCATCTCCTTGCTGCGCGGCGATCCCCAGGATTGGGCATTTTCTTTGACACCTGAAGATCCTGTTTTGACTAATGTGGATGCATTTTTTCAAGCCTTGGGGTGGTTATATGATGAACCTAATGCAATTGATCAAGCTGAGAGAGCCCTATTGGCATTGAACCAGGGTCAGGATCCTGCAGAGTTATACTGTCAGAAATTCCGAAAGTGGGCGGTCCCTACTACATAGAATGATAGTGCATTGGCAGCTCTCCTTTGAAAGGGTTTGTCTGAGACTTTAAAAGATACTATGGTGGGATTTCCTGTTCCCTCTGGTCTTGACGATTCTATGTCATTAGCCATTCAAGTTGATCAGCGTTTACGTGAACTCAAGACTACACGGGAGGTGCTGCCACATTTTGAACAAATGTCTGAACCTATGCAATGTGATGGAGTTTGGTCTAGGGCGCAATGTCAGGAGTTTAGAAGGCGTAATAAGCTGTGTTTTTTCTGTGGAGATGCCTCTCATGTTATTTCTGTCTGCCCTAAACGAGAGAAACGTTTTGCACACACATTTGCTGTGGGAGGTGTACAACCTAAGTTTCTTTTGGCAATTACTCTGATCTGCTCCTTATCCACATTTTCCGCGAAGGCTTTTGTGGATTCAGGAGCGGCCTTTACTCTAATGGACTCGGATTTTGCTAAACGTTGTGGTTTTCCTATGACACCTCTGCGGACGCCTATTCCTTTGAGGGGTATTGATGCTACTCCTTTGGTGAAGAATAAACCTCAGTTTTGGACCCAGGTGATAATGCGGGTTGCCCCAGACCACCAAGAAAATTGCAGATTTTTGGTGTTGCATAATTTGCATGATACCATTGTTCTGGGGTTTCCCTGGTTGAAAATCCATAATCCAGTTTTGGATTGGAAATCTGTGTCTGTGGTAAGTTGGGGTTGTCGGTGTGCTCTTGGTGACACTCCTGTTTTCTCCACCTCTCCCCAGTCGCATGATGTTCCTGACTATTTGGCTGATTTTTATAATGTATTTAGTGAGAGCAAGTCTGCGTCTTTGCCTCCTCATAGGAGTTATGACTGTGCAATTGAGTTGAGACCTGGGTGTAAATTTCCCAAGGGTCAACTTTTCAATTTATCTGTACCCGAACACGAGGCTATGCGATCTTATATTAAGGAGTCGTTGGAGAAGGGTCATATTAGACCATCCTCTTCACCCTTAGGTGCTGGGTTTTTTTCGTGGCCAAGAAGGATGGTTCATTAAGGCCTTGTATTGACTATCGTTCCTTCAACAAAATTACGGTTAAATTTCAGTATCCGTTACCCCTGATTTCTGATTTATTCTCCAGAGTTAAAGGTGCTTGCTGGTTTACTAAGCTTGACCTCAGGGGGGCGTATAATCTTATTCGCATCAAGCATGGGGATGAATGGAAGACGGCGGTTAATACTCCGGAGGGACATTTTGAGTACCTGGTGATGCCTTTTGGGCTCACTAATGCCCCTTCTGTCTTCCAATCCTTCATGAATGATATTTTCCGGGACTTTGTGGATAAGTTTTTGATCATCTATCTGGATGATATTTCGATCTTTTCCAGGGATTGGGATTCTCATGTGGAACAAGTTCGGACTGTGTTCCGGATTTTGAGGGAGAATTCCTTGTATGTTAAGGGATCGAAGTGCCTTTTTGGTGTACAGAGGATTTCATTTTTGGGATTTATTTTGTCTCCGTCAACTATTGAAATGGACCCGGCTAAGGTACAGGCCATTTATGATTGGGTTCAACCCACTTCTTTGAAGGCTCTCCAGAAGTTTTTGGGTTTTGCTAATTTTTATCGTAAATTTATAGCTAATTTTTCTGGTATTGCTAAACCACTGACTGATTTAACTAAGAAGGGTGCTGATGTGCTGAATTGGTCTTCAGAGGCTGTTTCGGCCTTTCAGGAGCTGAAGCGGAGGTTCACTTCTGCTCCGGTTTTGCGGCAACCTGATGTCTCACTTCCTTTTCAGGTGGAGGTAGACGCTTCAGAGATTGGTGAAGGAGCTGTTTTGTCCCCAAAAGATCCAGTGACGTCTAAAATGAATCCATGTGCCTTCTTTTCCCGAAAGTTCTCCCCATCTGAACGCAACTGTGATGTGGGGAATCGGGAATTGGTAGCCATGAAATGGGCATTTGAGGAGTGGAGACATTGGTTGGAGGGAACTAGACATCAAGTTGTGGTCCTCACTGACAACAAGAATTTGATTTACCTTGAGTTGGCCAAACGCTTGAATCCTAGACAGGCTAGGTGGGCCTTGTTTTTTAAGCGTTTTGATTTTGTGGTCTCCTTTCTTCCAGGCACTAAGAATGTTAAGGCACACGCCCTTTCTAGGAGTTTCTTTGCTGATTCTCCTATTGTGACCAAGCCTACTACCATCCTAGGTCAGGGGGTAGTTCTTTCTGCCATCTCGCCCGATTTGAGACGTGCTCTGGAAGAATTCCAGGAGGACAAACCTGAGCGTTGTCCTATGGGAAAATTGTATGCTCCTGACCAGTGGAGGAAGAGAGTGATGTCTGAAGTTCATTGCTCCGCATTGGCTGGTCATCCAGGTATTTTTGGTACCAGAGATTTGGTGAGTCGGTCTTTTTGGTGGCCCGCCTTATCTCGTGATGTCAGGAATTTTGTGCAGTCCTGTGGTACTTGTTCCCGGTCTAAACCCTGTTCTCGCTCTAGTGGGTTGTTGATGCCCTTGCCGGTGCCTAATAGGCCATGGACCCATATTTCAATGGATTTTATTTCTGATCTTCCTGTCTCTCAGAGAATGACTGTTATCTGGGTGATTTGTGATAGATTCTCTAAGATGGTCCATCTTGTACCACTCCCAAAGTTGCCATCTTCCTCAGAGTTGGTACCCTTGTTTTTACAACAGGTGGTTCGGTTGCATGGGATTCCTGAGAACATTGTATCGGACAGAGGAGTTCAGTTTGTTTCCAGATTCTGGAAAGCCTTTTGTTCCAAGCTGGAAATTCAGTTGTCCTTCTCCTCTGCGTTTCACTCTCAGACCAATGGGCAGACGGAGAGAACAAACCAGACTTTGGAGTCCTATTTGAGATGTTTTATATCTGCTGATCAGGATGATTGAGTTTCATTTTTGCCCTTGGCCGAATTCGCTTTAAATAATAGAGCTAGTTCTGCCACCTTGATGTCGCCCTTTTTCTGTAACTTTGGGTATCATCCTCGATTTTCTTCAGGGCAAGTGGAATCTTCAGCCTGCCCAGGTGTTGACACTGTGGTAGAGAGAATGCAGCAGATTTGGGACCAAGTAGTGGATAAGTTGTCTCTCTCCCAGGAAAAGGCCCGGCGGTTTTCTAACCGGCATAGGACCATTGGTCCCCGGTTTAAAGTGGGTGATATGGTTTGGTTGTCATCAAAGAATATTTCTATGAAGGTGGCTTCTCTTAAGTTCAAGCCAAGATTTATTGGACCTTACAAGATTTTGGAGATTCTTAATCCGGTTTCTTTACGATTGGCTCTTCCTGTTACGTTTAAGATCCATAACGTGTTTCATAAGTCGCTGTTGAAGAGATATGTTGAGCCAGTAGTTCCTATGACTGCACCTCCTGACCCTGTAATGGTTGAAGGTAATGTGGAATATGAGGTAGAGAAAATACTGGATTCTCGTCTGGCTAGATGGAGACTCCAGTATTTGGTCAAGTGGAAGGGTTATGGCCAGGAGGACAATTCTTGGGTCTCTGCCTCTGATATTCATGCCGATAGATTGGTTCGTGCTTTTCATCGGGCCCATCCTGATCGGCCCGGTGGCGTGGATGAGGGTTCGGTGACCCCTCCTCAAGGGGGAGGTACTGTTGTGAGCTCATTTTCGGGTTTGCCTCTGGCTTCTGGTGAGGGTTATGGAGCTGGCTGTGCTGACAGAGGAGTAGTGAGTTCTCTATCTGGACACCCTCTGTTGGTGAAGGGAGGTAATGAAGCTGATCTAAATGGCAGGGACCGGCCACCTGAGGAAGAGGACTGTGATTGGACATCAGGAGTTTCTGATTGGAATTAAGGCAGCCGACTCCCTAGTTTCTTGCTGGTGATTTTTCCGGACTGTGGCTCCTGGTTTCCAGTTTGGTTCCTGCCTTCCTAAAGCTAAGTTTTCTCTGCTATTGTTCATATGAGTTTTCGTCTGGTTTACTTAGTTTTTGTGTTCAGCCAGCCCTGGCTGGGACTGGGCTGAATCCCCATTTTGTCTCTGATCAGTTGATCTCTTTTGCTCTGTCTTCAGAATATGCCTGAGTGCTGATATAGTGATTTGAAGTCTAGTGACTTCAGGGCCTTTTTCTATCAGATGTGTTGGACATTCTTTTTGGCAGGGTTTTTTGCGTGATTGCAGACAGCAGCTTTTCTTTCCTGTCCTTTCTAGTTAGCGAGGGCCCCATCGTTTGCTCAGCCTATCTTTCTACCTGTGTCTGTGTTTTCATCTTGTTTCACCGACAATACATGTTGGGGGCTGTCTATTGCTTTTGGGTCTGCTCTGGGGCAGTTTAGATTTTCCCTTTTTTTCTTTAGGCTTATTTAGTTCTCCAGCCGTGACAAGGCGTCTAGGACCACCTTAGGCACGCTCCACGGCTACTGCTAGTTGTTGTGGATAGGATCAAGGGTCTGCAATCCGCTAGTTACCAACCTCTCTGTTTTCTGGGCTTAGCTTGCTTTTTGTTTTTTCCTCCTTGGTGACTCATTCATAACAGAGGACACTGCTACACTACAACATTCTATAGACAATAGGGCCCCCATTGAAGGCAATGGTCCCTTTGAACATGTATCGGGCCCCCAAAGAAGTCAATGGTCTCTTGGAGCTTGTTAAAGGCCCCCATTAAAATCATTGGTCTTTTGGAGCTTGTATAGGGTGCCCATAGAAGTCAATGGTCCTTTGAAACATATAGAACCCCTATGGAAGTCATAGATCCCTTGGAGCTAGTATAGGGTCCCCATAGAAGTCAGTGGTCCCTTGAACCTTGTATAGGGCCACCATAGAAGTTAATGATCACTTGGTGCTTGTATAGAGCCCTCATGAAAGTCAATGGTTCCTTGGAGCTTGTATAGCGTCCCTTTAAAGTCAATGGTTCTGGTTTCTTGGAGCTTGTATGGGGCCCCCATAGAAGTTAATGGTTCCTTAGAGCTTGCATGGGGCCCCCATGGAAGTCAATAGTTCCTAGGAGCTTGTATAGGGCCCCCATAGAAGTCAATGGATCCTAGGAGCTTGTACAGGGCCTCATAGAAGTCAGTGGTTCCACAGAGCTTGTATATTGCCCCATAGAAGTCAATGGTTCCTTGGAGCTTGTATAAGGGCCACATAGAAGTCAATGGTTCCTTGGAGCTTGTAGGGAGCGTTATGACATTCAGGTGTCCACACTCCTCCTTTAATCCACTTTTTGCCTGTAATATCTCCATGAATATGGATGCACCTGATGGGATGGAGCAGCTTCTGTTCGCTCGGTTTTATGCAGAGGATGGAGTACGGAGCTGCTGAATGGCATGGAGGAACTGTCCTTGGTAGAGCAAACTCAGGAAGCAATCCTATAGGGGTATAATAATATGGTTTGACTGTAGATTAGTCCGTGGAAGTCTGTCAGCTCCGAGCTAACAACCAGGGTAATGGGGAGCTTTTGTTTTCTGCAGGGAATGATCAGTCTCGCATAGGCTGCCATACAGATCACTACTGCAGCTTCATTTTACAGGAGGCTTTGCTTTAAAATTCTGCTAAATATTCAGGCTGGGGCTATGCGACAAATTTGGTTGCATGCCAGGGCGTACATAGAAATCACGGGGTCCCATAGCAGAAGTTCTAATTGGGCTCCCATCCAACCAAAAAAAATTATATTCAGTGAGGTCACAGAACAGTATACCTTACAACATTGCAGACTTTTCAAAGTAATTTTCCTCCTACTGAAGCCCTACATTCCCCTTTCATTGCACCCATAAAGTGTGATGCCAATAAAAATGACCCCCAAACGCTGCAGGATACACCCACAGTGACTTCCTCCACAGCACCCTCCACATACCAGTATGATGACCCTACTGCTCCCTTCCTCAACTTCCCCGGCAAAGTATGGTGACCCCAATATAGTATGATCCCCCAAATGTGACCCCCACACAGCCTTCCATGCAGTATATTGGGCCTACATACAGTATAAAGACCCCCCCACCTCTCTACACTGTATAATGGCCCCACTATCCCTTTAAACAGTATAATTGTCCCCACACAGCCTTTCACACAATATGATGGACCCCATACAAACCTTCACACTGTATAATTGCTTGAATACAGTATCATAGCCCCCACATAGCCCTCCATAAAGTATAAAGGCTCCCACATAGCTCTCCAAATATTATAATGCCCTCCAAATAGCCCTGCAAATATTATAATAGCTCCCACATACTGCTTCATATAGTATAATGGGCCCCATAGTCCTCCATATTGTATACTGCACCCCATATTCATCCATATAGTATAGAGCACCACATAGTCCTCCATATAGTATAATGCACTCTCCACAGTCCTCCATACAGTATTATGCACTCCCCATAGTACTTCATAGACCATACAGTACATTGCACTTTCCATAGTTCTCCATATAGTATATTGCACTCTACATAGTCCTCCATACAGTATAATGCACTCCCCATAGTCCTTCATACAGTATAATGTATTCCCTACAGTCCATATACTATAATACACTCCCCATAGTCCTCCATATAGTATAATGCACACCTCATAGTCATCCATATAGTAAAACATACTCCCCCTAGTCCATATAGTATAATATACTCCCCACAGTCCTCTATACAGTATAATGCACTCCTCATAGCCCTCCATATAGTATAATGCACTCCTCATAGTCCTCCATACAGTACAATGCACTCCCCATAGTCCTTCATACAGTATAATGTATTCCCCACAGTCCATATACTATAATACACTCCCCATAGTCCTCCATATAGTATAATGCACACCTCATAGTCCTCCATATAGTATAATGCACTCCCATAGTCCTCCATATAGTATAATACACTCCCCACAGCCCTCCATACAGTGTAATGCACTCCGCATAGTCCTTTATATAGTATAATGCACTCCTCATAGTCCTCCATATAGTATAAAGCACTTTCCATAGTTCTCCATATAGTATACTGCACTCCCCATATTCGTCTATACAATATAATCCACTTCCCATAGTCCATATAGTATAATACACTCCCCATAGTCCTCCATATAGTATAATGCATTCCCCATAGTCCTCCATATAGTTTACTGCACTCACAATAGTTCTTCATAGACCATACAGTATAATGTTCCCCCATAGTCTTCCATACAGTATATTGCACTCCCCATAGTCTTCCATGCAGTATATTGCACTATCCATAGTCCTCCATACAGTATATTTCACTCCCCATAGTCCTCCATGCAATATAATGTACTCCCCATAGTCCTCCATATATTATACTGCACTCCCCATAGTCCTTCATACAGTATAATGTACTCCCCCTAGTCCATATAGTATAATACACTCCCCACAGTCCTCTATACAGTATACAATATGGTATAATGCATTCCCCATAGTCATCTATACAGTATACTGCACTCCCCATAGTCCATATAATATAATGCACTCCTCATAGCCCTCCATACAGTATAATGCACTCCCCATAGTCCTCCATACAGTATAATGCACTCTTCATAGTCCTCCATATAGTATAATATACTCCCCATAATCCTCATATATAGTATAATGCACTCCCCATAATCCTCCTTATAGTATAATGCACTCCCCATAGTCCTCCATATAGTATAATGCATTCCCCATAGTTATCTATACAGTATAGTGCACTCCCCATAGTCCATATAATATAATACACTCCTCATAGTCCTCCATACAATATAATGCACTCCCCATAGTCCATATAGTATAATACACTTCCCATAGTCCTCCATACAGTAAAATACACTCTCCATAGTTCTCCATAAAGTATAATGCATTCCCCATAGTCCTCCATATAGTATACTGCACCACTCCCCATAGTTCTTCATAGACCATACAGTATAATGTTCCCCCATAGTCTTCCATACAGCATACTGCAATTTCCATAGTCTTCTATGCAGTATATTGCACTCTCCATAGTCCTCAATATAGTAATTTCACTCACCATAGTCGTCCATACAGTATAATGCACTCCCCATAGGATAGGCTTCCATATATTATACTGCACTCCCCATAGTCCTTCATACAGTATAATGTACTCCCCTAGTCCATATAGTATAATACACTCCCCACAGTCCACTATACAGTATAATGCACTCCTCATAGACCTCCATACACCGTGTGCAGAATTATTAGGCAAATGAGTATTTTGATCACATCATCCGTTTTATACATGTTGTCCTACTGCAAGCTGTATAGGTCCTCCATACAGTATAGTGCACTCCCCATAGTCCATATAATATAATACACTCATCATAGTCCTCCATACAGTATAACGCACTCCCCATAGTCCTCCATACAGTATAATGTACTCCCCATAGTCCATATAGTATAATACACTCCCCATAGTCCTCTATACAGTACAATGCACTCCCCATAGTCCTCCATATAGTATAATGCACTTGATAATAGTCATATAAATAGTATAATGCACTCTCCATAGTCCTCCATGTAGTATACTGCACTCCTCATAGTCGTCTATACAGTATAATGCACTCCCCATAGTCCATATAGTATAATGCACTCCCCATAGTCTTCCATACAGTATAATGCACTCCCCATATTCCTCTGTACAGTATACTGCAATCCTCATAGTCCTCCATATAGTATAGTGCACTCCAAATAGTCCTTCATATAGTATGCTGCACTCCCCATAGTCCTTCATAGACCATACAGTATAATGTTCCCTAATAGTCTTCCATACAGTATATTACACTCCCCATAGTCTTCCATGCAGTATAATGCACTTTCCATCGTCCTCCATATAATATACTGCACTCCCCATAATCATCTATACAGTATAATGCACTCCCTATAGTCCATATAGTAAAATACACTCCCCATAGTCCTACATACAGTATAATGCACTTCCCTTAGTCCTCTCTACAGTATAATGCACTCCTCGTAGTCCTCCATATAGTAAAATGCACTCCCAATAGTCCTCCATATAGTATACTGCACTCCCCATAGTCCTTCATAGACCATACAGTATAATGTTCCCCCATAGTCTTCCATACAGTATATTGCACTCCCCATAGTCTTTCATGCAGTATGTTGCACTACCCATAGTCCTCTATATATTATACTGCACTCCCTATAGTTCTCCATATAGCATACTGCACTCCTCATATTTCTCCATACAGTATAATGCACTCCCCATAGTCCATATAGTATATTACACTCCTCATAGTCCTCCATACAGTACTCCCCATAGTACATGTAGTATAATACACTCCCTATAGTCTTCCATACAGTATAATGCACTCTCCATATTCCTCCGTACAGTATAATGCACTCCTCATAGTCCTCCATATAGTATAGTGCACTCCCCATAGTCCTTCATATAGTATGCTGCACTCCCCATAGTCCTTCATAGACCATACAGTATAATGTTCCCTCATAGTCTTCCATACAGTATATTACACTCCCCATTGTCTTCCATGCAGTATAATGCACTACCCATAGTCCTCCATATATTCTACTGCACTCCCCATAGTTCTCCATATAGCATACTGCACCTCTCATATTTATCCATATAGTATAATGCACTTTCCATAGTCCTCCGTATAATATACTGCATTCCCCATAATCATCTATACAGTATAATGCACTCCCTATAGTCCATATAGTATAATACACTCCCCATAGTCCTCCATACAGTATATTGCACTCCCCTTAGTCCTTCATAGACCATACAGTATAATGCACCCCAATAGTGTTCCATACAGTATAATGCACTCCCCATAGTCCTCCATATATTATACCACACTCCCCATAGTCCTCCATGTAGTATACTGCACTCCTCATAGTCGTCTATACAGTATAATGTGCTCCCCATAGTCCATATAGTATAATGCACTCCTCATAGTCTACCATACAGTATAATGCACTCCCCATATTCCTCTGTACAGTATAATGTATTCCTCATAGTCCTCCATATAGTATAGTGCACTCCCCATAGTCCTTCATAGACCATAAAGTATAATGTTCCCTAATAGTCTTCCATACAGTATATTACACTCCCCATAGTCTTCCATGCAGTATAATGCACTACCCATAGTCCTCCATATATTCTACTGTACTCCCCATAGTTCTCCATATAGCATACTGCACCTCTCATATTTCTCCATATAGTACAATGCACTCTCCATAGTCCTCCGTATAATATACTGCATTCCCCATAATCATCTATACAGTATAATGCACTCCCTATAGTCCATATAGTATAATACACTCCCCATAGTCCTCCATACAGTATACTGCACTCCCCTTAGTCCTTCATAGATTACACAGTATAATGCACCCCCATAGTGTTCCATACAGTATAATGCACTCCCCATAGTCCTCCATATATTATACCACACTCCTCATAGTCCTCCATACAGTATACTGTACTCCCCATAATCCTCCATATAGTATAATGCACTCCCCATAGTTCCTCCATATACTTTACTGCACTCCCCATAGTTCTCTATACAGTAAAATACACTCCCCATAGTCCATGTAGTATAATACACCTCCCATAGTCCTCCATACAGTATAATGCACTCCCCATAGTTCCTCCATATAGTATAATGCACTCCTCATAGTCCTCCATATAGTATAATGCACCCCCATAGTCCTCCATATAGTATACTGCACTCCCCATAGTTCTCTATACAGTATAATACACTCCCCATAGTCCATATAGTATAATACACCTCCCATAGTCCTCCATACAGTATAATGCACTCCCCATAGTTCCTCCATATAGTATAATCCACTCCTCATAGTCCTCCATATAGTATAATGCACTCCCCATAGTCCTCCAAGTAGTATACTGCACTCCCCATAGCCCTCTATACAGTATAATACACTCCCTATAGTCCATATAGTATAATACTCTCCAAATAGTCCTCCATACAGTTTAATGCACTCCTCATAGTCCTCCATATAGTATAATCCACTCCCCATTGTCCTCCATGTAGTATACTGCACAACTCATAGTCCTTTATATATATTGCTAAAAAAATAAAAGGAACACTTAAACAAGAAAATGTAACACCAAGTCAGTCACACTTCTGTGAAATCAACACTAATTGTGATTCAATTTCTCCTGCTGTTGTGCCAATGGAATAAAAAACAGGTAGAAATGATAGGAAGGTCACTAACATCCATGTGTCTGCTCAGTAAGAGTGTCCAGTGTTCCTTTTATTTTTTGAGCAGTATAGTATAATGCACTCTCCATAGTCCTCCATATAGTATACTGCACTCCCCATAGCCCTCCATATAGGAAACTGCACTCCCCATAGTCCTCCATACAGTATAATGCTCTGTTCATAGTACTCCTTATAGTATAATGCACTCTTCATAGTCCGTACAGTATACTGCACTGCCCATAGTCCTCCATACAGTAGACTGCACTCCCCACAGTCTTCCATACAGTATTGTAGCTACCTCAATTTACTAAATTATTTAAAAATAAATACAGTACTCACCTCTTCTCTTGTTTCCCCGCTGCTCCGGTGTCGGCACTTGGAAGTGAGCACTCTGAAACACCTGCACATCTCAGCACAGCGGGCGCCATGTGATGGCATTATCACATCCGTGTGATGAGACGTCAGAGGCCGAGGAAGAATGATGGGGGAGGAATTGTTAGCTGACTCTCCCTCCTCCATCATTGCTTTAAACTGTATCAAACTCCAGGACATGATGCCAATATAGTTGAACTTGTGATGATGGTTGGGGGTGGGCCACATCTCACGGGCACCATAGCATCCGTGTACCTTCCCACCATTGGTGGTACGGCAATGGTCAAAATTTGAGTACCAAAAGGTACTGTGACTGTGACAAGCAAGCTGCAAAAAATCCAACTTTTTCTGATTTAAAACTCCATGTACTGCATATAGCTGTGATGTAGCAGTAACACAAAGTGATCTCTGGCCATGACACAGGGCTATGGCCATAGTTGTTGTGTAGCCCCAGCCCTAGAGAGCTAGTTGGAATAAGAGATTAGACATTTTTGTAATTTGCTTTGAGTCTTTTAGTTTAAGAACAGACGTAGATAACCAAGGCATCCTGTACAACAAAATCGATGGGTATCACCCCTGGTTGTCTAGAGTTGTGAAGTGACTAAAGGTAACATCCTTTGTGATCTAGTGCAGTGCATCGGGTTTATGGATACATTTCTGGTCCTATTGACAGTGGATCCCTAGTGGACTAGGGCCGTTAATGGTTGACATCTTTTGTGGACTACGGCCGTCAAGAGGTTAACAGTTATATCATTGGTAATCTAGATTGAATAGGCTACAAAGGTGGTTTACTTATCCTTCTGGGTGGTCTAGGGAAGTGATGGAGTTAATGATACCATCCCTGGTGGTCTAAGATAGTGAAGGAAAAAATAGCAGAATCCCTGGTGGGCTGTGGCAGTCAATGTTTGACACGTATTGTGGACTACATCAGCAAAGGGGTTACTGATAAAATCCCTGGTGGTCTATGATAGTGAGGTGGTTAGAAGTAACATCCTTTAAGCCCCTGCCACACTAAGCGAGATCGCTAGCGAGATCGCTGCTGAGTCACAAGTTTTGTGACGCAACAGCGATCTCACCAGCGATCTCGCTGTGTGTGACACGTATCAGCGACCGCCCCCCCCCCCGGGTATCGCTGATCGTGCTCTAATGTCCTGGACATTTTTTTGATCATTGGTCTCCCGCTGGCCAGCATGCATCGCGTGTGGCAGCGAGAGACCATCGATCAGCAAGCACCCAGCGCTGTAAGCAGACACTGGGAGCTGGTATCCAAGGTAAACAGCAGGTAACTAAGCTCGCGCTTCGCTTAGTTACCCACTGTGTACCTTGGATACCAGCGTGCTCGCGCTGGTGTAGTGGGGGCCGGGATTGGGGGGTGGACCGCTGCTTACCCTGTCCGGATGACACAGACACCAGGCGATGCAAGGACGAGGCGGAGACAGATTGCAGTTGTAACAGTTCCAGATTTAATCGTCATCCTCCTGACGACCACAGCCATGCACTGCAGCCACTTTACAGTTCTCTGTCTCCAGGCCCGAGTACCTGCACCTTTGCGCGAGTCGAAGTAACGTCCCTCGCGGATCTTTCACTGGGGCTGTCCTAGGCCAATCTACCACCAGCGCTTCACCTACCCGAGGTTGTCATCCAATCGGTACCCCCGGGGCCTCGCCTGTCCTGCGGTCCGTCGGGTCAGGGCCACCCCCCTGACTGTCTCTTTCCTGTCAGTCCCCTAGTCGAGCTCTACGTTGTTCTCCGTCTTCTGCCGAGCTCCTCCTGGGACTAACCTCCCTGGAACCCTACCCTGTTCTATTTATCCCCTCTCTCACCGGGAATTCCCCTCCTGGGTTCCTGTCTCCCCGCCCCCCATGACTAAGCAGTTTCTATAGCCTTAAGCAGATGTAAGGTCCTGAACTACACTCCTCCCTGTCATCTTGTAGTCAAATCTCGGTACTGCACTCCCTTTTCTGTCTTTCCCTGCTGTTAACTTTCTGTCATTGCCAATCCCTGTCTACCGTGCACACATCGTCCCCTCCTGCTACCAGTCACGTCTGTCCGTCAAGTCACCTTCCCCACACTGGGAGCTGGTATCCAAGGTAAACAGCCGGTAACTAAGCACGCGCATCGCTTAGTTACCCGCTGTTTACCTTGGATACCAGCTCCCAGCGCGAGCACGCTGGTATCCAAGGTATGCAGCGGGTAACTAAGCGACGCGTGCACTCGTTACCCGCGTTGTCGCTGGTCCTGATCTCTGGTGAGATCTGCCTGTTTGACAGCTCACCAGCGATCATGTAGCGACACACCAGCGATCCTGACCAGGTCATATCGTTGTCAGGATTGCTGGTGCGTCACTATGTGTGACGGGGGCTTAAGAATCTAGGCCAGTGAATTAGGTTTATGATTACATTTCTGGTGCTTCAGGCTGGTAACAAAATAACTTAAAACATTCTTGGTGGTCTAAGGCAATGCTGAGGTGGTTAACGATAATATACCTGGTGGTCTAGGGTAGTGAATTGGTTATTGGTCACATCATTTGAGATTTAGGGGAATAAGTGAGGTTTATAGTGGTTGCATTCATGATGCCTGAGGATACTGAAGGGGTCAATGATAACATCCCTGGTGGTCTAGAGCAAAAACGATTCTGTTAAGAGTTACATTCACTACTTGTACTGAAAATCAAAGGACAAAATAAGCTTCAAAGAATTATGTCTAGCTCTTCTTCAGTCTGCTACAGGCCAGAGAATATATCAGTGGAATAATCCAAAAGATGATCATCTGATGGCCATCTGACCGGTTGTGAAAGATAATCAGAAGAAGAGCATGGTGGCTCAGTGGTTTGCACTGCAGCCTTGCAGCGTTAGGGTCCTGGGATAAAATCCCACCATGCACAACATCTGCAAGAAGTTTGTATGTTGTCCTGGTTTCCTCTGGGTTCTCTGGTTTCCTCCCACACTCCAAACACATACTGATAGGGAATCTAGATTGTGAGCCCCAATGGGGACTCTGATATTAATGTCTGTAAAGTGCTGTGGAATTAATGGCGCTATATAAATAAGAAGAACATAATCTCCAGTGATAGTCAGTAGGACTTCTACCTCCAAATCTCCATCTGACCTTATCTGACCTCCTACCATAGTCATTAGCCTTATGATTGACAGCTCATCAGAGTGACCTTGCCCACACTTATACAAGGCTGACCATGGTCATCTTTCCATCCCATGCTTGTACTATCATAGTCCGGCCATATACAAGGATGAGAGAGAGAGAACACCCAGTCTTGTGGACCAAAGATCTATCATACAACAAAAAATCTTTTTCGCTTGACTTTCTGATCATAAATTGAAGCACGGACGACTTTTTCATGATGACCATTTAGCTAAAATGATCAATTCACCTGATATATCTGTTTTTTTTTAATCAATATTTGTATGGGCACCTTTAATTTTCCTTCCGAATTGATGATAGCGGTGTATTTATTCCACCCTGCAGACAGTTACCGTTTATCGTTCATCTAGTAGGGCTTTAGAGAGTCATATCAATAACCACCAATGAGTCTTTGTGCTCAAATATGAAAATAAAGAAGATTGCTCAATTAACCACCAACTGCACAGTCACGAGCTCACACTGAGGATATGTGTGCGGAAACCGGGCTGGAAATGAGAGCAAATCATTCCACAGAAGTGTTTTGTAAAAAACTGAAACTTTTCAAAAACTGGAAAATTGACTGAATGGTCAGTGGAAAATTAGTGGATTTG